>NC_073703.1:2500-700956 GCF_023634085.1 Falco cherrug | reverse complement strand
ATTGTCAGCATTGGCTGCCTTAGGAAGTAAAAGGAGGGCTAAGCAGTCAGGTTGGGGAAATGCCTAGGTGGGCAGGGGTCCAAGGTCCCACAGTGAGATGCTGCCTGTGGTTCTGTGTGGAGATCTGGGGCTCTGTCAGGCTGAAGATGAGAACCACTGAGGCAGGCAGAAGCCAGGAGATTGCAGGAGCCTTATGCTTCACATTCAGGTGATAGTGGAAAGTGCTGATCTTGTGATACTAATGCCTTGTTTATTTTCCACAGGTGATGGCATGAATGCGTATGTAGCCTACAAAGTGTCAACACAGGTATGTCTAACTTGTTGCTCCTGAGATGGGGTGCCATTATTTTTCCATGTTTGAAGGCAGCTGGACTGTCTGTTCTTAGCCAAGCCAGTGATGACCTACATAGACAGGAGGTCTGAATGCCTTGTTACATGGATTCAGGAGTTCTAATCCACCCCTGCAGATCAAAGGATGAGCCTAGCTGAGAAATAGGTTTTTGAATCCATTTGAGACTGTCTTTTTTTTTTTCTTTTTTTCTTTTTTTTTTCCCAGTCAGTTACATCTTTGCTGTCCTGACTGATACCGATGCTCCGTGCTGGAGTGAGCAGCAGGAAGGATATTTGTTAGGGAGAGCCCCAGACACTGGGGCCATTGCTAAAGGTTCTGTGCTGACAGTAGCATCAGGTTAAGCTGACCTGAACTCAGCTCTAGCTGAAGAGCTGCTGCTGTAACTAGTTTCGTGTCAGGACCTGCTCTCCTGGGCTAGTCACAAGAAATTGAGCCTTCTGCAGCTAATGCCCTGCTTGGAGCTTTGGGATGCTGCTCTGAGCTCTGCAAAAAGTTGTTCCTAGCTGTCTGTACAGCAGCTGTTGGACTACAGGCATCTTGTGGTCTGAAGCTGATGGTATGCGAAGGGGACTAGGGACTTGTTAGCCTCCACTCCTGCTCTGCCAACACAGTCAAAAGCCACTGCTGGGCCCTGTAGTCAAAGTGATAAAGTGTGACCTGACAGCAGTCCCTGTTCCTGGGTGGAGCAGGGATGATGGGATTAGGCAATAGGCAGGGCTTATCAGGCAACCTAGGCTGAAGTAACAGCTGCTCTGTTATTTAGTGTTATTAGTACTGCTACTTGGTCCCAAGGAGAACTGTTAGGAGGTACATTGCTGAAAACCTAGACCAAAGCTCGCTCTGTTCATTCCTTGTATCTTGCAGAGCTCAAGCTGTCCTACTTCATCCCCAGAAGTGACAGCAGATAGAGTTAGTAAGGCTGTGCGTGCTGGGGCAAGCTTCCCTGTGTGGGCCTGATCAGAGTCTCATCTCCTCCCCCAGACAAGCATGCCCATGTTCAGGAGCAAGCAGTTTTCAGTGAAAAGGAGGTTCAGTGACTTTCTGGGTCTCTATGAGAAGCTGTCGGAGAAGCATGCCCAAAATGGGTTCATCGTTCCTCCACCACCCGAAAAGAGCCTCATAGGTAAGTGGTGGAGGTGCAGAGCACTAGAACTGGTCCTTCTGATGCTGAGCTTTGTGCCCGAAGGAGAGGCCTGCCTGCAGTCTCAAAGCTGAGAGGGAAGCTGCAGAGCAGCCTTGGGAAGCAGGTGTGGAAAATAATCTGGGTTCTGTGGCACAGTCAAAAACTCTGGTTCCATACTTGGGGCTCTGGGCTTAAAGCCTTGTTTGCGTTCGGTGATACTTCTACACCTGCTTGATGGTAGAATGAAACCTTATCCTCTGCACTGTCGCTGAATTGCTGTTCACTTGAGTCCAGGCCTGTAACTATTCCAGTCTTGCCTGTTGTTGCTTTTTCTCTTTTCTGGATGTCGACTTCTGCTAGATGTTAGGTATAAGCAGATTTTAAATTCCAGAATAGCTCTTGCTGATGCAAAGTCTAATTCCTGTTGTAAAACGCCTCTCCTCTGCTGTCACCCTGGTAGTCTGTACTTTGTAACAAACCATGCTACCTTGTGTGTTGAGTTTGAAGCAGCTCATTAATTGCATCTTCATTCTGTGCTAGGAATGACCAAAGTGAAAGTTGGGAAAGAAGACTCCTCCTCTGCAGAGTTCCTAGAAAAAAGACGGGCTGCTCTAGAGAGGTACAGACCCCAACAGCTATCCCCTTGTGTCTGAACCAAGCAAGGGGCCTCTGAAAGGCCAGATTGGCTGCACTCTCCTCCCTACATGAGAAAAGCAGTCTGCTTCTGGGTTTGCAGCAAACCTGGAGGCCACTAAAGAGTTGCAACTGCAGAGAGTTGCTTTGACTCTGTAAAACAATCTCCTGCTTCAAAAGCCTCTGTTGGTGTTTGGTCCAAATCTGGCCAAACTCCACTGAGAAGGCAGGGAGAAAAGTGAGCTGTCTCAGGAGCCCCAAAATAGATGTTAAGTAATTGTACAAACAGCGCAGATCAGGTGAGAAATAACTTGATCTCTAACTTGCACCCTAACTCCACAGCCATAGGTGGCCTTTGCTGTGCTGCCTGTGTTGACTTTTGTAATTGGCACGAGGATGCTGATCCCCTCCAGCTTCAGCCTCTGAAAGATCTGTTGAAGTGTTGTTGTTAAGGATGTAAGGCTGGATCTTGATCACATGGCATATCAAGTAACTCTTGCTCTAGCAAGTGTTAATCAAGAGGTTGGTGGGTCTGGTCTGGCAGGCTGGTCTCACTGAAGCCCACAGAGAGGGAGGACTCTGCGTGGGTGAGTGAGAACAGCTCGTTGGGCCTGACTTCCAGCTACCCAGCTGCCACTTCAGAGTAAATAACAAGTGTGTTGCAGCTCAGTGTGATAGCTCAGAGCCAGGTTTGCTACAGCCAAAGTAACACCTGGTGTGTTCTCCACAGGTACCTACGGAGAGTTGTCAGCCATCCAACAATGCTGCAAGACCCAGACGTCAGGGAGTTCTTGGAAAAGGAGGAGGTCAGTAGTGTGGGATAATGTAGCTACAGGTACCTTGGAAGTGCAGAAGGAAAGGGTACACAACTGGTTAATGAGGCATGGTGCTTCAAAGCTCAGCCAGAAGTAGCAAGAACCCTGTAAGAGCTCTTAACCAGTGATGATGAGAACAGATGTGGTGGGTTGACCCTGGCTGGATGTCAGGTGCCCACCAAAACCACTCGACAGAGGAGAGAAAATAAAAAGAAAGGCTCATAGATCAAGATAAGAACACGGAGATCACTCAGCAATTACTGTCTTGGGCAAAACAGACTCAACTTGGGGAAAATTAATTTAATTTATTGCCAATCAAATCAGAGTAGGGTAGTGAGAAAATAAAACCAAATCTTATAACACCTTTCCCTCTATCCCTTGGTTATTCCAGGCTTAACTTTACTCCTGAATTTTCTGCCTCCTCCCTGCCAGCTGTGCAGGGGGATGGGGAATGGGGGCTGCGGTTGGGTCAGTTCATCACTTGTTGTCTCTTGCTCCTTCCTCCTCAGTGGGAGGACTCCTCACCTCTTCCCCTGCTCCAGCATTGGGTCCCTCTCATGGGAGATGGTCCTCCATGTACTTCACTGACCTTGGCATCTGCAGAGTTGTTTCTCTTGCATATTCTCACTCCTCTCTCTGGCTGCAATTGCTGTTGCACAGTAACTTTTTCCCCTTCTTAAATACGTTATCTCAGAGGTGTTACCATCATGGCTGACAGGCTCAGCCTTGGCTAGTGTTGGGTCCATCTTGGAGCCAGCTGGTATTGGCTCTGCTGGAGATAAGGGGAGCTTCTGGCTGTTTCTTGCAGAAGTCCCCCCTGTAGCCCCGCCTGCCCCTACCAAAACCTTGCCGTGCCATCTCAATACAACAGAACTTTCTCCTGTGTCACTGCTTGTCTAAGCACTGTGTGCTTGTAAAGAGCTCTGGCCTAGCATCGTGGTGGGGGCACACGTTGAGAACACGTGTAGTCTGTTTTCTGAAGTCCATGACAGGAGTGCAGCCTGCTGTTGAGAGCTGAGGGGGAGTCCCGTGCTGGCTTGCCCTGATGCTCAGATGTCGAGGAAGAGCTGGCTCTGTACTGAAACATGTGCCTGATGTGGTCCCTGCTCCTCCGAGGAGAGCGTGACCTTGTCCAGCTGCACACCTGATGTGGAGAAGTCATTCTTCAAGAAGCTGAGCCCTGGGGAAACCCTACCCTGAGTGATTCCAGTGCTAATGCTGTGCTGGCGGGCTCTGGTGTAGGAGCAGGCATGGAAACATCCCACATTGCTGCACATGCAGCTCTGTCTGGAAAATAGTTGTGGCTGGTGTAGGGTATTTCCCAGTGTCAGAGCACCACACTACTCTGTGTCCCCCAGCAGTACAAACTGCTGCTGGCTTTTGGAGTGCTCTGAGACACTTGTACGTGCCCATGTGACTGGTGGCAGCTTGGACAGCCCTCGGTTCAGGGATTCCTGTAGCATGGCAGGTTCTTACAGATCTGTGTTACCTTGGCCAAGCAGAACGGGCAGACCCCAGATACAGTGTAAGGTTTAGGAACTGCTCATTTGTTTGAAAACCACTCTGGTCCCATTATTGGAAATACTGTACAGGCTATGCAGCTGCTCAGGTGGTGTCTAGCTAATTCTTTGCCGGTAGCTGTGGTGTACGTGTTGCTGTGTGCAGGGAAACCTTGCCTGTTAAGGGAACTCCAGGGGAGAATGACGCCACTGTGGTGGCTGCTCGCTAAGCTGCTCTTACCTCCTGGTAAAGCAAACTTTTTCTCTTGCTTTATAGCTACCGAGAGCAGTAGGCACCCAGACCCTGAGTGGAGCAGGAATACTGAAGATGTTTAACAAAGCTACGGATGCTGTCAGTAAAATGACCATCAAGATGAACGAATCGGACATAGTAAGTATTAGGACACCTCTGGGCTATTCTCGTCCTCGCTCCAGAGCTGCGTACCCTCCCCAGCTCAGGCTTTGGGTGCGAGATGCGAGGAAAGCCCTGTGCTCCTGCAGTGATACCATCTGTGGGAATCAGCTCTGGCTTTACCCATTTCAGTGGTTCGAGGAGAAGCTGCAGGAGGTGGAGTGTGAGGACCAGCGGCTACGGAAGTTGCACGCTGTCGTTGAAACGCTAGTGAACCACAGGAAAGGTAACAAGCTTGGTACCGCTTGCCGTGTAGCTTGGCCTCTAACATTTGAGCCTTGTGCGGTGCCTGACTGGAGGTTACCAGTGTGCGGGTGTCCTAGGGGCACCTCTGAGAAGATAAGATAGTGCTTCCTTACTGTAAAGGACTCAGCCTCTTCATTATGGGAGACAGAAGTAAAATGGTAATCCCACCTCTTCTGTCCAGCCCTGCAAGTTTAGGATGACAATGTTGAAGTGAACCAGTGTCCTGCTGGATGGAGGCTGCTGTAGCAAACCTGAGCAGAGCTGATCTTATTACTAATTCCAAGCTGTCCTCTGGCAGGGAGCGGGGATATTTTTCTTCCTCTGCGTGTTTTGGCTGACTTCTGCAAAGCTGTGCCTCTCTTCCTCCTCTGCTGCTTCCCCGCTCCTCCCTGGCTGGAGTTGCCTAGCCCTCCTCCTGCTGTGCTGCAGAAGCTGCCAGCTCTGACCAAGACAGTGCTGGTTCTTCCAGCTGACATCTCCTGGGGCTACAGAAAATTAGCGGCTGGGGCTTTACTTGCAGAGCACCTGGTGTAGCGAGGCCCATCGGCTGACTCTCTTATTCTGTTCACCAGAGCTAGCATTGAATACAGCCCAGTTTGCAAAGAGCCTGGCCATGCTGGGGAGCTCGGAGGACAACACAGCCCTGTCCCGGGCGCTGTCCCAGCTGGCTGAGGTGGAAGAGAAGATTGAACAGCTGCACCAGGAACAGGCTAACAATGACTTCTTCCTTCTGGCCGAGCTCCTGGGAGATTACATCCGCCTTCTCTCAGTTGTAAGGGTAAGCACTCCTTTGGGGCAAGCTCTAGGCTATGCTGCTGGTCCTAGTACTGATCTTTAGGCTTAGGTGTGCTAGGAGGGCAGCTAGTCTTCTAGATTGAAGCACGGGGCATGGCATGCCTCTGACCTCTCCAGGCAAGAGGGCAAACTTGTCCAGTTGTGCATGTGTTGGAGTGCTTAGATTGGGAGAGCAGGGTAGGTAAGGCCTGGCTGTGCTGCTGTTCTCTAGGGGAGATGTAGAGCAAGTTCATGGCTCTACATCTTCCAGAGGTGAAGGCTGTGGCTGCTGCAGAGGTGGTGAGCTGTTGATAACCTCTGATCTGGTGCTGCAAATAGATCTGCCAAGCGCCTGCTGGGGGAGAGCTTGAGTCTTCAAGTCCATGCAGCCTGCCTGGTGCACTGGCCTCCTTGCTGGAGGCTGAAAGAAACAAGTCCCAAGTGAGCTGCAAGTCTGGCAAGCTGGCTCATTCCTGTCCCAAACATGTGCTGCCTCTGAGCAGTTGTTTCTGAAGGCTGCGGAGGCCAGGATGCAGCCTAGTGAGTAGGCACAAGCCCCCCTCTACTGGGAAGTGTGGTGGGTGCTCCAGAGCAGGACCAAGATCTTTGGTAGTGCTGGAGGTACTAAGTCTTATCTTCTGGTAAGGAGCCTTAGCTAGTCTTGCCTCTTGGCTGTTCTGTCCTTCTGACCAGGCTATCAGACACAGCTTTCTGCTTTTCAGACTCTTCCCCACAATTTGGCTGGGTGCATTCAGAAGCCTAATGGGGTCTTCCTTGCTTGGGCTGGTGAATTGCAGGCCGGCTAAGACAATCTGACCTCCTGGCAGATGCCTGGGAGCTGCTGCTGGAGATCCGGTGTGAGACAGGCGAAGGCAGCTCCTTGCACTGGCCACTCTCAGCAGCAGGACTGAAGCGGACAGGCAGCAGTGCTTGGGGGTGGGCTGGATGTGCTTGGGATGCTGTCAGTTCAGTAGGTGGCCTCAGGCCTGTCCAGGCTTGCAGTGAGCTGTGCATGTAGCTGAAGCTTTTCCAATAACTCTCTCCTGCCAAACCCTAGAGCAGGTGGGCAAATCCTGTGCTGCCAGCCCTGCACGGAGGGAGGCCCCAAAGCTGCTCCTGAAGCATGAGCTGGTTGCTGTTGTACTTGGGCTTCTTCACTAGCAGGGCAGTCCATGGTCAGGCTTGGGTTTGGTTACACTGAGATGGGTTCAGGACCTGACCAATGAAGCAGCTCTGCTGTTAGCAGGTGCCCCCCTTGCCAAAGGCGTGGTTGTCACTGCCAGCAGAGCTACTTGCAGCTGCCCGCTGCTGCTGTTGTGGTAGCAGAGGCAGAGCAGAGCTCAGTCTGCTCCTTCCTTTCAGGGAGCCTTTGACCAGCGCATGAAGACCTGGCAGCGGTGGCAGGATGCCCAGACCATGCTGCAGAAGAAGAGGGAGATGGAGGCCAGGCTGCTCTGGGCCAACAAACCTGACAAGCTGCAGCAGGCCAAAGAGGAGATCTCGGAGGTAGGGAATGAGGAAGGCTGGGGTCTCTGCTCAGCTCCTTCTCTCTGCGCTCTGCTGCTGAGCGGTAGGAAGGGGACCTTTTGAGAAGAGGGCCTTCTGAGCTGAAGGGACAGGTATCTATTGTGAAGCTTGCATCAAGGGATAAGTCAGCCTTGAGCAAGCCCCACAGGAAGACACAGAAGCTGCAGGAGGGGCTGCTTGTGGTCCCACCTCCAGTGGCTTCCTTGCTGAGCTTGCAGCAAGCAGGGGATGCAGCTTGCTGTGGCGGTGAGGACCAGAAATGCCAACCTTTGCTCCAGCAGCACCTCTCGCTTGAACAGTTGTGGTTGTGAAACTGTTTGGATAGGGGAGTGAGAGCTTCTTCGCCTCCCCTCCCCTGGAAACAACACGCTTCCTCTCTCTGCAGTGGGAGTCTCGTGTGACACAGTATGAAAGGGACTTTGAACGGATTTCTGCCGTCATCCGCAAGGAAGTGATACGCTTTGAGGTACGTTTGGCCCAGCCCTCGGTGTGCAACCCTCCAGCTGGTTGGCATAAATCTGTCTTGGCTGGGAACACCAGGCTGGGCTACCTAAGGGTCACCTTGGCTCCTGACCCTGCTCCCAGTACAGTGGCTGGCCATGTTTGTAAGTCTGGACACCTGTGAGTTGGGGCATCGCTACCGTGGGCAGAACAGATGTCTTTTGGCTTCTTCCCAGAGAAGAATTTAACATCTTTAAAAATGAAGGTGGGTGGGCAAAGATCCTCTGAGCCATCAGGCTATGGCCAGAGATGAGCTTCATCCTCAGCATCTTGGGTTCTTGTGCTGGTCTCTCTGTGGAGGAGAGAACAGGAAAATCCTGGTGATTTTTCCTCCCTGCCCCCTCAAAAGCTGGAGAGTTTTTCTGGTTTGTTCATCCTTGTACTCACTGTGGTGCCTATCTCTTGCAGAAAGAGAAATCGAAGGACTTCAGAAACCATGTCACTAAATACCTTGAGATGTTGTTGAACTCTCAGCAGCAGGTGAGTAGCCACGGCCCCTGCTGTGGTTTTGCTTCCTGAAGCTCAGCCCTGCGAGCTCATGCCCCCATCAAGCATGGCCCCCCCTGTGGGTTCGTCCCACTCCCCAGGTGTGGCAAGGGGTGGACCCGTGGGCTGGAGCAGGGCAAAATATGTGTTGCATCCCCCTTGATGCCTCCTTGGGGTGTCTGTGCCCCTGTGGAGGAGCTTCTGCTCCCTCAAAATAAATGCTTGTCCACTCACTCTGGGCTTGGCCTGTGCTGGCAAAGTGCCTGCAGGCTCCTGACTCCCTCTCTCCTCTCCGCAGCTGGTGAAGTACTGGGAAGCATTCCTACCCGAGGCCAAGGCCATTTCGTAATGGGACAGAGCAAATGAGCGAACCTGAACTTTGCCTTTTTTTTTTTTTTTTTTTTTATATACACTATACCTCTTCCTCTTTTACACGTGAATGAACCCTAGTTAAACACTCTGGAGCTGGTAGAGGTTTAACCCCAGACAAGCAGCTTGCAAGCCAGTAACTCTTCTAACTGTATATTTTTCATTTAGCAACATATATTTTCTTACTGAAGAGAAACTAGTTTCCTGCTTTAAGACCAGACCTGCAGCAGGGGGTTAATGATGTATGTAAAATGTATATTTTTCAGGCTGGGTTTTAGGGCTCTAATGACTATCTTACTCCTGCAGTGCCATTAAATTCTGTAATAAAACTTCTATCAGGGCAAACAGGCTCCATCTGTGCTTGGGGCGGGGAGGGCTAACGGCCGCATCCCGCTGATGCGAGGGCAGTGGCACCTGCTGTGTTGTGACGGGGACGTGGGTGACCTTGGGCACTGTCCCGGCCACCTGTCCTGGCTCCTGATTAAGCCTTGGCTTTCAGCACGAGCTGTTTTTAGGATCTGAGCTCAGCGGGGCTGTGCAGTGGCCCCCCTCGGTGGGGTTTGTGGGGGGACCAGCCCCCCCAAGAGCCAGCAGCTGGCCTTGGCGGGCTGTGGTGCTCCTTTTCCCCTGTGGCCAAGGTTTGAGCCTTCGAGTCCCCCCGGGGAGCTGGGTGTCATCAAACCCGGCACCCCTTCTGCTGCCGTCAAAAAAGGAAAAGCAGCTCGTGCTGACTTCCCACTTCCCTTTCCCCTTGTCCCTGCAGCGCCGGATCCCTACGGCACCTCCGGGCTGTGGCCCCCCCCCGCCCCCAGCGGGCTGTACCGGGCGCTGCAGGACCTTTCCTTGGGGTGCCCGCGGGCTGGCTTCGGGGTCCCCTGTGTCACCCCCGTGGGTGGCCAGGGGCCGTGGCTGCCCCGGTGCCGCAGCCGGCGGGACGTTACAGCGGCGCGAAGCCCGGCGGCCCCCCCGCGCCCCCCGGCAGCCGCGGGCCATGATCGCCGTCTCCATCCCCGCCGCGGAGCCGCAGCCGGCGGCGCGCAGCCCCGAGAAGGCGCACACGGTGAGGGGCGGCTGGGGGGGGGGCGGGGTGGGATAGGGAGTGCCCCCCGCCTGCCCGGGGAGGGTGCATGGCGGGTGTGTGTGTGTGCATGTGTCGCTCTGTCCCGGAGGTTGCAGGTCCCCGATTGTCGCCGGGGGACCCCACATGCCCCGGGAGCGGAGGTCCCTGCCGGAGGGGGGGCACAGACCCTTTGAAGGGGGTTCCTCTCTGGTCCCCGTGGTTGGGGGGTCCCTGCCTGCCGCGGGATGCCCCCACCTGCCCTGGGTCTCGGAGGTCCCCAAGTTCTCCCAGGGACCCCACCTGCCGCGGGGAGGGGTGCATCCTTCTGCCCCAGGGGCCGGAGGTCCCCAAGTGTGCCCGGGGGGGTCCCCCCACATGCCCCCAGGGGGTGGACGTCTCTGCCTGCCCTGGGTCCCTGCCAGGGGCACCCTCTGCTCTTGACAGAGGGGGTGGCCCTGTCCCGCGGGTCCCCTCTGTCCCCGGGCTCCTGCCTGCCCAGGGTGCCCCCCCTCGCCTGGGGGATGGCGATCCTTGCCTGCCCTGGGGGGGGGGGCGGTGTCCATCCGTCCCAGTGTTCCCAGGGGGTTGGAGGTCCCTGCCTGTCCCCAGGGGAGTCCCCACCTGCCCGGGGTTGGAGGCCCCCAACTGCTTTAGGACCCTGTTGGGGGGGGGGACGGGGGGACGACCCTCTGCCCTGGAAAGGGTGTGTGTGTATCTTCTCTGCCCTTGGAGGTGCTTCTGGTCCCAGGGGTTTGGTGGGTCCCGCTCTGCCTCTGGGTGCCCTGTCTGCCCTGGGGAAAGGTGGCCCCTGGGCAGGGATGGGGGGGGGGGGGGTGTGTCTCCATCTGCCCTGGGGGGGCTGGGGTGGAGTGAGGGGTGGGTCCCAAGGTGCCCCAAGGGCTGGAGGTCCTGCCTCCTCCCAGGGGCCCCAGCAGGGGTGGGGAACATCCCTGCTTGTCCCGCGGAATGGGGGGGTCTCTGCCTGCCCTGGGCCCCTGCCCGAGGGGCCCTCTGGCCCCTGGGGGGAAGTAGGGGGGTGTGTGTGGGGTGTGTGTGGGGGGGTGTGAGTGTGTGTGGGGGGGGGGGGGGTTGGGGGGTGTGAGTGTGTGTGTGGGGGGGGGTGAGTGTGTGGGGGGGGGTTGGGGGCGTGTGAGGGTGTGTGGGGGGTGGGGGTGTGTGGTGGGGGCGGGGTGTGTGAGTGTGTGTGTGGGGTGCGTGGTGCCTGTCTCTGTGTCTCAATCCCGGCTGCCTCCAGGGTGTGTGTCCTCACCGGTGCCAGGGGCCACAGACTCCCCCATCTGCCGGGGGCCGGTGGGTGGGGTGGGGGATGGCGGAGAGGTGGGGAGGGTGTCCCTGAGTGGGCTCCCACCCTCGGGGTCTGGGTGGGGTGTGGGTTGGTGCCCCTTTGTCCCTGGTGGGTGGAGGTCCCCGCCACTCCCCCGGGTTCCTACCATGAGCAGGGTCGAGCCTTCTGCCCTTAAAAAAAAGGGGGGGGGGTGGGTCCCTGTACCCGGGGTGGTGGGTGGTGTTGGGGGGAGGGGTGGGGGAATAGTATGTAGACCCTGCCAGCCCCATGGTGTCCCCATTTGCTCCATGTCATGATGGGCCCTGCCTGCTTCATGTATGAGTGGCCCCACTCAGGGGTGTGTGGGGTGTGTGTGTGTTTTGTCCCTAGCTACCCTAGAGGTCAGGGGGTCACTGCCTGTCCGGGACAGTGCTGGGGGGGAGGTCCCCAAATGCCCTCCCCAGGTGGGGGATGTGAGCTGGAGGCCCCTGCCTCCCTTGGGAGGATGGAGGCTGCAGTGGCTGATGCATGGTGCAGGTGTTCAGGGTGGAGGTGCTCTGCAATGGCCGGCGGCACACCGTGGTGAAGCGCTACAGTGAGTTCCAGGCGCTGCACAAGCGGGTGAGACCACCGGCACCATGGGGGGACATGGGGAGTGGACACCAGCTCCTCGGAGCCGAGAGGCCCAGCCTCATCCTCCATGGTCCATGTTGCCATCATGTCCCCCCATGCTCTACCCTAGATCAAGAAGACCTGCAAGGTCCCCGACTTCCCTACCCGCCATGTCCCCAACTGGATGCCCAAAGTGCTGGAGCAGCGCCGGCAGGGCCTGGAGCTTTACATCCGGGTAAGGAGCCATCCAGCTGTGGCTTTTGGGGCTTTTTTTGGGGTGCTGACCCCCCTGGGTACATGGCAGGGTGTCCTGTACCACAATGAGGAGCTGCCCCAGGACGTGCTGGACTTCCTGAAGGTGCGGCACTGCCAGCAGGACCCCAAGGCCAGCAGCCTCCCGTGAGTAGCTGAGCAGCAGGCAGTGCCCTCGGGCTCTACTGACACCCTGCTCATCCCACATGGTGCTGGGATCACCCCCCTCACACATGTTAAGCACCCCAAGACACAGATGGGCAGGGGGCCGGTGCACAGCTGGGCCACCCAGGGTGAAAGCAAGACCCTTTGCTGGGCACTGACATCTCCTCTCCTGTGGCAGCACTGGCCACCTGCCCTCCCAGCGGCCCGTCGTCAGCTTCTGCACTGATCCCTACACGCAGCCACTGGGCACCGGTAAGGAGTGGGACCATGGGTGCAGGACCCCAAACCCTCCAAGGGAAAAAGCTCTGTTGGGCCCCCAAAACATGCTTTTCCTTTAACGGGACCTGGGAGGGAAACAAAACTGCTCCAGCTCCCCCCTTTCCTCACAGACCCGCTCCCCAACACCGTCCTCAGTGGGGTGCTGCAGGGCCTCTACATCCCTCTGAGCTGTACCCCCAGGCATGCAGCACCCCGAGCCCCCAGCCTGCTGGGCTCGCAAGTCCCCACCCAGCACCCAGGGCTGCAGCGGTGAGCGGCCAGCCAGGCAGCAGGAAGGATCCCTGTGGCAAAAATAACACCTCCACGCTGCGATGGGGCAGGAAAAGCCAGGGGCTGTGGTGGGACCCACAGCTGCTCTCCAGACCAGCGTTGCTCACCTACCACTATCCAAGGTGCCTTTGTTGGGAAAGCCCTGGTGCTCTGGGGTTCCTGCCTTTGCATGCTGAACTGTGCTGGAAGACCCTTGGCATCTGGGCTTTGGTGCAATAAATCACTTGGGCTTGACTGGCAAAAGATCCCTGTACTTTGTAATTCTGCAAATCAAATTCAGGGCCAAGCACTGTGCTGCTCAGCTTGGTGAAATGTGAAGCAAGGGGGCCAGAGTGCTGAAGGGTGCTAAGTGATCTGCACCACTCCAGGAGGAGAAGAGAGGCAACTCTTTAAAAAACACATTGGTCACATTTATTGGTGCATGTGCTTCTTACAAAAGTGATGGGAAGAGGAGCCAGCATCCCATCCTGCCTGCTGGGTGGCTGGAAGGCGGCAGGGTGAAGGGGGAGGCCAGGCAGCAGGGACATGGGGCACAGCGGCTCTGCTGCTGCTCACCTGCCCCAGGACGACAGGGAAATGCGTGGAGAAGGGAGCAAGGCAGCCCCAGGCCCGCAGCCCTTCGCAGCTGGGTCCCCTGCAGAGCGCAGGGCCCCATGCTGTGTCACGGAGCCGGGAGGGTGGATTACTCTTTGGCAATGGCAAATGGCTTCTCCACCTCGATGGTGCCACAGTCAGCAATGGCAACATCTTTCAGGGGCTTGTCACGGCTGTCTGTCTTAGTGTTCTCCACCTTCCTTACCACATCCTGGGAAAAGCAGAGGTGTGGGAGTGGGGAAATGCTGGGCACAGGCAGTGCCAGCTTAGCACATTCCCTGTTCCAGAAGACACCTCCCAGCCCATTCTCCGCAATGCTCTGCTCCCAGCCAGCTTGCCTAGACAGCAACTGCCTGGGCCTACTCTCCCCCTGGGAACTGATCACCCCTCTACCACCCCATCACACCCTTACCATGCCCTCCAGCACTTTGCCAAACACCACGTGCTTGCCATCCAGCCATGGTGTCTTCACTGTAGTGATGAAGAACTGGGAACCGTTGGTGTCCTTGCCAGCATTGGCCATGCTCACCCAGCCAGGGCCGTAGTGCTTCAGCTTGAAGTTCTCATCAGGAAAGCGGTCCCCATAGATACTTTTTCCTAATGGGAGACAAAAAAAAGGCTACATTGTTCTCATGGAAATATGTTGGGGGGTGTGTGTGATGATGGCAGGTCTCCCCACAGGCCGGGTGGGGTGAATGAGCAAATCTAGAAAAGGGACTAACAACACTGCAGGGAACCATGAGCTACTTGGTACCAGAAGGAGCTAAAAGCACCTCATGAGCTCGGCAAGGGGAAGATTATGCCCCCAAGAGACTGGAGCAGGAGGCTGTGCAAGAGCAGACCTGCCCAAATGCTTATAAGCCCAAATGCTAACACCATCAACTCTACTAATGTTTGCTAAGTGCTGGTGGAAGCGTCCGAACTCTGCTGCTACTAGGCCAAATGCGTCCTGGCAGCCAGAATCCGAGGCAGAGGCACCAGCTGCTGCAGAGGAGTTTTCTTAGTGAGGAGCTGCAGGTCCTCCTGGGGCAGAGGGCACAGTAACGTGGGTAACACTCAGGTACTAGCTAGCCAAGCCTCACTGGGCCCATCCCTCCCCAGCACCAGGCTCTGCTTCGAGGCCAGGTCTCTGCGAGCTGTGGGCCCACCGCTCCCACCACGGCACCGTGCCCCAGCTGCACATTGGTCCCCAGAGCAGCCAGGCTGTGGGCTGGCAGCATGGCCACTGTCGTGCTTCAAGACAGCAGCTGGATCCCCGGGCTGCCGCAGGCCACGGTACCTCCAGTGCCGTCTCCGCGGGTGAAGTCTCCTCCCTGGATCATGAAGTCCTTGATCACACGGTGGAACTTGCTGCCCTTGAAGCCGAATCCTTTCTGGGGGCGGGGAGGGGGAACCCGAGTGAGGCCGAGGGCCGGGCCAGCGCTCCCTCCGCCGGCTCGGCCGCACGGCGCCAGGCAGGACCCGCGGGGCGCCAGGCAGGACCCCGCCGGGGGCCGGCTGAGGCCCGCCCAGGCACCCGCTGGCCCCTCACCTCCCCGGTGGCCAAGGCCACAAAGTTCTCCACCGTCTTGGGCACCGTCTTGCCGAAGAGCCCGATGACGACGCGGCCCACGTCCTCCTCGCCGATCCGCAGGTCGAAGAACACCTTGGGGGGGGGCGGGGGGCGGTTGGGAGGCAGCAGCGGGACCGGCCGGCCCCCCCCGGGCCAGCCCCCCGAGCCTAACCCCCCCGAGTCCAGCCAGGCCCGGCCTCCCAGCCTCAGGCCTCCCCCCACCTCGGCCGCCCCTCCCCCCAGGCCGCCGCCGGGCCCCACCCCGACCTTGGCGGTGACCTTGGGTCCCTTCTTGCGCTCGTCGGCCCTGGAGGCGGCGGGCAGCAGGAGCAGGAGGGCAGCGCCCAGCGCCGCCGCCGCCACCAGCACCTTCATCCTCCGCCGCTCGCAGCCCGGCCACAGCGCCCGCCGCGCCGCCTGCATCCGGCCGCGCCCCCCGCGCCCCCCCCGCTCCCGCCGCGCAGTGGTACGCGCCGCGCCGCGCTCCCCGCCCGCCCGCTACAGCTGCCCGGGCGCGACCAACGGCTGCTGGGACGGGGGGGGGGGTGGGGGTGGAAAGGCACCTTCCGGCCGGGCGGGGGGCGGTGCCGGAGGGAGCCGCCGGACGCCTGCCACGTTGCCCTTTGCTCAGGAAGGGAGCGAGGCGCTTGATTGGTCAGCGCGGAAGAGGAGGCGGGGCGGAGGGAGGAGGCCGAAGGGCGGGGCTGCGGGTGTGGTGCCGGCCAATGGGCGCAGCCGGAGGCCTGGCCGGGGCGGGAGGGCACTGAGGGGGCGCGCGGCGGCGCGGGGCATTGTGTGCCGTTGGCATTGACCGGACAGAGAAAATGGCAGCTCCGCGTCCCCAGCGGCCTTCGCCGCTCCGCGCTCGTCAGCGGGGGGACGCGGCCTTGCCCTCCGTGCACCCCCGGCTGCAGCGACGGAGGCCTGCCCGGGGGTGCCCCTGCCGGGCCTGCCCCCTGCCCTGGGGCGAGGCTTGTGATGGAGTTGAAGAAAGGAACGAGAGGGGAGAGCGGCCTTCACCGCGGCCCGAATGTCTTGTAAATACCAGATGTGGCCAAGCTGAAAGCGCACAGGAGTGTTTGCACTAAGGCAGGTGCCCATGTCTAGCTTAGCACGGTTGTTCACAAACACTGGAGTTGAATACATGGGAATTGCCTTTTTTTTATTTTAACGTCTACTCAAGTAGCTCTTGTTCAGCATTAACCACCAAGCATACAAACCTCTAAAGGAACTGCCCGGTGGAGATGTGTTTCCAAGGGCCAGGGAAAGTTTGTCTTCTCAGAGCACAAGTGTCCCAAGACAAATTTTTAGGAACGGGAAATAAAAGCTCACACTAAAAATACTACCTTAAGGCTGGGAAACGGAAGGAGAAGAAGCATTCCAACAAAATCCCAGTGTGAAGCAGTTTCTAAGAGCAGGAGTCACGCTGCAGGTGTTTTGCTGTCTAGATACAGGGAAAAACACTTTGAAAAGACGCTATGTTTGGTTGATAGGTGGCATCTCCTTTAATGATTTCCTCTGTACAGAGACTAAATAAGCAGCAGCCATTTGCACACTGGTGGCTGATTCCATGGAGGGGGCACGGTGCTTCTTTCTGTGCAAGATCCTGGCTAAGTGACCAGAGGTGCAGAGGGAGGCAGCAGTGGCTGGGCTTGTGTTGTTGCCACCCTCCCCTGCAGGCACAGCTGCCAGCACAGTGTGTGCCGGGGCTGGGGGCGGGGGGGGGGGGGTGGGTGGGGTGGGGGGTGGAACTCAGCTGGTGGCAACTTGGGCCAAGCCCCTCTGTGCCCTGGCCAGCACACAGGTGTACCCGGTGCCTTTCCACCTAGGGAAGGCACAGTTGATGCCTACGACAGCAGTTGTCAGTGCTGTTCCAGAGACACAGGGACCACATGACAGCACGTTTTGGGGCAGTTCAAATCTTTGCATTCCAAGTGGATCAATGGTTTAGCCATTCTCCTGCCCAGGATGCTGGAAGCGGGAACACGCAGGCACAAGGAGCAGAGAAATCTGTGTCACCACGCCTTGGCCAAGCTCTGTGGAGCCAAACTGCCAGTGGTTGTAAAGCACAAAGTATGGAGAAAGTCCCGTAAGTTCCCACACTGCGCACTGTCCCCTCAAAGGCTCAGGGCTTATCACTGGAGAGGAGGGCTACCAAGAGTGCCCAACAGAAGCAAAGGAAAAGAAAACAGAAACAATGTTGTCAGGAAGAGGTAATAAATACATCTATTCATGGAGAACAATGCAGTGCAATGTTTTATTGAAAAAAAATAATCATCTCACTTGATACCTCAGAAGACTGCATCGCAACGTTGGTGGGCCACACCATGGGACAGCTACATCACGGAGGCCAGTACAGCACTGGGTGCCCCCTGACGTGCAGGCCTGAGAGCCCTCCCCTGGCACCCCTGGAGTCTCCCAGCTGCTAACAACTTCTGGTGAGGAGAGGAGAGTTTGCCCAGGTAGGCTTAATGCCCTGCTTCCTACCACAGCATGGCTGGCTCAGTCTGCCTTGCGTCTCCTAGTCACCTCCAGGCTCCCTGGGGACAGCAGTTTCCTCAAGCACAGGACTTGCTGTTAACCTGCTTTATTTTCTTTTTTTTTTTTTTTTTTTTTTAAAAATGCCACCCCACATCTTTGCCCTTTTGAAGAGTCCAACATACGATTATAGTGCAAGAGGGCTTGGTACAAGTGAGCATTACCAGCATGCCGTGGGGGGACAGTCCTCCCCTACAAACACATCATTGTAGGATTAAAAGAACATCATATCTCCAGAGAGAAGCGGTAGTGGGTCACCGTGAAATAGCTTTCAAACCAACCCACTTAAAAACAAGGTCAGGAAAGTTTCTAAACAATCAAATACATTCACTTTAAAAATAAAAATAAAAAAACCCAAACAAACACCCCCCCCATTTAAGAACAAAAACTGTTGAGATGGCCCCTTTCCCACCCCTGCCCTCCCTCACCCTGCAAACACTTACATATGCTGCAACTACAAGCTGCTCCTTGACCGGAGACAGCGAGGAATGACCAAACATGGCAGGAGATGCAGAAGGAATCGAGTTCTGGTGACAGGCACTTAGTGGGGCTTGGGAGGGCAGCAACAGAAGTGTCTCAGGGCATGACTTCATCTGCAGCAGGCAGGACTGCTCCCCAGGGAGCACCTGTGCCCCTTTCCCCCCCTCCCAAGATGCCAAACCATGGTTTCCTACAACAGAGAGGGCAATGCCTGTGCCAGAGACACCGGCCTTCTGGCAGCAGCGGAGTTCAGAAAAAGAAGGGCAGAACGTGGCCACAGTCCCTGTCCTCCCTCTGACAGGAGGGGATGCGTGGGCCAAGTGCCTCAGCATGTGCTGTGGGAAGTGAGCCACCCCCTTCCTGCCCCAGCCCACAGTATGGCTCGAGGAAAGCACCTGGCCGCACGAGAAGGGGGGTACACGCGTCTCCTAGTGGTGCTTGTCAGGATAAGGCATGGAGAGAATGCAGTGGATGGTGGTGGAGACACCCTATGGGGATCCCAGCAAGGAAGCGGGGCTTTTCTGCCCTGGCACTGCACCAGCGTCTGCCTGCTTTTGGGATGCACAAGAGCAAGCCCAGAAGCTCCCTGCCCAGGATGATTTCCTGCCCTCTAAGTCCGCTTCTGTGCAGCCAGGGGAACCAAACACCCCAGGACTGCTGCTCCACAAACTCCAAGCTACGCAGATCATCATTAAAAAAAACATCAAAGATAATGAGATCTAGTCTCTCCCTTTCCTCCCTTCACGCTCTCTGGGATTTTTGGGGTGAGCCAGGCCCATGTTTATGACAAGCAAAGTCCCTCAAATGAACGGTCCCAGCCTGGTCAGGTGTCAGACGTGGAAAGACAAAGTACAAGGAACCTGTTCACAACCTCC
Organism: Falco cherrug; assembly: GCF_023634085.1. NCBI lineage: Eukaryota > Metazoa > Chordata > Aves > Falconiformes > Falconidae > Falco > Falco cherrug. Next base: position 682,257 of record NC_073703.1, on the reverse strand, counting down.
CCAAAAGCTGCTCAAGCTGTCCCACAGCCCTGCCACGTCTACAGTAACACCTGGGCAGCCCCAGCCTCCTCACAGTTTGGAAATGCTGCAGCAAGATGCAAGATTTCTTCTTACGCATGTGTTAGGCACCCCAAGGCCTTTGCTAGCTATAGGTTTGGCTCAAAAGCGGTGCATGAGAACTGTGGCTTCTCCCGTGGGGCAGGATGGTGTCTCACATGCTCCAGGCACACACTCGCAGAGAGAATGTGAAGGCTATTCCAGTCAAACCTATCTGACCATCTGGAGATGAAATCAGTGTTAAGGCAGTGAAGTATCCTCTCCTCTGCTGGGGAACCTTTGCTCCTGCTAATGTTTTCTTGCAGAAGGTACCTGCTCACAACCACCCTACTGGAGGGACTTCAGAAGGCTGCCCAGTTGCCCACACCGAGAAACACCTACGCTTTGGGAAATGGCTGCCTACCAGTTAGCTTAATCCAGTTCTACCTCTTAAGCCAGCACAAACTCCTCCAGCCCAGCAAAGCTGATGCTGCTCCCTCCTGCCAACGCCAGGTTATGGCCTTACATCTCCTGGTCCGTTGGGTCAGGCACGGTGTAGGAAACCATGGTAGGGACAGTCACTGGCAGCTAGAAAGGGTGATTGAAAATTCAAGTATGCTTTCCTCAGCGCATGGCCCCAGGCAGGTGTCAGGAACCCCAGACTGGCACGAGGGTCATGCGGATGTCATTGACATCCCCACTCGAGGGCATTCTGTGCACCCCACCATCTTCCCAGCTGAATGTCTGTCTGCACTGGCACCGTGTGGCCATGCAGAGATCCACAGATACAATGTGCATCTGTAAATGCTAAAAATAATAAAAAGTGCAACGACGTCAGCTTCTTTAAAACAATCCACATTGCTCTGTTACTGTCAGAGGAGGGAGGTGTCAAGGGAGCCGGAAAAAAACCCTAACTGGAACAGCAGATTGCAAATTTCTCACAGCTTGCGCATTACAGTGTAACTGTTCCCAAGGAGCCGAAAAGGGAACCTGTCTCTTACTGCCACAGCAGTCAGGCCCTTCTCCCATGCAACTCTCCTGCCCACACCACATCCTCCTGCCCTCTGGACAGCCAATCAAGCCTATGGTATTTCTTTGCTTAATTAAGGAGGGAGGAGGATGGAAGAGCAGAGTGTGCAGGAGAGGGAGGGGAGGAAAGTGAGCAGGAACTAAGCACAGTCCTCAGGTTTGCGTGAACAATGCCTTCACCGTAAACAATGGGAAGAAGGGTCAGCCAGCCAGCCCCCCTCCCAGGGCGACCAAGACCTGAGCCAGCCACAGTCCTGGTCCCAAAAGGAGCTTCAGGCTTGGAGTGAACGAGGGAGACCATTCAGCACATCCACTCCAGAGTGGTTTGTTTTGGAACGTTTTCTTCTCTTTTTGGTTTAAAATGTCACTTTTTTTTTTTCTCTCTTCCTCCTATGCCTCCTCATCCCCCCTAAAGAGAAGCCCCTTCCAGTGAGACAGGGCAGGAGCTGCAGGTGCGATGGTTCCTGCAAGGCCCAGGAGGCACCGGTCACTTATGACGCTGAGCTGTCTTCTTCCGTTTCCTCTTAAAGAAGCAGCAGCACCTGGGGCACAAAGGACAAGACAAGTTAGCCTGCACCCGGCACCCTGGGAAGGTCCCCCACCACCTGGGCTTCCCTCTGCTCAGCTGCATGCAACAGCATCTCTGCACGCCCGGCCGGAGGCCCAGACAGACCTGCTGTCCCTCAGGATGGTCAGCAAGGTCGGCAGATGCTGGTGGATAGTTGACGCCCCCAGCCCGGACTGGCAGACCAGCAAAAGCAAGTCAGCCGCACGCAGTGGGGTCCCACTGCCCAAAGGCGGCAGGAGACAGTGGGACGCAGCCCCGAGCACTGGGCTGTCTCACTCCCGTTGGGCAGGAACACAAGGAGCTATCTGGGAAAGCAGCAAAACAAGGATCCAGTTGCTCTGCTCCCTCTGTCCAAACCCCCAGAGGAAGCGGACTGGGACAGCAAGCCCTGGCTGCTCTTCCCAGCTACGAGACACATGGTTTTCACCACCATTCACTAAAAAGAAAAGTTCCAAAGAGATCTTGGCCCAGGAACCAGGTTTCTTTACTGAACCTTTCATGATAATCAGAGCTTCCACCTTGGATAAATCATTCAGTGCCAATATGCGGAACCCCTGCTTCTTCCCCCATCCGATGCAAGGGAGGTGCACAGCGCTCAGGGATTAGGGGAAGCAAGAAGGATGGAGAGTGGAGGCTGAGGTGGGGAGAAAAAACACCCATCGCAACTGAACTGTGAAGAGTGGTGGTTTCACTTGTGGGATACACTGAAAGCCAGGTTTTCTAGTCCCGCTGGCTTCCTACAGAATTAGCTGGCATTGAAGGCGTATCTACCTTTCTATCCTCAACCCGCTGTCAGGAATCCTCTGCACAGAAGAAAGGTGTTTGTTCTGTGCAAGTTCTGCTCCTGAGCTACCTGTCTTTCTGCCATTACAGCCATCTCCAGAGAAGCCTGGGTGATGCTGAAAGACTGCTTTTTCAGGCTGGTGGAAAGGATGCCTTGCTAAGCAGCAAGAGCAGATGTGAATATGCAAAGACCATTTTTTCCTACAAGCATCTTTTACCGACAGCCAGACTAAAAACATGCAAAAACACTGTAACAAATTCTCCAAATTATTTTCCATTGGGTCCTTCATTGCTCTGAAACGTTGGCATTACGCTTCTGTCCTCTAGAGCTGCAGGAACTGATTCATTCTTACTTGCACCCCAGAAGGTGCTTGCCCCTGGATGCACAAGCCTTACTATGGGATGCAAAAGTGGCCACCATCCCTCCATGAGCCAAGTCTGCCAGCACAGATCTTCTGCTGGGGAGACCAAAACCCCCTACAACATGGAGAGCTCAAACAGCCACAGCAAGAGGAGGGCCACCTCCCCCTACACATTCCTCTGGCCTGCACAGACGAAGGGCCAGGGGAAATTTAGCATTCAGAGTTTGTTCCTAAACAGGCTCCATCTGGAGGCAAGATGAGGAAAACCGAAAAGCACTTGTCCCTGCAGGAACACGGGCTTAGAGCGACCTGTGACAACTCCATCGCTACCCACCTCGCCTGACATGTGCAGCGTGCAGTCTGAAGCACCACCCAACCCAGGCTCCTGCGCGGACTGGTCTTGCACTTTATTGTCCCGGGCCATCTACCACCCTCTCCTGCTTCAATCTGTCAGTCTTTTTCTCCCACAGCAGCCACCTTCCTTCATGACTTTGGCAATGGTGAGTAAAGGGGAGGATGTTACGGGGAGAGAGGATGGAAAACGCATGACTTATGATTTTGCATGCAGCGGGTAAGGGAAGAAGAGGGCTGAGCAGCACTCATTTCCTGGGGCACAAAACGAAGGGAGCTGACTGACTTCTGGCTGTTTTTCCTTGTGACTGTCTTTTAGGCTGTTACTCAGAGGTCCAGGGAAGGGTTCAGGAAAGGAAGTCCTGGCAGTTCAGACAGGCAGAGGCAAAACACCAAAATAAAAGAATAAGGCAGGCTGACAATTACAGAACATGATGTCTCTGCATGCAGACAATGCCCAAGAGAACAGCCCCAGACTATGACATACAGAGAAGCCAGAGATGCCAGAGGTATTGGAGGCAATGCCTATGGAGAGCAGGGCAGAGGCGGTCAGCCTCCCATCCAACAGGGAAATTCTTCACCGCACACGGGCTCTGTCACCTTGCTCTGTAGCCATTCCCACCCATCAGCTCTCCCTGGGACCTACAAGCTCCTCACCCGAGTCTCCATTTGGTCCTCCCCTTACTGGGTCCGTGGCTTCCCCAAGGGGTATGGAGGGAGAGGAACACTTCCAGGGGATACCTTGAGACGGATACTACAGCTGCAGCTTCAAAACCCTGATAAAACCATATATATGCCTGAGCTGGACTTGGACTAATGCTAATCCCAACCTCTCTGCACCTTCTTTCCTGGAGAAGCCCATTCATCTGCACCCTCAGCTGGCAGCTGCAGGGTTTTTGGAAAGGAGCCGTCTGCCACCCGCCCTCCGCAAGTGGGGGCTCTAGCTGGGGCTGCGTCACTAACGAGGACTCCGTGGCCACGTCTTTCCATCCTCTCGAACAATACAGGCCCTGGCCTGTGCCTCGTCAGAGGAAACTCTTTGAAGAAGCACTGGCCCCCTCCCCTCGATACCCAGCACAGGCTTTTCCCTTTGTAATCGTCTGTGTGAGGAACTCCTGCAAGATGCTCGGCAAGCCTGGTCCCGACTCTGCCCAACTCCATTAGACATCATCTGCTCATGGACATAACATTTTGGGGGAGATGTTAAGGCAAACAGAAAAGGATTAAAATCTGTCTTTTGCATCTATCAGTTCCGAGATCAGCCGAATTGCTTGGCCTAATGTGGCCACTCAGACATTGCCCACACCCTCCCCGTTACTGCATGTGGTCCTCAGCATTGTCCTAGAATCAAAACAGCTCTGGGTTGGCTTTGACTTTATGCCTTTTTAGGGTTTGGTTGGTTTGGTTTTGCCAACCCCAGTCTAGTCTGGTCCGCTCCCCCTTGCATGTGGACTGGAGAGAGGGACTCACCACAAGTTGAGCATTTTCAGGCAGCTACAGAGAGTGTAGAGAAAAAACACAGAGAGGAAGAAAGAGCAATTAGTTCACAGAGGTGGGATGAAAGCATGTCACTGCAGCCATGCAAACATGCAGTGCAGACTGGCAGACACACACCATGCCTGCCCACCACCCACCCCAGCCCTCATACCACCTCTGCCCTTGCCATGGTGCTGCTGAGAACTGTCACGTTTTCCAGGGTCTTGAGGCCTCCAACAAACACTGCCTGTTTTCCACAAAGGCACCAGCCACACAAAGTTCTTTATTTGGGGCTGGGATCAGAAAGGGACTCTGGGTCATCAGGAGAGGAATCTGCTCTTGTTCCCTGTAGCTCCAGCAGCAGAAGGGCCAGATCATGGATCTACACCTGGGACCTGCCCTTCAGTGAAACCCATGGCTGGGATTGGGAGCTTATTTCCAGCAGAAGCATTTGCACAGCTCCTCTGCCTGCCAGGAGTGCCAGGGAAAGACCTTTCCACTACTGCACCTTGTCTCAAAACACAGAGCTCCAGCTCCAGTTTCTTCTAGCTCTTTTTGGCCCACTTTACTGCAAAAGCAGAATCTGAAAGTCCTTTGCCCTCCTCATATAACTGAGGGGATTTATGATCACAGATGCCAGGAAAGAATGAAGCCAGCCCTCCCTGTGGCAAGAGGAATGAAGCAGACTACACTTGTGAATTACAAGAGACTCCACACCTGCCAGTGCAAAGCAGCTTACGCTCTACTTCCCAGCACCTCAAAAACCAATTTGGGACCATACAAACAAGGGCTGGAGAGAGACACAACAGTTCCACGTGCTGCAAGACACAGCTTGGGCAGCACAGCTCTTGCATGCTCCTTTTAACCTGTTGTGACATCTCCCCTGTGCACAGGTGTGGGGCCTGGACCCTGGCCGCACTGAACAAAGTGCTGCGGATAGACAAGCTGAAGGCGGTCCTATCTTAAAAGCTGGCTCTTCCTTGCATTGGGTTGCTGTATCAAGAACTGTTAAGAGTGGCAATCTGCCCCACCCTAGGAGCAACCCCAAGATGCATGCCTGGGGGGGACCCACTTCAGTCTGACCAAGACAAAGCCTGTGATGCCAAACTGGTGGCTGCTGCAGGCCACGCTACCCATAGCTAAGAGGAATGTCACCCAATCCGCAGGTTGCACCTCAAGATTTCCCCCATTCTGCTGTACTTCACGAGGAGCCCGTACCAAACCCAAGGCTCGCTCCTTTGGCTGGGTGGAGAAAGTGTATCTGTTGCTTGGGCATGAGGCTGGCAGGACCATGCCCAGGCCAGCTACCAGTGAGCAAGATTACACACAAGTGCTTCCCGAGGGACAGAGGAACGGACAGGAGAAGACCTTCAGGACAACCAGCACTGGCTTCAGACTGATGCATACCTAGGGACCTTTTCCATCAGCACTCCCTTTCTCACGCCTGCTGGTTTCCCTCTTTACCCTCCCAGAAGCCATTCCTAAGAGAAGTTCCCACAAAAGCTGAGACAAACAACGTGGGACAAGCAACACCAGTGTCATCCAGTCAAATTATAACCAAGCAGCTGTCACAGCAATGTCACAGCACTGACTAGTTCAAAGGTGGCCCCAGGACTATTTACCCTTTGCATGGGAAGTGTCAGGATTACACTGTGACCTGCTAGGGTTCTGGTCTCGTTCAGAGGCAGTGAGAAGGTCCCATGTCAAGGATCATGCAAAAAGTGACATGATGGTGCCAGATGCAGCATATGTGCAAAGGAGGCCAAAATAGCCAAAGCAGCAACTTTGTACATCAGTTCTCACTCTTGACCACAAGCTACAGAGGAGACACCAGCTCAGAGGGAGCACACTCTTCCCCACAAGCAGGAGGGCTGCTTCTGGTTTCTCTCACTCGGCTTCCATTGGGCTGGACCAAGAAAGAACTACCCATCCCTGCGAGAGTAACTTTAGGACCGTTCTGGATATCTGGCATCCACTTCTTGCAGCCAGAAATAAAGCATTAACTTTTAGACCAAGAATCTCTTCACTGAGCTGTGCTCAAGCTACTCCTACACTCTCAGCATGAGAGTACACTGCGTTCTCCTTTTGGAGCAGGGGACATTCACCGGGATTCCTGAAATCAATTCACAGTATTTGGTATTTGTGCTACTGTCTATCTTGCAATACATGCTCTGAGTAAGAGCTACGCTCTCCAGCCATGACAAGTGTAAAGAAGAAGCAGCAGCAGCACTGAAGGCACCATGCATAAAAGCAGCAATATGCAAGGAAAAGGGCATGGGACACAAGCATTGAGTACTTCACCACAGGTAAACATCCCCACTCATTTCCCAGGAGGAGGATTAATGACCACATCAGTGGAAAGCCTGTTTGTAAAGCAAACGTACTTAGCTTCCTCCACCACCTCCACCTCTGCCTGCGCTGTTATTGGCGCGTTGGAGTGTGCCCCCGTTGGATCATCCACATTGAGCTCCCCGTTGGTCGAGCTAACCACCTGAAAGGCAAAGGAACAGAATATCCTGTTAACGAGGCCCCCCTGGACGTGATGTGTCTCCATCCTCCTGGACCATGGGATGCTGTGGGAATGGGAAATCTGCAGAATAACTACCATTTGCTCCTGTCTTTTTGCACCCTCTTAGCAGGCTGTCAGATTCTTTGGATGCCTTTGAATCACTTGCCTGGTTTGGGGAGACCAGCCTAGTTCATCCCAAGCAGAAAAGCAGGCAGGGGACTGTGTCTGTGTTCACTAATTCATGCTCCTGTGTCCAGCACAGGTCTTCTTGTCTTTGGAAGGCTACGCCACTTTGGGAGGCACAACCACTAGTGTGAAGGCTAACTGGCAGCCCTATATACAAACTGTACTACGTTGATTGTTTTCTCCTGACAGTTTCACAGGTGAGCGACTCAGTCCTCTTGCCTGCCAATACCATGGGAAGAAGTGACTCCAGAGCTTCCAGAGTCTCACTCCTTACACAGCCAGTTTCTGGAATTATGTCTTCACCCAAAAGCAGTTGATACGGTCTCCTATCTTTTTGTTTCACAGCAGATGTTACACCTTACTTCAGCATTTCCATTATAGGGATGACCATGCAGACCCCCAGATGCCAGCAGCTCTACATTTACCAGCAGAGCACATAATTTTCCGGATAATTCATCATTGCCCTGTTGCCACAACAGCCACCGAAGAAGCTGCTATGGGACTGAAGTTTGGCCAGCCCCTCTGCACTCCATCTGGTAGTCAGAACAGGCTCCTTTGCACTGCTGTGAACACCTGGAGCTGCTTCTGGGTCCCGAGCTATAACGATGCATGGTTCCCCTCCTGCTCCACCTCTTTGCCCTTCTGCAAGGTAAAAGGAGGTACCTCCCTTTTGGGGTGTGGGGGGTGTGGGTGTGCGTCAGGGTGCTACCCAGTATTCCTGGTGGCTCTGGATGACTTAACCACCAGAGATTAAGAGAAGGAAGCCACTCCACTGAAGCAGATGCCTCTTCACTATTAAATGTACCTCTCCATGTTCGTTTCAAATACTTAAATTCTACCAGCAACTGCTGTTTCTGCAGATCAAGTCCCACGGGCAGTGTCTTCCAAGACATGTCAGGACTCAGCTCATGTGGTTTTCACTCCTCAAGTGACCTTGGGTTCTCTTCTCACCCCCCTTCCCAGATTCATCACACTGTGGGCTCACCTGGGTTCTCCAGACCTCTACACTTCCCACACAACTTTGCAAAATGCTAGCACTTAATTGTGCTATTCCCAGTGGTCTTCCCACACTTCCTTTAGCTGATTGTTAAATTTCATTTTACAAAAGGCTTTGATTTTCCTCCTCTCTTTTTATGTGCCACCACTTCATTTTGATGTGGCAAATTCAACTGTTGCCTTAAAGGAAATGGACATTTGAAGCTACTGACCTCCCAAGGGTTCATCATGAGCTGGGTGATCTGTTGAGAAACAATTTAAGCATCTGCAACCCAGCAGCCACGCACAGCAGAAGATTTTCTGTTCTTGGCTGCAGATAAGCAGAATTCTAATGCTTACAGTGGCACATATAGGCTTGCAAACTGCTCAGGTAGGCGACCCTCTCAGTCAAATTCAGACTAGGACTGCATTATTGCTGTAGCTACCCTGGCAGAGCACTACTTGTGGGGAGACTCAGCTCACGCTGGGTTTTCACAAGGAAACTATTCCCCTCTGCACTTACCGAGTGCTGAATTCATAAAATCACAGAATGGTTTGAGATGGAAAGGACCTTCACAGATCATCTAGTCCAACCCCCTTGCCATGGGCAGGGACACCTTCCACTAGATCAGGTTGCTCAGAGCCCCATCCAACTTGACCTTGAACAGTTTTCCAGTTTACTGTCTGCTCATGGCTGACATCAGAGCTATACATACATTAGTTTCTCCTTATCTTTCAGTTTCTCTGCTACTCAATAAAATATCTTTACATGAAAAAAGGAATGGCTAATCAAGCCAAAAAAATCATTGAATCCAACCAAATATCAGGAATAAGTAAAAATTTCAACTTAACCTGCATTTCACTTTGGGACATCCTGCACTACCCATCTCCTCAGCTCAGCTCTGTCCCACTTCAGGCACTAATTCCCATTTCACCAGAGCCAATTTTCAAAGTGTTGTGTCTGACACTAGTGCCAGCTCTCACAGGCAAACCTCTGCCAAAGGGCTCACCTTGCCAGCAATATTAAACAGTTCTTGTTTGCTTGCTTGAGTGACTCTTGCATCTTCTCTCCAGCACATGCAGCCATCTTGCTCTGGCAGTAGTGCAAGGAACTCCCTTAGTGAGCCTGACTGACAACCAAAGGCAGGTACGGTTTCATAAACAGAAGCCATCTTTTCAGGAATTTAAAAACTTAGCTGTAGTGCCACCTTTAATGCTGCCTGGCACTGTCACACATCCTTTGTTCACCCACCTTCCACAGGACAATCATTCAGAGATCCAACTTGCAGCCACCATGCCCTTACACTGCTGTTGGTCTGCCACTGGATCCAAAACTAAAATACAAATTCACTGGGGGGCAAGAGAACAGGGTCACCAGGCCCTGCAACCACAGCGACAGTTCAGCCTGTCTGCCCTCCACCTGCAGGGAGAAGCGGCTGTAGAGCCAGCCAGCTTGCACCAGCCACCCCCTGGGCATTTCTCCAGGCTGGCACCCCTAGATTTCCATTAAACAGGAGGAATTAAACCAGAACCTCACCTATCAAGCCTGAACTGGAACAGATCAACTGTTCTCCTAACATTAATGAGGTTTATATGCAACAAACCCTATTTCAGCTGTTTCTTACTAGGAGCACCCCCAGGATGCGGATAGAGGGGTGCTTTATAGACCAGACCTGCTAATATACACTCCTTTCTGTGTTCAATTCGACAAACCTGAGTTCAAAATAACTCTCAGAGGAAAAGCTTCATTGAAACAGTAACAGCAATGATGCTGGCCATCATGGCTTTGGTCCCACAAAACTATAGCTTGGGTTTTTTTGGACAGGACCAAAACAGTTTGTGAAATTGCTCTCCTGACCATGATGTTACTGCAATTTAAGGAGAATTCAGGGAATTTAACACAAATTCTTGCATCAAGGCTGCACACATTAGGAGGAAGAGGTACCTGTACTGATCCTCCATGCCGATCTGCAGCCAAATGAGATGTCAGGTATGAGGTATTCGTCTGCCGGCTTGGCTGGATCTCCCACTCCCCTCGGCGATCTGATGATGCCTGCTCACAAGTTCAGAAGCACAGGAGAAGCAGAAGAGAAGGAAAAAGGTAAATGAGGGGAAGAAATAAAAGGGTGTTTGTTAGTGAGTTAGATTCTTTGCAAAAAGCAAGGCATTTAAACTTTTAGGTGGGCTAACATTTCTTTTTACCAAGTGCACCTCATACTTTACTTCAGTGGTCTCTGCAGTAATTCATTGCAGGAGTAGATTTCTTCTCTAGCTGCTAAATGAAGAGAAAGCTCAGGAAGTTAATTCTTTAGCGGTTTCATTTCCATGAGTTTCATCATAGAATAAAAACACACTGACAGTATGTTTAACTACATCTGTCATGTCACACACACCAGAGCACTTGGCATGGGACCAAGACTGAATACACAAGCTCGACCTCCCTAAAAACATATTTTAAAACTCTAATTTTCAACATAAAAAAAAGCTACATTTTATTTCACCAAAAGCCAGTTCCACACACTGATTCACTTGTACAGTGCAGAAGGAAACATCCACCACACCTGTTTGACTGGAGAGAGGGTTGGTGGCATTTTGGTTTTCTGCAGAAAAGTAGATAAGAAACTTTTGCAAACAGTTTCTTATTTATCCCCAACAGATGCAAACTTTAGGCAATTAAATTATTAGAATTTGACTTGTTTTATTAAAAGAACCATTTTGCACTTGCACGTGAAGCTCCTTACAGGTCACCCAGCTTTGATGACAACACATCCAGCATTCACCTAAGACCCCAGAGGATCTCAGTTCACCTAAACCCAAGCAACCAGCTGGAGGAACACCTCCCAAGACTGGGAAGTGTAGGACAAGCAGGCAGATCTGTGCTGGCTTCAGGACAACAGCAGAGGACATAGTCAAGCCTGAAGTGACTAATGGGACACGTTTAAAAGGTGTCTCCCTGGACACTGTATAAACATTTAAGCAAATGTTTCAAAGCTGAAGCACAAATTTGAAAGAAGAGAGGGCGGAGCAGCAGAGTCCCCCCAGTACACACACCCACCTTGCAGGAGGGATGCTGAACAGGGACACCGTGGTCCTGGCCAAGAAACAAGAGGCTCAAGCAAATAAGCACCAGGTTATCAGCAGTGAAGCCAAAGCAGCTAACCAAGGAGAGGTGCACAGGCCCTGCCCTTCCCCAGCACCTCTTCGTGTTACTCCCTGCAGCTATGGATCATAAGCCTGAGCTCTGGTCAGGGGAAGAGAAGCCACAGGGCTTAGTGCCACTGTGAAAAAGAAAAAAAGAAAGAGTGCAAGCAGAGAAAGACTCCAGAAACCTCTGAATAAACTTCAACACTAACTAGTAAATTGTCACTCAACTAGAGCAGGAGAACATGCAAAAAGTAGGAGAATAAAAAAGAAGTCTCCTGGCATTTCATAAAACAGTCACTACCGTTCCCTCTGCACATGGCCTCTGACTCCTTCCTGGAGTGACCCATGGTGCCACTCCTCCTTCCAAGCAGTCCCCATATCCAGCTGACAGGTACTATTCCCTTAGAGGTGGTTCTGTCCAGGCTTATCCTATTAAATCTTCTTATTGCATGTTCTTCCTGTGAGCCTGAGAGGCTGCCTACACTTTTTATACTTGGTGGCATTCAAAGCAGAAGGCTTTCCCTTGGAATTTTTTTTGTAATGGCTGCAGGTCACAAGGTTGTGAACAACTGGAGAATTTAAATGCACATTTTAAAAGCTAGTAGAAGACAGACCTTGAGTGCTGCTTCTTCCAAAGCACTGTGCCATCAGTTCACTTGGCTAGCCCAGGTGATGAAGTAGTATCATGCTACGTCAGTGTTAGGAGAAGCAAGCTTCTGCCTAGGAGGCTGGAAGCAGTTTCTAGAAAAGGCTCTTGTAGCCACAAGAGCCAGATTTTTCTCTTTATTTCTACAGCCAAGTATGTGATAAACTGGTTTTGAAGTAGGCTTGAGCTGAGCTGCCCAAAACACAACTCAGGCAGTGGCACTGAGGAAGTGATGCCTGTGAAATCTGGGAGCATCATGTTCCCATTAACACTCATCACCTTCCCACCAGCTACCAAATTAAAGACTGGCACCTAAAGGCAAAGGAAAGGGCTCACTCATCTTCGAAAGTTAACTATCTTCCTTTCCTAGAGGAAAAGGCTACAAACAAGAGACCGTTCTCTCATCAGCATCATTACTAGGAACTAAATATTATAAAAAAGAATCTGCAGTTGTTATACCTGCGAACAAAAATAAGGCAATTAAATCTGGAGATCAAGGCAGTCACTTGACCCAAACCCACGCCTTTAATTCACTGCTCTAGCTAGACATTCATTTTTTCTACTTTTTCTTTTAGAGAAAGCATTTGCTTAATACTTAAAAGGAACATCTCTTGGAAGAGGGTTGTTCATGTTTCAGCGAGAAGAAACTGATTTTCCCAGTGTATTGGGATATTAAATAATTCAGCATCTTAAGTAAATTGTTTAGGTGAAAAAAATGATAAAAGCAGCTATGTAATACAGCATCAAGGCTATTTGTGAGGCTCAGAACATGGATTGAAGGCTGCCTGCATAATTATTTTGGGACTAGGACAGATTCCTTTGGGATATGTACTATAATTTGTGACCACGCTTGAAAATGAAGCCAGGTGTCATTGTCCGTTAAAGGAAACAAGATGCCTCATATGTACACAGTGTGAAGGTCTGCTGTCAAAGCAGACAACTAGAGACTGCCATCCAAATAAGGGGGGGTTAATGCATTAATCAGGCAATATATGAAAGCAGATTATTTTACTAGTGCTCACAAAACAGTCCACACTAATCAGCATGCATAAATACAGTACTGCACACATGCTTCAAACAATCCAGCTTCCTACAAGCGACACTTCTACCGAGGGGTATTATCCTGGTTGTAGCTGATGGTTTGAGATGTATTCTAGTCTATGTTAGCTGCTCTACCATTCAGAGCCCAGCTGCATGGAACAGGGAAAGTGGAGCCCAGCCGGGTTATTACATCTCACACACAATTCTGCACCCACAGCTTGTGTGAGCTGAGTGGGAACAGAGATGGCAGACAAGGAGCTAGAATGGCACACAGCGGCTAGAGGAGCTGAGCGAGCCCAGAACCACTCACTGGGAAGTAAGAGCACCAACAGCTCTAGCTAGGAGCCAGCAGTTGGAGATCTACTGAATTTCTGATCAGTTCTGTTAACACAGAAAATCCAAACTCTCAACACCAACAAAATATTACAACTAGAAAAGGAAAAATGGGGAAATTCAAATTCAAAAACTAGCATTGAATTCAGGTCATGATGCCCAGCCTCCCCAAAGGATTCAACCCCAGAAGTCCTTTATGGTCTGCAACACTCGCATCAAGAACTGGACACCCTGAGAAGGATATATTGCACCTACATGGGACACGTACATCCTCATCATGGCCGCACAGTCTGTAGGAAGAGGGCCCCTGGGGGCACGCTGCCATCACCACAACTGTGGGTCTACTCCATGGTCTGTGTGTAATGAGTAAAAGCACCCAAAAAAACATTATTGGCCAGGTAGGTCAGGCAGTCTGACCAGGCTGGATAGTTGACTTAAACAGCTTACCCACAAACTACAGAAAAAAAATGCATTCCAAATTGTACCCCATTTGGCTCACGATCTCGAGGAATTCCACTGGCCAATACAGTATTTCAGCAACCTGTTGCTTTGACAGAATTCTGCTCACATCACAATCTCTAAATGAAGCAGGAATTGTGCTTGCCATGACCAAAGCCAGAATCAGTGCCAGTCCCCTCTAATGGCATATGGCTTCTGCTTCTCTGATCCAAGAGGAATTCAGAGATGTGCCAAACAACGTGGCGCTGCTGAAGCGGTTGTGAGCAACACACCTGATTGCGAAGGGCCTGCTGTGATGGTCGATCTCTATGGACGTGGCTGTCTCTTGTTACTGCAGATGTCCCAGAATCTACATGAACAGATCCCACTGGAGTAGGCTGGAAAACAAGGCGTTTGTTAGGATGAAGCCGATGCTGAAGATGCTGCTCGCTCTCAACAAATACAAGCACAAACTTAACTTGTCAGGCTGGCTCCTATCAGGGGGAAGCAGGAAAACATCAAAACGTTGCCCAAAGGTACTGACAATCACTAAGGAAAGTTACAGCCAAGGCTATAAAATCCCTGTGATTTTGATGCTGGACACCAGCACCAAACATCTTGTATAAAAATGAATTAAAAAGGTATAGTTAGGTATCTGTATCTGTGTCAGAACACACCTGATGTGTCTCACATGGGATTATTACCACTGAAAATACACAGACTTGTTTTCCTCATCTCATTGTCTTGCCACTTTTAAAAATCACACTTGCATAGAAACAAGATGTGTTAAAATTAAAGCTTCATCTGCTCTATTCTCACCAAAGTCATAATCCCTGCTCACAACATGAAAATCACCATAGCAACCACTGCAGTTGTCAGCAGAAGCATGCTTATCTTACAAGGTGCTTTTTATCAATTGCAATTAATTACAATTTTGTAATTAAACAAAAATGTGGAGAAAAATCATGATTCGCAAAGGGAATGATTTCTTATGAACTGTTTTGGGCACAGTAAACATTGGTAATAGTAAATGTATTTGGGACAGTAAATCACCGGCAACGGCACCAAGTTCAGCACTGAAAGCATTTGATCTAGCACTGGTGACAATGAATTGCCAGATTGGATGCCTTTGCCATTGCCAGTGTGGGGTGACTGGCCATAAGCAAGAAGGCTATCAGCAAAATGACACAAAACACAAGTGACAAGCACCCGGTGGAAGAGCTTTAGACTCTTCTATCAGACTTCTCCATGACACATCTTTTGGCCAAGGTCTTCTTGAGTATAAATGGCTTTTGATAATAGAAATGATGCAATGAGATCACTAATCTGGTCCATCTGGTGTCACTGAAGTGCTGAACAAAGCTTGGTTACTCCTACATTTCCTTGCCATGGGCTGTAAAAAGCTGGTTCAGCCTCCGGAGTAGGGTAAGCCCCGAGATCTTTTGAGCTCAGAACTGGTTTGTTGTTACTATTCACTGGGCATCCTTCAGAGCCCCCTGGCTAGATCTCTCTTATGTCTCGATGAGAACCTAACCATTATAGAGGTCTTCCACCATTCAGTGCTGAGGTAGTATGCTCTCCTGCTTTAAGATGGATGTCTTTAGATGTCTCAAATCCTGCACTAAGCTAGAAGAAATTAAGTCTAGTCATGTTCATTGCCAGAAGTGGAAAAATCACGTTTGAATGCCCCACCAGGGCAAGTCCAAAGAGGTGGGAAGGGGCCTTCTTCCCCTTAGGGAAACTTCAAGGCACTGCAAAAACACTTGGAACACAACATCAGGACATACCACTATGTTAAGACCGTGTCAGCTAGAGAACAGAAGTGAAAAGATTTCATCCTAAGCTCACTGTCATTAATTGGGTTTATCAAGAACAAAGAGCCAGGTGGCAGGGAAGCAACACCTGCAAAGCAAGGCGCTGCATTTTGCAGCAACAACTTACAATTGGCCTGCCGACCCAGTCATAGGCGTAGTCAAAGGTGTAGCCTTTCTTTTCAAACAGCTCTGTGAAGATGGTTCTTAAATAATCGTAGTCTGGTCTCTCAAAGAAGTCTAATCGCCGAACATAACGGAGGTACGTGGCCATCTCCTCTGTTGGAAAAGAGGAAAAAAGCCACAGCGTCAGTTCTGCTCGCACATGAACGCCATCACTTACAAGCCTCTAAGAGCTGACACTCACACTGGAAGTATGCTTTTCAATTAACTCCGATGACACTTTCCCATGGCACTAGGCTCAAAGCTGGTGCTTAAAGTTGGGCTGGGGGCCAGATCACCAGGTGATGCACATGGTCCAGGCTCCACTAAGTTCAGCTGAGCCATACAGGTTGACAGAAGCTGAGGATATCCAACAAGTCTTCACCCTCAGTGACCTACTCAACAGTCTTTTATTGCTAGATGAATCTCGCTCAGCTTTCCAGAGCCCTCCTGCCCTGCTCAAAGTCTATTAATAGTCTGCTTTTATTCTGAATCTTCTGAATGAGTTGTTATAAACCAAGGTCTGTGTTTTAGCATTGAGAGTCACGCTGTGAAAGAATTGTCTGGGCTGCCAGTGCTACCTCTGGCTTTTCCTGTGGAAGCAGTGGTTTTTAGTAATAGTCCACAATGCAAATCAAACACTTTTCAAGCAAAGATGGAAGTGCCACCTCTGCTCCACAGAAAGCTGCTGTTCCATCTCAAATCTGAGTTCTGCAGCTAGTTTTATTCTACATATTTGTATAAAACCAAACACTAAAACACGCTCTGCAATAAATGCTAACTCACTGAACCAGCCAACAGGATGCTCATGTATATGTCTTCTCAGACAGACATTTAAAGTAGCCACAGCACTTTCATCTGGGGAAGAAGAGCAGGAGTGGGCACCCCGTGGGACCCTTGAGCTCCAGCACTGGCCAGGGTCTGGCTGCCCAGAGCATTGGCTGCCCAATGTCATTACGTCAGTCATAGCCTTGAATATTCAAAACAAGACTTTGAAGGGGAAGCTCCAGTGTTCATTTACCTGGCGCACACAGAACAGTGTTTGGCGTTATGCTAATTAATTCTTTCCTGCATCTGGGTTGTACTTTGCATGCACAAAGAACTGAGCTCTGGTAACTGATGTTCTTCCCAGCTCTCCCTTGGCTTACGCCTAAGCCAAGGCAGGATGTTTGAGCAGAGCTCAGTATGAGGCATGAGTCTGTGCACTGCAGTACGACTGATACAACAGCATGGTTTTTGCCTTTAGCTAACAAAAATAAGAATAGCATTGCCTATTGATACTTAACTGTGTCCGTGGCTTGCAGCTTGCATGTCACATGGAAGTAAAAGAGGAAAAAAAAGAGAAGAAAGGTAATCCCCTCTTCC
This sequence comes from Falco cherrug, assembly GCF_023634085.1. NCBI lineage: Eukaryota > Metazoa > Chordata > Aves > Falconiformes > Falconidae > Falco > Falco cherrug. The sequence continues at coordinate 665,042 of NC_073703.1, read as the reverse complement.
TGCTAATATCTCTGGAAGGCGGAGGACCAACAGGTGAGCAAGGCAAGCAAGGGTTCTCTCACCTCCATTCAGCCCAGACTTGCAGGTGTGATAGAGCTCTGACCAGGGAGTATTGGGGCAAAACATGAGAATGGCCAACCTGAAGCTGTTCTGCTTGGAACTAGGTGGATTTTGGATGTGAATACACTTGGGGAATTAGCACAACTTGAGTGAACAATGATCACCTTCCAGGCTTGCTACTCCTCAAGCTGGGGAAGAGCCACGTGACACAATGGCTCCTACAGGAATGGGGCTAATTGTGGGGACCTGGGTGCTCTCGCTGATGTCAGGATTTCAAAAAACACCAAGCCCCCTGTACTCTGTGAAGGCCATGGGGTACTGGGGAGGGCTTTAACTCTGTACTCCACTCTCCTAATTCCAAGGCAGACTTTAACCAGAGAAAAGATACTGGGCTTGGCCAGAAGCACATCTTTAGTAACAGTCTCCTTAAAACTGCTGTCACAAGGTAGAGTTCAAGGACAGACACATCATCCCATCTTCTAAGCTGGCTACCTACAATTTTAACCCCTGTAAAATCTTCAGTTTGGAAAAGAATTACTCAGTAGATCCAACATCGTCACTTGGGAGAGAGAAAATAACGAGGCCCTTCTTTGGAAGGAAGCCAAGAAGCAAAGCAGGAACATGAGCCACTTGAGCACTGTCCAGCCTCCTGGATGAGAAGAGTTGTGCTCAGCCACAAGGCCTCAGGCCCTGCTAATTTACAGCAGCAGCTCCAGTTGTTTGCCAGCTTGAGGAACACCACAATGGATACACATCATCCAAATACTTTCTGCCAGAGGGGCTCAGAACTATCATGTTTAACAAGGTATGTCCACCTCCAGCTGCACTCACACAGTCCCATCAGGGCTTTACCTGGAAAGTTCTCACAGAGAACTTCAACTGGAGTGTTTCTCTTTGTGTCCCCAATCTTCTGATACCTCTCTTTTAAGGTGTCAGCCTGTAGCGCACAAAGACAAAACAGTTGTGGAGAAAGAGTTCAACCATGTGATAAACGACATGCTGTATGGGAAGAAAAACAAGGTATTTAATACCGATTCTGGGTGGTATCAGAAGATGTTACTTGTAACTGAACTGCATCCTAGACTACACTAGTAGGAATAGTATCTTACCCTGTTGTAATTCTCACTATGCATTTTATGTGCTATCAGCAAAGAACATCCAAGGACACATTCAAAACCTCTTCAGTACTTGAAAGGAAGGACACTTTTTAGTGCCTTACAACAGTAATTTCTTACCAGCCTAGTCCTGAGGACTGTAAAGGGGAGCTTTTATGGGTCAGTAAGACAAAACTGCAGATATTATGATGGCACATCAGTATCCTGTCCTAGGCTAAGAGCCATCAGCAACCAAGATGCCTTCATAAACAACTGCAAAAGTAGGGAAATTGCAATGGCAATGCGGGTTTTACTGTGTATAACAGAATGGCACCACATAGATATAACTATATGGTTACATCAATCACAGTTCTCCCAGATTCCATGCTACTCCCATACTGCCTCTCCTTTCACCTCCAAACTGTCTATTACTTAGACAGCACTGATTGAATATCTGGTCATCAAGAAAATGAAACAATTTTCAGCTAATTTCCCACCTGCCCTGCCCCCCCCCTCCCCCCCCAAGCAGAACTCTGGTCCAGTTGGCATCCTAAGTATGGGTTTTATTGCCTCCATTTCAAAATATGTCAATTAAACCTAGCTGCAGCATAATTAGCCTTGTAAGATGCTCTCTCAAAATGTTAGCACTGGCAGTATAGACCAGAAGTGTAAGCTGAGGAAACTTAGAAGCATGAAGATGCCATATTCTAGATCAAGCTGAAGAGTCTGTGCTTGTTCTGGAGCTAAAGAAATGCAGAACTTCAAGGAGTTGTCAACTAATTTTTATCCAGTTCAGCACTGAAGTGAAAAAAATTTGTAGAATCTTGTCTAAACCTGGAATTATTTTAGAATAATTTACAGGACTAATTTAAAGCAGATGAGTTAAACTAAACTAGAAACAGAATATGTAACAGAATAACTTACACTTACAGAGGTGTGAACTTAAAGTCAGAGATATTCTGATTTTTTTCACAATCACTCTTATGCCCGAAAACCCCTTTCTTTGCTTTTATGAGTCATTGTTAACATTTCTGGCACACATCTGATAAAGCTAAGCTGAGACTAACTCTGGATAGATGGTGACAAAACAGCTTAACAAGGTCTATCATACAAGCGACTGTCACTGACCATAGCAGCACTCTGCTGAGCAGCTTATGACCCCAAAACCTTGTCTCCTTTTCCAACAGTACTAACAGGTCTAGCAGGAGTTACCGTCTTCACCAATAAACCTTCTCCTAACCTGATCAAATGCGTTCCCTATGCTCACTGCAATTCCAAAATCATCAGGAAAATGATGGAGAAGTGAAGATGCAGCTACCAACAGCTTCAGAGCCAGCAAATGACTTACTATTAGTTAATTCAGCTGACGGATGTTAGCTGCAGTTGCCATAATTCAATTGCTTGCAGCTCTTCACATTGTACACGACATTTCATAAACTTCTAAGCACGGAGTGTCCAGTATCTCTGGAGGGAAGCCAAACTCAATACTGCCAGAAAACCAGTTTTTCAAGCCAAAGTCCATCTGCACATCTAAAACCATCAAACTGCTCCCGTTACAAACACTTTTCACAGATGCAGCTGGGGGATTGTGTGCCATAACTGGAACTTCATAAACAACCACTGTGTCCCAGTCACACTCCAGCTTGGGGCAGCTTCATATTTCAGCAAAGCTGCTCCAACAGCTCAACAGCTCTCTCTGCTGTCCCTGTCCCAGCTGCTCATCTGCCTCTGCTGCATCCTCCCTCCAGACTTGTACCAATTCAGCTAAGCTAAGGGCAACTCGAAGTGACAGGTAACAGTGTTTCTGGTTGGATTTTGCAAATGTTTCCCTACCAGATTCTCATTTGGGCATAGACCAGACAAAGTTTCAAAGGGCAAAAATTACAGCTCAAACCTACCTTCAATCCTTGCCAGGGCAGACTGCCTCGGAGGAAATACATAAACATATGGCCAAGAGCTTCCAAGTCGTCTCGACGACTTTGCTCTGAAACAGAAGAGATAATAAATTATTGCTGCGGCTGCAGAAATGGATCTGAGATCTGATCAGTAGCCACACTTATTTCCGAGATAAAAGTTATCACAGGGAAGTTCACTTGCTGTCCATAGCTGTGCAAAACCACTTGGAACTTGTTACAAAAAAGCATAAAACATGTAAAGATCAGCTAGAAAGCATGAGATAACACAGGAGCTGTAAGACATACTGCCCAGCCTTAGGTAGAATCGGTAAGAGGTGGAAGTATTAATCACAGAGGAATAATAAAATAAAGCAGCTCCACAGTCCTCTGGACTGCCAGTGCCCGATGGTGCACCTGTGATGTGGTTCTGGATTATGTTATCTCCTCTGAACTACACAGGAACAGGCAGGGGACACTTGCAGGGAACTACCATGTTGCACAGTGCCAATCCTTTCCCAATTGCTTCTGCAGCTCATCACATCAGAGCAGCACAAACCCAGCTCCTTCTAGCACTGCTTTTCCTTGTGAAACACTTGCTGCTGTTGCCACGCAGATGTTATGATTATGAATGAAAAGGGGAAAAAAGGGACCTCAAGCCAAAGGAAAAAGCATCCTTAAAATAATGTACCAAAATGTATCAAAAACCCCAAGGGATGATACCAGACAGAACAACTAATCTGGAGCACAACTGCATGGGCCTGCCGCTGGGCTGGGCTGCACTGTGCGGACTTCAGTTCACTGGACTTGCAGACTGATTTGATGTAACCTCCTCTGCTCTGAATCTCCACCTGTAAGCAAATAACGTGCTCCACAGCCACAATCCAGAGCAGATCTAGTCATGCAGCCCACACGCTACGACAAACTGCGTGAGCTGTCCCTGATGCTGCAGCATCTGCAAGAGGAGAAAAAGGCAGTGCTTTGCACAGCATGACTCTCCTTCAAAAGTAGCAGCAAATTTCACTCTCAAAAGATGCTGGGGGTGAGAACATTCAGCAGAAGGGAACTGAGATGACAGTTCCTGCAGGTTACACTCACATAGCTGTAAAAATGGGGGGGGGGGGGGGGGGGGGGGGGGGGGCGGGCGGTAAGAGGCTGTCCTGGGTAATTTAATGCAATGATACAGATGAACTTCTTGGGAAGATGGCTGACTGCACTTGTCTTTCAGAAAAACTGTAATCAAACTCCTTTATTTTTAAATGTGAAGGGACTGACTCCACTTGGGCTGGCCTCACCAGCAAAGCATCAGCCCCACAAAACCCCTCTGGGCAGCGACAGCCCCCACCACAGCCAGCAGCTAATCCTCCCCTCCTCAAATACATGCACCCAGAACAGAATCTTCCCCGGCATGAGCCACAGCATGAGCTGCAAAACCTGCACGGCAATGGCTCCTAAAGAAGGCACACAGTGTACTTCAAATGCAAGCACATCTTCCTTCCATATCCACCTGCAGAGCACACCCCCAGCACCAGCAGCTTCCGAGCCTGCTCCCACTGCAGCTTCTCATTCCTCCATCCTTTCCTGACCCTTCACCAGGTTTTCCAAAATGAGAAGTCGGGCTCATCCCTCCTTACTCCCCAAAGAAAGAGTGCTCTCCAAGAGACATGAAAGCCAGTGATGCCTTGATCTCATAGCTGGAAGGTTGCTCAAAGAAGGTTCAATTATCTTACTGCTCTTGTGAGTTTAAGTGAATATAAACATTTAATAAGTTTTTTTGCCTTTCAGCCACAGAAAGGTAATCTTCTGGTATGAAAGGCGGCAGTGAGGAGAGGAGATAAAGGCCAGGTTTAACATTAGTTAAATCATTAATTTTCTCCAACCAATTATTAGGTCAGGGAACATCCAACTCCTGACACCTGAAACTGGAAGGTATAGCTGTGCTATAATAATCTATTTGGTAATCATTTAGTGCAGCAATTACTACCCACCTACTTGTCTTTTATCAGTGTAGGGTTGCTACCAGTTATTTAGTTCCCAATAAAAACTGTAATTATGAGGCTTGCAACATTTCAGCTGTCTCAAATCCTCAAAAGGGGGGAAAAAAAAAGTCTCACAACTGAAAACAGCATCATGGCATTGAGAAGTTTACAAACAGCTCAAAGGGCACGAGAGACCCATAAGCCAAACTACTGTTGGAGGTCTACACAACTTGGCATGGCAAGCTCCTACCAACCACACAGACCTTTGCCAAGATGAGTGTTGATGGACATATATCTTGCCGTTCCAGTTAAGCTTTTGTGTTCCCTGTAAGGTATGTGTTTTTTGGTTTCCGGGTCAATGTACTCCTTTGCCAATCCAAAGTCTATGATGTGAATGACATGCTCTTTCTTATTGCCTTGCCGGCCAATAAGGAAGTTTTCTGGCTTGACGTCTCGGTAGATGAGGTTCTTTGAATGCACGTACTCCATTCGAGATATCTGCAAAACAACAAGTCATTTGTGAGCAGACCAGCTACCTCACTCCCCCAGCTAACAAGGCTACAAGGTTTTGTTAGCCCACCACTGAGCCTCAGCTCAGTGCTACCTCCCATTTCAGCTACTCTATGAGAAATGCAGCAACAGATGGAGTGAGTGAACTAAAGCTGCATTTCTGATCGGAGCTGGGTCATGTCCTCTGATGAAGTCTCGGAAAAGGAATTTGTCATCCCCTCCTTTCTCTGGCTACCTGACTTAATTCCTACAGAAGCTGCAAAGGCTGTTTCTGTAACGTTACCACCGGGACATAGCTTTTGGAAGGATGCCACAGGGAATTGCAGCAGACTTTTTGTATTGATTTTAAACATACTATACCAGTTACCAAGAGCTCTTCCCTTGCCCACAGCCTTCCCTTGTTGCTCTGTGTCTTACCACCTTCCTCCCTCAACTCATATGTTGTCTTAGACATGCCAAATTCTTCATGGAGGGGGATTTTTGGGCAGGCAGAAGCCTTAAGATCCTCAACACTGACTAAAAATAATAATTAACCTCATTGGTTGTCAACTAGGAATAGCTGGAATATTTTTCAGCTTTTGACTAACTTGGTTCTGGCAGTATTACTGAGAAGATAAAAGGGCAGGAACCCCGATTCCGACGCAAAGGAGGGCCATTTCCCCTTTAACAATGTACCTTATTATTCAGATGCTTATCATTAATATTGCTTTTGAAATGAAATATATTGCAGGTGAAGTCTGAATAGGTCACCAAGCAGTTCTCCTTTAAGTTCCTAACTTAATAGATGATTTCTAAGTGGAAATTACTCACAATTTCATTTAATTTATTCCCTTTTAATTTCCTTCTGAGGTTTTAAACAAAAACCTGTGAATTCCCATTTATAGCTGTCCTGGTCTGCAGCTGCCCTGCATGCTGTAGAGCATGGTGGCTTTTTTTAAGCAAGATGGTTCAATGGAAAGGTCATTTGAAGCTACCTGTCTGCATGCAGGCTTGCAACACAATGAAACCATTGCAAAGCTCCTGCAAACTCCAAATTTTGCACTAACAAGCATCTGTCCTGGTTTCAGCTGGGATGGAGTTCACTTTCTTCCTAGGTGCTAGTCAAGTGCTGTGTCTTGGCTATGATGTGAGGACAACGCTGATAACCGCACTGATGCTTTCATTTGTTGCTGGGTGATGTTTATACTAAGTCAAGGATTTGTCTGTTCCTTGGGCCCTGCCAGCCAGAGGGCTGGGAGGGGGCACAAGAGACTGAAGGGACACAGCCAGGTCAGCTGCCCTGAAGCAGCCAAAGAGGTATTCCATACCGTGGGACGTCATGCTTGATATAGAAACTTGGAGGGTTAGCTGAGGGGGGATGGCTGCTCGGGGACTGGCTGGGCATCGGTCAGCGGGGTGGTGAGCAGTTGTGCTGTGCATCCCTTGTTTTCCTTTCTCCCTTTTCCTTTGGATTTTATCCTTTTCCCTACCTTTCCATTATAACTATTATTATTATTATTCTTTCCTTTTTATTCTGTTTAAATTATTAAATTGTTCTTATCTTAACCCTTCATGCCCTATGTTGGGTGCCAAAAAAGGACTGTTGTGGTTTAACCCCAGCCGGCAACCAAGCACCACGCAGCCACTTGCTCCCCCCCAACCCGGAAGGGTGGGGAGGAGGATCGGAAAGGAATGCAAAACTCAAGGGTTGAGATAAGAACAATTTAATAACAATCTACAGAGCTAAGGGCCACACCACTGCGGTGGACCTCACAGTGTGATGCTATCGGATTCCGGGAGCACCTAAGCTGAGAGCCACCAGCTGGTGCCCCCCCCAAGGGAGCTCCCTGCAGGGAGTCATTAGTTCCTGAGCAGTTCTGCACTAGGTCGATACTGGCAGGACAGCTCCACAGCTCCCGCATGGGGCAGGATCCTGGAGTCTGGATCACCAAGCCAGCTCTTCCTCCAGCTGAGCAGCTGCCCAGGCAGCAGTAACCCCACGTCAGTCCTTCCAGCCATTCTGCTTGCCTTGACCGTGAGCACCACTGGGCTGACAGACACTGACTGCTCTTTGGCTTCCCGCTCCGACTCCAGAAGCATTCTCAGCTGGCAAATCCAGACCTCTTTTTCTCTTTACAGACCCTGGATCCACACCTGGCTGAAAGCTCCATATGTGTGTGTCATCATCCTGCTCCCAGAGGTTTATCAGATGCCTTATTTTGAAGGAAAACCTACTACATTTCCACCACCACAAAAGAAGTTACAGGCAGGAGGGGGCAGCACTCCTTATGAAATAAAAAATGATGTGCAGAGAGAGGGCAGTAGACAGGAAAAAAATGACTGCAGGTGAATCAATCTTAAAAAACAGGACTGGCTCAAAGGCTTTTTCAAAGATGGTAACAGCACGTGTTGCCATTTCCCTCACCTCTAAGTAGTGATTTATTTCAATGTGCTGAGAAAATGGGTTTCACAGCTAACAGCCATTATTTCTAATCAATTACAGGATGATGCAGAACAGAGCAGATGCTCTGCACTTCAGCCATTCTTCACGCTTTGAATCACCTACAGGACACAGCAGCAGGTTGGAAGACAAAAAGGTATGTTGGGAGGCAATTCAAATCAAGATGCAACCCTTAAAACAGGAACAAAGTGTTTCCTTCCCTCTCAATACATAACAAACTTTCACACAGAGCCTGACTGGCTCATTTGTCCCTGCTACCAAAGAAGCTCAATTGTTGAAATGGTCAATAGCAATTACACAACCTGAAAAAAAGCCTATTTTTTTTGTTCCTTAAAAACTCACATCAAGCTGCATTGGCCAGGACAACAACTTGGACAGCAGAGATGTCAGATGAACCTATACACTCCAGCAGCACTTAAGAGATACTTATTTACCTGCCTCTTTTGCTTCACCACACACACACAGAGATGCTCTCAGATCTTTCATATTCCTTTTTCTTTACTTCCACCTGCCTGGATGCTTCATGATGTGCTGTTGGAGAGCTGTGCACAGCCAGTGATGGCTGAAAGACACTCCAAGTCAGAATGATGTTTGCCAGAGTAGTCTCCATGCTTTATTCACCCTGACAAGACACTCACCCTGCTTATGGCTGCTAGTGATGGGGGGCTGGTGACTATCTGTGCTGCATCACCCTTTCAGGCTTGCTGCCTGAGAAGAAACTAGCAGTGCTAGTGCAGCACAGCGTCGGCCTGACTCAAACCCATTGCACAGCTGAAGAAGAGGAGTTCCCACTCCAGAAATGTGCTGGATGCAGAGACACAGTGCCCACTCCTTTGTGTTTGAACCACAGGCTCAAATGTCTGTGCATTAATCCTACAGTCAGAGAACCCACTGCAAGGAGCTACAACTGTCAGAATTGCTTTTACACTGGAAAAACAGTCACTGTGAAGCAGTGTTAACATCTGCTCTGTTATTTTAACAGCAATAAAAACAGACTATGGCATTTTATTGTAGGGCACAGAAACACTAGGGGTGGATGGGAGACTCTGCTTGTAAATTAAAGCAGGATTTCCATGGCCATGGCCAGCCAAGTCCATCTTCAGAGCCACAAATCTCCATTTCAGTTGTCAGAGAAACCCCTAGAAGGGGAGAGTATCCCCTGGCACACCGCAGGACTCCTGCAGTGCAGCTGAGGAATGAGAGGATATTTGTGACATTTAACCAGATGACAAAGAAACCCATGCTTTTATTTTCCTTTCTTCTGCCAAGGAAGCAAGTGTAATAAACCCTTTTCCCCCAGAAAGGTAACTCTTAAGGATCTGATCTCGATGGCAATGTCATGTCTAGACCCTCTTGATAAATTTGAGCCCTTCTTCCACACGCCACCTGCTTGAATATAGATCAGATCAGCAGAGATAAAAAAATGCCTTCTGTTTAAAGGCTGTTTTGGTGTCTTTTATGAAAGACAATTTTGATGGGTCACCACTCAAAAAACCTTTTCACCATGACTTGGTCCAGACCTCAGCTGGAAGTATTTGCACAGTGCCTAGCACAATGGACCTTGCTTCTGACAGCAAGCACTTAAGCAAGGGTGAAAATAACATTTACTCCTGAAAAAACTGAGTTGTCAATGAGTATCACAGATGTTGGACCTGGCCAAGAGTGGAAAAGTTAAAGCCAGAATAAAAAAAACATTCTCCCCCAGCCCAAACACCAAGTCAGCTCTGCAAAGCCCTAAGATGCCTTCCAATTTATGGGCTTTAGGGAACGTTATTAGTGCAAGCATTTTTAATTGCCAAGCTTTGCTTCATTCAGGAACATCAACTGCTTGATCTATTCAGTTGCACAGAGAGGACGGAGGAAGCAGTTCCAGTGTGATGCTTGTAGCAGAGCAACATGAAACACTGGAGACACAGAAGTTACAGCAGTAACAGAGCTGGAAAACTTCCACCAGGGAAGGAAAACAGAGGACTCCTTCAATGCAGGTTTTCACTGAGAGGTATGAAATGGTGGTATTAGACCAAGAACATTTCTGATCTGGCTCAAGCTACGTTTGGTAAGCTGCTGCCACAGCTCTGAACACAAGGCACACTTACCAGAAAAATATGCAAGCCTAGTGACAAACCTGAGGGCTGTGTGGCTCATCCCCCTGCCAAGGCATGACCTTCCTACTGTGTCATCTCATCTGAACAGATTCCAGAATAGGGTCGTCTTCTTGAAGACTCATCCTTGTCTGGTCTCTATCTCCCTCATCCAGGAGTCGTCTTGATGTAAAACCATGTTTAAATTCTCCTACAATCATGAGCGACACTCCTTAAATCAATGACGATGTATTTGTTTCTCCTACAGGGCTTCTCTTTCTTCTAACATCTGTAGAATAAAAGGATCCGCCCCAGTCCTGAGATGCTGCTACCTGTCAAGGTAAGTAAGACCAGCCAAGCACATATGCTTATTAAAAGACACTTTTCAGGGATGCCTCTGGTTAAAAATTGACCACTGGACACAAAAAAAGGAGATCAAGTGCCACCACACTGCATCTGAAGTTCCTGCCTAGTTTTAGCATGCAGGACACATGTAGATGTGTCAGAGATGTACTGCAGCAGCAGTCAGGCTTAAGGAGGGAGAGCAGGGTGAAGGCAGCTAAACAGGACCTTGAAAGCAGCAGTTGGTGCTGTCAGGCTGAGCCTGCAGCAGGCAACGACAAGGAACCATGCAATGGCCGAGAAGGAACTAGATGCTCCGAAAGACATCAGGATCATCACAGGCAAGTGAGGGGAGAAAGATCTAAGGGACAAAGGGGTGGACACTTAACACCCCACTAGCTCAGGGCACCCTCGCTGCCAGTGTTGCTGCTCCAACAAGTGCAAAGACATCCATGGCAGATCCCTCTGGAGAGGATCAAACCTAAGGTGGGAGTGGCAATGCAAAGGTGACTCCCAGGACTGGGGTCATCTCCTGGGAACTCCCTGAGCTCCATGCTGCAGAGGGGCCTCCCAGACAAGTAGTACTGCTTTACCTTTGGGTGGTCTTCCTGGCCTTAAAAAAAGATATAATTTGATGGCATTTTGGGGAGAACCCAACCAGAGTAGCAGTTTTCTGCAACGTGCTAAGTTGTCCCTCACTCTCTACATCAGGGCAGGGTGTTCCTCTCTGCTGTCTGGGTGGTAACAGGCCACTCATGTTTTTGGAAGTCTCCCTGGATATTAGGCTTCATTAACAGGTGTGTCAAGCATCAAAGAAGAGAAACGCTGCTCATGCAATGCACTGGATTCTGGCAATGAAGTCTTATGTCTCCTCACGCCTGTGAGTAGAATTACAGTAGCTTAAGCAGGCTTGACTGCTCTTGCTTTTGACCAAAACATGATTTATGGAGGCAAACCAACTGAATATGACAGTCCAACTTCCCTTCTCTGATGTCTCTCTCACACTGGACTGTGACACAGTGACTGCAACAATTTAGCATAGGAACTAAGACAAATCCAAGACAATTCTCCCCAAAGCCTTGTGGTTGGAGTGAAGGGTTTTCATTGCAGTCAAGCAGTAAATGCCAGTCGCTTCAGAAAACATGTGTCCGAGGGCCAGGTGAGCCTTTCTCCCAGGAAACTTCCCAGGGAAGGAGACAGGGCACATCTGAAGATGCTAAATCTGTCTCCTTAAATGCTCCTAGGGCTTGGCAAAAGGCAGATGGACACTGCTGTGACCATCTTGATTTCCCCAGCAGTCATATGGGAATAAATTTACATCTCTACAACCAAAAGGTCACACAAACTACATCCAAGGTTTTGCCATCTGTTGCCACTTGATATAATCAAAAACAATACTATAAATTGTTTTTCCACTGATGAACACTCAAAGCCAACAAAACTAGACTGCTCAGCCATAGGAGGACAACTTCATGAACCCAATACCAAGCAGGCACTGTTCAAACTTTTGCATCTGTGACCTCAATTTTCCATTTGAGATTCTGCTGTGGCAAACTTCAGTTTATTTAGAAAGGATTGTGTTCCTCACTCCCTTACTATCTTCACTTTCCTTCGGCACTTCTATCCACTGATATGTTAACGTGAATATACAGTCCCAGCTCTGCTGTGCCACTCGGGTATCTGCAGATCACAGGTTGAAAACCAGAAAGCCAAACTGAAACAGTAACTGATTGGCCCTACTGACTTGTGGAAGTTCACTCACCACGTTTAGTACATTCAGTTTTCACATTGTCCACTTCTAATGCAAACACAAATCCAAGCTACCACTTTCAGCTTGGTTTCCTTTTCAGGCAAATTAGGGGCTCTGTGATGCTGCCCATAGATCTATTATTTTCTACCTGTTAGTCGTTTAAACACATTGGCCAATTTTTACCAAATTTGACAAAGGCAGAGACCTTGAATGCTGGTATTTTGGCTAAGGAGAGCTCAGCTCCCATTGCTCTGAGAGGTTTCAGTCCATAAGCAGCCTGGCAGCACCAAACCAGTAAAACTGGTAAGAGGGTGGGAGGGTGCTGTGCTCAATGTGTGCTGGGGAGCGGGTAAGTAATAAGATGTTCTGGGTGATGTCCAGAGGGAGGGAGCTCAGCTGGGGTAGATACTGGGGCAGGGGTGTGTAGGGGACACAGGACGCAAGTCCATAGGAATCCAGCTTCACTGGTTCTGCTACGCAAGGAGCAAGTTTGCTCATAAGCATAATTTAGCCTTCCTTTCATGAGGAAGTTTTTCTCAAACCTGAGAAGCTTTCTTTTATAAGAAAGATGGAGAGAGATTATTTTATCAAGGCCTGTAGGGACAGGACAAGGGGCAACGTTTTTAAACTGAAAGAGGGAAGGTTTAGGTTGGGCACAAGGAAGAAATTCTTCACTATGAGAACGGTGAGACACTGGAAGATGTCTCCCAGAGAAGCTGTGGATGCCCTATGACTCCAAGTGTTCAAGGCCAGGCTGGACAGGGCTTTGAGCAAGCTGAGCTAGTGAAAGTTGTCCCTGCCCATGGCAGGGGAGTTGGACTAGGTCTTTGAAGGTCTCTTCCAACCCAAACCATTCTGTGATTCTACAACGGAAGGAGATTCTCTCTCCAACCAACAGACATCCCCATGACCCCAACCTTCAGCTAACCCAGGACTGACATAAACATGAGTCGGCATCATGTGGGCTGCCGGGCAGAGCCCTGCCCACTGCTACTCACCAGCTGGATGGCTATCATTAATACCGTCTTCAAAGTGAACGTCCTATCACAGAGGTCAAATAAATCTTCCAAGCTAGGACCAAGCAGCTCTAGTACCATGGCGTTGTACTTTCCACACGGTCCGAAGTAATACACCTGGGGAAGCCCTTCAGCTGGAAGAATATGAAAACAATTGACATCAGTCAACAGGACAACGTTAATACCCTTCCTCCTGCCTGTAAATCTTTCACTGGGCAGAGCCTTTATTTTTACCTCTTGAGTGTCCTTTTTGTCTGATCTTGCCCAGCAAGCAAGTAAGTTTCAGCACACACTGTGAATGAACCGAAGGCCAAATCAGTGCAGGCTTTGCTGAGCTGCACCCTTGAATAGACAAATGGATTTCAAAGCAGTAACAGTACCACATGAAAGCACCTAGCTTTGGCAGCTTAAACACTTGGACTTATGGAACAAGCCATGGAGTTCCCTACGTTGCACTAAACACCAGGCAGAGTACAACCCCAAATGTGGGCTGGCACTTGGTCTGAGCAGTTAGGAAGATGATAGCCCTTGCAGAAAATGAAGCATGTCCAAAAAAGGGCTGCTTTTTCAACCAAGATAATACATAGCCATCATTTTTCTGCACAAAGTTTATTCTTATTATACTCATGAGAAAGGAAAAAAAATAATCCCTTCATAAAAGGGAAAAGATTGAAATTTTGACCCATCTCCATGTAAAAATAAGCAATTCATAGTCATTAAGCATATGTGCGAACCATTTTGCTGTAAGTCGCACACAAAACTCTCAACACCCAACTGGCAGGAGCCAGAGCCTACCCTTCCCACCTAACAGCTCAGCAACAGATTTCTCAGCAAGAGTACGCAATATTTATACTCAGCTGACAGTGGCTTTTTGCATGGATTAGCTTTCTGAAAGGCACCAGAAGAAAAAACCAGTCTCACTGTCTGAACACTCACTGAGCTGCACAGCACTCCCTGAATTACCTTTTAGTCAAAAAGAAAAATCAGACCAGCTCACACAGGGAGGAATTCAGTGCAGGACCAACTGCAAATTTTTCTAATCAGCATCTAGCACAGGTGCTTGGCATCCCTGCATCAGTATCCAGCTGCATAACACTTCTATTAAAAAACATATTTCCATTCTACATCTCATAAGCAGTTGCAAAACACAACGGAAGGGGTTTTTTTTGAAATATGGGGTTTTGTCCTATGTCAAAACAACACCTTTGCTTGAATACACAAAGATACAACGTGCTGCTATCCAGTGTAAAGTCTCAGCACAGGGAACACTACTATGTACACAGCCTATATTCAGACATATATATGTCAGACACACAGACACAGAGCTCTGTAAATTATATACCGTGGGACCTGAAATCATACTGATTATACATTTTACAGCCTGTTTCAAGTATATGCATACACCCCCCTATATTTACGTAACAGATCAATATTAAAAATAGCAAAAAACTTCACAAATTGCCAGACACCAGAACCAAATTGTTTGTATAACTGCAGTTTTGTACCTGCTCCACGGCGTGCTCAAGCAGCCTAGCCCAGCACAGGTCAAGGCAGTGGAACAGGGTAACACTACAGCTGGAGTGTGTCAGCAGCATAATTTTATGTCCTACTACAGATTTAATAAAGTCTCATTAATCCACCCAACAACACTCACAAACTTGCCAACAATACAATAAATGCAGCACTGAGATTAGTAAAGCTTAAATACTACAGAACTTATGCTCCCATGTATTACTCAAAAAGAACAAAATGCAGCTTGACAAAGATTACTGTAGGATGGTTTTAATCTCATTAACTCACATGCTTGGGGAATCATATTAGGTATCTGTCATCAGGATGCATTAAAGACATGTTACAGAGTACTGCAAGAATTCCCAGCCTAACTGGAGTTTTATATCCTATGTAAAACATTTACCCAACCTGGTCCTGGGAGGCTATTGTTCCTAACACAGCTTCATGTTTTAGGAAGCATTAACAGCAATTAAGTCCTCTAAGAAAACAGGATGGTCTGATACAGAAGCAATTCAGAAAGCCAAACAATGATGGGATGTGGTCCAGGCAGCTCCAAAACATTTTCAAATATCCCCAAATCAACATAAAAGATAATTTAATGCCATCAGCTTAGTGATGAAGGCTTGAGTAATTGCAATAGCTCTTGAAGTAACTCATGGTGAGCTGCTGAGTTTTCAGTAAAACCTGATGAGGACTTACCTACATAATTACCTCTAATACCAAGATCATCATCTCTACTTTTTAAGAGAATAAAAGAAGAATAGCAGGGAATAATAGAAGAGAATAACAGAATATGAGAAGTTTAAAAATGAGACCATTATAAATTCAAGACATAAATACAGTGAGTACTTGTACCACAATGTCTGCATCAGGGTAACAGTCTTGAAAAGTGCAAATCAGGAAGGAAACCACTCGGATTAGGAGTGTGCTAATTAAGGTATACAGGAGAATTAAGATTGCAGGAAGGCTCTTAAGGAAAGTGAAGAATCCTGTTCCCAGAGCAAGGGGAAAGGCATACATTTACAGCCTTACTTGGATAAAGAGACAACACTGCAATTATAATTAAATTCCTACTGAGTATAAGAACTAGGAAGGTAAATTGCAGCAAGACTCAGAAGATGGGCATTTCATGCAGGGGAGGAAGGAACACAACTGTTTAGTGCTCTCTGGGGTCCCAGCGCCTTCAGTTAGCTTTACCCACGCAAAGCCTCATGAGTCGAGAGTGCCATTGGAGTACTCTTCTCAGCTTCAGAACTCAGGAGGGCTATGCTCTTGGTGGGAGCTCCTGCAAGATGAAGTTGTAGTGAAGAAAAAAGCATCCTAAGTGCCAGACTACAGAAGACATCATTAGTTTCAGGCATATTTTCAGGATTTGCTTTTTCTGTGAGGGTTTTCAGCAGCAACGCTGCCAGCTCTGCAGTCAGGAACTTACCTATGGGCTTTGCTAGAATAAAAACGCTGTTAACATGTATCTGATTTTCAGACCCAGGTACATCGCTCATGTATCCTGGACCTGAAAGAGCATTGCTGACAAGCCCTATGGAGCCTCCCAGCCCAAGGCAGGGCTCGTCAGGTCCACAGTAGTTAGTGAAATAAAGTTATGAGGGACATAGGGTAACACACCCTCAACTCACTCAACGTCACAAGTCAATATTTAGCATCTTTTCAGGAAGAGGCAAGGCTTGAAAGAGAAGTTGTAAACTTGATGTAAATATTAAAGGGTCCCTGTTGCCTGCAGGATCCAAGGAGGCAGATGAAGCTAGACGATTTTGAGGTGGTTCTCTTCAAACATGAGATACAGGCATCTCTGGACCCATTCTTCTTATAAACAGTAAAAAGGGTCAGCCTAGGAAAATCTGTATAAAATGTTATTTACTCACAGTCCATCTGCATAATTCATGATGTAGCTTGGCTCTATTCCAGCAACAAGCAATGTGTCCTGGTGTCACCAAGTCCATTGCCGTGGTGAACCACAGGAATCCACAAATATCATCAGTAGATCTGTAAATACTTAAGAAGGACATTGCCAACAAAAAAGACTGACTGAGGAAAAAGTATCTTTTGTCTGGGCTATCAAACTTGAGGTTTTTAACGGTGAGCAATTGTGTTGGCAGAGGACTGAAAAGGTCAAACAAAGCCATGGTGCTGTGAAGCAGTCTGTCCTAGATGTGCAGTTCCCAATTCAAAGAGTGCAGGATGAAAAGCCACAGGCAGAGCAGAGGTCTCATCTTGAGGATTCAGAGGTACAACTCAACACTTAAAACACAAATCCTCATCAGTTTAACACAATTAATGTACAAAATTGCATCTGAACAAGGAATTGTTCCATGGCATTAAACAACACACTAAGGAAAGAAAATATAGGCATGACACGTGCAGGTTCTCCTTTGGAGAAAAAGCAGCCTATTACAGTGGAGGCTGCTGCAAGCAAAAATCATCTGAATTTGCTTAACAGCTTTGGTCTTGCTGCCGAGTGATTTGGCTTGAGTACATGTAAAAGGCCCTGCTCCACCCTTGCTCTCGTGGAAAGTTTCTCACCCCAATAAACAGACTGATCACTGCACTGGAATACACAGGCAAATTCTGCTATTTCAGCAGTGCGATGTCTTGGAAAAAATTCAAGCTGAGCACAGCGAAAACCTAGCACAGCACTTAGGAGATTAAAGCATCGTGTCTGGAACAAGAGCAAATGCAGACATCAAAGCCAAAAACCCAAGACTTTGCTTCCACCACACTCCCAAGCAGCCACACGACTCTGGCCTCGGGTTTCCCAAGATGCTAAAACTCTCACTGCTCCTGCAGGCTGCCACCAAAAGGGACTGTCCCATCCTCACTGCACCCTCATCCATCCCACCACCTGCACATGCTCACATGGCTGAGCAATAAGCCAGATCAACCCCAAAAAAGCTTGTTATTTGCTTGAGCTGGAATGCAAGAACAGGAACAGGAATAAACAGCAGGACCACTGCTCTTGGAGAGTGCTTCATTTGAGCTGGATTAACACCAGGGAACTACGCCTTTCAGCAAATTTCCATTGCAAGACCAAGCATCCTGGCTGATTCAGGTAGAGCTGTCTTGCTGCCACACACTTTACAGCATGACTAATGGCCCTAGTAACTCATCAGACATCCAGCATACTCCAACAAGCCACATTAACGCAGGCATCAGATGCAGAAGCATACGAGGCAGTCCAAAGCCATTTCCAGGATTGGTTACGAGATGGTGACTGGCAGAGCCGTCAATCAAAGGTTATGCCCAAGGGAAATCTGCTTTTGCAGCATCTGCGCCATGTGGAAGGTGCAGAAAGAGGAAACCATCTGCTGTGGCAGAGAATACGTACTGATGCTCTGTATATGAGCATCATGACAGGCTATGAATAAACCTTGTGCAACAGTGAGCAGCCCAAAATACACCCAAGAGGAGATGAGGCAGCAAGTGCAGGAAGCTTCACGTGGCACCTGCAACAGTGGAGGCGCAAAAGCCAAGTCACTGTACATCAAATCGCCATGAGACAACCACAGCTTGTGAACACTGAACAATACTGGTGGCTTCTGAATCACCAGGTTTTTTTGCTCCCATGGGAAACCGGTTTCCACTGCCCTTAGATGTGGTGTGGCCAAATAAAGAGAAGCTGGTGTCTTCAATTTCAAGAAGAATAACAGAAGAATTTCATAACCTCTCTTCATGCAGCCTTCAAAGCTGAGCTCTACTGCAAAGGGGGGACACTCCTGAGGAACACCACATTAGATATTCAAAGACAGAGGGAGGGGGGAGCAGTCCAGCGTCAAACAAATAGCTGATGCTCAGTGCAAAACCACACTCTACATGAGCAGCAAGAACTATTCTTTGTAGAAATGGATGCAGAGACAGGACAGCAGCATTAGTGCACAAAAAGTTCTGTGTGCTTTAAGCAACACTGATGAATGGGATGTAGATTGTCACAAAATTCTCACTGAAAGCAGAAAGTTGATTTTTACAAATCACAAAACAAAAAAATGACATGATAAACAGCATAAACAGCAACTGTGTGAGAGCTGAACATCTATAGCTAAAACTAAACATGTTCCAAACAAATTAAACAAATTGCTTTAGAGTAGTCAACCCATGTAAGCTGATTACACTAATGAAGATCTACCCTTCTCTTAATTTTCAAATCAGAATAAAAACCTGGATGAAACAGAAGCTTTGCTATCAGCATCGGACTGGGCCAAGATCTTACCTTCTAACCTCATAAAACACACCCTGTGATAGTGAGTTTAAATCTACCCGAGTATGCTGGTTAACAGGTTACGTCTATGAGCTGCAGTTAAAAAGGCTTGTTCTGACGTTCAGGTTTTTGAATAACCAGCTCAAATATAGAAAGAGGACAGAAAAGTTAAGATAGGCTTGTTACTTGGAATAAAGTTATCCTAAGGGTCTTTCAAATATTTGATTGCATACATTTCAGAGATGTCTTATTTCAAAGCAGGACTGCAAAAGCTTTTCAATATGGCACTTCACCTTCAACGTTAACTGCAGGAGTCTGGGGAAGGACAGAGATTTTAAGCAATCGAGGATATTTTCTCTTGTTTAAGAAAACACCCAGCAGTTGAGGTGCAAAGGAAAATGAGCAGAAAATACAACTTCTGACTCAAGCACCAACGCACCTGCAGCTGTGCTACAGGTGGAATAAGTAATGGCACAGGGTCTGCCACAATCTTGCCAACCACTCCCAAGATTTTAAAAACCTTGAACTGGCATTTGATTAGAGAGACAATCAAAAAATAGTAAGCTGATCCAAAACACACACAAAACCATCAATACACAGAAGTGGGGTTCGAGCGGCACTGTGACTCAGTGGTGACCGCAGGCAGAGGATGGTAGGCACTGCAGCAGCTCCCTTCCCACCACTCTGGCAAGAGATCACAGAGATGACCAACCTGCTCGGGAGTTACAAGTGTTTTCAGCCTGGCTTATGACTGTAAAGCTTCCGAGTAATTTCCTTGCTCTCCTGAGCTTTGATACTGTGGTTGGAGAACCAATTTACCTTTAGTTTTCTCTCACTCATCTGAACAGAGTGAAGAGTAACTGGACCTGTCCAGAGCACCTAGCAGCATCCCAGTGTCTGCTGCCCACTTCCCTGTGATGCTGCCTGAGAGGCAGCTGGATCACCACTGGCTTTGGCTCCTCTGGGAGAAGGGGCCCTCAACACAGAGCACTGCTTAGCAAGAACCGGTCCCAGCTGCTCCTTTCCCTTGCCCAAAGCCCAGCAAGGAAAGCAGCAGAGAGGGCTGTCACAGTAGCCACTAGGTAAACCACCTCCTCAAACCATGACTGGCTGTTGTGCTGGCCTTCTCTGCTCTCAGGCCCATTTATTCTAGGTATCTCCTCTGTAACTGCTCACCCTCTTCCAGATGGTATCTCAGCAGCCCTTTCTCAGTGTCATTATGAGCTCCTCTTATTCATGCTCCCCCACAAACATCCTCCTGCTCCGTTTGCTCCAACTGCTGCCAGACACTTGGCTCTCTGCTGCCAGCTTTTCACATCTTTTTCCTGCTTCAGTTGGGCAATGAATCATCTCCCTTCTAGCAAATGCTAAATGCTCCAGCGTCACCACCCAGCAGGAGTACCTGTGGCAGGACTTTCTGCTTAAGCTCATCAGCAGGCAAGAAGGGCACAGAGCTGCTGGCGAGAGGTAGGAGAGGCAGAGCAAGGTGCTTGCCCTGCCCTTGGATGTGGAAGAGGCACAGCTCAAACACTCTCTGAACCCAAGAGGTACTTGGAAATAAAACATGGGAGAATGAATGTCACAGGTTGGATCAATACCTTCTTTCCTGACAACCGCAGAGCAAGCCAAGCTTATAATGGGAAGAGCTGACATGCAGCACACAACGGCACAACAGCTGAGAACAAGCCATGAGTAGACAGAGTTACTGCCACCTCTAATGAGTTTGCATGCCTCTGTGCAGACATCAAGACTCCAGCTTTACTTCTGAAACCCAGCATATTTTGTACACCATCTCTGGATATGAAAGATGTATAAAATCCCTGCTGTGTTTTGAGTAGCTTGTTAGTATTTGAATCTACAAAAAAAAAGTTATGGAAAAAGGAACAGAAGAAAAACAGACACGGGAAGGACAGAAGGAAGAACATATTTGTTCTTGCTGCTGGTAAAAATCCAAATTATTTGATTTTACTTCAGTTGCAAAAAACCAATTTTCACGATCGTTGTTATTAAAACGAGGTGGCATTTCATTTTCCTTGAGTTGCACAAGCTGGTTTCCTGATATCATGGCTTGACTATTAAACAACTTTTCATGTACACGAGGAGAGAAGCAGTTTCAGAGAGGCTACCAACAGGACATTCACGTTTGTATTCATAAAAATAAAAAAAATATTGGGAGGAGAATCAGCCCAGGCTGGAAAGGCTAAGCTGCAGGAAGACTTTAAAAATCTGAGAAATTTACCCAGAAACCCATTCACAGGCATTTTTTAGCTGTAGTGAGTAAACTACAGTCAATGAAATTGTTTCAATTCTTGACCATGACAAAAGAACAAAGCACAACACAATAAATTGCTTTTTGGGCAAGTTTTGGGAGCCTGGATTCACATTTCTAGGGCTCAAGGGAAATGACTGCACTCAAATATCCACATTACCATCAAATTTCCTATCAAAATACCCTTTGAGACAATCTCTTGTTTCAGTGACGATGGCAGCTGGCATGTAAAGCAACATCTTAAGAGAAGGATCAAAACAGTATGTAATTTTAGAAGAGTTATTTTAAACCACCCAAAAAAGTTCTAGCTTAAGTTCTAGTGTAATCATCTACCTTTTCCTACACACCTGTGATACAAGGACAAGGGTGGAAGAAAGTATCAAAAGGTTTAGTTTCACATAACTCTTCCTGATACGCTTTCTGGGTTTCTTTGTGCACTCACTGCAGCCTATGTTTTTGCTGAAAGGTGTGAGAAGCTGCAGTGCTGCAGGTTTTTTTTTACTTCTTGAGGGTTAAGTGAGGGCTTACAGCAGCCTACTGAAGAGCCCCAAAAGCTCTTGTGTAATTAAAATATAGCCACATCATGAACCAGCTCCCCAGACTGCTTTTCTACCTCCAGGCTCGGCTTCACAGTTAGAAGGTATACGTCGCTCCGCACATCAGCTCCAAGCTGTTCAACCAGCCAGGCACCATTTGCAGCCTTTGCAGCTGGGAGCATGACTCCTCAGGATGGAGCCAGCAAGAAAGACGCGACCTCCTGCCTGATACGCTGCAGGTTGCTGCGCCAGGTGAGTTTTGCTGGTCAGTGTAATGCCAGACCACATCTGTGATAGCCAACATGGTTCTGCTGGTTCATACCAAAGAGAAACTGTTTCCTATTCAGTTTCCCCTGGCCGTGCAATTCCTGCGTTGGGTCAGCTCTACCTGCTGAAAGGGAATTAAGTAGCAGGTTTTGGCTGCTTCATTTTAACTGGGTAACAAAGGAATTGAGATGACTAAGGGTATGCTCCATGACTGCTTTTTTTTTTTTTTACTTTAAGAATAAGTTATGCATGCCAATTACATAACAGGTATAATCTATAGAAATTTTAAGAAAAATAAACAACAGAACTTCTAGGTTGCACGAGAGTGCTCAGCAGCACACAAATTTAACTCCAGATGCACTGCCAAGGAAGAGGTTACTTCTTGGCAGATGAAACATGCTAAGACAGCACCAATAATAAAAGACTTTTGCTGAATTGCTCCTCTGCTGTCCAGAGAAACGTTTTGATTTGATCACACCAAGTCCCAGGTGGCCCCTGCCCTTCATCAGCTCATCTCCATTGGAGACTGCTGGCTGGAGGCAGAGCTTTTACCAGCTCCTTACTTCCTTCCCATCCACGTGCCAAAAATTTATAGCGCGAGTTAAGTGATACTTTAAGCTTATGGCACGCTGTCCAGCTGCAAAATATGGTGAAACTGCCACAGTGACAACGTAGAGGGAATTTGACAGCTTGTTACAGCTCAGCTGCAAACCACATCTCCGTGCAGCAACCAGGAGTCATTCTAGCCAGGACAGCACAGCAACGTAAAGCAGAACTAGCACGTACAGGCAGTATTCGTTGTTGATCCAACAGCGTTTGGGTCTTGGATGACAGATCAGACCAGTCCTATTTAGCCAGATAAAGCAGACTTTATCAGACACGCAGCCTCTGCTTTGGGTGCTCAGGAGTAAGATGATGCTCGACCATGCTCAGACAGCTGAAGCTGGCCAGCTTCTGCATGCCAGACCATGGTGGGACAATCTGGGTGGTATTTCTGGCAGCACAACCCTACGTGCCACCCCCCAGCTATGCTGAGACCTGCTTGCAAAGCCGTGGGTGCAGCTTGGCCCCACAGCACTCATGCTGGTCCTACTGAGAGGGCTGCTTGATAGGAATACTTTGTGCTGCAATCAAAGATGGTTTAGCATCAGCACAGGACCCAACAGGAGGACTGATTAAAAAGCCATGAGATAGACATTTGCTCCCACAATAGCATCAAACTAATAAGTGACGGATGCTCAGTGTCAAAGATATGCAAACTCTCCACAAGTCAAGAGAGTGGCATTCATCAGTCCCGTAACTATTGCAGTGTTTGAGGGGAAAAAGGTTTTTTTCAGATTAGTAGGAAAGTGTTACCCACACAGTCCTTCCAGCCTGTTGGAAAACCTCCCACTCCCTCTTATGGCAAGAGAACTTCCTGCAAAACAGACATTCACAGGAGCTAAATAAAATACTACCTCCAGATATCATCTCTGTTTCACCCTAAGATAGCTGAGTACAAGCAGGTAGGAATAGAGTTTCCTTCAGGAAAACTGTTACTTTCAGACAGAAAAATTACTACAAAACAGCAGGTCTCCACCCAGGGCAGAGCTTGTTGGGAAGTTCCTCTGGCATACCTGGATCCATGATAGATTCAGAAGCAGAGTCTGTGGCTTATGTCTGAAATGGAAGGAAGTTTTTGAATAGCAGGCAGGGCACGGCTCAGAAATGCAAACTCCAAACCCATTTAATAGCCACTCTGGGAGGTGGGCAGCCCTACGCACCAGAACTTCACTTGCGTCAAACCTCTCTGGCACAACTCAAATGTTTTCCTCTTTAATGTGAAGAGCACCTTAAAAACCTTCAGCATCCACAGGATGCTTCTGTGCTTGGGAAGCACGAACATATGAAAGGGATCCTACTAAAACAGGCACTCGTCTTCCAAAAGGGAATCAGCTTGGTTTGAATCGAGGCAGTACTCAACACCTGATGTCCAGCCCTCCAGAAAATGAATTGACTTTTATAGAAATTAATTGAGGTCTAGAGCTAAGTGCAGCATCCCGACAGCTTGAAAAGTTTTCATACAAGGGCTAGGTAGGAAAGGGGTAAACAATGAAAGCAGAACACTGAGGCTAACTGGTTGCTACATCCTTATTAATCATGGGGGCTCTAATTGCTAACTGGGTTTACCATTCAATGTAAATATAAATTCCTAAGTTTACCTTCAAACACTGAGTATTTTCATCTCCTCGCTCAAATCGCGGAGGCACTCAAAGTCCCAAGCAAAACCTGGGCTGCTAGCAAGCACGAGAGATGTTAGCTCAGGGTTGGCTAGAAAGCACTAGAAGCAGAACAGAGACCTTGATGATTAAATGCCCGCCCCGCCCCCCCCCCCCCCATCCCTCCAGCCGGACTCTTGCAGCAGTTGGGCCAGCAGCACACCAACCCATGCTTAGCAGACACTGCTGTCTGTCAGAAGAACCGAACGAGGCATCTGGGATGACTCAGATGAGTCCAACAGCTACAGATTTATGACCACCATTGCAGGGCATGTCAGCCTACAAGGAAAAGTGTCTGCAGGAAAGGCATTTTCAGCTTCCCAGCACTCTGCTGTTCCCCTCTGCACACTGCCCTGTGTCGCTGGGTTTGATTTGTGATTACTGCAATGAATACCGGAAGAGTAGGAGATGCACAAGGACTGTTCGAAATATTAAAAAGGAAACTGCCCTAAACTCATATTCAAATATTAATGGCCTTGCTTTAAAAGCATCTGATAGCTTCCAATTGACAAAGCCTAAATTTAGCCTAAGGAAGTCAAAACTTCTGATGTTAAAGGAGATCTGAAATGTGCACATCCAGGAAGCCCTTCCTAAGAAGGGAACTGCCACATTAAAAAACCAACCCAAAACATAAGTATTTTTAGATAGCAAAATATTCTTCAGAGATCAACAGCAAGCCAGCCCTGAATGCAGACAGGCTTTAACTGGGTGTGTTACAGTAATCCACTACATTTTATTTTGCATTTCAAAAACTCTGAAGTCAGAGATCCCTCCAGTTCAAAAGTTCATTGGACTGCCCTGACTTTAGAAAGAATGGTGATCATCAGCTTCATTAACAGTGCTGCTAAGTGTGAGGGACCTCCACATGTTGCACTTTTTGTTTGAAAAGGCCAGTTTCAGATGAATGAAATCACGTCTCCTTGCTGAGACATCTCAAACCTATTGCCCGTGGCACACTTCTTTGCAAGTTTTGCAAACGAAGGGAGTTTTTCCTCACTGTTAGAAAATTAACCCAACAGCTTAAAACAAGCGCTAGGGCCTATCACAGGTATCTGAAGTAGGGAAATGATTAAACATGAGATGTGACCCAAAGGCACAAGTCACTTTGTGCACAAAGTATAGCAGTTTTGTATCATTGTGCACAGATAAGTCACTTATTAAATACTTGTAGTAACTGAACACTGACATTCTAAAATATTTCCAAATATTTCTAACAAGGAGGCTGCAGTGCTCACCCAGAGTGTTGTAGCATGACAGCTACGAACAAACCTTTTCATACAAAGAAACAGGACACAAACGTACTTCAGGCAATGGCCACGTGTTGCTCCACGCCCCCACAAACCCACGTTGGGGAGCAGAGGGGCAATCCCTACCCAGCAGCTCTCTCCTGCCCCAAACCAGCACCTTGCTGTGGGGTTTTGTGCTGGCTCAACTCCCAGCCATGGCAGCTTTTTCATCAAGGTGGCAAATATGAGTGGGATTTCTGAAGATTAAAGCAACTACAGCAATGGCTAATGCCTATGTTCGCACTCCTTAATTAAACAGGGGTGTAGACATCTTGCATTAACACTCACTTATGTGGCCTCGAGTTACTCCTGCTCGCTTGGGGCAAAGCGTTGCCCACAGCGAGTTCCCCCTGAAATAGCTGGTATTGGCAGCACACTCCACCACGGTGACTTGTTTACATCCGTCCATGTAACAAGTCTTACCAAAATGACCCCTACCTAATTGCTGTGTGAAGGACAACATTGTGCAACCAGCATGGAAAGAATTTCTTTATAAAGGTCACTGGTACGTACAAAGCATGCAGCAGGTCATGAGTAAAGCAAGAGCAACACTGAATGAGAAAAACATGCTCGACGCAGGCAACTCTGAAAAGCTAACTTAATATGCAGTATGGAGAAGCAGACAGCCCAGCTATGCTGAAAAATATATATGCAAATATTGAATAGTCTATGTAAAGGCTCAGTTATTTATACCACCTTCATTTTCCTTGGTCCTACTTCCTGACAAGTAAACAGACTGCTTTGCTCTAGCAAGTTGTGCAACAGAAGGAGGTCCAAAAGTAAACACACAGATTCCATACTTCGTTAGAGGTGAACTTGTTTACAGAGCAGGAATTAAAACAAAACCACAGAATCTGTAGATATTCTATATGTAACGACGTACCCTCCTTGACTCAGTATATTCTGCTCGTACGCTGTGACTCATCTGTTGCGTGGGCTGGGGAGAGCAGAGATCTTGTTGGTTTCCTGGGATTCTCCAACATATTAGACTCCTGCTTTCCACCACAACACCGTAGAGGCTCATTACATCTGACATCTACTTGCCAACGTCACCTATCAGTCTTGGGGATGAGCAATGGCTACACAGCTAGTGGATGAAACTCAACGCATGTTGACACCAGACTGCTATGAATCACATGTGCCAAGGTGAGACTGCAAAGGAGTGGGGAAAGGTGTGACTCATCTGCCAGCTGATATAAAAATAAACTACTACTGAATCAAAAATGCATGACTTCTTCACACTATGTGCACAGGCAGAAGCTGTCACTATACGGAAACTCAATCATCACCTCAGTGCAGCCAAAAGAAACCTGAAAATAAGCATTACTCTATTTTACCTTCCAAAGGCAAAGCTTACAGGGAAGGCATTAGGTATAGCAGTAACAGTCACAGAGGAAAGATGCAAGTGACGCTTTGAAATGTAGTAACAAAACAAAACAATTCCTGTACATCTACTGGTCACTGCTGGAAGGTCAGTATGTCGCAAGACCACAGCAAATTATTTATTTGTGTGATAGCACAAGATTAAAGACCAGTTTCCTGTTTGCATGGAAATGTTTTTCAGCCATAGTCACCATCCGAAGAGGATCTGGGCTCACAGTGATGCACTAATGGTCACGCAGCAGTGGGCTCCCTGTCCTTGAGAAAAGGCTTATTCAGGGGACAAACATACTCCGGGGGAAAAGAAAAACTTAAAGCTTTGCAAGCATACATCAACACAGCAGACATGTTTGTCTCAACTTCTCAGCAAAGCAAGGCTTATAAAAAGAGGTAAGTCTTTTTTTCCCCCTCCAACCAGCACAGCTAGAGGGGAAAAAAAAAAAAGCAAAAAAAAAAAAGCAGCTTTCGGTCAAAGCTTGTCTTAAAGTCTCAGCATTTGGCTTCCATTTCCACTGGGAGGCTCTGCAGACACAGATACGTGAGCTCTGTTGGATACGATAGCAGCTGGATAAGGGGAGCCATTAGCTTTATGGCTGCACAGACAGGTGCCTGCAGCATCCAGCCACCCACCCTCCTGCACCTCATATGAAGCGATGCAGAGTGGCTCTGTGGGCTCTGCTGCCACGTCCAGCAGACAGGGCAGCCCAGTGCCTTGGCGTGCAGACAGCTTTGTCATGCTTCTCTTCCCTGGAACACAACAGCTTTCTACAACTGTTCACGAACAGTGTCTTCAGCTTCCCTTTGGCAAAGAGATGTTAAACACTTAGCAGCCAAGAGATGTGCTTATGGCACTGAGTAAGGGTACCGAGGTTCCTACCACAGGAAACACAGCAGTGTTTTAAGTTTAAAAAGCTTCACAAATTTAAAACCCATTTAAAGTGTTTTCTACTAGAGCTGAGAGCAGTGGGATCCACCTTTCACACACTACAGGCTTGAGCAGCACTGCATACAACCTCCACTGACAGCCCAGATCCTGATCAGAGCAGTTAATCAACAGGAGAGGCCGGTATCTCCATGTGAAACTCGAACAAGCTGGCTGGAAATACCAGGGTATGCAAAAGGATGCGTAGGAGCTGTGGCAGACTGCAGCCAAAAATCCAAATGATGGGATGGGCAGAGACAGAAGCATGGCCATGTCCACATTGCGCATGAGAAAGAGCAGCTCAAGCCAAAGGCTGCTGAAGAGTCGGGAACAGAGACTGGGAAACATGGGCACTGCTTGCTGATAAAAGATGAGCTTCCAATAAAAACTTCGGAAGAGATGTTTCCCCTGTGAAGTCTGTTGGAGAGTTTAACTTGAAGGAAAGATGAGAATCTGGAACCAGCCTTAAAACAAAAAGACCATTCCTTTGAAGGTCCTCAAACCAGGTAGGTCAAATAAGCCCAAAAGACACAGACAATTGCCAAGGCTTCTGTGTGCCACCAGCAGGACCCCGCTGCTGAAGGTGGCCCAACAGGCCTGGTAGGCCTCCTGCAAGCTGCATGAACCGCTTTATTCACCCTAAACTAAGTAGGAGGGTCCTGGGATGCTGCTGGGTGAGCAGCAGGAGGTTCAAGCACAACAAAAGCTTTGCCTTTTGGTACAATGCCCAGGAAACACAACCATCTCAGGAGCTAGGCTGGCTCTGTTTGACCACAGTCAAAGTAATTCAGTTTTGCTCTGCTAACACCAGCTTTCCCACCCCAACACTTAAGGGAAACCAGACACTCAAACATCAGCCAGCAGTGGGGATGGAGCTCCTCTACTCATTATCCTGCAAGCTGTAGGGCCTGATTATTCAAGATTTTTTATGAATGGTAAGAAGCCAAGCCTTTACTCCACAAACTTCAAGTACAGGTGGCAAATGACATGCTCAAGTGACTGATCCAACACTAGAAAATGCTGGAGACTGGAACTACTTCTGTCAGCCCTAGGAGATGTAAAAGCATCCAGTCAAATTGGATCGGGAACTCCTTTAGTCCCCAAGGTACAGGAACAGCAGATTTAAGCAGCTGTACAAAGCCTCAGAGCAAGGGGAAGCCCAGCTGCTGAGGAACCAGCCTTGGGGAGGAGAGGAACATCTGGAATGGCCAGTCCTCAAAGATGGTCCTAGAGCAAGAGCCTGATTTTGGGAACACTCATCACAATTGGACTTCTTGTGGACAGCTGTGCTACTCATGCTCATACACAGGCAGGAACTTTCCAGCAAGAAAATAATTCAGGAGCAACCGTGCCACCACCAGTAAAGCGAGATCCTGAGGATAGCCCAGGCCAGAATGAATCTTCTATGCCAGCATGTTTGTGCATGCTTACATGGATTTTACAACAGAGAGCAACTACGAAACAGTTGAGTATGACACTGGCATCTTACAGGATTGATGACAGAGTAACACAACTAGTTTGCACAGAGGTTGTTAAAACTACTCCAATTATCTTGGTTAGCAAACGGATCGTATCCCAGACTACCTAAAACCTAAAGGAATTCTCGTCCTTTCCTGAGACACTCTATGGACTGACCATCGGGTCTTTGACTCCATGCCTGTGGTCTGGGTTTTTTAGTTTCTACTGCCTACACTTAGGTAAAGCAGTCATACGCTGTTTTAGGTTATTAAATATTCAATTCTACAGTGAGACAGAAGAAACCAGCAGACGGTCACTGTGCAGCAAGCCCTAGCCTCTTATTTTGAGGGGTAGAGAAGTTCAAGGAAGAATCATGAAACCCCATTTCTACAAACAAACATTTTTGAGGGGCAAGGTAGTAAATTCTAGGGCAGCTAGTAGTTTCTCTTACTACAGGGGGGCATTGAAACATCAGAGATGGTATTGATAACTTGCAGAAGCACATCAGAGATGTCTTGTCAGTTGGTTACTTCTGACCCAGAACTACCTCTGTTAGCTACTTCAGAGTACATTTGATATATCCACCAGGACTGAGCTATTCTGAGAAGCACCACAAAGAGCTACATTCATACAGCTTCGACCCCTTTACCAAGCACTTCACTGCTCCAGTATATATTAATCTTGTGTGAAATAAGTCTTCAAGAAGCATAAGACACAAGAAATCCACTCTTCTCCTCAGCTAATCCAAGCTGACTACTGACCTTCATCCGAGTCACACGGCAGATGAAGAAGCTGGTGCTGATGGGAGGTAACAAATGCAACTTCGGTGCCTTGTCAGAGTCTTCAAGCATCAATGCTGATGGAGCATGTGGCACAGGGAGCCACGGAGTAGCTGTGAAAGGACAAGGCAGCTCTCCTCTGTTCACTGAACAACTGTGTTCTGTTCACACAGAAACATCTCACCTGGATGTTCATCCCAGGAATTAACTTCTGACAGCATCCTGAATTATTGGGCTACTTGGTACTGTTTAACTACACTAAGGAAAATGCAAAACTAGACTGAATAGCTTAAAAAAATAAAGACTAACTTTGCTAGTCTTTGATGATGGCAACAAGCAAAGCAGGTAACCGATACCAACATAAGTCCTTCAGGCACTGAACTGTAGAATTGTTCTAAAATTCTGGGGCAAAAGCCCCCCAAAAGTATTTTATGCAATATCCAGCAGAACCGGACTCCCAAGTCAGCATTACAAAGCTAGTTGCAAATTTCTCTCCAAAAGTAACACTTGTCCTACCAGTGTGATCGAGCACTTCATGTCTCCTTAACAACACTGGTTGGGCTTCTGCAGGGGTTTTGATGCACAAAATCTTTAAGCTGCTGACTGTGTAAGTTGCACTTTTTAATCTGGCACATTGCAAGCAAGTCACGGTGAACTTTTCTGCAGTTCTCAACATCCAAGACCTTTCTCTTGGAATGCCGACTGCCACAAAACACTTGCCTCTGGACTAGTCCCAACTTCATGGGGACCCATCCAGTCACATAGTAGAGATGAAATATCTTTCTTGACACACACAAAGCTATCCTACAAGAAGGTTCCTACTTGATTCATGGCCAAGTAGGGTGGTCCATTCCAAACCAAGTCTTCCTATGATTAGTATCCAAGAGTAACATATTTTAAAAATGTTTATTCTGAACATCCAGAAAAAAGGAAATCACTATTAAAAAATTCTTCTCATTAGGAAAAAAATGCCATTTTTTTCTACAAATGCTGCAGGTGATGACAATTTTGACTTCTCAGAGATGCTGCTCACTGAGACCATCTGGTTGTACATGCAGTTGAATGCAGCTGTTGCACTAACAAAAGGACATGCTGCTACTGTAGCGTTGTAGCAATGTTTTTACTAGTCTTATTTTTTAGGCTAACTGTGGGAGGTTTGCAGTCAGCCACGTTATTTGGCAAGATTAATTGGCTAATTTATTGAACAGTATGTCACATGTAACGTTACTGTTGTTCTCCTCTGAGTCATACACACCATGGGTCTGGACACTTTTAGTCTTCATTTGGCAAGTCTATGATAATGCCAAGTAACCAGTTGTGCTTACCGGAAGTTCAAGGCTGGCTGTTTGAGTCATTGAAGTTTTTAAGCAAAGACCATTCAGGGGAGCCTGGCATTAACATCATCACTGAGAACAGACCCATCTATTTCCCCAGGGTTGGCACATAGTTAGCACCAGTCTGTTTTTACAGACAGACAGCCTTCCCCTAATTCTCAGTGTGGTGTGCAGACACAAAGCTAAGGCTCCCTGGTCCTGGCAGTCTGACTCTACCAAAATTTATTTTGCTCAGCTTCCAAGTTTCATGGAGAGACCAGAGATGTGGCTCACATCCTCCATCCAAGCTCCTGGCCTATTTCCAGTTGCTTTAGCAAAACCATAGCACAAGAGCTTCTAATGGCATTCAACAGATTATCAGAGCTGGGTTTGTGATGCCCGTGGGACCACACAGAGATAGAAGCAACTCATGTTGTTCATGAGGCTTCTCAATAGTCTCTTGACAAATACTGGCAAAAAGGCTTGAGTCAGCCCCCCCCCCCTGCTTCCAGAATGAAGGGAAGAGAGATCCTGAATATAAGATCTCCAGGTCTGATGGCAGCACACAGAAGTGTGCACAGTGTCAGATAGGGCAGAAATTCCCTGTGTGGATGTGTTGCAGGATGGAAAATTTAGATTCATTAGGAACAGGAGAAAACCCAATAAAAATACTTAATCTAAGCAAAATAAAGCCAAGCCTCCAACATCTGATCAGTTTTGAAATTCCTCAATAACATCTTTAAAGAGTGGTAGAAAGCCAACAGGTGCAGAAAAAGCAGATTGGGGTCCATCCATGTGTCATGAGATATATGTTGCCAGGGTATCAGAGATGGCAAGCATCAACAAGACTCAAGTAGGAAGTGAAGAGCACAATTAAGTGTATCACTTATTCTGTGAACCGGCATTTGATTTATTTAGTATATAGGCTTCAGCAGAAATGCCCTAAGTGTCAAAAGCACAGGTAACTGGAATGAAGTGATGACATTAACCTATCAGGAGCTTTGTGCACAGTACCAGACACTACCACCAGAACACAAAATACATAGAAAAGAGCACCTTATTTCAGTAGACAAGTCCTGTTTAAAAACAGCAACAAATTTTAGTGTTTCCAATAGTGACAACTTGGTTCCCACATCCCAGATTCTGCATCCTGTAAGGAGCAAAGAAGCCACAAAGCGTAAAGTGCAATAGCACCCAATCTCCAGAGGATGTGCTACACAAAATGAAGGAAACTGATTAGAAAAATTAATTGGAACAAGCAGAAAGGAAAAATGCAAGACAACTGCTCGGGCCCCACATATTATGAGCTCAGAGCAGATACATCTTTCTTTCTGTTCAACTTAGCATTTTGGTAATACAAGTGCAACCTCTGCCAGTAGAAGCTAGGTCCATCCAGGGAAAACTAGAAAAGTAAAATCAGAATAAAGTGTAAAAAAATTACAGTAACGTAGGAAACTTGCCAAAGCCCAAGGTCACTACATGATCAAGGCACAGAAGGAGCAGAGAATGTCTTTGCTTCAGAGACACTTCCTTGCACAGTGGGTAGTCAAGGCTGTGGAAATCCTTGCCATGGGAAACAGCACATGCTGAAAGTCCATATAGGTTTGGTTTAAAAGGAATCATAAATTAAGGGAAGAAAAAATCCAAACACTATTAGACACAATCTCAAGCCCTGTATTAGGGAAATCAGAGAGCTTGCCAGAAAAACAAACAAACCACCCCAACGCCCCAACCCTCACCTTTGTCTTACCCTGTTATTTTCTTCTCGTATTTGCTGCTGACTACAGTTGCGCAGAGGATACTGAGCTCATAGGCTTTTGGACACTCTTATGATTTAGTAAATACAATAAAAATCTGAAATACTGTTTTCATTGGAAAAGCTCTATGCTTCTTACACAATTTCCTAGATTGTTAAGACTTCACGTCAC
The DNA here is from genome assembly GCF_023634085.1 of Falco cherrug. Taxonomy (NCBI): domain Eukaryota; kingdom Metazoa; phylum Chordata; class Aves; order Falconiformes; family Falconidae; genus Falco; species Falco cherrug. Next base: position 631,763 of record NC_073703.1, on the reverse strand, counting down.
CTTTTCAAAGCCTGTCATTTTATACATAAATCACTTTCCATTCATCAACAGTTCCTACATTTTACTAACACATGTAGGTATTTGCTGCATCAGTCAATCCTCACTAACTCGAGTTTCTAGGTCCACATAACTACCCAGCATCACAATGATGTTATTCTGACCAAAAGTCTTCCAAAACTTGCACAAGGCTAAAAGAATTTGCCTAGATCAGTAAGTTCAAGTAAGAGTTACACAACAAATACGATGGTGATGTTTGATTTAATAAAGAAATCACAAACTTTCTATAAGCTTAAGGCAGGTTTACTTACCTACACTTCCAAGTTGTTTATAAAACCTGTATTCTAAATGAAGCTGTGGTGCACGTGATTTTATTGGTTCCTAAAACAGGGGAAAAAAAATTGGTTATAATCAGTGTGACTGAAAAAAGTTCTATCCTATATTGAAGATCTGTGACTGTACATAAAGCTTCAAGTTTCAAGATAAAACACCCTAGATGGAAAGTCTAATGACAGACTTCAATATTAGACGTCATTTAAATAGGCAGAGAACAAAAAGCAGTAAGACTTGCACTTTGAGGAGAAACTTCCTCATTTAAATACAAAGCTCATTCATTGCAGTGAAATCCAAGAAACATTCAACAAAGCTCCTGGTCCTTGAAGAATGACCTTGAACACTGGCAGGAAGAAAGTCAAGGTTGCAAAAGATCAAGGCTCAAGTTCACTCTGCGGACTGTGGTTGTCCACACTATTTTTGTTGGTCACTAGCCTATATTTTTTAAAAACACTGAGTCATAGATCTGTGTTTTAAGTCAGACCACAGTTCCATAAATGTACAATCTTGCTTGCAGCAAGCACTATAGTGCAGCCAGATACCTGGTAAAAACACAGGAAAAAGTCTCCCCCTTCAGTAGCAGGTGTCAGTCAAACATCTCAAAGCACTCAAGAATATTCCATTTTTATGCACAGAATAAAAAAAACGGGTAAGTCTGCAATGCTCCCAAAACATTACATTTCTCAACTGTTACTCATCTGCACTTTATGTACAAAACTTAATGCCTATGATCCATAAAGGCATTAACATGCAAGATTACAAAGCTTCTAAAAATAGAAAGTTAACATGGAGAGGATTAAGAGACTCATTGAGTAATTACATTTTCAATAAAATGATGCACTTCGGACAGGCAGTAATGTGGGTTCACTTACTGCCCAGACATCTCTGAAAAAGAAGTTAATACTGGCCTCAATTTTTGTTTGGATGTTGCTTATTTGCTTGCTTTTGAGAAAATAAATGCTCCATGCTCAAAACTATGTAAAATTTGTAGCAGAGCACCAAAATTAGTCTGAATTTCAAATACCTGCTAAATAGCCCTCTATTTGATGAGCTCATCATCTACAAGCTTGCCCCCAAGACCAACACAAAAAAAGTCCTTTCATGTGTCACATCAGCTCCCATGAGTCAGAGCAAGAGCATCTTGGACATGTACAAGAGTTTGAGCCAACACCTTTGATGCAGCGGAGTAACTCTTCTGTCTCCACAGGAGGACACAAAGGCTTTAAGCTGATCCACCTCTGGTCTGTACTGTAAGACTAATGTCTGCATTTGGCATGAACTCCACATTCAAGAATTCTTTTTAAGCCAGAAGAATTATTTTTGTACAGGAATTCAGGCAGTTCAACTTCCAGCCAAGATGTTCATCACCAATTCAAGTCATCGCCTCCATTTGCCAGCAAGGGGAAAAAAAGCTGCTGGTTGCTTCTCAATTTTCTGATGTTTAAAAACTTCAGAAATCAAATATGACCAACTACTTTGAAAAAAAAATGGTGAAAAATACTCCAAAGGCAAAACTAAACCTGTACTGAAGGTTGTATCATATATAAATATATTATATATATAATATATATTATATAAATATAAAGCAATGCAAAACCAAGTTTGTTATAAGTCACATTTAAATTAAGATAATTGTTGATGGTGGCTTGAGGGAACATTTACAGACACCTGCACAGCAAAGGGATTTAGGGCAATAGGACCTCAGCCTGTTCAGTGAATAGTTTATTTACCCAAATAAACTATTTGGATAAAGGTAGAAGGATTAATGTATCAGGCCATGATGCTGCTTGTGACAAAATCAGGGAAAAGTAAGCCAAATCCACTTCTGCATCAGGAGTTGCTGCAGCTCAAATTCTGGATGCTTGCCAGAGTCATGGCAGCTTCCAAGAAGATCATACCAGAACAGATGGTTGTCCTGTAGGCCAAGGGCTTAAGAATGCTGACAGATGTTGCGTTTGTAGCAAAAATAACTGAATTGCTACTGCCTAACATACAAAAATCCACAGCTTGAACCAACAGCATCACGATCGCTATGAGAGGGTACAGCCTGGTACCTGCACTCAGACTACATCTGTATGTTAATAGGCTGGCTTCACGCAGGGAAGAAATTCCTACTACGTGCAATTCAGCATTAAAAACCCTAAGGCAATTAAATCAGTCAATATGGCTAAGGCACTTCAGAAGACAAACTCCTCTGTGAACTAGATGCCCTTAACCAAACGATGTTCAACTGAAGAGCAGGATGAAGAGCTACATGGTGACACCACACAAGTCAGAACATGGGCACCACTCTCCACTGCCAGCAGTTTTCCAAGATGCAGCACAATCCTCGCCTCCAAAGACAAACCATAAGACATTAGCACTAAATTCTGCAGCACCTCCTGATCAGCAGTTTGGCATCCATCACACAAATCTAATTTTCCAGCTCTAACATCATGATGGGAGGCACGAATAGCTGAGACAGCAGGAGTGCAGTTGCAGAAGATTATCTTACAGCTAGAAGGACTTGAAGCAGAGTTCTGACTTGGTCCAACAATGCAGATAAAAGAAAATGTTGCTTTAAAGTATGTTGAAAGCAGCTACTCTACCACTAGTCTGCAAATTTTTCAAAGGATAAAGAAAATTATGGTTAAGTACACATCTAAGAGAAGCATATTTGCTGCTGAGGAGGCTGGATAATTCTTATTCCTGGAGAATATGGTCTAAGATTAGGAGGCCAAAAAACTGCCGTATCTTCTACTGTTCCCTCATTAATCCTCTCTAAAACCGAGCAGGTATGTGAATGCCTGGATGGCCACTGGCAGATGGCTATTCCAGTCCTTCCAGTGTGAAGGCCAGAGATTTTAAGCCTCACAACAGGGCAAATAAACCTGGAGTGTGTTGCAGCGTAACAGTCAGTTACTGGGGGGAAGGGGGGAAATAAAGAAAACAAACAAAAGAAAGAAAAGAGAATGTTACCAGAAAAAATAGGTAAGATTGATGTTGCAATATGGTAATGCCATTCAGCTCTGCCATACGGTTATCAAAAGGTTTCAGGATACTGGGAGGTGGCACTGCAGGCATTGTTTTGTGAGAAACAAGCATCCTTTGGACTAATACAGCTGTGTTTTTCCTGTATTATTGCTTCCTTACACTTCCAGTGTATAACTTTGTGGGACTATCTTTGAAAGCAAATTAGAAGTATTATTGATTCAATAAAACACCTCGTCCGTGTACACAGCGAACTTTCAATTATCAGATCTGCCCAAAGAGCAAGCTACTCAACAAGCACTAGTCCTCCTTCCTGATGTGAATCCAAATAAAGGACATCCTAAGCTCTACTGCAGGCACTTATTTATTTATTTTAGGGAATATTTTCTGACATATGCCAACAGGCTTGAAAACAAGTCCCTCTTGCAAAGCCCTAATTATTTTTCATCCACTGTGCACCATATAAGGAGAATGCTAGAGATATAAAATCTGTGGCACTTGAACGTGATCAGAGTTAATGCACCAAGTCCATCTTGGTCTTCTGTAATCTGAATGACTCCTGTCATTTTGCCAGACAACATCAGTTGGGCAAACAGGTGTGGCTGCTGCCAATATGAAATTATCATTACAACTTTAACTTCAGATTTTAGGGTTTGAATCTGTGATTAAGGAGCATACAGATAAGGAAAGAGCACATCAGCTGAAGACATCAAATTTGAAAACCCCAAGAGATTAATGAATGTCTTAGTTTACAGATAGGAAAAGTTAAGGCAGTTAACTGGGTTATTTTATAATTCAGAAAGAGCTACAAGTTAAGAGCGTTTCCCCATCCCCAAGACTCCTGCTTTGAACCACCACTGACCACAGTGCCCTCATGCCCTGTAGCAGTCTTCAGAAGGCTTTTTACCTGAACCATTCTCTGATCCAGGTATAAGAAACATGGAAGGTGTCATTGCATGCACCTGAGGATGGGCACATCAACTGCAGGGCAGAAAATAATCTGAGACCTGGCAATGAGGCTTGTAATGCTGGATGAGAAGAGAGCTGCGAGTAAAATGGCTTGCACAAGTTCTGAAGTTTGGTACTGTTGGGGCTTGCATTTTTTTAATGCAATTCCTGCGATGCTTTGGTGAGCCAATTTAATTCATTTTTACCCCCTTATGATGTAAAAGGAGAAAATCACTCTGAAAATGCTGTATCCTTGGCCACCCAAACCAGCCAGAGGAAAGACTGACCTTCACTGTATTGGATTTTACCTGTTGCATCTGCAGTCTCTCAGCATCACACCAGACTGAGTTGTGCTACTCTCAAGGGAATTTTAATCATTGAAACACCCCCTTTCCTGGCTCTTGACTCCAAAAACATGGAGCAACAGCCTGCATAGTGCCCCACTCCTAACCAGACATTGGCAACAGCCCATCTAGAGCCTGTCTTCCTGAAGAAGAAAGGCTGAACCCAGGGAGTGGGAAGAGGCAGCAGACCTGCAATCCATGCCGTTCCCTGGGAGGTGGCAGCTAGCTTGGAAAGAGGAACAAGGCTCTCACTGGTATAAGACAGCTTCACACCATCCAGGTACCAAAAACATTCAGCAGGCAGAGGGATGGGTTCCTTCCTCATTTTTAGTGTCCTTGTGAATTTATCTTAAAGTTATTCTAGCTGAAGGCGAAAGCAGCATTAAGCCTGAAGTGAGAAAGTTGCTTTTTGTCTGAATTTTTAACATTAAGTACAAGTCATTTAAGAACACCTGAAGCTTCTACTTACCAGTTTGATCGCTACATATTCATTGGTGTAGAGATTTTTACCTGTGAAGGAAAAAGAAAAAAATAATCTTTAAGTTTCACATTCAAGCCCTGCAGCTAGACATGACACAGAAACACATCACTGATGGCAAGGAGCTGTCTTTTCTCAATTCCCTGCTGAGGTTTGTTCATGCCTTTAACAAAGTGTAAGCCTCAAAATAGTAAGTTGCAGCAGTTCACCAGGGCAGACAAACACCATCTTCCGCTCAGCATACGGTAATCATGTTTTATGGTAGCACTTATGTTCGATGCAAGCATTTGAGGAGGTATCCCAGACACATTAGGTTTTATTATCCACATCATGCTAAAAAAGTCTGGGGAACACATGAAGAGCCAGAGCATCATTTCATTCAGAAATGCCTTGAATCTGCTAGACACTGAACAATTTTTTCCTATGATTTATAGGGAGTTTCACTACCTTAATCGTGCTGCGTATCAAAGCAACTACTGCAAAGCAGCATGTGAAAATAACTTTTGTACCAACACACAGCTTTTATTTCTTTCTCTACAAACAGGCAGGCAACATGTATAAAATGCCTTCTGCATGCCAGCAGCACAAAGGCAATCCCTGTATTCCAATAAAGCAAACAACTCTCAGTTGCAATACGGTACCAGTGATATTAAAAAATACACTACAAGAACAAACCCCATTCTCAAGACCCCAAAGCATGAAGCAGTGTCTAGTCTGATACTAGCTCTAGCAAGCCCGAAGGGCAACAGCCTAGGATGAATATAATAAGGCAAGCACACAGACAGCTGTGGGTATACTGTGGCTCCATGACTGAGCCAGAGATGGTACCCAAGTGTACTACAGCTGGAGGTGAATTTTCCCTCCAGGAACCTGTCTGGTGTTTGAACCAAGCCCCTGGCCTCCTTAGCAATCTGCGGCAGAGATGCAGAGCTACAGGTGTCAAGGAGCATCACTCTGCATGTTCTGAAGTTGCCAGTTGTTGTATCATTCACTGTCCTCCAATTCCTCTGCTAGGAAATCTGAGCAATCACTGCCTTCACCACCTCTTCGCTTTCTCTGACTGACAGCAAACTCTCCTGGAAGAGATATCACTGGGGAAGGATGCTCAGACAGTCCTTGTAGCTGATCTGTCCCATCATCCTGACATCTCTGTTGCTTTTCTGACCTCCTCTAGTCCCACCATATCCTTCAAGGAGGGCAGCCTCCACCACAAAAATCTGCCCATGGTTTTACACAGGGAAATGCTGACCTTCTTTGCCCATTGTGGCTAGCACTGCTACAGCACAAGTCATGCTGTCATTGAGCTCCAAAATTCAATAGCAACCTAGACTGGAAGTTATCAGTGCTTATTTGGAGGATTAGCTTGGCCTGGCTCTGTTACACATTTATTTTCCAGTTCCTGTAATAGATATTGATGCTTAGAACAGACCAACTATTGAGAAAGTCCAGGACAGGGAGTGACATACTTCAGAGCAGGTAGGAGGAGTTCAAGCAGCTCTAGCATATCTATGTGACACCCTTAAAAAACATGCCACGTCCTCCTTTGCATACAGATAGAATGCAACAGCATTGGAAGACTCAAAGACATTATGAACATGAGAGAAGACAAACAGTCATCTTTAAATCCTAAAACACCAGGGGGAAATTTTACTTTAAACAGCTCCATATTTTCTGCATTTAGTTTCTTTCGACACCTTCTGTGCTACATTGCTCAGTGTAGTTTTGGCCTCCAAATTTTGGATCAGGCACTCCCAGTCCAGCCCCAGCACTGAGCCGATTGCTCTAACATCCATCAGGAAATCAACAGTTTTATGTCAAGCTTCAACCTGTTATGGTAACTAGCAATGCTGTTTAACACAGGGCAGACATTTAAATGTGAGGTTAAATATCCTTAGAGGAGGTGTTTTATGCAAGCAGATGTGTAAGCTGAGCCCCAGTGTTAACCCTTGCAATGCAGGGCTGTTTGAAACTATTTCTTTAGGTCTTTTAATAAAAGCTATTATGTCCAGGCTGGAAACAGAGGCTTGAAAGGAGGTTTTGCAGTTGCATCAGGAACACTCAGGCATTCAGAAGTGGCTTCAAAGCACTGAAAGAGCTGAAAGGCCAACTCAGCAGCAAAGCAGGTGGCAGGATAAACTACTTCACTCTGAGACCAATAAGGGCTCCAGCCTCATGCTGTCTGACAGCTGGTGGGGGGAGAACATGCAAAGACATTAAGGGAAGGCAGCCTAAATACACTTAGATTATCTGCTCCGTATTAACTACCAGCAAATGAGTCACATCAGCAGCTCCAGCCGCAGCTCACCCTCTGACACTTCCTCTCCCCCTCCTCTTGACAGGGACTGAGCTCCTATCAGGATGCTCCATTTGAATACACTGAGCCAGACCAAGGGCAGCTCTAGCCCAAATACATGGGAAAGTTGGATGCTTCAGACAGCAAAAACACCAAGAAGGAACACATGGGAACCTCATCCTCCACAGATCCCATGACCGCTGTCACAATCATGGAGATGCACCATTCCAGGGTAGTGCTGGCACTCAGCGTGCAGGGGTGCAAGTCCATCCAGGGAGTGATGGTCCACAGACCATCTAGCAAACTTGGATATAGGATAATACTGGGGAGACAGTGCTCCTCCAAGGCAGAGAAGGAGCTAACACCCTCCGTGTACATGGAGCCGTAATCCAGCCTATTATAGTCTGGTTCATAAGGCTGAGGACAAGACAGAAGATAATTTTAGTAATTAAATTCCTCAGTTAAAATACTGGGATTAGCAAAACACTAGCCTGAGATGTCAGGCTAGCAGCCAAAGGTAAACTAATTAATTCTCCAGTTCATCCCCCTCAAAGCACATGCTTTGCAGAGACTCTGAACTAAAGCGGTGCAAATAGGTCCAGTTCCTGAACTCCAAACCCTTTCTAAAGCTGCAGCCCAAGATTCTTGCTTTGACAGATATGATAGCAAAGCAAATCCCCAAAAATCTTTCCGTTGGCTTGCACCAGACAGAGATCTACCCCTCAGTTTTGCTGTCACACTGCCCAAGGTGTAATTGTTTCTTCTTCCTCCTCTTCCAAGGCAGCACTGGTATTCAAATGGAAGAGCGAAGGCAGTACTGGTTACAGGAGGAAGTGAATCTGCACAGTACAATAAGCCATGAATAGAAGCTACATCTTATCTTAGTAAGACAAAAGATCTGTAATACAGCTGAGATGATATAACTGTGCTAACAAAAGGCCTTCAAGTTCAGGCAAAGCTTTTGATGGAGCAGTGATTAAGTTCATGCCTCAGTTTTGGGTAGCTCCACTGACAATTATGAACTCCATACTCTAAATGAGAAGTGATACATTAAGTCTCCAGCATTCATATGGGAAACCTAACAGAGTGGATTTCTCAAGCCCTGGCAGTAAGATGTGCCAAATACACGGACAGTTTGCAGACCAGAAGAGGAGCCCAAACTGATCAACCTGTCATGTGCACTATTCTCACAGGTCAACGTTAAGAGCCACAAGTACGTGGCTCTCATGAATGACGTGAATCAAAAATGCTTTGACCCTTCCTTCTAGCTTGTTGCTGTAGGAACAATACCTTCTGATGATGGGTCAGGGCTGAGTAATGGAGCAAACATCCAACTAGTCATCCTAAAGACCAAGCAGAGCTCACCCTAGAGAGCACAGCATCCGCAGAGACCAGATCCCACATGCATCAAGAGGTGAGCCCACATTGATTTTGCAGTGCCAGATTTGCTGTCCCTTCTAAAGCACATGTCTCCAAGTAACAGCTCCTAGTGCAGATCCTACCCAGGACCTACTCTTACCCATGCCCTCCACACCTAGCATTATTCTAGAAGCGAAGACAAAACTAGCCCAAAGAACGGATGCTATTATAATTTTTTGTAATTGGTTTTGTTTTGTTTGTTTAAAATTCTTTTACTTGTTTTAAAGCAGAGCTCCTGGCTTCAGACTGCAGCCTGGGAGTCAGCTGGGTGGTTCTTGCTTTTGGGGGACACCTTCCTAGACCTGATCAACCTGCTCTGGCTTGGCAATGTACAAATAGGCAGCCTTTCTTCTAGCTCGGGGCTTGCTCCTGAGATGTGCTGAATCTTTGTGAGACCTCTGCGCAACTCACGCTCATTTCTAGACTTCTGGACATTATGAAACTTCTTTGAGCACCACATGAAAACACAGACACCTCCAACAATCCCTTTGGTGCAGCAGCCTATCAAGGGAGGACACATGCAACATACAGGACCTAGGCCTCCTAACATTTTTTTCCCCTCCAAGCAGGGAGAAAAGCTGCATTAATTGTCATTTTTAAGTGATACTTGAACATGCTGTTTTGAAAATGTCTGATAATGTTTGCATTAGAGCAAAAAGATTTGGGCTCCAGTCTACAGCTGCGTCAAAATAAGTCCCCTAGTCAATCCAAAACTTAACGCTTATTTTAGAAAGCCCTCCAACCTACTGAAACCAGAATAATTTTACATTAGTGCCTGTTTAATCGCTTTACTAAGTAAGGGTGCAAAACACTGGGAAAAATGAGACATTTGAAGAGGCTTATTTATCCCCAACATGGCTCGTGGTTCAGGATTTTGGGTACATACAAGAAATACCCACTGGGTAAGTCTGTGAGTCAATATAAGGAGGCAGCTGCCAGGCTCAGCTGGCGATATCTTTTCTAAGGGGAAGTTCATAGCCACAGCATATCATAGCACTAGGTTTAACAGGTTAAATCCCATTTTTCCTGAGCAGTGAGCACCTACTGACATCACACAATTTTACAGCTCAGTGAGCTCGTTCCTCAGGCTGTTTTACATAACGCTGGCTCTCCTATCAGCTCGGGGTGGAGATGCCGGACCTCATAATGGCAGAAGGCGATAACACTTCAGGCATGTTCCAACTCCTAAGGCAGCAGAAGAATTGACTTGGCAGATAACCAGGAGCTGCAAAACAGGGCTTGGCATTGCACAAAATGCAATGAAAGCATGCAGATTCCGGCCCAGGGATGGCAAGCAAGATCCCCTGCTCTTTACTGTCACCATACCCCTGCTAGTAGGTTGAGCTGCTTCGGAAACCAAAGCTCTTACAGACCACCTAATCTGCAGCCTGTCCAAAGAAACGACAACCAGTTAAGCCTATTTCAATCTTATTACTCTGGGCCATACGCTCAGTTTTGCATTCATCTTCCCATTTCAGCTCCTCTTCAGGCTGGGATCCAACTGTGCTGCTCGTCACATACTTCAGAAAAGTAACATCCTCATGGCTATCTGTATTTGCAGTGAGAAAGATCAACCCTAAGCAGTGAGCTTGATATTTGCAGAAAACAGCTTCCATACATACATGCCATCTCCTTCCTGAACAATCAGTCCTGGCATGTGATACAAGAGCAGCTTAGAGTGAAAACACAACACCTAAAAGAAGATAAATTCTTCAGAGAATTGGAAAAATATCTTTTCTCCTTGTTTATCAGTATGTGACTTTGCTTTTAGTAACAGAGGAAGAACATTCAGTAGCATTTAACTTCTCCAAAGCCACATAAAAAAAGGCAAAAAGCAGAGGACACACCATTCATCTCTGCAGGACAAAACTGTTATCAGAGACTGGTTTGCTCATATTTCAGGCATGCTCCTTCTTCTTCCCCCCAGTGATAATTAGCATCACATCTGTGCAATAGAAATACCTGATATTTGAGTAAAGAGGAGTTCTTAAATCTATAGTAACTGGCAAAAAGCAACAGAGGTTTAAAAAAAGAAGATAAGTAATAGAGCTTCTGTAAGAACCTTACACCTAATTGCCATTATCAGTGCATATGGCTCGTTGCCCAAATACAGCATGCTACTTAGTTAACCAGTATTAACAAAACATTTACACCAGTGTAGTGAAAAAAAAAGGCCACTCAATTAACAGGTGTTGCTTTTTCCAAGTTAAAACTGAATTTCTCTGTAAATTGACTTTTTCAGAAGTGAAATCTCTTTTGTAAAGTCTGTGGTTTGAAACTATACATTAGTCAGAAACCAAATACCTTTAAACTTTTGAGAAACGTGAAAAAGAAAAACCATGCAAGCAGGATCTGGGCACCAGCCGAATAAATGCGAGAGCTGTATACCTGGAGGGATCTACTACAGCTGCTGAACCTTCAAAGCGGAGCTTGGGTTACAAAGCAATTCACCATCTCCATGGGGATACTGCTATCGTGACATTTGCTGCTGGGGAGGCCTCTGCAAATGCAATACAGCTATTCACATTATGTTACTGTAAGGATCCAAACTTATCTCCAGCTGCTAATTATGTTCATGTTCATGAAGGTGGGAGTTTTTGTCCCTGTGCTTGGCTTCTCTCCACCTTTGCAGCATTATCTCTGTTCCTGCAAATCAATAAAACTTGTCTGATGTAATGCTGGAACCAAACTACCTGTTTACTGAGACAGATCATAAGCAAGCTGGTTAATCTTCACACTGTGGTGAAGTGGCACATGCTAAAGATGCAATAGCCAAACCTTAAAATTAAAGATTACATACATTAATCTAAGATTACATAGATTCTGAGCAGGAATCTACAAAGATACTGTCAGTAGTTGTGTGTTATAACACTTTGTTTATCCGAAGCAATTTCCTGACTGATTTACTTACTATCCCTAGTGCCTGATATACAAATGATTTTGTTTTCAATTCTAAATATGTACCAAGTTTGGGCAAATGGCATTTATGTCAGCCAATCTGTCTTCAGCACCCTCAAGTTCACTACCACAGCAATCCAATTCACTCAGCCAAAGAGGAGAAATGCAACTGTTTTAAGTGAGTCAGGATCAAGACCATCACAAGGTGCTGCTTCTGATCTACAGCAAATACCCCAAAACCACATATTGGGAAGTCAGGGACATGTAATTAAAAACACCAGCTGCTTCCCCCCCCTCATTTAAAAAACAACCATCATCTGTTGAGGATGACTTAAGAGCCCCATGCACTGTGCGCATGGCTCTTAAGTCAACCTAAACAAACGATGCATTAGTGTAGCCATCTGTTTGGCTGACCAGCTGCAAGATGTGGTTAGACAACCAACGGACCACGAAAAATCACAGGCTGCTGGGTCTGTTTGGCAGCTGAGAGGCAGTAGCCAGATGGCCAGTTGGCACAACCTACTCTTTGCCAGCGAGTCAAACACATGGGACAGATCAGTGAGCGGGTGATGGGTCTGAAACTAGGGCACTGAGGTTAGCGAAGGACGTGGAAGAGAGGAGACATGGCTGAGTTCTGGGAAAGAGTCTCACCCATCACTTTAACAGGGTATCCTAGCTTATGAACAAGAAATTGAAGCAAGATATAGCAATCCAGGCAGTTCAGAAGCTTTTTTCACCTTCGGCAAGACATTCAGCGCTGAGAACAGTCTTCGTTGTTCAGATTATTCAAAATTTGCATCTTTGGCCACTCCAGTACTCTCACTTTGACTTTGTGCAAATAAAAATAACACTAACAGTTACATCTAAGTTAGAAGCTTCAGGTAAGGCAGCTCGACAGTTGGAAAACAAGACAAGCGCACACATTTCTCAAGTGGGGGTAGGTTTTTACTTATTTATATTCCAGTGGTGAAATGCTAACCTGCATAATGCAGGTCGCTAAAATGGTTACTTCTTACCTAGTCTGAGTTCTCCAAAGTTCCCACACCCAATCTTCTTGCCCACTCGGAAGTTGGGTCCCACCATAAGAACGCCAGAAGATGCTGATGAGCTTGGTCGAGAACCGTGCCCACTCCTTCCCGACATCCCTTTTGTCGTCCGCTGCCTTTCATCCTTTTCCCTATTAGGATGGTCCATGATCTTAGTGAAATATCTCTGCCAGCAAGCTGGCAGAGATGAATCTGAGTACCCACTCTTCTCCTTAGGACAGAAATTTATATCCAAAAGTATCTGAATCAGGGTTCAAGAAAGTCATGGAAACGCATGGAGTTCTTTTGGCACCGTATCCAGTTTCCTAATGCATCTTGATAATGTACCAAGGGGTCGATTATGTTCTTGAGAACTCAATAAAGGCAGGTTGCTTTTGGTTTCTTACCTGGGGAAAAGAAAAAAGTTATATGAAATAAAAATTGTTATTTTAAAATACCAAGCAAAAAATGTACAACAGGATGTTCCTCCCAGCCTTGAGGAAATTAGCAGCGATACAGGAATTCTACGATTTTCTTAACAGTTTTCTGATAAAAAGCCTTGACATCACGAAGAGATGCAAGGGCTGCTCATCGACTGCTTGCTACTGGAGTTATCAGGACTCACGCGGCACATACTAGCAAAAGCAATTTCAATTACACCAGCATGTCAGGTAGAAACTGCAAGGAGATCACATCCCATCTTTAAAGCAACTGTGAAGTGTAAAGCTTGTTTTCTTCTCACTTCATACATTTAAGAAGTATTACACAAAAGTCAGACAAAAAAAAAAAAAAGTAGTGAATGAAAGCTGCCAAGAAAATATTTAAACACTTCAGAAGTCAAATTCTCCTTCATTTTACATCTTTTAAAGTTGACCTCAGATGCATTTGCTAATTGAAACTGTTGTCTTAGAGATGACCAAAATTAGTAGCCAAAACAAGATTTCTGATTTATAAACGCTATAAATTTTCTGAATGTTGTATCAACATACAATTCACATTACTAATGTGATTTAGTTCCCTAAAAAAATGAGGTTTTAGAAAAACAGACATTGTAATGGAATAGGGTGACTGACTCAAGGGCCAAGATCTTCTCCAGCAGCCTGCATTCATGACTGGCAAATGAAAGCCTGACAGTTCTCCCAGAGAAACTGAAGTACACCTTGCTCCCCCACATCCAAACTTGTCACCACCATAACCCCAAGGGCAGGCAACTCTTGACTACTCCAGAGAGCACACTGGTGCATCTCACAAGCATCAGTTTGCTAACTCTATCAAAAGAGGACCCAAAATAGATGCTTCTCAACTCATGGAGGCCAAGTGGCTCCTCTGTGCACGTGGACCCACCCAGAAGATGCTTGCGGTGCAGTTCCTAAGGCGAGAACTAGAACAAACACACCTGGAGCTAACCCCCACGTCCCAGCACCTACACATACTGGGCTGTACTCCTTTAGGAGTCACTGCTGCATTCATGATTTTCCAGATGTGAATGGAAGAGTACCTGAATAATTTCAGAGACAAGGTTTGCGTCCTACTTCAAGTGTTGGCATCCATGCAGAAGTTTCAATGTTTGCATAGAAGTTAGAAAAAGCCTCCAAAGTCAGCAGAGAAGTGCTAAATGAAACCACCAAAACAAGAGACAATGTGGAAGGACATCAGCAATCAAACACTATCAGGTATGCCCAGAAACACAACGGTATTTACAGGGGTTCAAAAGCTACTAAGGCAGTTGGCTCAGTCCTCCTGTAGCAATACATTTCTAGAGGATTTAGCAAAGGTTTCTTCTCTTCATATCATGAGATTATGAAGCTAACCTGCCTACTTCCAGTTATTAAAAAATAAGAGGCAGGAATTATCACCCACCCACAAATCAGTGGCACAGAACAAAAGCATTAGCCCTTTAGAAATATGAGTACACTTTCCCCAGCCTTCAACTGTGGTACACTTTCATTTCTAGCAACTTTTGTTTTGATCTAAGGCATCTGTATACAAGGCAGAAGTCATCCACACCAGATCCAGAAAATGCAGGTATCTAACAGTGGGAAATTTGAGTTTCTGAATACTGTACTAGTCTTTAGCACAACTCTGACCTTTTCTACCCATTTCCATTGCTGTGTTTGCACCACAGATGGCACAGTTGTCCCCAGCCTGAGCTTCCTCCCCAGATTTTTTTTTTAAATACTTCCACACACAAAAAAAAAGGCAAAAATTAAACACAGAGAACGCACAACTTTAATACCACTTTGCAAATTATTTCCACTGCTTTTGTTCATGTATTACTGCAGGGGGTTCTATATCAGACAGGGAATGTGCAGGACTTTAAAAGAGGCTCCATCTTTGTAAGAACAATGCTGTGTCCCTCCACATTGTATTAGTTCCTAAAGGTCTCCCTAATAATAGCATAAAGAAACATCCAGACACATGAATGGATGCTTCATGCAACATAACAATCCCACAAAACCACCCCTTGTTAACAGTTGATATTAATGTGTAGAACCTAGCTCAGACTGCACAGGTTACAACCCACACCATGTTTCACCCAGCCTGTGACTCAGCAGCTCTCTTTTCTAGAGTGAAAAGCAGATGAATTCTCACTGTTGCTCTGCACTGTGTCTGCAGCAAATCCAGGAGGCCTGAAAATCATCAGTCATCCGAGAACCACTGTATTGCATCCACACTACCAGTGCGGCCATACCATCCCAGTAGCTGCAGCATCACGCTCCCAGCATGGTACTAAGTAACTTGTGAAATGCCATTCATGATGAAGCACCACTGGCCTAGCTAGAGACAGAGGAGTCTGAGACGTTCACATACAAGAAATTCAAAATTTGGTATTACCAAGCTTTACTCGTACCTCAAGTTAATTCAAGATTTAATATTTAAAACCAAGTATGGATAAGCAGGAAGTATCCATTACTGGCAAACAGGATGAGCTGGTTTTTCATCGTAGACATCCCAACATACTTTCAGCTGCAGCATTCATTCTGAGGGGGTGAGTTAGCGCTGCTTCTCAAAGCTGTTTGTGTAGACACAAGCACAGTTGTATTTGCTTTGTGAAACCCGCTTGCAGAAGCAATGATGATGCTCTATCAGATACCAGAAAAGCACTGTGACTGGACCCCACCCTGACCTGGGAGGAGGGACTGACTTCAAAACAAACAACATAAAGGACAGTCATTGAAACTAAGGAAGTTCATTGCTAAACAGAAATCAAACATGAGGACAGTGATGGAGGGCTTCTAGGACTGGATCGCTAAAAAAGATGAGAAGAACAGAGGAATTCTATGAATAAAAAAAAGTAGTACTTTGGAAAACACACTTAATCCCACCAAAGCCAGAGAAGAGGATTTGTTTCCCCTGGAGAACAGTCATTTTCATCAAGGTTGGATATCCATGGGCAACAACTACAGACCTCACAACAGGGTAACAGGAAGAATTCTCTACTAAGAGCACAGACCCTGCCCACTTTACGCTTGGAGAAAGCAACGCGCAGCGCAGCTCTGTAGACTGAGGAGATACTCCTACGAAGGACTACATGGAAGAGGGGCTAAAAGCTCTGAAAGAAAGAGGCAAAATCTGCATGTCAGGGACAGATTCCAGCACAGGAAGGAGGGATGGTACACTTTTTATAAAGTTACAAACAGATTTTCTTCTTCTTGCTCATTCAGCTAACAGTTACGTGGCCAATAGAGAAGGCAAGAACAGCCAACATAAGCTAAAACCACTGGAAAAAGGTTTCTAAACAACCCTGATGAACATGAGGTGGACTGGGAAGAGACAGGCTGTTTAAGAACGCACAATGTTTTCTTTCCTGCATGATACTAGAAGCCGTTCAATGTTTCTTCTGCCATGAAGTACTACCAGGTTTCAACCTGCTGAGTAAATTGATCCATATAGTGAGGTTGTTTTGCAGCAGAACCTGATACCTAGGTGCAGATTTTTACGAATTTGTTCAGCTACCTGCTGGCAGAACACAGCACCGTTACAGAGAAGCCTTTCACCAGCTATGATTAAGTGAGGCTGAAAGCCGCCAAAAGGCAAAGGCACACAATTTAACACGTTTCAAATAGCTGATACGAGCTGGTCTTGGTTTTAAGTGACTGCAGGGCAGCCAGTGCTCCACCTGTGCTTGATGACACAAGTACATCATTCATCTAAGGGCTGCTCAAGCCTCTGGTGAGCATGAGCCCTCCTGAGCCTCAATACAGCTTCCCCCCTCCGGACTAAGTCTGAACTTGGCTCAAACTCCATGTGTCAAATTTCAGATCTGGCATCAGAAATATACTGCCACATACGCCATCTCGCTCAGTGTATCTCAGATGGGACAAGCAACTCCAGTCTTCTCAGGTAGATTAAGTACAGAGCTCCAACCATGCTTTTTCTGGCTAGTGAAATAAGATGGTAATGGTTACAAGTTACTAACACTTCCATCCTTACCCTGTTCCCCATCAGCGTAAGGTCTCCCCAGGGAGAAGGATGAAAGGTCATGCCTGACAGTTTGCATACACTAAACATCCCCTATCTCAGCTGAAAGCCTCCTGCAAACAGGAATTCAGATCAGTAATGAATGAGTGCACCAAACATTTCATTACCTCTTTATTACAGTCAACCCTACAAGCAAATTCCAGCTGTTGGAACACCAAATCACACAAATATGGCATCAAATATGGCTTTTGAGGACTAATAAAGCACCTGGCTTTAGAAGGAGTGGCAGAAGAATGAAGACTAAACTGTAATTGGAAGTCAGTCACATTAATATTTAAAGATTACTCAGAACATGAGGACTATTTCCTGCCACAATTCAAACTTTTTTGTAACAATTTTCCTTCCTACCTTTCCACTCAGCAAGATTGCTCCTGAAAGTTACTTGCATTTAAACAAAGCTGCATGAAGATATTTCCCTAACAGTGACTCAGTTCAATTCCAGTATTCATTTCACTACAATACAGTTGAAGACTTGGGAACAGTTATTTAATGAAAGATACAGGCTGGGAAGAAAAGTAGTTAAAGCAGTTAGGTAATTAAAAAAACCCCAACTTTGTATCCTACACACTTGAAAACACTTAGGACCCAAGTTCTAAATCACAACCTCACCTCCACCAATAAAACTGCAGCGCTAGAGCTACAAACACACTTCTAGGTGGTGTTGAAGGCAGTTGCTGTTCATGTTGTAATCACTAGCACAGTCTAGCGTGAAGGTAGGTTTAGTTGCCTACCAAGCACTCGTTACAGCACAGACATTGCTCACAGACATCCAGTTTTGTCAATGAAGTCCTTAAGTTTGAAAGCAGCAGTAGTAAAAGACAACGCAAACAAGAGACTGGTGTAGAGAAGCCAAAGCAATCCTTATTCCTACCCTTCAAAGGATAACCTTGCTTCCCTCGTACTGAAAATTTCTTTGACCTACTTGAGATACTCTAGATACCCTCCCAAGATAAGAACAAGAGCTGTCGAAGTCTTGGTTTGTGGCACAATTTCCAAAAACCTGTTCAAACTGAAATTGAAGATGAATCCTCCTTTCTTCAAAACAAATCAAGCAGACCTAATCCAGGTCTGTGTGAGGTTTTGATCCATGAAGGAGTCAATACATGCTAGAAATCAAACTGCAAATGCTTGGCGGATGGATCAACACCCTAACAAGCAAGAGCAGTTCAGCCCTACAGCTCTTTCTTCTTTTAACAGAGGCCTTAAAAAAGCCCCATTTTCTGTTGGGATGAGTAATCTCATCCTACTCTCTACAGAAACAGGAACTCAATTTCTCAAAGAAACTCCAAGATCACTGCTTTAGAACAAGGCACATGCCTTCTCATTGGATTTTCCAACATCCGCCCCATGAGCCTGTCTATTGCTTTTGGTAAGTCTCTTGACCTGGAGAGTGCTTTCCAGACAAGATCTGCTACTTCCTACATGACTTCAGAGACTATAAAATCCTCCAGGGCTCTCAACTGACTTGTTATAAACATACGGAAATGAGATCACCAGCTTCCACCCTCATTCTCTGTAAAAA
Source organism: Falco cherrug (assembly GCF_023634085.1). Taxonomy (NCBI): domain Eukaryota; kingdom Metazoa; phylum Chordata; class Aves; order Falconiformes; family Falconidae; genus Falco; species Falco cherrug. Next base: position 613,054 of record NC_073703.1, on the reverse strand, counting down.
TTAGAGCCTTCAGCGGCGGAAAACTTTGCTCTCTTTGCCACAGATCGGGACAGACTGTTCATCCTCTGGAAAAGGTATAGCCAGGATGCAGGCAATGAGGAATATTTTGAAACCAGGACATATATGATATGTTCACTCACTTTCTCAGCATCTGCCAACTCATTTTATTAGCTTACACCCCTAAGTTGAGAGGAACAAGCTGGCTTTGTGTCCTCTGCTTCACTGCATGCATTAATAGCTTCCTAGGCATCAATGCTCTTCCTATATTAAAATGCAATTAGTAAACCTTTCACTTACAACTTTGCTTTCTTCTACATGGACACACATCTCCATTGGCTTCAGGTCCCTTCCTTCATGCCTTCTCACCCCACTTCATCTCTTCCCTTCCACGATGTTCCACTTGTTGCCCTGCTTCTACCCAATGCCACCTTCCAACTGGCCCAAACAAGAATTTCTTTCTCCAAAGCCACCTCATCACTCACTTCTGGCAAAGCTGCTGTTCCACTAACAAGACAATAATGATTTTATGGGATCTGCCCTGTTCCTAAGGAGAAAAATCAACAGATAACCAAATATCCTACAGCTTGGTCTGATCTGGAAGAGGATCCTGCTCTTGGTGCATGGCTACCTACCTAAGCTAGGAGGACAGAAGGAGGCAGAGATTGAATGGTTTCTCCACTCAGCCAGGAAAAATAATTTTTTCTTTTTTTCTTCCTTTTTCTCTCCCACTCAAGATCTTTCTGGTTACCTGTTATGACAGTATATTTCAACTACATGCCTGTATCCCAACAGTACCTCCAACACAGAGGAGATCAGCATTCATCTGTGGTTTCCAAAACAGCACTAAACTGACCTGGTTTCAGTGTCCTCAATGTTGTGCAAAACAACAGGAAAACTGGAAAAGTAGGTCAAAATTCTCTGTTTCAGTTTAAAGTTGGTAACAACATTGACAAAGCTGGCTGCAGACTACAGCAAGCAGGTGCACGTCATGTCAGATGTCCCACACTTGGGAGATTCTTTCCAACCTCAAAGGGTACAGATGTCTTACGAGTTGCTTCTGTTGAATCATTTGACCCAACAATTTAATCTTTAGCTTGTGCAGTTAATTTTGTTCTGTGCTTCATGGGTGGAACAAATGCCTTACAAGATGAGGCATACAAACAGTATTCAAGTCTACATTGCTGGGAAGGGAGAAGGATGGACAACTGCGGATCACTACACTCATTCGTTCCTTGTGAATGCACAGGACTGTCAAGCTGACATCCTACAATTACAGTTTTTAGAGAAAGGGACGAACCTAAACGAACTCATAGCCATTTTCCATCCTAGGGAAGTGAATTTCCATGAAGTCTTTTCCTTGAAGACCTTGTGAACACGCTAAAACATGTTAATTGTATAATCTTCAACTAAATGTGTTGGTAACATCTTTTTCCAAATGAGTCCTGGTTGATCGTTTCACCAAGAGCAATCCAAGCACCCATTCTGTAAGTTCATTCCTGAACTTTGTTCTCAATACCCTCTATGCAAGCACAGCATGAAAGCCAAGAATGCTAGGGAGGGAAAAAGTAATTTCGTTAGTAATTTAGTTCTTCCACAAGAAGAGAGTCAAAACAAAGAGCAGACCACTTTTCAGGGAAGTGGTTTGTGTGATGCAAGCTAGACTCATTGACTTCTCTTCCCCACTTGAGTTAAGCCAAACATGCCAACAACCATGGATGCATATTCCTACATATGTAACAAAGCACCACAGACCATAATCTGTCAGAAAAAAAGGGTTAATGCTCTTTATGAAGAGTTTGATTATGCTGGAACAGCTAAAAGAACAGTTGAACACTTGAAAAAAATTAAGAAAATCCCCTAATGAAACCTGAGCTTTGCATATTTTAAGGTTTTTTTTAGCCTAGGAAAAGACTGATAAGCAACTGCCAGATCAGCTCCCCTCTATCTTCTGAGGCTTGCCAGACACACATCCCTCTGCGTAACAGCCTGACAGAGTGCCAAATCCCCGCTTGTCAGCAGCAAGCACCTCTGGATGACGCAGGTGTCCAGCCCACACACAGCTGCCTGCACACCACCAGCCCCAGCGCGGCATCCTCAGCATCCCCGGGAGTCCTGCAGCCCCTGCTGTGCTGCTGCCCCAGGAGGGAACCGTCACATCCACAAAGTTTTTGAGATCTACTTCCTGATACTATGGTAACTGACCCCAGCTTTAAAATTCAACGTTTGAAAGGCTTCTCAAAGACTGGCATAAAGCCTGACATTTAGGATACCAACTCTGCTTGCAAAGTAGGGTGTGTAAGGCCATGTAAGATCAGATTCCAGCAGAAATAGATATTTATGGGGATTCTAAAGAGGAAATGAGAACATCCTGGCAGTTGCAAAGGGCCTGCAACAGACCCGGGGCAGGATGAGAACCCTGCAGACGTTCTCTTCTCTGATAACCAGGCATCACAGATACCTGGACTTTTTAATCTTAAAAGACCAGGTTTCTTAAAAGCAAAAAGAGAGCCGCAGATCTACCTACACCATGCACTTCCTTTCAGGCAATGGATCTGAAGAAGAAAGGGGCAAAGCCTACCAGAGAAGGGATGACTTCTAGACAGCCATGTACATCTTCAAGGAATAATCCACATCAGGCAGACTCAGGTGCATCCATGATGGTTGATGGAAGTAGTTTGCCATTATTGAAACAACAATGAGCAAAGTCCTTGACAAGACCACCACCGCAGCCTGGGCTCTGGAGCAGGCTTGTATCACTAGCAGCAACAACATTTTTGCAGATTTATAGCATAATTTAACACAGATGCGCCTCAATAGTCTACCACTGTTTCATCTGCACACTGCCTGGAAAGGAAAAGAAGCCTGGAGGATGAATTGCAGACAGGTTCAGAGAGCTTGAAAAGACTAGTAAATTTGGCGGTTAAACACAAAAAAATGCCCCTCTGCACTATCCAAACCATGAAGTGCTTTTTTCTTTCAGGAAGGAATGCAAGTATCAAGTTCAGAGCCAACACAACTTGGTGTGCGTGTGTGGGGTGGGAAAAGCCTCTTACTAGAAGAAAAGTCCTCGTGAACTTGAGGAGACAGGGTCAAAGAAAACTTGCGACCCCTTGACAGCAAGGGGTAGGTACAAGCTGTGTTAGTGAAACCCAGCTTGAGATGACAAGACAGCTCTGACGAACTCAGAGGTGTAAGAAATATTTAGCCATGCATCAAGAGGAACACAAGCACTCATCAGGTATGTGGTTTCCCCTGTGGAAGGACACATTTGTGTCGAGTGCCACCCAATAAAATGTCATTACAAACCAGCAGTGAAGCGGGATTCAGATGTAGGATCTCTGTGCCCTGATTTGAGAAGAGCTCCAGGTCCCCAGACTTGGCTTGTGGCTCCTCTGTCCCACCAATACCAAGGGTGCCTCAAAAAGCTGAGGACAAACAAGCAGAACAGTTTCTTGGTTGCATCAGATCAGAATGACACCAAACCTCTGCCAAGGCTCACAGCAGCTCTTAAAATGAGCTTCAGACATGACAGGCCAGATTCAGGACCTCAGCCTCTGAAAGCAGGTTAAGTAGAGACCTGGAACGATGCTCACCAGCAGTCTGAAGCAACAGTGCACCCTCTGCTTGGTGTTAATCAACACATAGATAAAACGATGCCCAGTGCATAGCTGCAAAGATCAAAAGACTGCTAGACAGGGAAAAGAACGTGCTGTGTCTTGTTGGTATAAAACAACACGTTGAAGCCACTGAACATTTGCACCTGATGGCTCAGAAGCAGAGGAAAACTAGTCTGGCCTCTCACAGCACAGAGTGCTAAATACAGGTATAAGGGCTCCATCAGTGTCCAAGTGTCCGCTACACAAAGCGGCAAAGCCTTAGAGAAAATACCACTTCCACACAAGAGGAGTAACACTATGAAGGTGCATAGAAATAGGTGCCTGCAGAAACAGAGCTTTATGCAAGTATCTCGTTCAGTGCAAGCATTTAGGCACTGAGTGCCAACATGCCATTAAGTCAGGCAAGATTCATCCCAGCTTAGGTGTGTCCTCCAGGGATGAATACCAGCAATTAGCCAAAGCACATTTGGCTGTAAGAGACCATGTGCACTCACATTCTACTGTGGGGACACATTCGGCACCACAGAAACTGCAGAAGTTGCTTTTTACCACTGCACAGCCTCATACAAAGAAAGGACAAAAAGAGAAACTTGTAAGAAGGGAATGTGACCAAGAACAACAGCTTAGGTGGGTAAAAGTCACAAGTATACTCTGTGCAACCTGTGTACCTAAACTTTAAGGCCCAGACTGGCAGGCAAAGCCCATACGCCCCATAGAAAATGGGGAAGCAGACAACTCTGCCAAGTCCACATGATTCCATCCCACAGACTATTGATGTTGCCCAACAGACTTGACTTGGTCCCTGTCTCCAGGTTGCTTATCACCAGAAACTCCTTGTAACAGCTGGTTAATGAAATGGAAACACACTGATGTAAGAGATTGCGAGCTGGAATATCAGCATCTCTTTTTAAAAAAAAAAAAAGTAATGGTGATGCCAAAAGGAGAGACAAATAGTGTATTAAAAAGAAAATACAAGAAAATGTGATACTTCATGCTTCATCATATATGTCTTTTCATTCTTGAAAATCTAATGAATTTCACCTTCTCCTTACTTGAAGATACTGTCTTTTCTGGCAGTCACAGGACAGAGGATCAGACCATGCTGTCACTTCATATAATTAGATGTTCGACAGGAATTCAACTGACATTACCTACATATTTCACTTGCGACTAAGCTGTCTCTGGAAGAGGAAAACATGTACCTGAGTCCCATATACAGACAGAAGTCTCCCACAGCCTTTAACATGCTGTTTATTTGGAGGCAAACTGCTGTCAAATGGGTGAGAAACCCTGTAATCATGTGCAGAAGTGAAAGAGCACAAGGTAGCTGAAAAGGTAAGAACCAAGACTCCTGAGTAATAACTTGTGCTCATTTGGGCTTAATAAATACGTCACTTCAGCCTAAGCAAACACATCTCAAAGCTGCTACAAGGAAGGGGCAGCAGCTGCCAGCACCCCAGCTCCCTGCCATCGCCTCATTCCATCCCACCCTTCCATTTTTTGCAGGGTAAGGTTTTTACTGGTATAGCTCACTTCCGTTAAAAACTGACAGAGCTTAATATTTAAGGCACTGTTACACTCAAAGCCTGAAATCTGCTGCAGCAATTTGTCTTCCCTTCCCATTATGGGATTATAAAACCCCCATGAAGTCAGCACCGCAGCTGTGTTACAGCCTCCAAACTAGCTGTGAAAAAACCCACCTATCCTACGGAGTAGCATCCTTATGGCATATAAAGAACAACCTTTTCTCTTCTGAGATTTAAGATTCCCTTTTTTCAGATCTCCCAACTGTGTATCCTTCTGAAGCAGTTCAGCTGTCAGATGAGATTGATCCAGATAGCCTATGCAACTGAAAAAATGCCAAGGATTACGCACAGGCCAAGCAGGAGAGGTACCACCCCCTTGCATGAGGGCCAAAAGCAGCTTAGGAGCTCTGTGATCGTTTTGTGAAATGTCTCTTGCCTTTATTTAATTTATTTTATTTTTATTTATTTTTAAACAAAGCAAAGGTTGCTCCTTTTGCTTGCAGCTACGAGCTGCCTCCTCCCCAGTGCAAGGTACAGGCTTGGTTACTGGTTTTGCTCTGTGCCTGCAAGTGGCAAGATGGGCTACACCCACACAAACATCATAAACTCCATAAGAACCTGCACTTCCCTCAGCAGAGCAATTAGGCATAATAATCCCAAGATACACAGACAGTTGCATTTGTTCACAGAAGGTAAATGTTTGCACCTAGTTACTTCCTCAACTATGCATTGGAAAGCCAAGCAGAAGCCCTCAATGTTCCAGAGAGTAATTACTTTTAAAGCAATACATTGCTTTAAAAGAAACTGTAATACTTGAAGGTTTCTGTTGTTGGTTGTTTTGAGGGGAGGGGAGTGTTCTTCCACAAATCTGAAGGCAGCAAGTTGACAGTGCCTTAAATCTTCACATGCTGGATAGGTGTTTTAGCTTCTTCCAGATTTATTAGCAAGCACTGTCCCATGCCTATCATTCTTCTACCTGTGCTACCCAAGATGCAGCTTCTTCATGAAAATCACCTGTACTGCTAGCCGAGATGAGCTCCATGCACTACGTCAGGCAGAGCAGCATCAGGAGAGGCAGTCTCTCCACATCGACATCCCATGTAAAACCATGCAGCACACTGGGACACAGCTGGGTAGCAAGAGCAGCATATGAGACGGCAACAAATATTCTCTGTTTTCTCATAGACAGTCCTGAGATAAGCTCTGGAGGTTTCTTTTGACTGTGCCCATCCAGCTGACAGCATCCGCCTTCATGCACCATCAAGTTCATCAAATTTCCCCCCTTAACTACACAGTACTTGGACAAATTTAAATTTGCAAAGGATCAGCCTGGTTACAAGACATCACCATCCCTTGCTTGTTCACATTTTTATCCTGAATGCAGGTTCACAAGCACGTGCAGCCAGACATCACCCCACCTTTGCACCAGGTAATGGAGAACATGCCCAAGATGCAAGAGGCTGTTAATGCCCCCAAGGACATCTGGCAATCCACAAAATCCCTGCAAACCCAGAAAAAAAAAGAGCCCTCTGCCTCCACAAAAAGGCAGCCTGAAGGTGGGCAGCAACAGTGTCCCCCCACTCCAAGACCCCAGACCCAGTCCCCCCCACCAGTTGGCGATTCTGCAGCTTGCTAAACAGCCCCATTTTTCAGCCACAAACAATAGCTCCAAAGCCACATCCAGCTTCCACAGTTTATTTTCAGTATCAAATCCAGATGTATTCAGCACTGCCGCTACTCTAAGGTCATGGCAGTGGATTTAATTCATGCCAGCTCCTGCCACTGCTACTGATAACCCTTTATCTGCATCTCAGCACTGTCCCACCACCTGATGCTTATTTCTCAGGTCAAGAAACAGCACCTGGGTAGCAAGTGAGAACCTCTGCTACCTTTTTGCCAGGTCATCTTGCCATTTTGGTTATTTCTGTTCAGATTTGAACTCCCCAGTGCCACAAAAGGATCACCACTGAAGTTATTCAACACTCAAAACAAGGATACTGGATGCCCAAACCACAGCATGTCCAGTTTCGAGCAATGAACATGAGCAGCAGGAACAAAAGCAGCACTGACACAAGTGTTCAATCTCACATTGCATTTGACGGAGCAATGTCAGCCTAAGGAAGTACCATGCAAACTAGCAGGGGAAATAAGCTGAAGAGATGTTTCAGTTTTGGAGAGGTCATTTTACACGACAACTTTTCCTACTCCTCTCCTTTCCCTCGTGTTAAGGACTTTGCATCATTCACTGCCTGGTTCTTCTGTTTGCTGTAAACTTGAGACATGCCTATGTAAAGCAAACATTGTGCCAAAACCAACAAATCTTCCACCCACTTGCGGTCCAGCGATCTATTAGGAAGAAAAGGCAAGGCACATACCATTAAAACTACAAATACCACCTAGTATCAACAAGAGTGAAGTCTTGTGGTTAACAAAAAGAAATATTTTGCTCCATTCCTCAAGGAATTAAGACTTACACGTTGGCCTTAGCTGTGTTGGTAACCCTGTTTTGCAAGCTTCTAACCCATTCATATGTTTCAATCCCATTTGACAAAGAATTCAAAGACCTTAAATTTCTCCAGCTGTTGTGATAAAGCCAGAAGAGAGCTATTCACTTGTTCCCTCACCAAAAATAATGAAGCACAAGCTCAGTTATCCAGTGCAACACAAAGGAACATACATGGGAGAGGAGTCAAAGCACACAGTACCAGCTAGCTTTGCTGTTGTTCTTCATATATAAAATAAACACACTGGTAACCATATAAGCTTGTTATTCAGCAAGTGAAGGTGAGCACCTGGCAGGTATTTTAAACTGAACCTGGCTACTAAGTTACATAAGATTTAAGGAAGCATGGCAGAAGCTATAGCAAGTGCAGCTCCATGCTTCTGTATTCCCCATCCTATGATGACTTAAAAAATTTGTGACACTGCAGAGAAAAGCCTGAAGATTTCTCAAGAACCAAAACAAGCCCCTGTGATAAGACTAAGGCAACTCAGATGAGTTGGGTGCAAAGAGATTAAAGACACTTTATGGTTTCCCCTGGATTAGCAACAGGGAGAAACTGAAGCCAACACCCAGCAAAGAAACAAACAGTAAGCAAGGAGCAACAATCAGAGGAAGTCCTTGGTTCCTGAAGTTGGAGGAGAGAGCTATTTGTTCTACCCTTTCACACTCGCCCAGACTTAAGAGGCAAGTTTATCTTTTAAAATTAAGTAGAGATGCGACACAGGTACTCTGCAAAGATCTGTAGCCAAGGAAAGCACATCCTGATGATAACATTTCTTTGTCCTGCAACACATGGCCTTGGACCAGCTACAGCTGGCAGATTTCTTCACATTGAGCTTTAGCATTTCTTTCACAAGTACCAATCTTGCTGAGCAGCGAGATAGCAATTTATTCCACTCTACTAGTTTTAATATCATGATCTAAACTAAAACAAGTAGTGAGGATTTTTTGTCCCATGCAGAACCTACCACCTACCCATAGGAGAAGTCAGAGTACTTAAGCTACAGAGCATCTTTCTGTCCTCTGACAGGCATCAACCTCCCATCCAAATCCTTCTCCACTGCCAAATCTTTATTTAAATAAAGGCTGAGCTTCTAAGAATACATATTGCTGAAACCCTGCCTCCCTTGACTATAGATCACCTTTAGGTACTATCTTAGAATGATATTTTTAAGATTAATTACTTCATTACAGTGTCTGTTCCCCTTTCATGCAAACAACATAACCTTGAGAAAACTGAAAAAACAAGCCCAATTCTTCAGCCTACAAGGCAGTTCTTCCACAAGGAAAGGCAGCACCTCTTGACAGCATCTATATATAATGCCCAGTATCTGCCTGTATATCAGGCACTTTTCAAAAGTCATCCTTTGTGGTTTGAAACCTGAAAATGGCTCCATATTCAGCTACAAAATATCCTTCTGAATCACCAGATAGGGAAGAATATTCATGGTATTTCCAGCTTAGTCTTCTCAGTCAGACTGTGAAAACTGGCAGGTGGCACAAGGACATTTCAGATTTTTCGTAAGAAATTAATGCTATGAAAATGCAGGTGCAATCAGAGCATGAGCAAGCACACCAAGACACAGAAAGGACATGTTTGGCCCAAGATTCCATCTTAGGTGGCCAGTAGCAACATCTAGCCAAGACCACAGGAGCATGGAAAATACACAGCAATGCTCTATATTGGAGCGAAAGACCTGAAGACTATTTCATGACCTGCAGTGATACCAATGCAATGACATTGGACTGATTTTCCCTACTTGAATGAACTTGTCCTGCTTCTTTCTGAATCTGTGTAGCCTTCTGCAGTGCTCTGCAGCTTGCATCAAGTGAGGCATCTCATCTTTTTGAACCTGCAACCTTCAGAGCTCATTTGAAGTTAGCCAGCATCCTTGTTCACAAGACCAGCACTATGTCCCCAGAGACAGCATCCCAGGAAAAGTGAAACTCGATACAGTTTCAGCATGGCCAGCTTTGACATCTACATCAGAAAGGTCTTTAAGTGACATTTCCATTGATATGTGAGAGAACAAGAACTGGAAGAATATTGTTTTGTCACAGAAACTGTATAGATTTGTTCTCACTCAGCTGGAGAAGAAGGTTTAGGAGAGAAGGACACTGAGGGCAATCTGACATCTGCTGCCTTTTAAAGGAAATGCTAAAAATTGGATTTCCCAGTATCTGAAGACTCAACATTAAAACAGAAAATAAAACTTTCAGCCATGGAGGTCTGGCCGTCATACCTCTGCAGGACACGTCCCAGGACAAAGTGAAGCTGCGCATGGAAAAGGGGACAGTCTACCTAAATACAGTCAAACCCTTGTTTGTGATGGATCACTGTTTGAACACTTTATAAAGTACCAGTCAGATGTTCAACAGCTGCCACAACCTCCCCAGGGGACCTTGCTTCATTACCTGTGCTCTTTAAAGTGATTTACTACAACGCTACAAACCTCTGCTGCTGCTTGAGGAAGAGAAGATGAAAGCAACCATGTATTTGCCTTTAGATATCACTTACCATTACCTGTCATCTGGCTAGGAAGCAAGCAGGTTAGCCCCTATCTGAAGCTTAGCTGCTACTCTTCCATGTGCAAATGTAGCAGAGTACAGCCTGGGACCTCTCACACTAAAGGATTTCTGAAAGAAAATAAACTGCTGGAAGTGGCACCTTCTATCTGAGCACAGCTGAGTTGCAGCCGCCAGCAAACCAGTGCTCATTAGCAGGGCTGCTCATCACAGATTCAACCACACAGGAGTTAGCTTAATTACTGCTCAGACTCTTTTGTTTCCCTTGAAATGCTACCAAACATAGGTGACAATGCCTGCATATCCTCTGACCTTTTTTTAAACACTCGCATGCTGAGAAAATAAAAGGATTAAGATTTTACAGCCCTTCACAGAAATTATTCCCTGGATTACTGTGGTAGGTGCATGCTAGCAGTGGGGGTTTGGTTTTTTTAAGGAAAAGTCAGTTATGCTGTATGACAATTTTTCCAGTTCATGTGCAGATATAAGAAAGCAGTTTATACCCGATTTATGCAGTGATCAGATACATATCTTATCAATTAACAAGATTTAGTTTTCCTGGTGGGGTTTTTTTTTTTTTTTCCAGGAAAGCAATCAGTGAGACTAAGCATCTGTGTACCACTCAAAAACAGCTTTCACAGATCTATTTATGACAGCACAACCACAGAGTCTGGGTGCGAGTCAAAGCTCCATATGTACTCTGCTTCTGGTTTTGATCTTATAGTAGCTCAGATACATGGTGAGTGTTTAATATCCAATCAACTGCAAGTGCTGAAGGGTTCGAGGTGATAAGGAAGATCCCCAAAACCTTAGAAGTGAAACTACTGAGCATTTACCTCCAGATTTTGCATGACCTGAGGGAAGGAAACAGCAAGCAAACCTTTCTCAGACAGCCATCAGTTTATCCCAGTAACATTTTCTATCCACTTTCCATGCACTTCCTAGTGGCTACCTTCAGGTGAATCCCCAAATGCCTCTGCAAGTCCTCTACAGCAGCCCACGAGTATGAAACACTGCTTCCACATCACAGAGCAGTCCAGACTCCTCCACCCCATCCCCAGGGATGTAACAGACCATGATTAGTCTAGACTACAGCAGACTTAGCAGTTTAACAGCCAGGCTGAGAGAGACCGAAAACTGGAATTAAGCAAAGACTCCAACCCAACAGAGCCTGCTGGAGTCAGCAGCCACAGGTGAGGGTCTTGGCCCTTCAGCTGCAAGGCAACACCCTGCCTGCAAGGTCCAAGACAGCTTCACAAACAGTACCAGCAGCACACTGGCATGCTGCAACCCAGGGAGCACAGGACAGACAAGCAATGGGAAGCACCGAGTCCAAGTACTCCCAAGCCTGGTGCTGGGCAGGAGGGAGAGGTTTATACCTTGTTTCCCCAGAGATGGGTCAGGCAGAGCACAGCAGTGCCCAAGCATCCCACCACCTCCATACTCCCACGCATCTCATTCTGACCTCCCCTGTTCCCAGCTTCCTGGGTACAAGGAAGGACAGAATGGGAGCCAAAGCCAGGCTTCAGATGTCTCCTTGGAGCTGAAGGAGACAGAGATGAGCTGGTTAGAAGAGCCGAGTAGGCCCCTAGGTTATCAGAACAGCCATGCCTGGTACACACAGGTCAGATGGCTTATCCCATTTAACTCTAGCTACCCTAAAAGGCATCTTTCTACTCCTCCATCCATCAAACACCCTCGGGTCTCTTCATTTCACCAGCTCCAGCACTCATTTGACCTCTCAGTGACCCAGCTCCAGAACTTCACGGGTTTCTGTAAGGTTCCCAAGCTGAATCCCTACTGAGAGGTTAAAAAAAGCCTCAGAGACGGCCTGAGGAAAGGTACAGGTAGCTGGTATGAACCTTTTCAGCAGCAGCAGGTTGTCACACACTGTTGTTCCATTAAATGGACAGCTAAGGAACCTGCAGACAACTGGACATTTATGACTAACACCTCAAAATAAATGCACGTAGTCAAGGAGTACTGCTTCCCCTGTTGTTTGGTGATTTTATGCTATTTTCATATCCTGCATAACAACAGAATGCCAAGAACATAAAGGCTTTCATTTGTGTTAACTGCAGTAGCAACAGCTTTCACTGAAACTGCTGCCACATCTTCTACCCTCACATGTTTTTGAAACACTGGGATGTAGTACAGCCTCCCTCCACCACCCACCCCACCAGGAGAAAACAGGTTAGGAAATGCTGAATTTCAAAACTGGCAAATATTTACTAAACAAAATAATTTGGTAACATTTTGGAAAGGAGTTATCTAGCATGTACTTAAAGGAGAAACAAATGCTACTTGTTGCGCAAGGATGACAACAGCTGGTGGCTGCACTAAAACCCAGCTTGTAGCCAGTGAGCACATGGCCCATGGAGCTCATTTCAGCCAGGTATTACTGTATCTCTATGCGCTGGTTTTGAAAATTACTGAAAACACAAACCTGATGCAAGCAGCACAAGGGAAAGGAGTCTGAGGGTAGTTTGAGTACCAGTAGCACATTTTACAAGAGGAAAAGGACACCCAAGTTACCTCCTCCTGCTTAAGCGATGTCAAAATTTTGTGTCAGGCATCTAGAACTTCTGAAAGAGCACTAAAACAAAGGCTAATGTACCAAAGCCCCCATCTGTCAAGACTGGAGCACCCGCACTGTGTCCTGAAGCACTTCCAGCACTAGGTTAGTAGTATTTCCAGCAGAAGTATTTCTAACCTAAACCAGCAGATACTTAGACCTCTGAAACCTTGAAGCCATTTGCAGAGCCACACTTCTTTATGCAATCTCTACTTCTTGGGTATGGACCCTGTCACTAGTATTCTCAGTTAAAGACCAATAAATCTATTCTTGAAGATTATCTGTGCAGCTTTTCATGCATTCAGACTCGTAAAAGCTTTATTGTACCTGCAATAACCACACTGTTCAGAGACTGACTGAAGGTCCAGCCAGGAGACCAGTGTTGCAGCCACCTTTGGCTGTCAGCACACACACTCTCATGTCCAAAGTGCACGATAAAGGGGAAACACAATGGCATCTGGAGCAAGATACCCCTGTGGAGAAGGGAAACGGCACAGCTCTGCTCTGATTTATCTAGCTTCTGCAGACCCAGAGGAGAAAAAAAAAACCAGACCCAAAAAACAGGTATCACATCATTCACCCCCATCAGAAGAGTCCCTGTGCAGTCTTCTTCCATGCAGAGCAGTCTCGGAAGGACAGCACTACTTGAAGCCCTAGAATGGGGATGTTTCAGAGACAACTGCTGCTTGGAGCTCCTGGCAGTCACAATCAGAACTACTCACCTTATGTCCCCCAGTAAAACATCAGGGCACATGAAAAGAGTGAAAAGGGTGAAAAACCAAGACAGGAGTTGGGCGTTTCCCATGGAAATACAAAATAGATTCAATCTAACAAAGCACAAGGGTTGATCACAGAAGACCTACAGGTAGGTAAGAAGCCGAGCTGACAGCCAGAATCCACAGCAGGATCAGCAATATGCCTGACAGGCCATACAGCACTAACTGCCCAAGTCATGACAATTCTCGTAAGACAGCCTGATCTCATCCTTCGCTCCCAACAGTAAATTTATGGAAACATTAAAAACCATGGAAAAGGCCCACAGCATACCACAAAAAGTAAGGATCCATCACTGCTCAAATGGAACTGCAAGGCTTGTACTGGGTTTTTAGCAAGGAAATGGAAATCATGCTGACATACAATTGTTCCACCCCCTTGTTCGCCTTCACACATTTCTTACAGGTCAATTTTAAAGAATTAAGTCTTGTTCAGCTAAACATCTGGTGGCTGTTGCTAGAGGAAACAGACTATCTGCAACATTTGAGCAAAAATAATCAGTTACATAAAAGCCAGACTGTATAAGCAAGAAACAAGCATTTTGCTAGTCTATGAATCTCAAACATTACCTGAAACCCTGTGTTTAATTTTTGGGATAGAATACAATGAAGTGAACCCATATGCACTAAAGAAGCCACAAAGACTTGAGTTTTCTCCAAGTTTACAAGAATATAATCATGCTGTATTGTAATTAACCTTCTAGCTAGCAAATGTTCTAAAGATTTTCCAGAAGCAGCAGAGACAGACGAATTACAGCTTAAAAATGAACCAGTTCAGCTATAGGTGTTTTCAGACTTAGATCAAGTCAGTACAAGTTGAAGAGTTATAGAAGATGGGTTTGGTCATTAACTATTTGAGTTAGGGGCTCCTCCATGCCTAGTGGAATAATATTTTTCCTTAATGCTACAAGAGCACCTTTTTGGTCACTGTCTCCTTCCCCAGGGGTTTATCAGTCTTTGGAGACCAACATCCAACAGCTGAAGCTATGCTGCACTGAACAGGAGGCGTGATTTTGTGGAAGAAGTTGAGAAGAAGCTCTAACAGTATCACCATACAAGTCCCAAAGACCACCTAGAAGCCTTTTAAGGTTACAGATCTTCAACAGGGACTTTACAGATAGATCACGAAGTCCCACAACAGGAGAGGCAGCATTCCCAAGAACATCTCAAGCAGCATAACTCTAATATACTGGAATGGTACTTCATGTTATGTACTTTTCTACAAATAGATATTGCTGTTCTTTGAGGAGAGCTTCAGCACTTAAATAATCCAGAAGCCTGATGGATGACTAATACAACTAGAAAGCTTCACATACAGAAGGATATTTTAGCTATCACACATCATCAGGACTGCTTTCAATACGCAGCCAGAGAACCTGGCCAGTGCACCTCTGCTTAGGGATCCTGAGGCAGGGAACATGCAGATGAAGACATAAATGCTTCCTGAACAAGTAATGAAACGAGTCAGGGTGCTAACTACAGGAGTATGGGCAAGTGAAAGTCATGAAATGGGAAAGCCAGAGCTTCTTTAAATCTTAAATTTAAATATACGGAAAGATAAAAGCAGGCAGGAACGGAATACAAGTATAGGTGGCTTGGAAGCAAGACAGCACCACTTTCCAGTGTCTTGAAACTGATAAAGAATTTCAGTAACGCATTATCAACTTCTACTGCATAAAAAAAAAAAAAAGACAAGATGGATCTCCTCTTATCATTTAGCATTCACACTGCCTAGCAGTCTGTGCTAGGAATCCATATCTTTGTAAGTGGCTGAACAGAAAGCAAGGAGGGGAACAAATTAGACATTGTGAGCTGAGTAGAAGCTTTGCTGAAGTGAAAAAGCACGCTATGATCCCAAACTCCATGGAAATATGTTGATCTGATAAAAAAATTCCCAAGATCCCAGACATCTTACAGGAAGGATGAAGAAAAACAAGCCAGTGACTTCAGTCGTGAAAGAAACCCTCCACAACAACTTCAGAGGGTTACCTTTAAGACAAATCATTATAAAATGAAGCACAGTCAGATGACTATAGTCTCCATTGAACTCATGCAAAGATATTAAAAGCACTGTACTGCACCAGTCTGAACTGCTCAAACTAAAGACTTTTCAAACAACTAATAGCACTCCTACTACTGACACACACACAAAAAAATAATCAGTTTTTGTGGATGAGGCTGCAAAATAATTTGAGATACAACATTAAGCAAAACTGAAAACAGTCAATCTCTGAACAGGCTGAAAGCTACTGAAAGCATGAAACCATTGTCCATCCATCTGCCCCCTTTCAGCTGAAATTACCAAAAGGCAAGAGCTCATTAAGCTTTCTATATACGAAATTCAAAATGGAAATTACAATTTAGAAAGAATTTGTTCTGTCACATCATTTTGTCTAGAAGTAGAACCAGTATTCCCAAAGGACGAGGCACAATTATGGCCCGAAACAAAATGCCCCAACTACTTAAGGAGTATCACTTAGTCTGCACTGGCTTATGTTTGAACAAAAAAGTTTGTCAGTATACATAACATTTGTCCAGAAAGCGAAATCTAGCGCCAGTTTCACTCCTGCAGCACAACCATGTGCAGCAAAAAAAACCACACCCTTGTGCCAAGCAGAGAATTACACCACTCTCAAGGTCATCACTTTTATCAAGTCAGAACACTTGTTGGATTTGTTTACTTCCATCACTATTGCCTGTTTCAGGAAAGCAAGGTATCTATCCACAGTGCAGTCAGTCAAACACTCTCACCTACAAATGTTATTTCTTTTGATTTCTCCATACTGGCGAGGAAAATTTTCCTAACATCTTCAGGTTTGAGTTTTCTGCTTTCTGAGTTTCATAGGTCGGATGTAATAGAATTGGCAACCTAGCCCATATTTTACTTGTCACGCTGGAACAAACGCTTATATACAAAGCACATCAACTCTCCTCCCAGTAATAAAGCACTTTTAGAGAAGCTTCAGTTCACCATGATAGACTCTGGACTCTCCCTGACTTTAACCCTACCCAATTTCCTTGTTGGAAATACTAATCACTGACAAGCAGCATTGCAGCTACCTATTTCTTAGCTCAATACACATGTTTCTAAGAAGAAAGCCAGAGAGAGTAGATTAGGGATGCAAGTTCCCAGAGAAGTTACTTCAGATGAAAAAAGCTAACAAAATTGAGGGGGAAAAAATGGAAATAGGGAGTAGGAATTGAACAACTTGTCTTCAGGTTTCTAAGCATCCTTCCACTGGCTTGACAGATATTTCACAAACCCTGCTGGATTTTATAGTGTCTTCCCTTATATACAGATGGGTTTAGGTGTTTTAGGGTTTTTTTAGGAAAGAATATTTGAGCTACATTGAGTTATGCTAAGACACTTCAGAATATCAACGGGACATTATACTCACCACATGTTTTGTAACTCACTTCTTATGTGTGTTATCTGAAATCACAGGGTAGCAAGTGCTGGGGCACAGGAGCAGCAGAGCAGCCAGACAGTCATATCTGTAGTGAATCTGGAAAAGAAGAAAGGACATTTTAGAAAGTCTCCATGTAACAGTTCATAAAAGCAACTTCCAATCTTGCTTTATTCTGCTAAAAAAGCCCACCAAACCAAAAAAACCCACCCAAAACCGAAAAGCATTGTTTGCAGTTTTGAGTCTGATATGCCAGTTTCCAAGTACACTGTGGATGAAACTGAGCTAAAGACCACTTATAGGAAAATCTAGAATTTCTCCTTCCCCCATTATCAGGGCAAACTAACAGCTTTCTGTGCAATAAGGTGAATTTTAGTTCAGAAGGCAGCGTTTCCTAAAAACATAGATGTTTCTGGCTCTTCAGTAATTTTAATTTTTGGTTTTGGTAAACTGTTTCCCCACCTTGAGAAACAGGTTCCCAAACCTGAACTCCCATGACACAGTATCCCCGGGCTGGCTTCATCTCCTGTGACATCCAGGCACCTTGGTCAGAAGGACACACAAGGGTTTTTTTTTGTTTGTGCATTTTTCCCCTTAATAATGCTCTATAGAGCACATCGGCTATAGGGCAGAACAGGGCCCAAATACAAATTTCCAAGGGGGAATACACCGTAACAGCTATGTGAAGGTTGAACCAAGATCAAACTGTTTCTGGAAAACTCTGCCCAGGGTGACCAGAGACATGCTGTTCTGTTCTGTATTGAAAACGTGGGTATTTAACTTCCTTTGGAAGAAGACACGTGGGTTTTTCTAAAAAATTAAAACTTCAAAAAGCACCCTTAAGTTCTGAGAAGGTCTTGACCATTATCTGGAAGACAGGTTCTTCTGACATGCTGAAATACCACACTGGACTCCCTTACACACGATGCTCTGACATTGGCTGTAAGCAACCAGGCTCCCCAGTGCCCAACAGGCATTCAAAGCCTATGCCTAAGCTAGTACTTGTATTCTTAACTATTACAGCACAGGTAGACATTTATAGGTCCATATTAACGTCTACAACTGCTTGTTCTGTAAGCACATGGAAGAGAAAAATGGTCAGTCACTCTTTACCCTGACCATGGCTGAAGGAAACCCTCTATCAGAGAGCATTTTTGTTTTCTCCTGCGTCAGCTGGAAGATAGGCCAAAGCTGCCATCACCACACTGTCAAGAGACACCAGTTTGACTGAAGCACGCAGGAATTTGGTCTGCCTCTACCCTGTACTTTCCTAAGCTTATTGTCAGTCCAGTCCAAGTCACATAAGTGCTCTTACAACGTCCTTCATGATTTCTGTCCTCAAGAAGCCAGGAGGATTGCTCAGTGGCATTGTACAAGACTTCAAAAGTCTCTATGAGTTCACAACAGTTGTCATTAAGTAATTCTCATCTACAATTATCCAGCACCAACTCCTGAATGAAGCCAACCACCTGGGTGAGGCACATACACCACCCCTCCACAGCTTCAATGTACAAGCAGTGAGCAACACCCATTCCTCTGAAATGAAAAGGCATTAGGTAGCTGAATAGGTCCCCCAATATTAAGTTTATTGCAAAGCATTTAAGGCAAGCTTTTGTTCTACTTGACGTTAAAGTTGTTCCAAGTTATTTGACCGGGTCAAAGGCTGCAGCAAGGAAGAACCAGTCAAACTTGTACCAAACTAAGCCCTACAAGAAAGGGAAAATGCAAGTGCCTCCATTCACAGGGAAGAGGGATCGCAACTTTGTTTAGTTACTCGACATTGCAACCCTAAAAGCAGTCTTGGGCAAAGAACAGGAGTATCCCATTAGCAGCACAGTCCACACACATAAAAGCTGAATACCCTTTAACCCAGTGAAGCCTGTTCTTTTGCCACTTTGAACATGACCCAATTAAACTTAGAAGAAAAGCCAAAAGCTGTGCAGAAAAATTCCAAATGGGCTTCATTGGCCAGAAACTGTCTCAGTTTGACATAAATACTAACCTCTAGTAAGAGGTGTCTTCTCCAAATAAGGAAGCTAAATGGAAGAGTATAACCTGCTCCATGGTACAAAGATTTACTTTAGGGATAAAAGTAAGTAAATTACCTCACGCTATCCTAAGGTTCAGGTTTGAACAAGGGGTTAGATATTCACGTTCTGCTCAAAGAACAAGGCATCAGGCATGTTATGGAATCAGTGTAACGTGAGAAAATCCCCACACACTGGTCAGCCTCTGCCACTTCCTACTGGCAAAGCCAAATGACAAATGCCCATCCTCACTTCATACAAGACATTTACTAACAGACCTTTCTACTTGCAGCACAGCAAACATGACTCCTCCCATGTTCACATAGACGGGATTCCAGCATCTTGAGAGCACCTGAGGTTAAAAAGGCAGAGCTCAGTTTCAATCCTTTCCCTGGACAACCAGAAATCCTGTCCAGTAGCAAAATGGCACAAGCAAAGGCGAGAGGAGCCCACAGTAACAAAAGGATTCAGCTCATGACTGCATCGCACATTAAACCCAGCCAAGAAGCCAGGAACCTTGTTCAGCTGCAACCATAGCATGAAACAAAGCCACCTCCGGCAGCAACAAAAAGCAATGGTTAACAGGCCAGAATATGTGGACGACCCAGCTGGAGCACTAGTTCCTCACTGTAAGGAGCTCCACACTTTCCTTTTCCAGAAAGCCTCACAAAGCCTAACACTATGCAGAACCCAGGCAGGGGACCACGTCCCTTCATGAAAGGAAGGCCAAGGTGGCTGGGAGAGCTGCTACAGAAAGAATGACCATGAAAGAGGCAGTACAAAGCCACAAAGAGCAGAAAGAACCCCTTCTAGCTTCTGACAGATAATTAAACTTTTCTTATGTTTAACAAGCACCTCCAGACACTGAGCCCATTTCCCATGACATCTCCTTGATGACACTAGCTAGGCCTTAGGCTCAGAGACACACATCTCAGCTCGAACTCAACAGGCCTGGGCTTCGCACAACTACAGGGAAGTAATGCGGAGCCCTTCAACAAGGATGCTCTGCTTCCTGCCGGGCAACTCGCTTTGGGAAGAAGTTACTTATTTTGCTGAGTGCCAAGACCAGAAGGATACAAGCACTTGGGGATGTGGAGCTAGGCATAGGTCCCATGCACCTGTACTCAGGACACGCTCCTCTGCATTGCTGGACATAACTGTGGCAAAGCCATCTCTTCTCAGCACACTGCCAACAAGCAGCATTTCTGTTCAGCCCTCAAAGGCCATGATATTCACATAAACACCATTACACCCCACAGACCCCCAAAATCTCTTCCAGCTGTCAGTGAGAGAGAACAAGGCTACACAAGAAACTTTATGCCTTCCTAGATGTTTTCAAAGCAAGGAGCAGATGAGAAGCTTGTTTCAGAGTAAAAACTAACATCCCTGAAGGCAGCCTGTGAAGAGATGATATTTGCTGCCTTAAGAGTACACAACCAGGTCTTTTCATCTCCACCGGGGGCTGGGGAAATTGTGCCAGCCTGAACCAAGAGGCACGATCTCTGAGGCACAGCACCTGAAAGTCTGGGGTATACCACAGACACCTTTCAGCTCCCAGAGGAGGGCATCACTTCTGCTGCAGCAGGGAAGACTACTCCACAAACCCATTCCTTATTAGTTTTCTCTGAAAGATAGTACACAAGTAGTTTTTGGATCTTTTGTACTTCACCTCATTTTTCTTTTATTACCAGTTAGCAGCACAAAACTCTAGGCAATACTTAAAAAAAATAATTGTCATCTTTAGGTTTGGGACATTTATAGTCTTAGCAAATGAAAGCACAGGAACAATATTACAATTCCAACCCAATGGACACTGCTCTACCCCAAAGTCTTCATGCTGTCCAGCACACCAGGGAAGGTAAAACAGCTCCCAACAGCATTAGATGATGGCACAAAACCTCAAGAGCAAACACAATGCTCCAGCACTCATGTCAAGCTCAAACAATGAGAACTTTGCTTAGCAGTGCACAGAATGTGTAGTTCTCCAGAAATAAGGCAATCCATCTGTCCTGGATCAATGTATGTTGAGGTGAGCAAATTTCCAACCAAAGCATTCCATGCCCCTATGGAAAAATAAGGTCCCTGTAGACCACTTCTGGTGCACAGGAAAGCCTATTCAGGAGGCCTCAACACTGCCAGACAGTTTTGACATAAAACTTTAAACATATTTGTGTTCCAAGTCAAATACGTAAGCATGCAAAAGCCTTATCTAGAAAAAGGCTTGCATTCCCTCTTAAGGGGCATCATTTTTCCAAACAGAAGCATGCAAGCGTTCTTAAGGTAAATGTCATGTTCATCAGTTTCACTTCACAGCTCAGTATTTTGTTCTACTCTCATACAGATATTTAGCCAGAGCTATTAAAAAAACCCCCAGAACTCTTCAAACAGCAAAACCAAACCCCAAAATATTAAGACCATTTCAAAATTTCAAGAGATACTAACATTTTTAGAGACTGTACGGGTAGTACCTAGGGTGGCTGAGTGAAAAACTAGCAAGAACATCTTGATGCATTAAAGCTTCACCTCAAACAAGTGAACTCCCAAATAGAAGTCTGACTAATGGTTAAAACTATTAAATAGAGGAATTTGTGGCATGAAACATCCCTCTTCTATTCTGCCAATGCATAAGGAACAGTTCATTGGGAGTAATAAAGATATCAGTATGACAATTCAGGAAGTCCAGCAAACTTAAGCTGCACGTTGCATAAAAGTAAGAGGAAGAAGTGAGTCCTTGTTTTTAAGTTCAATCAGACAAGAGCAGCTAAAACGTATCACCTGCACCTCCACCCATATACTACTCTGGTTTCTTAACAGTTACAGAAACCACTAACACATACAGCTCAGAGGACTGCAGCAAAAGCTGTGTCCTCCAAGAGCCAAGGAGGTACACTGAGGAATACACCCCTTCTAGCTCAACCTCTAGCTTGAAGCAGCAGCCGTAAGCAGATGTCTGGGAAAGGGAAAGAAGAGGGCAAGAGTATGTAACTTCTCTGTGCACTTTTCCACCAGCAGTGGTTTTTATTTCCGGGCCTTCCCAAGTTAGTCTGGGCTTCTGGGTGTTCAGGAACATGCAGTGCAGCCTCTTCATGAGTATATCCATTCCTCGCTGAACTTACCAAAAGCAGTATTTATTTTCTGACACCTAGTTAAAAAAAAATACTGCTGCTTGCAAAAAACATTTGACATGTCTGAATTCCCTTAACTCATGAATAACCCACACATTTCAAATGTAGCAAGAGAGTGCTGCAAGCACTGAGAATAATGTTGTACAGCAAGCATGTCCAGATCTCTGTTTTGCCTTTATGAAAGGAAAACAGCAAACAATTTTTTTAGTCATCTAGTGGCATGCCTAACTGTGATCCCTGCGTGTGTTAAGGTTCAATATTCCCAGCAAGCTACTGAAACCTGCGTGTACTTCTAACGCATAACAGGAAGCCTACATTTTGTTAACAGCAAAATATTGAAGACTTCAAAACTTATGTCAACGGTCTTTGTGATGAAAGGGAACAGAACGGTGCCTCAAATAAGACAATGAAACTACAAAGTTTAGAGAAAACATGCGGGCAAGTTCAGATAGCCTACTCGCAACACATGAACATCATGAAATGTAATTCTTTAAATCTTTTAACTCATCTGCAACAGAGTCCTACTTACTCTAAATGAAATTTCATTATATAAAGTTTTCACTGCCTATACTTATTTGAGACATTCCCAACATGGAGTTAGACTACGTGTGGCCAGCAGCAAGCAATAATTTGCTATCACACGGTTCAACAACTTCTCAGCCTGAGTGCACAGAGATGTTATGACCCAGCCATGGACATTCACAATAACTATGTTTTATCCTTTCAATACTAGCCTCTGCTCCTGAAATGCTGACCTGTTTGATACAGCCTCCAAACCTGAAACTTCAACTGAGAAAGCCCACCCAAGGAGCATTCTACTTTTTGTTTCCAGATGATTTAACCTTTCCCCCCCTCAACAGCTGCAGATACTGTGCAAGGAACAGTAGCCAGGAAGAAAGATAGCATGTGGCTCTGTGAAAAATAAGCACACATCTTAATGTGAAACATCTGATTTTTACTATTTTTTTGTTTGTTTGTTTGTGTGTGTGTGTTTTTACCACAGAGCAAAGGAGGGTTTCCCTTTTGGCTTCCCCTGAAACAAGACCAGAGTACCCAACAAAACAGCACCAAGTAACGGTCTGGGTGCCGTAAGTTCAGAGAGGAGGATGGAAACTGAGCATACACCTTGATTAAACATTGAGTTATGATAAATACTTAAAAGTGTGATTTTGAACCCTCGCTATCTTACTGGAAGAGGCTTTAAGGAACGCCCTGATCACAATCTGTCTTGAGTGCCTCTGCACTGCACTCGCTCACCTTACACGTTCCTCTGAAACGCGCACTACCCAGATCACATGCTGCATATTAGTATTACCACTTTGCTCATATTTTGGATATTTTTTTTTCTTATTTTCCAAAGATCCCTTTATAGGTTATATAAGTCTCACAGTTGATACTCTTCTAGCATCTGCACAAGAAGTGTTTCCACTCCCAGTCCCTTTGGGAAGAGAGGTAAGCCCCTCTTAAGTTTAAAAGAAGTCACCCCAAATTGCATTTGCCATCTTAGACACAGTTGAGTTCACACTCCCAGGTATCAATCCCAACCTGGATCATCATGCAATAATATGTCAAAAAAAAAAAAAAAAAAAAAAGAAGAAAAACCAGACGAGTCTAGTCTAAGGAGTTATCTTGCAAGATCCCTCTAATTCACATTTGAAGATAAGCTGCTTCAGTTCTTCACGTGCTTTTGAAGAAAAAGGTAACAAAGCTCTGTTACTCACCTCTCCCAGCCTTTGCAGCAAAGATGATTTCCCTGACATTCCCCCACTTACTACATTGGTTTCCTAAATCATTAACAGACTCTTAATTTAATGCTCTTTAGAACACCTTGCTCAGCTGATACTGCTCCTCAAGCACAAGCCAGTAACCTGAATGCAGATATTTGAGGTCCTTATTCCCTACCTGACAGGTTCAGAAAGCTTGCCACGTACTCAGGTGACACCACTGGCCCTCTAGAGAGGAGGTAACACTTTCCAAGAAAAGCCCATTAGTCTCCATTCATCAAGGCCTCTGCTGTTCCTCAACGAGTTTTTGTAGACTTGAGGTTCTTTGCAGCTTCTGGTTATCACTCCCCTGGTTCTCCTCCTTCATGTGTGAACCCCATTTAGGGGAGACCAACAATCCACACATGCCCCAACAGCTGGGAAGATGCCTGCAGTCTAGAACTTGCATCACAATCAAACGGCATCTTTGAAGAAAAACCCAAGCATGTTCTTCGTAAGATGGAGCAACCAACAAGCTGCAGCAACACCCAGTAGGAACTCCTGCTGTTTTTCCCCCTGCCTGTGCTTATCAGACCCATTGGTGAGTAAGTCTAACTCATTATAACAGCAGGAGAAAACCAACCCAACAATACCAACAAAAAGAGCTTTGTACCAGATTAGAGAGCAAGGGCAGCTCAGGAACAGGTTTGATGAGCATCAGCAACAGTAGATGGAAAAGGCAGGACCAAAATCTACCCTTTGGGGCACAGCAATCACCACCACAGCCTTAAAAGCTTTTAACACTCTACAAGACGTTTCAATACCAGACAAAGTATCAAAACATCAAGTTTCACATTTAGGTACAAAACTACATGAACAGCTCCTTCACCATGTTAAAAAGACTACTGGTTTAATAATCCAATTTTGGATTAAAACTAGATTTTTAGCAGGCACAGATCAGCAAGCTAAGAAAACCAAAAAAGCAACCCGTAGCTGGTCAGCCATGATGTGAATGCAAGCAAAACAGCGCTGAGGAAGCATTATGGCCCTCGCTATATACACTTCATGTAATTAGTACAACAGATTAGAGCAGGACATTAATATGTGCACGCTTCAGCTGTTGTTGTCCCTGCCCTGTCCGACCACCATCTGCAGGGAACACCCAGTTGCCCCCTGGCCGTGATCCCACACTAGAAAAGCTGAAGAGAAGCATTATGATCACCTCCTCTCACTTTCTGCATAAAAAGGTGGAATTTCAAGAATGTCTCCCTTTTAAAGGGGCTGAGAACTTCATGTTCAATCACTTCCTTCATCCCTTATTTCTGATTTTTTTATTCGCCTGGTTTCAGTTTCTACCTATCCCACCTTGAAACACTTTTACATGTAAGCCACATTATGTTGTACAGCAAATCCCCTTTGAATATGTAACATCATGGGACACCTGTAAGTATGTACAGTATCGCTGAGAAACAGCTTGAGATTTCCCCTCCTGTAAGTATCCATAAGCCATCTTCCAAAGCTCCTAAAAAAATATCGCCTCCCCACGTTGCCCCAGTACTCTGGAAAGGCAGGACATTCATAAAGTTGGAGTAGTTGAAACAACAAATATTCTCCTGCCATTTTGTCCAACGATGATTGCAGATGCTACAGGGAATGGTAAGCTTCTGCAGTCTGCTTCAGCATCCACAACCACTGGATTACAGATGTTAAGTACAGAGAACTGCCCGGTTCTACCAGCACTGATTTCGTGGACCTGCTGACCCCAGATTTGTCTAACCCCTTTTTGAACGCATCTAAACCACCAGCTTCCACAAATGCTTAGAACAACCAGGTCCAGAAGTCTGTTGCTGCTTTTTAAAGAAGTCCTTCAAATTCTAAGAGTCTCAGACGCTTTAGACTCCCTGGGATAGGTAGCTGCTCCTCTGCCTTCAGCTCAGCTGCCCTTCTCTGCACATTTTCCAACTCTGCTGAAGATGCAACAAGAAACACAGAACACAACAGATTTAGTCACACGTTCACCTACTGAAATTCACTCAGCACATTACTCAACGACCCTAGTCCTTAATCAGATTAGTATTTCAGCCCTTCAAAAAATAAAACAACAACGCATACTACCTGCAGCAAGCAAGCGCCCAGCATGCCAACAATAACCGAGTCAATACCAGGGAGATAAATCCCAATAGTCCCAAGCCATGGCCATACCAAACAATATGTGGTTTGCCCACTCATCTGCAATAGAGTTTCTTTCACAAGCCAAAAACCCCACACCACTCACTGCACTCCCAAACATAAGCAAGCACAGCAGACACCTGAAAATCCTGTTTGACTTCCCAGCAATGACTTTTCCCATTCAGCTGGCAGCAAGCTACAAACTTCAGAGAAGTGTGGCATTTTTCAAGGATGGTAGAACTGAAGGCATCTTCATTAGACTTGTAGGATGAATTATGTATTTAATTAGAAGCAGCCTTAACGAAAAGCTGCTGAAGTTGAACACAGAGGATAAGTCTCACTTCACGCCAGGAGGCAAACCCACGCGCTAAAGCAGATGCCAGAACCATCCACCTCTGTGCACCGTCTCACACACACTAAAATCTTCTCTCAGAAGCTGCAGTAAAGTGCTATTTTGCACAGATAAACTTTATGTTACCTCAAAGGTAAACAGTACCACTCACACAGTTCAGAAATTGCATCTATATGAGGCCACTTCGATTCAACTTCCACTTTCAATCCCTAATCTTCAGTGTAGCTGTCATTCAAAACATTCATTACCAAGTAATCTGTCCTATGCACGAAGTAGCATCTGCCTTCTTTGAAGCCTTAATACCCACTGGTGAGGATTGCTTTGTACCAGTAGACATTTTGAACTGCATTCAGATAGAGTTAATCACTGCCAACAGCGGCACTGGAAGCATCAGTCAATGATCCAACACAAAAAGCTTTTCAGCATCACCAAGCCTCAAAGCTCCGTCCACCACAGAAAAGCAGCTTTTACATTTTAATATAAATACAAGTAGGAGAAGTCCTTGTAACGCAAGGTCATACCAAGCTTGCTAGAAGACTAAATTTAGCCACCTGTGCCTCAGGCAAGTCTGTTAGTTATGGGGAACTCAGATACCGGTACTGAGCACTGGTCCCTTGGAAGACTTGACTCCACTTAATTGCAAATGATCTCAAAGCTGTTAACAGGGAGCCTGATCTCAATTAATCAGAGGAGACTTATTTGAATACCATTCAAAACTAGCATCAGGACACTGCAATACTATTTTAAGGCTGGTTTGCTCAAGTAGTATAATAAACTATTACTACGTTCAATGTCAGAGTCAGTAAGAGAGGAGCTCAAGAAGATTTAACAGATGGGGCTTCAGCACAAATGTACTTTAGAACACCTCCTTAGCAAGCATATTTCCTACTCTAACACGCCTCACGCTACAGTTATAACATGCTATAGAAGAGCAGATCAACAAGAACACAGGGATTATTTCAGGCTTTTGTAAATGTTAGCAGAGACTGATGAACAGTTTGTGAAGACAAGCCCCAGTTTATAAAGAGGTGTCACAGTGAACAGCTTTGTCAAACATTTAATAATTGTTCAAGCCAAAAAGATGACTCAGATTCTTCAGCTGTGTTTGTCTTACGATCAGTATCAGCCACAAGTCCACAAAAGGACCACAACACTCGACTGAGGTTCAACGTCCAGGATCATGGCAAGAGTTGAACAAATTTACCCACAAGGAAAAAAAGAAAAAAAAGTTAAAGAATTTTGTTTCAAGACACCACTGAGGACTATCTACACTATCTGCCTCAGCCCTATAGGCCTTCAGAGACTCTGAAGAACCTCTTTTGGTGCAAGAAACCCAATTCCAAACAAAACCAGGATTACTAAGATGACTGCACCAAGTCCAAATGAGCACAACATTTCTTGCACTAGATGCTGAGTATATACGGTCCAACTAGACACCTGTAAGTCACAGTCCATCCCCTCAAATATCTGCAAACAGATGGTAACACAGTAGGCTGCCTGAACGTCCAACACTCACTCTGCACATAGCTGCTCTTACATCTGAACCTGCCCCTGCAGCATCCCCAGCCAGGAGGATGCTGAGACCCTCAAGTCTCCCAGCCTGTACACTGTGAGCCAAAATCCTGACCTACTGCCACAGCAGCCAAGTCACCCCCAAAACCCCATCTGTGATCACATCATCTCCTTAATGTTGAAGCACTGAGTTTTCTGCAGAGACCAGAAAGAACAGAACAAGTAGTTCCAAAACATCACACTCCCAATTGTAGATCTTGACAAGTGAAGGCACACTGGCACACGCAATAACTACTAACATTTAGAAATGATAAAAATCACTGAGTACCAGTGCTGTATCCTATACAGTGCGTAAATCTAGACAAAAACAAAAGACTGCGTATTGGTTTGGAGCCTAATACCAGTTTTGGATCTTAACCACTGAACAACATAAATTTCAGCAGAGATATTTTTCCCACAGAAGCAGAGAACAGGCGAACTATGATTTACCATCACTGGTGTTGCATCTATCACCAGTAAAACTGAAGCCTTAGCGCTGCCAACACTGCACAGAGCTTTTTCAGAATTAGAAACCTGTCAAAACCTTCCCAAACAGAGGACAGCTGGGAAGCAGTATCAGATGCCAAAGTGGCTGCAGGCCTGATCTCAGCTGCAGGATGATCAGTCAAGGAACCAGAGGGCCTCCAAACCATCTAACCTAGCACCAACACCAAGCCAGCTGAGGCAAACCGTGGCTAGCAAAATAGGACTGCAACCACGGAGCAAGCATTTTCAGGGAATACTTTTCATTATTCAGCACACATAGCACATTATTTTTGAAACATTTATTTCCATCTAAGAAGCTACTTAAAGCACGTATTGCCTCAGCCCCTCCCTCCCAGTGCAAACCAGTGTTGTGACCTGCTGCTGCAGCCCTGCCAAAAAGTGGCAGCAAGATCAAGTCTTCATGAGCCTCCTAAAGGTGAGACCTTTGAAGTCTTAACTTGGACTTGAAAAGAGACAGCTACGAAGTATGTGGTCTCTGCTTCATTAAAATAAGACATTACAAGTTCTTAATTTTCATATGTTCATTGAAACTTGTTCTTTTAAGATCTAGGAAATAAAAACAAGCTGTAGAAACCAGTCTTGCACGTTACAAAGGAAGACAGTTACAAGGTACCTAAGGACAGCCAGGCTAGCCAAAGTGGGGTTGCTACGGGACTTAAGAGTTAAGCAGCTCACACCAAACTTCAGAAGAGCTGAATTCTTTCATTACACTTGCACTGGCACTGTCAATGGAACACAATTATAAACCGTATTTTAGAGGACTTCCTCTCATTTGTTTTAATAGACCTAAATAGGTGGAAGTCAGATCTACAAGGAATTTTGAGACACGAGGAATGAAAGGTTGAAGACCCAGTAAGTCTAAGATACTTGAAATTGCTACTCTTCAGAAACCCACCTAAAGAATTTTATCCAAGACAGTAATAACTCAATTCATATGCTCCCCCTTAGTGTCAGGAAGACTAGACAGATGTAGGCAGATTTCCTTCAAGTTAGTTTTTCCTGTAGTGTGCTCTCCACTAATGTGAAGGAAGAAAAACAACTGCATCTGGATCTACTCTCCAACCTCTGTAACTCAAACAGATGTGCAGCAGCTAGCAAAGAAACAACGACTTTGGTTTGTCATTTCTACAAAAAAGATGTTACCCTAATTACAGGTGCAACAAAGTATTTAAGAAAAAACACATGCAGATTTCAACTTCATAAGCACCCAAGATTTTCTGCTACATTAGATGAGTTAAATTATGAATTGAGCTTCATACCTAATCGCCAAAATGGAAGTGACCACATTTTTCAACGTAAAATAGCTCCACAGAACACACACTTCAGACTGGTTGGCTTCACAGACTTCAGGTAGGTTTCTCCTACAACTTAATTAACGTAACCTCAGCGCTGAAGTACAGTGATTCCTTGTGGGTTGGAAAAAAGGAGTAGCTCTATAGAAAGCAGGTATTCCAGGGTTTCCTTAGCATCATCACAAACTGCATAAACTCACCAAGTTTATCAGTAGACATTAAAACACATATATAGGACAGCAGCTACTCAGGATATTTAATAAATGATGTGGCCTCTTCTAATGTACCACATGCAATATGGCCAACTCATCTTGGAAGACTACAGAAATGCAACAGCTTCAGAAAAAAAGACAGTGGATTCAGGACTGCAAAGAAACCTTTGCTTCTTTGTAAACAGCCAAAATTTTCCCAGCCTAAAGGAATGTCATAATATAACCTTAAGAAAAAAAAAAAAAAAGGAGCAGGATAGCTGAGGCAGACAGGAAAACAGTTTTCCCATCTCAGCACTGAATATCCCCAGTTCCCACATTAAATGCTAGGAGTAGCAAATCCAAGCCATTCAATTGTCTTCCACAAAGAAGAAACTGTCAGGCTAATCTTCAGGGTAGAATTGCTGTCAACTCTTCAGGCTATTAAGTTATTATCCAGAAGAGATTTGCTCACAGACGAGCAAACCAAAACAGAAGATTCAGACAGGTAAGAGACACCTATCCATTTTGAAAAATGAGCTGCTCTAAATAGATCTTACAGGAAGGAATAAAATATAAAGAGCCAGAAGAAAATGGTGGTAATCTCACGCTGATTGCATTTCATTGCTCGTTTTTGCCAACTTCTAGAAATAAGCAGTCTTTTAAAAGGTAGGTAGCGTCTGATGAACCAGAGATCACACAGGTCATTTGGGGTTAAAAGACCTCCTCCCTCTGTAAAAAAGGAAAGGTCTAAGGGAATTTAATATGGAATACAGTGATCAAGCAGGCACAACAAGTCTGAAATTTTACCCCTCTGTAGAATCATAGAACAGTTTGGGTCGGAAGAGACCTTCAAAGATCACCTACTCCAAGCCCCCTGCCATGGGCAGGAATAGCTGCCACTAGACCAGGTTGCACAAAGCCCCATCCAACCTGGCCTTGAACACTTCCAGGGATGGGGCAGCCACAGCTTCTCTGGACAACTTGTGCCAGTGACTCACCCCTCCCATCATAAAACCTCTCTTCCTCATATCCAATCTAAACCTATCCTCTCTTTCAGGCTAGAACTGTTGCCCCTTGTCCAGTCACTGCAGGCTCTGGTAAAAAGTCTGTCCCCATCCGTCTTATAAGCCCCCTTTCTGTACTGAAAGGCCACAGTAAGGCCTCCCCGGAGCCTTCCCTTCTCCAGCCTGGACAACCCCAGCTCTCTCACCCTCTCTCCACAGGAGAGGTGTTCCAGCCCTCAGATCATTTTCACAGACCCACTCTAACAGAGGACCCATTCTTGTACTTGGGGACCCCCGAGCTGGACACAGTGCTCCAGGTGGGGTCTCAGGAGAGTGGAGCAGAGGGGGAGAATCACCTCCTTTGAGGCAATTCCTTTACATCCTGCAAACCTTGCTTTCCACACTAGCATTTCTGCCCCTGTAGACTGAAGCCTTCAGTTGTCTTCGCTCGCTGCAGTCAAGGTGACCACTGACGTAGTTTCATCAAAACCAGGAACTTTGCAGGACTCCAAAGGGTGTATCTTCAGTGACCACCTGTTTGTGCAGGAACATGCTACTAAATAATGTCAGGAAGAAGTCGCTGCCCACGGCCCACAAGGGTACAGCTAGCATTTGATGAAGGGAAGTTTGTGGAGGCAAGATACAGGCTAAGAATAGGAAGGCAAAAACCAAGAGTTGTGCAACAGCATCTCAAAGACTTGCTCCCACACTCAGGCTTGGATTCATCAGGAACTGAGAAGGTTTTTGGACAACTGGAAGCCTGTGCAAGAATGAGGACTGAATTAATAAAAAAAAAGCACCAGAACACTGGCACTTGCCATCAAGGTCAAAGGCTTCTCTGACACTTCAGAAGAGGAGCAGAGAAAGCCAGCAGATACAGAGAGGCATGTATTTATGGACAATGCAGCTTTTGGGGCAAAAAAGCTGATAAGAACTTCATTCCTCAAAACCCCCTACAGAAGGGACAAGAAATAGCCACGTAAAAATCAGAAGCCAGAAAAAAAATCAATACAGTACAAATAAGATGGGAAAACAAAAACACATTTGTGCTTTGCTTTTTCACAAATGCTGGAAGTCTAGAAGTAAGATGAAAAACTCAAATGTCTGTTTTTCAAGAGATAACATGGATGTAGGGGGCTCATTCAAATCCACAGTGGAGTGCAGACAAGTCAATGGGACATTCAAAGGATACACGGACTAAGCAAACCTTTAGAGGATCTAAGCCTTCTTCAGCATACACTGCCATTTGAGT
Source organism: Falco cherrug (assembly GCF_023634085.1). NCBI lineage: Eukaryota > Metazoa > Chordata > Aves > Falconiformes > Falconidae > Falco > Falco cherrug. The sequence goes on along the minus strand of NC_073703.1, from coordinate 580,954 downwards.
AATCTAAGTTTACTATGTCAGCAAGAAATACCCTATAAACCAGAATTCCAAGCTTAAACCAGAAAAATACAGTCTCAGCCACACAAGCAGCAATAGCAGCTGTCACGCTACCACTAGAGGGTTGTACAAGCACGAAACATTGCATGAAACTAAGACTCCAAATGCCTCCACATAAACTGCGTGTCAGGTCAACACATAACACCAAGACTAAATTCTTAAATAGCATAAAGCAACGCCTGCCCAGCAGTGGATGAGAGAAGTAGCAATTCCTGCCTTCACCCTGAATGGTGGCTGGAGTATTGGTGTGAGCCCCTACTGTGCAATCTGACAGTGATGTAGGAGTAATAGAAGCCAATCCACCCAGTACAGCAAAGCTAAATGTCCAAGAAAGAAGCTACATAAAAATCTGTAAGGTTAAAAAAGAAAAAAGTATGGAGTCGCACAATTTATTACTGGGTTAAATAATCATCAGACAATGTCTCCCAGAAGTTAAAACTGTGTTTTACACCCAGCATGCTGAGCTTAGCCTTTTCCACTCTCCCTGCTTGACCCCAGTAAGGCAAGCCAAGCAGTTAAGGCTTTGGGTGGCAAAGGACCTCTCAGAAGACAAGGTGACAGAAACCACCTCACTTTACATGCAAAGTCCAGCAGGAGGAGGACTGGGAGGTCCCCCACATAGTTTCTTGGTTAAAGCTGCATGAGGGTACCTGAAAGCCACTTGCACCAGCTTTCACAGAACAATTCAGAGGCATCTGAGCAACCACAAAACAGGGAGTCAAGCCAGACAAATCAGTTATCCTAAAGAATGAACTAAATGGATGTAGGGCTAATTATATTTTGTAAAATGAAGTCATGTCTCAGGAGTCAGCTGGAGGTTGTTGTCCTCCCCCCCCCTCCCCCTTCTTCCTTTTGCAGGAAACAAAGCATGTGAACAAGGAAAAGGCAACTGACATACTTCATTGAAAAAAACATACTTACTACATGACAAGATCCTTCAAAGCTCTTTGGAGAACAAAACTCTATAGGATAAAAGGAAAAATCCTTCACATGTCAATAACTGGTTAAAAAAAAAGATAAGGAGGGGGGATGAAAGGCATCACTGGTCAGTCTTGTAGCAGAGGGGACTCTCCAAAAGGTTCTGTTTCCCTGAACTATACTGAGCTGTACAAGAGAAGGTAGTACCAAGATGACAACATTTGCTACTCTGAATAATTCAACATGATCAGTAAATAAGAGCAATAACTCTAAGGAACTGCAGTAAAACCTTGTGATACGAGTGGGTGATACAATTCACAGCACATCAGGAACAACCACCCTAACTTCCACTTAAAATATGACAGACTGAACACTCAAGGCAACACTGGGGAACAGGACACCAGGGCTATGGCAGAGTATTCCACAACAACTGTAGCTCCATCATCTTTTTGATCACTAACGAACAACAAGAAGGTCTGTAATTACAGACACAATAGTATAGAATAAAATACAAATCCACAGCATACAGTGTTTTCTGAAGAGGCACCCGCACCACAAATACCACCTGCTGATCCGATCAGCACCTCTGCCAACCTCCCCTATTTGCTTGCGCGGCACCTCCTGCCATACTGATTTTAAGGAGGTTGAAGAAGAGGTGGCAATGACATGAAGAGCATGGAGAAGAGACCTGAAAAGGAAAGATGAGGACAATTCAGCCCAGCCAAGAGACCACCAGGAATGGAAGAAGTAGTTTCCTGAAATTGTGAATGTCATGGAGAAAGTGAAGAAGTAATTTGTTCTGAATTTGTTTCTTGCTGATTTTTTTTGGACAGCCCCAGCTCTTGTTTTCTGTCTCTTCCTCACATGTAGACCACATAGAGGGTAGCCTATATACATAGCGTCTGGCTTTGTGTCTCTCTGCAAGGTAGTGAATATCAAGATGATTCAAAGTGAGAGGACAAATCCACAAAAGAGAAGTATGAAGGTTACTAAATTCAAACACCTGGCTCAGGGAGGTCATAAAATGCTGGAGAGAGAAAAATAAAGCAATACTTCCCCAGACCAGATCTGCTGTATCTGCATACTCCCCTCCCCAGGCATCTGCTACTGGTTACCAGTGAGCAGGATACCAGGCCAGATGGATTCCTGGTCTCATCTGGCAGCACTTTTTAAGGCATTATGAAGGATTTCATCTGTTAACCTGAAAATATGCAGCAGCTGATTGCTTCAGAAGAGCTGGAAATTAGTTTAAAAACCACGAAAAAGGGGGCAATCTCAGTGTAAGGAAGGCAGTAAGTGGCTGTGGACTAGGCTGCACTTACGATCTCACTCAGCTCCTAACCCCTCTTGCAATGGAGCTCTGTGGACCTGTCTGCTTGATCACTCTCACCAGGATAGTTTCCATCAGCAACTTTGGCACAGGAAGTCAAATAGTTGTCAATACAGAGACCTGGAACAGCATAAAAACCTCCTACAGAAGAGTAAGATAAATGGACTGGAATGAGGCAAGGTCATACACTTCAGACTTCGCAAGAAATAGTACTATGAACTGGAAAGCTCTTTAATCCAAGGGAAAAACGAGACACACACAAGTTATTAGCTTGCTGCTGTGACCTGTGAGGCACCAACCTGATTCAGATGTGAAAGATAATGGCACAAAGAAATTACCTGTGGCACCACACAGCATCCCAGAGAGACCTCCCCTGTCATTCTGTGCCCTGCTCCGGTCAAGGGCATTCAGGGATTATTATCTTTAAGCAAACCCATGTACATAAAAGACCAACAGAGAACGTAAAAAGGCAACTGCAAGGTTGGTGTGCATGGTTTGGAAATAAGAAGCCAAGAGGTGAGTGCTTTCTGAAAGCACCAAAGGAGGGAAGAGCCGTTTTTATAAGAGGCAACACTGGCACAAACATAGATAGGTATGTCCTGGCCACAGATAAATTTGTTGTGCGAATCTGGTGCAAGTTTCCAACCAACATGGCCAGAGGATAACAGAAGATCTTTTCACATGAAAATCAAAGCAAGAAGCCCAAATCAGCTTAAGGCAGCAAAGACTTTAGGCCAGCAGTTGAAAATATGGTGCTATGGACTTGCAGAGTAAAGCAGAGAGCTGTGCCTCATGTTCCTCACAGCCCAACAGCTCTTAAAAAATAAAAAAGGCATCAGCTAGACACTTTGCTGAGTCCAGAAAAAGCAATTTCAGGGCAGGCAACATTTGAAGAAACACTTGTACCTAAACAAAGTTTAGGTACTTATGCAAAGCATAAGTGTAAAGCTCTGATTTTTTCAAGGGGATAGTCTAAAATTTCACTGGAGTCAGCAATACTTTTGCCAAAAGGTTGCACTATCAGCTGTACCACAGTACCACTACACCGGCAGCTAGAATCTCAATTTGGAGAGCAGAGATTCCCTTGGCCAGTTCTCACCACGATCTTTCACACTTTCTAAGTGCATCAGGTTGTTTTATTTTTTTACTAAGAATTATTTTTTTTTCTACACACCATGATATTTAAATTCCTTTCTTATCTGGTCACAACTTGCCAGGGGTCACCCTCCCTGTACAAGAACTCTTGTTGATATTTATCACTGGCAGCATCTCCAGCTCATCCCAGACTCAAAGAGCTCTAGTGTCAGCCCAGCTTCACAGAGAGAAGACCACTCTGTGCGTCTCTCTACAACAGCAATGTAATAAAACCCAAATTCTCCTATCAGTAACATTTCACCACCTAGGCAACACTTCCAAAACTTCAGCAACTGGCAAGCAGTGAGGAATCCTCCACAGCTTTTGCAGCCTGAAGAAAGCAACCTCCCTAAACTCGTAACTCAAAGGCACTCTTTGTATTTTTTGGAATGCATCTGTGGGAAAGTGCTGCTAATATTTGGTAAGAGCTTCTCAATGGGAACAAAGCTTATACTTCTCAGTTCACCCATCGTCCTCTCCCAGCAGGTTGACAGAGTCCAAGTTACCACCACAGCATTAAATTGGGGATGTAGAGAAGATGGTTTATTTAGGCAAATCACAGCCAGTAGCTGAGGAGCTGAGAGAAGGAAAAGGCAAGTCCTGAAGAACTTGGGGAGTGGCAGCATAAGCTGGTTACACATATGCATTAGGTCACTGATTAAAAAAAAAAAAAATCAAATCCGAGATCACACCCATGACAGCGTGACTTCAACCAGGCCACCAGGAGCTGACAACGAGGAAAGTGGAAAATCTCACACGGGAAGGGTGATGGCGGACATGAAGCCAGGAGAGAGGAGGCAGCAGGTATCAGTGACTGGCTGGGAGCTGGGCAACACTTTCTATGCACTGAAACGTCAAGTCAAGGTTGAGAAAGGCCATAGAGGACGGTTGCCAGCAGTGAAACCCATTGGGAAGGGAAGACAACAATCTCATGACAATTTGGACAAGACAACGAACCCCAGCCCCTGAAGTTTCATACTGTGTCAAACAGCACGTATGTATGTTTCCCAGATACGGGGGGAACAGGTAACTTCTCCACACAAAGAAGTTGTAAATACAGGCACGGTCACACGGAGTGCTTTGTTCCCCTTAGATCCGGGAACACCATCAGCTTTAGAAAAAGAGGTCCCAAGCCGCCTGCGGTCCCCACCAGGGGCCTTGCCCTGCCCCGGCCCCAGCCCCGGCCGGCGATTGCCCACAGCCACCCCGAGGTGCGCCCCCCGCCCCGCACCCGCCTCCCCCCCAGGCGGGCAGCTAACGGCCCCACGCACAGGAAAAAGCGACTCCGCGCCTCCCCCGGGCGGCCGAGCCCCTCACCCAGCCGGTCTCCCCGCCCGCTCCCCGGGGCGAGGCGGGACCCCCCCGGCGTCCAGCTGGGCCAGCAGCCGCGCTCACCCAGGGGCCTCTCAGGCCGTTCCAGGGGAGCCCCCGCGGCCCCCAGCGCCAGCCCCGTCTGGCCCCCGACCCCCGCCGCAGCCTTTCACGCCGGGAGAAGCGCGGCAGGTTCCCCCCGCCCCGGGGAGGGCTGAAGCGGCGAGCCCGGCGGAGCCTCCCCCGCCACGGCGGGAGGCGCGGCCCCGGGAAGGCTGCCGGGCCGCGCCGCGGAGGGAAGCGCCCGCCCCCGCCACCGCCCAGACCCCGCAGCGACGGCAGCCCCGCCGCCCCCCGCGCCCGTACCTGGCTGCGGCGGCGCTGGGCTCCCTGGCAGGTGGGCGGGCGAGCTGAGCTGGGCCGGGCCGGGCTGGGCCGAGCTGAGCTGAGCTGGGCTGAGCTGGGCTGGGCTGGGCTGGGCCAGGCACCGCCACTGCTCTCCCCGCGCCCCGCCGCGGCTCCTCCCTCCGCCGCGCTCGACGGGGAGGGCCCCGACCCGGAAGCGCTCAGCCCGCCGCCCCGCCCCACGGCGAGCACCGCCCTATGGCAGCAGCGCGGCCGCGCCGCCCGCGCCCGTTTCCGGGGCACCGGGCTCGCCCTAGCAACCGCGTTCCGTCGCTAGGCGGAAGTGGTGCCCGGCGCGGCAGCGGGCAGGCCGCGGGGAGGGGAGCTGAGCGGGGCCGAGGGGGTTAGGCTGTGCCCGGGGCGCAGCGCCCCGCCTCACCGCAGCTGCTGTCTGTCCCTCCCGCTGCTCCCGGCCCGCAAACAGCCGCCGCGCCTGTGGGAGGGGAACAACGGGGCTGCAAAGCGCTGGGGTGGCACAGGCCGCTCCCGCCGCAGCCCCCGGCCCGCGGAAAGCCCGTGAGGCCCCAGCTCCCAGCCGCCGCCGAGGGGACGGGGCAGGGCGGGAGCAGACACCGCGGGGGCCGTCACCCGAACCTCCCAGGCCGCGCCTGGCCAAGGGCTCGCGTTTCCTAGGTGAATGCTGTAAACCGAAATATTCCTTGAAAACCGGTTAAAAAACACGGCGAGGAAACGCTTGGTTCCGGCACACGGCACGCCGGCCCCCCACCCGCGGGCAGCCTCGGTAACCACGCTGCACAGCCCACCAGCCCATGGCCCGTGCCAAGGATGAGCCGCGGGTTAACTTTGAAAAATCACCTGGAGAATTTGTTTAGGTCCAAAATTTAGGCATTTAAATTACATGTTTTCCCCACTACCTCATATTCCTGAGGCGGGATTGTAAATTTTCCCCTGGTGCCATAATTAAGCTGAAAGTAAAGCCTGGTTTTAGTAAAATTGCTAATATTTCACTTTAGCTTTTTTGCTTACTCTTTCTTTCATTATACACATGCAGCCTGCCGACTCAGTTACAATATTATACCTTTTAAGTTGATATTATTATCAAAAATAGAATGTCTTAATCCACCCACCCAAACAGCCCATCCCCGCATCAGCACGACTTGACACTATTCCAAGCCTCTGCTCTGGGATGAGCTTATTTTGCATTTTTTGATTCTTTGTGATATTACTAAGGGAAAAAAATACTATTAGCATCAGTCCATCTTTGATAAAAAGAAGAGGCACTGGGGATGAAGCACTTCTGCAATGTTCGGTTTCAAGGCCCCCATTTTTTAAGTGCCATGCGCAGAAAATGGTACAGATTCGCCGAAGCAGCTTATGTTATTCTGGAGCTGCACGCGCATCCCCGGAGGGCTCAGGGGCAGTCGCATCCCTGTTTGCATTTTGAAATACACTTCGCCATTCAGATAGAAATTCTATGGTCACCTGAATTTTCCCCCATTTATGCTCTGAACCATCTGGGAGCTCCCAAAGAGCATCTTAATTCTGAAAACGTGTTTATCATCCAACAATTGTAGCCTTAGTAATTCTTTCATTAAGTCATATTAAACATGCAGATTCTCATTAGCCCCACAATAATCCTATGGGAGTTTATCAAAGACCAGCCTGCGTGTTGAAAGACATATGGGGTGAAGGGAGCTCACAGCTGACTCAAAGACGTTTTGGGTGAGTTAGGACCACCCCACCAGGGGTTTTACTGGCCAACACTCGGCTCCTCATCCTTGACCAAGACAGGTGAGAAACCGGCCTGATTCCCAAGCGCCTTATTATGAACAGAGATGAAATGTCCTGCTTTTATTCTTGAAACTGCTGCAGTGTCTCCAGTTGGGATGAACCAGCTTGTTGCTCTGGCTGGAGCTGGTGGGCAGGACAATACCCCTTTGTGCAGGGCATTGGGAAGGACAATGACGCTCCTGTTCAGGATCAGGCACAGGGAGGCACCACCCCGACACCGCAGCGTGGGCAGTGGGGATCCTGCAAGGCACAAGTGCAAAGAGACCTTGTATCCTTTTGGGTAATGCTGGCTGTGGGCGTGCAAAGAGAAATAAAACAAAGTCAAAGAATAAATAAAAAGATTAAAAGAACATTTTTTGGCAGGAGAGAGAGAGAGCAGAGGAGCAACCATGAAGCATGAGAAGGTACCCGGGTCTTGTCCTTCTCACTCCCAATGGACATAGCTGCCTCTGTAATCATTCAATCCGGAGCAGGAATATATGTGAACAGGCTTGGCATTTACTGAAATTAACAGCACTCCTGTGAGAGAGGGCATCCTGTGCAACTCCCTTAGCAAAGCAAGCAGCATCTGAACACAAAACTGTGGCGTCTGCAGCAGGGAGGCTTTATTTGAAGGAGCAGGAAGTAAAAAGCCAGCAATATAAAGTGGACATCGTACATGCCACAGTGCAGCATAGTGTGGTAACAGCTGCTTTTTTTATTTTTTTTTTTGGGGGGGAGAAGCATTGAAATTCAGAAAAAAAAAGATGAAACCCCCTCATCTGGGAGATGGGGTCCTGAGGCTTCACTTTGGATTTCCCACAGCAGGGTGAGAGGGCTGCAGCCTGACAGCTGATGGCCCTTTCCCCCTCCCCTCGGTCTTCATCCCTGCGGCAGGGACATCTGCTCACCCTGCCAAACAGCTGCCCCCCTGCACGGCCCTGGCTGCAGGACAGCCGGAGGAGATCCTTCCAGCCCAGCCTAGCTACAGCCAACAGAAATGCTCAGTCTGGCCTGTTTTGGACATGAGGGGAGAAGCTTGAAAATGCTCTGAAGCAGCAGCAATTTCTGATTATCTCATGTTACTTCAACAGAGAAAAGCCTCAGGCTACAGGGATGGAAACGATGGGGTCTGTCCCATTGCTCTCTCTTGCCCAGACAAAGCAATTTTGCCCCCAAGATTTAAAATGCAACATATTAGAACCTTAGGATTTCTTATTTTCTCAACACTACTGTCTCCTCTCCTAAATACCCTGTTTGTGCTCATTTTGCAGTTACTTTTGGAGCATTAAAGGGCACCTACTGAAACACATGTCCAGCCATGCCAGCAGTGAACCCCCTGTGCTCCCACCCAGTCTCCATGTCCCCCTTGCTGGCTCTCTCTGCAAGCCACCCCTTGCCCCTTTCCCCCTTCCCACCCCCAACATCACCAACCACCTGGCAGCAGCTCAGTCCAAGCCCCAGCATGGAGGGAGAAGGGGCGTTTGGGCCAGTCCGTGGAGAACCAGCCCTTTTTCCAGGGAAGAAACCATGCTCCTGCTGGCCTGGGTTGGCTTGGTGGAGCAAGAGCCATCAAGGAGCCGGGACCAGCACTGAACCACTCATGATGTAGCTCCATCCAGCACCCCCAGGAAAGGTCCCGGTGCCCCCAGCTGGGTTCAGGGGGTGCTCCTGGATCTTTCAGGTGTGAGTGTGGGGCCAGCTGAGGCCATGCAGGGCAGTTTTATGCTCATTAGTGCTCTCAAGGCTGTGATGTTCTCATCTCAAGGGTCAGAAAAATAATTTGGACTATCTGCAGAAAACCACGTGTTGGAGATGGGGGAAAAAAATCTGGTCTGGGGGTGCAGGTTCTCCTCACTGCCCATCACTGCCCCTCCAGCGCCGGCTTTGACCACGGTGATTTAGCTGATGAAACGGTGGGTGATTTTGTTGATGCCATTTTCCTGGGGAGACCATTATCTGGCAAGATAACACTAACTCTTAGGAAATTATGAGCAATTTCAGTCTCTCATCCATATGCTTATATATTCCCTGCATGTTACTTAAATAAATTAACTTGAAGAAGGCTGTATGAGCAGTTGCCCTGGTCCCTGGCACAGTCCAGCATTTGGTAGCTGGAGATGCTGCTGACATCTATTGTCAACTCTCGGTATTTACGTCTTTTAAAAAAGTAGATTGTTGTAGAAAAAGTTAAGCCAAAACTTCGAGCTAGCAGCTTAAACATTAATAAAAGCTAGAACAGACAGACCTAGCAGCTTAAAGATTAACAGTTGAAGTAGACAAATCCTGTAGATCCTGGTATATGACCTGTAACAATCTTATTCCAACATGCTGAATACCGAACTACAGAATCAGCCCAAACTGACCTAAAAGGATGTCATATTGTGTAAGATGACCACTTAGCAACTTCTTAGTAATGAAGCAGCAAACAAAACAAACCAATAAAAAGCAAGAAGACCCCAGACATTAATATTACTACTAGTCCTAACTATTGCATGAGGGGTGGGGAACTTAAATTGGAAGTGTATAATTGCCCAGGGGTTTCTTTGTTCAGGGTACCTTTTCCAGGGCACAAGATGGAGCGCTATTAATAAAAAAGGTACTTCCATAAAGGAATCAATCTTTCAGCTTATTGATTCAGAAGAAACCTAGAGTCAAACTCTGTTATAGTGGCTGGTATGCGAAGTTTCTGTAACATTTAAAAGCATATTAGTAAGTTGAGATTAATACATCGGTCAATGCTGAGTCACAGCAGTGGGTCTTACTTTTGCTGCAGGTCTCAAATTGCTCCCATTCTCTATTTTATAAATTAAATTGAATATTCTAATTATGGATGGCCTTCACAAGCACCAGGCTTTAGCTGGTTTTGTATTCCTCTTCTTTCCCTCTGGCCCTGTAAAGAATCAAGAAGTTGCACTGTTTATATGGATTTAACCAAAAGAGGAGTTATTTAATAATTCTTCAAACTTACAAGAAATGAGCTCAAAAGTGAAAACTACTTTGTAGTAATAATGACTAACCGGATTTCCACCTGACTGTTCCCCTTAAGAGGTTTTCCAGACTATACCTCTTGCCCTAAGACTCTAGAAATCCCATTGCACAGGGGTAACCTCTGCTAGGTGCTGTAACATTACACAAAGTATAGTGATGCAGCCACTTCATCCTTGTCTGAAATTTATTTTCAACACCATACATGACCTTTCTTTACCATGTTAAACTTTGCTATTAATTATATTGCTAGACAAAAGCATTTGTAGCGATAGATAGAAATTGTTTAGCAATATATTTGGGGTCGCACAGCACAGGTATAGTTCCCCAAGTGCTATTTTAAGGAAAATTTTACTAGATCAACAATAGCTGGAGAAAAAAACTAAAAACACAACAGGGAAGCTTTTAGATGTGGAAATCTTCTGCAATTCTTTGGGCTCTTATCTATAAATTCTATTTTGGGTCATCCGGAGCTCTTTTGCTTCAGCAGTATCTCCCTCTTAAGATAATTCTACTCATTTTCAGAATAGCTGCGTGCTATTCCAGTTTCCCATACAAAGCTGAACTCAAAAGTTAGCATCAGAGGCACAGCTAGAGCTAAATCAGCTCCAGTGCAGCATCCCCACTCACACACTGAAGTTAACTCTCCTGTATTCCCACAGGGATGGGAATGTAAGCAAGCAAACACCTTTTCCTGCATTTTGCCCAGAGACTGCTGTTCCTGGAAAAAAACTTTGGGCTTTAGCTTCAAGATTGCATTTCCTGATGTAAACAGTAGGACTGTATCTGCAGAGTGAGCATATTTATTTATTTATTTGAAGCAAAAACCATTTAAGCTGCTCCTTAATACTGAGTTTTGCTCTTTTGTGAGATTTTACAGCAGGGCAGATGTGCGATTCCCCACTTGGGAATGCCTACCCCTGGTCTCATTAAGTGTGAGCATCAGAACTATGCCAGCCCGTATCCTCACACAAACGAGCCCTCAGTGGCACCAGGAGTACATTCAGGCTAATGAAGGGGTAAGAGAGTATTTCTGTATGTTGAGAATCTGTCCTTTGCCAGAAAGGCTAAGTAATAAAGCTACTAAAACCATTAAGATCTTCCTGGCCTTTCTGCACCAAGACAGAAAACGCCGGCTGTCAGAGTGCCAGCTGACCCATCTCCTGCACGAGACAGATACCGACCGGCTCGCCACAGGGAGTGCAGGGAAGATCTTAACAGCCTGGTCACTGTGTTATCTTACTAGTACTGTGCTTCAGTTCAATGAAAAATAATCAGAAAGCAGGTTATTTTTGTTATTTTTGTTATTTTTTGTGATGTCAGGGCAAAGAAGCCTGTAGTTTGTACAGCACATTATCACAAACTTATTCCCCTTAATTTACATAATTAAAAAAAAAATCTGTTCCAAAGAAATCTTCACTTGCTACTTCTCATTCAAACGATTTGAACTGCTTTTTTGTAACAACCCTCCATTTTACTTGTAGACTTTTCAGGAAGAGGCTTTTAGCCAGAATTCACCACTTGCTCCACGATAAATATACCTGGCTGATCTACTAGAGCTGCCACTGATTTCTCCTCACATGCAAACATTCACCTTCTCATCAGCTCACCTGATCCTTTGTGGTGCTTTAAGGAAAAGACGAAGCAGAACCCAAGAGTAAGACCCATCACTTCTTTTCCACAAGACCCCACTCGCTTTTTCATATAATTTACCCCAGAATTTGTGTGGCAGCCTCAGGCGCTTTACCATAACAAGTTTTATACATTTTTAGCAGTTCATTGCTCCTCAGGCTTCCAGGGTTTTGATTAGAATCATCCACTTTGCTTTAATTAAACTTCAGCTCTAAATCATAGCAAGTGACAGCTGCCCTTCCACCTCACCGGTGTCTTTCCAAATCCTGTTTCCCCACCTTGGGACAAAGAGGTCATCATTAACAGTTTTTACTTCAATAAAGAAATGACACTGATGTCTTTTCAGAATGCTTCACTGTATGAAAAACCTGGGGCTCTGCTTTCCACAAACAGAACCAGCATGATCATGCAAGTCTGACAGGCACAAAGCAATCAAAAAGTAACGGCTGCATGATATACAGGAGCCACCGAGGGGCTCGCAGGCCTCGCACACCGGGATGCCCCTGCCTGCGGGGAGAGGCCACCGGCGCAGACCGCCGCGCCCCGCTCTCACCTCGGCAGGCGGCCGGCGATGGCCCCGCGTTGAGGCGGCTGCAGCCCAGCCCAGCAGGCAGACCAGAGCGGCGGCGACGACGACTACCCCCAGCCCCCGGCCCGGTCTGCGCCCTTGCGGTAGCGGCCGCCGGGGCCCGCCCCCGCCCGCCCCGGCCCGCCCCGCCCCGCCCCGCCTTGCCCTGCCCCTCGCGCCGCCGCCGCCCGGCCCGCGCGGGAGAGGCCGCCGCCCGTGGGGAAACGCTATTGCCCTGCGGCCGCCAGCGCGAGCGCCGAGGCGCGCGGGGCCTCTTCCCTCCGTACGGCGCGACGCGCGCTCCCCGCAGCCCGCCCGCCTGGGGCCGGGACCTGAACGCGGCCCCCTTCAGCGTGTGCCCCCTCAGCCCGCTCCCCGCAGCGCGGGTGCCCCTCACGGCGCTCCCCTCGGCGCCTCAGCCGCCGCTGAGCGCCGGCTGCCGCGGCCCCCCGGGTAGGTACGCCCGTCCGGGACGCACTGGGCCGCCGAAGGCCGCGCGGCCACGGCCATGGCCCCCGCCGCAGCCTGCCTCGCGGGCCGGGCAGCCCTCAGCCCCAGCGCTGCCGCGGGCAGGGGGCGGCACACGGACCCCCGAGCCACGCTGCGCGGCGGGGCTCCTGCTGCGCCATCCCCGCCGCAGGCCGTCACTGGCCTCGGCCTCGCCGACGCGGCCGCAGCCCCGCGACACCGCTCTCGGCTGCCACAGAGGGTGACGGCTGTGCTCAGCTGCGGGCAGTGCCACCAAAACCAGCCAGCCTTCCCGAGGGAGTTTGTTCCCTTCCCAGCTGCTCGCAAAAGAAAAGCCTTGGCTCTGCAGTCTGCTGCCTGCCTACAGCACTTTAAAAAATGTCAGCGAGTGACGATGGCCGGGAGCATAGAAAGCCCTGCACCATCACACCTTGGTCAAGATGCTTTTTTCCTGCACCAGTGTGAGTTCAGGCACATTCAGCGTGAGTTCACAGGGAACAGGGTGGGAGGACTGCTCTGGCCAAAAATGATGTTTCTTTGTGTAAGGGACAAGGCCTAAGTGACTACCATGAGCCCAGATAATGCCCCGAGAAGGTCTCAGAAGTAGGGAAAGGGGGTCACAGGCTGCGGCCTGCACTGACTGTGTCTCAGCCACTCCTGGAACTGGGCCGAAAGGAGCTTCCAGAAGTCTAGGAGCCGGGGCCAAAACACAGGGGCCTCTCTAGCTCGCTCTTTCTCTGCATCAAACACCCGTGCTGGCAGGTCCAGTGCTGGATCTAGGACTGGTGATCTCCCTCTCTCTAGCACCTTCTCTCTCTTTTCTTGTAAAGCTGTTAAGTAACACAAGGCCTACCTCAGCTTCCCATAAAACTGCATAGCTTAGGTGGATATAATTGTGAGAGGGTCAACGTTTACAGAATGTTTGTTCCATTAAAGCTGATGTTTATGTACAGACCTTGGCTGTTCTCTCACCTTAGTTCCATGCTGAGGGGATTTGCAAATCTCAGCCACTCTGCCCTTCTTGTAGGTGGGAGATGATACTTTGTGGTCTTTTCAAGCATGACCTGTCCCTGGATCAAACGCACCACAGGACTGGGCAAGTGTCATGGTGGCACGTCAATGGATGGGTAGTGCCAGAGGGTAATCCAGGTCCCTGGTGAGCAGTGTCCAGGTCCCTGGTGAGCAGGATAGCATGCCAGGAGGGACACCAAGGCAAGATTGGGAGCCTAGCTAGGCATGGAGCCCAGCAACTAGGATGAAAGGATGGCATCACCGATTTTCTCCTGCCTCCAGGCTATGCCTGGAGCTCCCTCTGACGTGCAAACAAAGTCTTGCTGTAGGAAGATTTAACTAAGCAGCACATGGCGGGGGCCGGGGGGGGGAAGGCCAGGCACCCCCAGTTTCAGTCAAAGATCGTGTAATGGCAAATTAAATCACAGTCTCCCTGATGCGAGGCTCCTTTGTGGCAGCTGCACCCTGTGAACATGATGTGAGCTGTGCAGGCAGCTGAGGGTCTCACTGCGCCCTAGTCTGGCAGCTGCTGGGTCTGGGGGCTTTTGCCTTGGCCCAGGCAATGATCCTCACTGATACACAGCTGGAGCTGCATTTTTTCTAAGAAAACATTTTGTTCTCCAGTACATCCAATGTCTCAGCAGCTGTTGGTCCCACATACATTCCCTCCTTTTCCAGTAGTTATCGCTGCCTTTATATCTCAATGTTCATCCTAATGTGTCTTTGCTTAATCAGGCTTTTAGTGCTGGCCTTTTTTTTTTTTTTCCAACGATGGCATAGCTCTCCATTCCCTTCTACCTTGCAGTGCTGGCATATGTGAAACATGAGCTAAGAAGAATATTTTTCTGCTCTGTTTGGGGTGTGTTTTAGTTTTTTAGAGTGGACTGTGACACACAAAGCCTAAGCCTAACCCTAACTATTCCCTCCTCTCCCTGCAAGCCTACATAGACTGGCGAGCTGCATTTTTTCTTCCATGCAAACTTACACCACTTGTGGCCTTTGACTTCAGAGGAGTTGTTCTCCAAGCGAGGGAAGTGCTGGCTCTGCAGCCGTTTCCTGACTGCGGGCAGAGGGAAGGGAGCGGGTTTTGGAGCCAGGGGTCATTTTGGCAGAGTGCTGGGACCGTCTGTACCTTGTGAGTGTGGGGGTGAAGAGATTCAGGGACACGGGGAACCTGTCTGTGGGCGAGAAAAAGCTCTGATTAAATAGTTTGCAGGCGAGATCAGATCTGTGCGGGGCTGTGGAGCGGAGGGTGCAGGCAGTACTCTGGGGATTCGAACCTCGGCCCTGCCTGTGGCGGGGAAGGTGCGCAGGCCCCAGCCCCGAGCTCAGCCCTTGGAAGCCCGGCAGGGTGCGGGCTGGCGGGGCCTGGTCGTGTCCTGACAGAGCCCTCGCCCCTTCCCCTCAGGCTGGACAGGAGGAGGCAGCTCAGGTACGCGGTGGAGCACAGCGGGAAGCCTGGGGCACCTTCCCTATGCGCCCGAGCCCTCCGTGCGGCCGGCTCGGCCTCCTCCCTCCCAGCCGGGCCTGGGGAGAACCTCAGCGGAGGCAGGGTTTGCTGCTGCTCCTCCGGCCTCAGCTCACCTGCCTGCCCCGCTTCCTCCGCGCCGCGGCGGGGCCAAGGGCCGCCTCCGCTCGCCTCCAGCGCGGGGAGGTCCCTGCGGCGCCGGAACGGCGGCGCGGCGGGCGCGTTGCCGGGGGGGGCCGGGCAGTGGCGGTGCGGTGCGGCGCCGTTCGCCTTCCCCCGCGCGGGAGATGGCGGCGCGCGGCCCGCTCCTGGCCTGGTGCATCCAGCACCTGCGCGGGGATTTCGGCCTGGACGTGGGCGAGGAGGTCGTGAGGTGAGCGGGGCTGGAGCCGTGGCGGGAGCCGCTTGGGGCCGTTCCCTCCGCCGGGGCCCTGCAGGTCCCTTCCGCCTGTCTGCTGTGGCAGGCCTTGGTGGCCCTTCGCGTTGCCGCCAGGTCCCGCTCGGGCAGCGCTGAGGGGAGATGGTGTCTGCAGAGCGGCTGCTGGGGCGTCCCGCGGCTGGGGCACCGTCAGGGGACCGGGGGGCGGCGGCGGGGCCCGTGGGGCCCCGGTGGGTGGGCGAGGGAGGGCGCGCCGCTGTCTCCTTGGGTTGTGCGATTTTAATTTTTTCCGGTGGGAACCGGCGTCTCGTGGTGAATTGTGTGGTGTTGTGGGGTACGTCACTCTACGCTGGAACTGGAGGAGAAAGATATTTTACCTTACTTCTTTTTCAGTGAAGCAGCCACAAGACATTTCCAAAGTGTCTCTCTTAAACTCGTCACAAAATTTGACTCATAACCCCATTTCTTACGGTGGTCTCTACAGAAACCTGATCTTGTAGTCGACAGTCTTGCTGGATAGGTGGTTAACAGAAGGCCAGTCTGTTACATTACTTGAAATTTAGACAAAATATGTAAACATCTATAATGAAAAATGAGAACAAATTTGAAAAACAGGGGATGTTACAAACAGTTAACAAAACAAGGCTTTGGGAGAAGGGACAGAGACCGCAAATACAGCAAGCTGGGGCATAACAAGATAAGCTTAAAGATAACCAGATGGTTAATGACACCAAAAAGAAAATTACCTGACCTATGTGTGAACTATCCTAATTAGCATACTAAACAATCCACCCTGGAGCAAGGAAAGCCCCCAACTAACAAAGCCCCCTCCCCACAGAACATGGCAGTGAAAAAAAGTGTTATACCCTTAAATGCAGACAAAGCTTGTAAGAACCAATAAGAATTAAATGTGACTGAACATAACAGTAAACAATTGTTCAAAGTGTATGAAGTGGTTTACTATGTCTTAAGAGGCGTGCTGGCTTTGTGGATTTACCACCCAGCATCCATCTCTCCGCAGACATGCAATAAATAATCTCTCTGCTCTCTGTGTGATACCGGCTCTTTGCACACCAGGTAATGAACTCTATGACATAATAATCTGAAGAGGAGAGATAAATTGCGTATGTGTGTGATTAGACCATTGGTTTCCTCATTAAAAAAAAAAAAAAAGCCTCCTGACCTGTTTTTCTCCATCCCACCCTCTTGCAGGTATATCTTGTCAATAACAAACGAGGATGAGATCCGGGAGTACGTTGTTGACCTCATTCAGGGGACTGATGGAAAGAAGAGCTGGTTTGTAGAAGAACTGCTGGCCAGGTGGCGGAAATCCTCCCAGCTGCCTCCTGAGCCTCTGCCAGCCTATCGGAAAAAGGATGGTGAGTGGTATGGGGGGGGGGGAAGGAATTAAAGTCTTAAATGAGCTTGTCTTGCTTATTCTGTTTATAAACAGTTACGTGCCATGAATGCCCGTGATTGTTTCTGTTCATTGTGACAGTGTAAAGCCCATTTTCATTCCCCAAGTAAGAGTTCAGGGACATCTTTCTCATGTTGGTAGTTACCCAGCCTTTCTTTGTGCTTACGCGTATTTCCAGAGACTTCTGAAGTGCCTCGGGCTGGAGACCAAGCGAAAAAGGGTAAACGCAAAGGAAGGAACAAGCAGGACACATCTGCATATGCTGAGCCAAGTGCACATGTAGAGGAAGTAAAAACCCCCCTTGACCTGGCCAAGGTGAGAGCGTCTGGGATGCATGGGCAGGCTGCATGTCACTGTGTGGTGAGGGCACACTTTGAACCTGGGTTGTGGGGAAAGGTAATATCAAACACTAACAAAAGATGTGACTGGAGAGCAGAAATAGGCTTTCAGAGATCCGAATCCTTTGAAGGGGATTATGTACCTGAAAGCATGTTTGTGTTTCCTGGTTATGTCATAGGGTCTAATAAATGCTTGCCTCCCCCTGCAAACCCTGTCTTGTCTTATATACCATACACCTTCTGAGATATATAAATTTGTGTGTCTTCGTTCACTCGTAGATAGCATGCAGCATGGCAGCCAAAAGCTATAACCTGAGCAAATACTTTGGCAGCCATTGGGTAGGTGAGGGTCCCGCACTGTCCGCGAGCTGTACAGTCACCCACTTGCAATGAGAGGGGTGGCTGTTCCCATGCATCAACTGTTCAAAGCTGACTGCAGATTTGGATGGGCTGTGCTCATACCTTGTGTGTGTCCCTGGGAGTCTCAGTGCTGTGAGGAAATAATATGAGGATGGGGAGAAAGACTGTATATTTATGTCTCTAACAGGATGTATTATATGGCCAAAAAGATAGTGACTATGGCAAAATGGATTTTACTCCACCCTGCTGAAGAAGCCTGGATGAGAGAGCAGACAATGGAAGTAGATGCTGTAATAAAATGTATTTCTTTAAAGCAGAGTTGTGAAGTTGAGCAATTAAGGAAGCCACCAAGTAGGCAGAACATTCCTTGCTACATTTAAAACTTTTCACTCATGCTGAATAAAGCTTTTTAATTGGCAGCTGAAGTATTTCGTGCTGCTTCAGAGAGGAAGCCTTGGGTGCTAGACAGAGGAATTTGAGGGCTGTAGTGAGTGCCTTTCCACTGAGCAGCAGCACCATTTCCCTCTCCTGTTCACCTCCACTCCTGTACCTTTAGTGAGATTGAGATGTTTGATTTTGTGGAGGCTTTTTTTTTTGCAGTATTCATAAACAGTCTGAGTTGCAATGAAAGAAACTGCAAAATAAGAGCACAGAAATGCTAAACACCAAGAAAACCTGCCATTTTCAAGCAGCGGAAGGCCATGCAGCAAGCAGTAGTTGCCTTTCTCTGTGATAGTTAACTAACTTTTTGCAGCAGACTTGTCTTTTATTCAGAAGAACAATTTCCTGCAGTCAGTGCATCAAATATGACGATCTTAGCTGTTAAATGTTGTTTGGATTTCCTAGGCTGAATTTCTGGATTTTATTTCCGGTGTAGTGGGTTTTGCCTCAGTGCTACTGGCTGGGAACCAAGCTCCTTCCTTAGGTGTAGATCCAGCTGTATGACTGTGGTCCCAGGTGGCATCAAGTACAGCAGATCATGCTGTTGCTGTCTGAGCACAAGCGTGTGCTCTGCAGAAATAAGTGTGTGGGTGTGCAGTATGCTTGACGTGCATTGTTAGACTTGCAGTGGAGTCCTTCATGCTATAAACACTGAGCATGTTGCACTTCCCAGGATTAAATGCCATGATTTGTCCATGTGCAGCCCTGACTGAGCAACATCCAAATCCTGAGAGTCAGGGTTGCACCTGAATAAATAGTGGAACTTAAATTTATGTTTTTAAGTTAAAGTTTTTGTAGCAGGGAGGCTGCAAATGCTTAAAATGTTTGTGAAAGTGTTTGTACAATAAAAAACCCCAAATTTTTTGAACTGCAGGGTTAAAAATGGACAGTAACGTTCTATTTCGTAACAGTAGTGTTTGGACCTGGCGGTGGCAGTAAAACCAGTTGGGCAGAACTGGGGAAAATGGAAGTGCTGCATCTGCCTGTTACTAAACTAGTAGCCTGCTGCTATTGAGAGCAGGTAAAAAGAGTCCAAGACGAGATGTCTTAATACCACAGCATGCCACCATCATCAAGAAAAGCAGCATGGGAGGATGTGGGACGTAGAAGCAATGCTAGCTGAGGGGTGTGGGTTAGGGAGCGGGAGTGATCTTCCAGCATGTGGCAGGCAGAGAGAGCGAGTTGTCATTCTGTGGTGAATGAAAACAGGCTTTCTGGGAAAGGGTTTCCAAGAAGTCCTCTTTTCTATTGTCAAGAGAGACTGTGGAGAGGAGAGGCAAAGAAGCGCCTGCACTTGCGCCACAAGCGGATTTTCAAACGTGTCGCAGATATGACAACTAAAGGCCAGAGAGTGCGTTTACATTGGAGGGCTGCTTGCTGAAATAAATAAGGGTAGTAAGTCCTAGTCTTCCTTGATCATGACTGGCATGCAATTCATGGTTGAAATGAGTCTCATCTAGTGTTACAAGACAGGTTTGTGCCTGGAGTCTGTTTGTGCTTACTTCCCAAAGCATCTGTTTTTGAGTATTGCCAGAAAAATGGTAGCTATTGGCTTTGTTCTGTTCTCCTGGAATTATTTCTGTGCTGTAATTAATTCCTGCAATTAACTTCTCAACAATTCACTTCTCAGCCGGTACCTGCTGGTGATGTCGGGTGGGAGGAGGAACTATTTGTTTCTTTGATTAAGGTGTAGGGTCTGAGGGAGAAAACAGAATTTCACTATTAGATTATTAATCCAGCCCTCATCTAAAATACCTTGCTTTGTTTCTGTTTGGGGTTTCTCTACTTCGGCCTGACCCAGTGCAGTCCCTGACTGAAATTCAGAGAGGTGAATCACAGAATCACTGATGCCAAGTCATGAAATAAGGAGAAGAATTTACTTTACAGCTAAATACATGAACATGCGGTGCCTGGGAAACCTCTTCTCAGGTGGCTGTGCCAGGTGGAAAGCAAGAAATGCTGTGTGGTGAACTGGCTGTGAATGAAGAGGCCCTGCTGCCATCAACAGCTTTGTTTCTGGGGACAGGTGCACACAGGACTTCAAACAAACAGGGCATTGCTATAATTTAATAGCCCTTGAAATCTGGGAGTAGCTGAGTTGGTGTTCGAAGCTGTTAAACACCTGTGAGTTGATATGGCAGGTCTGGAGGACTGACAGCACACCTGCCTTCTAGATCCAAGTAGTTTTAGCTTTCAGAGGCAGCAAACATCAAGTGCATCAGCAACATCCTTATGTCCTTGCTTTGTTTAGCTTCCTTGGACCTTTTCTGGCAGGTCTAAGCTTGTCTTTCCATTGAATCTGGGGACTGGTCCAAGTTTCCTTCCAGTCAGGCAGAATAATACTTGTCTGAGGCTCCCCAGCCTGTTCAAGGGTCAGTGCTTTCTTTTTGCTGCCAGTGTTGTACTGCAAATACAGTTTGTTTGTTGTTTGGTTGTTGGTTTTTTTGCTTTTCAGGCACAGGAGAACAGCAGCGGAATCAGCAGCAGTAGCAGTTCCTCTAAGAAGAAGACCAAATATGTTAGCCTGTATACCAAGGAGGGGCAAGACAAGCTGGCTGTCCTGATCCCTGGGCGTCATGCCTGCGAGTGCCTGGGCCAGAAGCACAAGCTCATCAACAACTGCTTGGTTTGCGGGCGCATTGTCTGTGAGCAGGAGGGCTCTGGACCCTGCTTGTTCTGTGGTGCTCTGGTTAGTAATGAGGTGTATTTTATTTGCTGTGTTTGAACGTGGTGTAGTACACTCAGGGCCTTGAAATGGCATGGGGCTGAATTAGCCTCTGAGATCAAAGTTCCTCTAGCAAAGTTATCCAAGCTGTGAACCTGGGCAGGAAAGAGCCTGTGTGGTCTTCTGCTCCTAGGGGAAGGAGAACTGCTGTGGCTTTAAGTCACTCTGTGTTTCTTTTATTATGTGCCACATCAGAGCGTGGAGAGGTTTCCCTCATAATTTACATCACTTTGTTGCTTGCCTGATTTATGACAGTATCTTGTGGCTGTCCAGTGCATCACACTAACATCCAAAATTTGCGCAAGGCTTCAGCCTTCACCCTGAGCACAGCTCTGGCAGCCTTGTAAGGGGCAGAAGACATGGCCAGGGCTAGTGTGCTGACTTCAACACTTGTGTGGCATGCCTCATTTGGCATACCTGTTACACCCTGCGTTTGGTTGAAAGGGCACATTTTGGAGAAAGGGAGCAAGTTAATGATGGCAGATTAAATAAAGTTAACTTAAGGAGAGGAAAATAAAATAAAGTTAACTTAAGGAGAGGAAAATACTGGTTGGATGAATAAAATGTTTTAAATCAGATCGGTTGCTATTTTTGAAGATCTGTTTAACTCCAAGTGGCCAGCCAAGGGAGGGGACCTCTGTATTAAGCATTGCTCAGGGAGGTTCTGGTTGCAGTTCTAATCCTTTGAGATCACCTAGCAGTGTACTCACCCACAGAAAGACCAAGCTGTACATTTCTCATGGGTTGCTTTTAGTAAAGAACAAACTGTCAGGATTCTCCCTGTGTAAATAACACTGAAGGGAAGGTGTGGACTGTATTGGCCATTTTGAACAGCTTAACCCTGAGCTGTTGTCTGAGGCTCTGAAATTGGTCAAGCAGGTGATGTCCTTCATAAGTCTAAATTTTCTTTTTTTTCTTAGGTGTGCACTAAAGAAGAGCAGGACATTCTTCAACGGGACTCAAACAAGAGCCAGAAGTTGCTGAAGAAGCTCATGGCAGGTCAGTAGCAATGACATACCTGTCAAGTAGTGAATCCCATCAATTATGCAACAGCAGGAGCTGCTCTGCCTCACTGTGCTATACTTGCCTTGGTCTTGTGTAGGAATGAGAGTGTGTCCGTCCTGATGTGTAAATTGTTGACATACATTCACCCAAATTATGAAGAATTGCTGTCAAAGTCTAAAGGTAATTCTTTCTTGGGAGCTGATGCCTGAATGTTTCTCAGGGGTTTAAATTGCCAGGACAGTTTGTGAACTTTATTTGCTTCAGATTTCACTGAGCCGCTTGCCCTTGTTGCTACATGGTAGGCATTAAAAGGATGGCTGGGAAGTTGGCTCTTTGTATCCTCTCTGCAAGCAATCATCAGCGTTACTGGACTTCAGCAGAGGTGATAACTGCGAGTGTCAAATGGCAACCATATAATGTCCTTACCCAGAGGCCCCAAGGCTGCTCGTTAGGCATTCCTGAATCAATCACATGAACTGGATCATTGTGAAGTCCATGAAAATTAGGATAAGTCTCATGTGGAATGTGTGCTGTGGAAGATGAAGTGCTGCTATCTGATTTGCTGGGTCTAGAGAGGTGGTGGTTAATATTTTCTAATGACTCTTCTTGTCTAACACTTATCTTATGAGCTAAAAATAGGAATAGAGCCAAGGAAAGCAAGAGGAAATAATACCCAGTCTCCCAGCAAAGACCTGTGCATTGTGGGAGTGTTTGTCTGAGTTTAGCTGAAATATAGCCAAGGTCACAGTGTTCTTGGTTGAAAAATACACTTTGCTGAAGAACTGAGAAAATATTTACTCTGGGTCTGTGTCAACTTCTCTTTAGAGCTGCTGAGATGGCAGGAGATCTTGTAAGTCCTTGAGAGTAACAGCTGACCACAGAGTCAGTCTGTTTGTAATCTTCCCGTAGAGATCCTGACATACTTCAGGATCTCCTTTTCTTTCTTACCCATTTTATCGTTCTTCCCTTCTGCCCTTGCCAGGTCTTGCTTTGTGCATTATCTATGTAGGCGAAAGCTGAAATGTGGTTAGCTATTTGTCTTGGAACTGAAAAAATGTGGATCAGCACCAACAGGGAAATACAAGCTTTTTTTATTTCCCTAAAATAAACATGTTAGCCTTTGTGGTGTCTTCTGTGAAATACATTGGTTTGTTCCATTGTGGCTTTGATGCAAAACTTTTTTTTTTTTTTTGTTCCCTTTTGTTTGTTTGTTTGTTTGGGTTTTGGCCCCTTGCCAGAAATGGTAAGAAAGAAGAGATAGTTGCTGGGAATAGATTTCTCCATCTCTTTAACAATAGCTGGTCTGAAAAACTTGCTGAGGTGTGTTGAGGGAGAATATAATTTTTAAGAGGCTCATATAGCAGCCGACAGATAGATTGCTCTGTATGTAACTAGCAATTGTCAGCTCTGTTGTGACCAAGTCTCTTTGTGGAGGTGACAACACTCAGGAGAGAATTTGGCTTTTAGGAGGGGACTGAATGCCTGTGGCTGGTGATGGGCAGAATTTAGACTGCCCAAATTGTTAGGGAAGGGGCAAGGAGAATCAAGGACCAAGACGACCTCTCTAAACACTACCTAGATGATGTCACTATAGTATTTAAATGCTTCCTTCTCTTTGGAGGAAGGGGTCTGTGAAAGGGGCTCGTGGGAAAATCGGGGCTTGAACTTGCTTTGGAAAGGTGCTGATTTTGGTGCAAAATTCTTCTTTCAGCTCCTTAAGTGACGTTTTCTTTTAGGGGGCATTTCTACAGCCAGGCCCACTGAGACTGGGTTTCAAACAACTGATTATTGAGCTGTGACCTGTTTTTCATCTCAGGTGCTGAAAGTTCAGGGAATTTGGATACCATAAGCAAAGACTTACTGCCTCAACAAGAAGCTAGACTCAAAGCAGGTCTGGAGATGGCTGTGAAACACAAAGACAAGTTGTTGGAATTTGACAGGACAAGGTAAGATACTAGCTGTGAGACTGTCATGAAATAGCATAAACTATCTGGCAGGCTAAGCTGCCTCTAACAGAAATGTTAGAGAGTTCCTTCTAAAACCTGGACTGTAGCTACAGTCACCTTAATGTTGATGTTTGGTGGAACAAGAGTGAACTCCTCTAATAGGTCCCATTTGCATGTCCTTCTTTGTGTCCCTGACAGTCCAGCTCTCTAGAGGGAACAGAAGGAAGCTGGTAGGAAGGCAGGTTTGGGGCAGTCAGCACTGTGTCACTGTCCTGCTGTGCTCATCTTCTGCCATTGTGGTTGTTTCTCACCAGCGTACGTCGAACTCAGGTCATTGATGATGAATCAGATTACTTTGCCATGGACTCCAACCAGTGGCTGTCCAAGCAGGAAAGGGAAGCCCTCCAGAAGAGAGAGCAGGAGCTGCAGGAGCTGCGTCATGCCTCTCGGCTTTCCAGAAAAATCACCATTGACTTTGCTGGCAGGCAGATCCTGGAGGAAGATGACAGCATGGCTGAATACCACAGCAAGTGAGTGAGAACTGGCAGTGTGAAGGCATGCCCAAGAGCAGAGAAGTGAAAACTGTTATGGATAGTGGTCTGGCTGAAGCTGGCAGAGCAGGTGTAAGGAAAGCTGAGCAAGCTGATCCCTTCAAGGGCACCTCCGACACTAGGATACAGTTTTGTGTTTGTGTTCTTTAGCTCCTTGAGGGTCTTTCTGGCTTGCAGCATATCACCTCTTTCAGCACAGCTCTGCTGGGACCCTCCCCTAAGGCCAACTGCAACGCTTGCGTGGGGTTTCAGTGGCTGGCATGTCTGTCAAAGAGAAAGCTGCCCTGGAAAAAGATGCTGCAGAAGGCCTCAACAGAAGCAATTAATCTCAAATTCAAACCAAGTTGGGTTTCTGTGGTGGAGAAGAGTCACTGTTCAAATTAGAAATCAGACTGAGCAAGGAAATAATATAGTTAGGGGAGGTGGTGAAAAAATGCTTTGGGTCAGAAGTGTTTGTGCAGGAAAAGGGAGATGGTGCCAGGGGAAGCAGGGAATTTTCATGGCTCTTATTTATGCTTGCAGACTGGATGAAACCATTGAAGCCATTAATTGTGGTACACTGAGCAAGCCAGCTGGGGGCCCAGAAGCAAAGACGACTCTGAGTTCTGGTGTTTTAGTGAATCCCCGTCTTCTTCAGCCTGCTCCTTTGGTCAGTATGGGTTGAATGATTTATTTCAGAGTAATGACTAACTTTGGGAGAGCTGAGCTTAAGAATTGTGAATTCTGGTATGGTTGTAGTGCTTCTGTCCTCCCCTGTGTCTGAGATGCTTGTTAGCCATCTGAATTGGGGACAAAGAAGGTTTGCCAATTCCCTGCTCTGCTCCTGGCTCTTGGTAGGCTTGGTTTATCTGAGTTTTAGTCTCCTGCCTCCTTTTCAGGAATGGGGAAGAATTTCTCAGGGTCAGCCTAAGGTTCTGGCACTTTTTCAGCTCAATTTATGAAGCCTTTTCTGCCAGATTTCCAGTTTCCAAAGGGCGTAACCTCTATCCTCTTATTCTACTTTAATTGTCGTGTTCTTGGTGTATGCTAAGCATTTGGAGGTTGGACACTTCCAGTTTTGAATGTTGGTGACTGTGGATATGCTTTGAAAATTGTATCTTCCTGTGAGTGCTCTGAAATACCAGCAGGTAGATGTATTTTTTAAATCCATAGTTTAGTTGTGATGTGTAGAAAGGAAAAGCTGCACAGAGCTGAGCATGACCTTGCTTTTTCTACTGCCAAAGTATGGCGTGTAAGCACAGCAAGCTTGCAAAGAAAGAAGAGTGATCCCAAAAAGAGTAATACCTCTGTCCTTAAATGCAGGAAACCTTCAAATTGGATTTGCACTTGATATACATTATTCCTAGAGAGGTGCTAACCTTTTTCTTGTTTCTTTTGAACACTCTGAAGTGGGTGGACCAAACTGGTTTGCTCCCACACAGGAAAGCTGTATGTTCCATGGATGCTGGAAATGAGTCTGGCTTGGAGCGGAACAGGTTGCGGATTCAGGATCGAGAGTTGCAGGAGATCTCAGATGATGGTTGGTGCCTCAGCATGCACCAGCCTTGGGCTTCCTTGCTCATAAGAGGAATCAAAAGGTAAAGAGGTGGCCTGAACTGTGATGTATCCTGGTCCGCTCTTGCTTCATAGGTCAGATGGAAAGTTGTGTTCCTCAGAGGAGCATTGTGGACTTGCTTGCTTTGTACAGCAACTGATACCTACTGATAGCTTCCAGTTTGGAAGCCATGCTTCCTCGTCTGGTGTACTGATGGTTTAAGAAGCTGGTGAACCTGCTTTTCATGAGAGTAGCTAACCTAGAAGGTACAAGTTTCTTCACAGTGGGTAAATT
This sequence comes from Falco cherrug, assembly GCF_023634085.1. Classification (NCBI taxonomy): domain Eukaryota; kingdom Metazoa; phylum Chordata; class Aves; order Falconiformes; family Falconidae; genus Falco; species Falco cherrug. Next base: position 554,943 of record NC_073703.1, on the reverse strand, counting down.
TAGAGAGCCTGAGACTTCTGCAATATAGTGGGGGCATACCTTTTTGGAATTTGAAAGGCAAAGAAGCTGAAAATGTGAAATGTGCTCTTCTGGTTTTTTGTACATCATAAAGAAGCCAACAGTGGCGTGGGGGTTGTTTAAAAAGAAACCTTGTAAAACTTTTCACCTTTGGGCTGGGAATCGGGTTACAAAGAGAATCTGCTTCAGCCCAGCATCCCTGGCATGTTGACTCACCTTTCCCACAATTAATATAGAACAAAGAATCTTCTTTAGCCTTTTTTCCCCTTTCCATCACAGAATTTTTCATTTTGGAGAGCAAAACTTTTTTCACTTCCCAAGCTAAAGATACTGTAAATCTTAACGTGCCCAGCTTCTGCACCCAGGCGGTCTGGGGATGCTGCCAGCCACGCCGCTACAGTTGCAGCATTGATGCCTAGTGTCCATTCTGGGATCGTTGAGAGCTGCAGCTAACGACTGCTTCATACAGATGCATGGTCCGTTATTGCTCCCTGGGTTGCATGCTTACTGTGTGGAACTTTCTGAGCTTGTAAGGGAATTGTATGAGCAGATTGTCCTACGATCATGTCTGGCATACTGCTGTACTTGCAAGGGATTGATGTCCTTTTTTGCTGTTGCTTTAAAGCTGTGAGGACATGCTCTGCTTGTGGCATTGTTTGTTGCCCATCTCAGCTTTTCTCTGTAGTCCTGACACGTTGCTTGAGTTTAAATAGTTAGGGCAAAGCGTAGCAGCAGGAATTGCATAACGAAACATTCGATTGAAAAATCTGCCCATGTGGGTGATTTCTGCTGAAATTTAAGTCATAAATTCTCCTTTGTTCTCTAGGGTGGAGGGCAGGACCTGGTACACATCGCATAGAGGGCGGTTATGGATTGCAGCTACTGCTAAAAGACCTTCCCCTCAGGAAATCTCTGAACTGGAGACCACCTACAGAATGCTGCTCCGCAAAGGTGAACTTCTCTCCTTGGATCTTTGTATTATTTGGTACATTGAGCCACATAATGAGCAGTGTGAGAAAGCCCTCTCTGCTGAGCAGTTATTACTGCTTCACTTTTCAACCTTCTGTTCTTGAAATTCTCTTCATCCTTTCTGCATTTTGTCAGCTGAGTGGTTATGGTGGCAGACTTCAACTCCATCCTTTAGCTGGTCATGTACTCCAAGCACAAACACTGTTCAATTGCACCTGAATCTTGTGATAGCTTTTGATGGCAGAGGACTTTATTTTATTCTTGGCTCAAGCAACAAGCTGTCAAGTGTGTGCCTGCTTGTGTGTGAAGTGGCTTGTGCTTCAGTCTGTTTACAGCGATGTTAAAGGCTTTTCATGTATTCTGACCTTGCAGAAATCAGGATTGAAGAGTCACGGGTTCTCAGGAAGATGTTATTCTGTCATGTGGGTAGGAGGATGCTGTTGGCTGCACTGCATGCCTGTTTGTGCAGTGTTCTTGCACGTCATCTAGTTTAAATGTTATACAAAAGGATTGTCTGCTTCCTCATCAGGGCAAAGAGCTCTTCCTGCACTATATGTTCCTCTGTCAGAATCTGACTAGGAAAAGATGTATATACAATTGCATCTCCCAACCATAGTTCTGTCATGATGAAGATCCTGAGGTGGAAGAAGAACAACAGGGTTTTAAAATAGCTGTTTGTTTTCCTGTGCCTCAAAAAGTAGAAGAGCATGGAGGAGAGGGAAAGGCATCTGGGGGTTAGAAGACCCCAGCTACATGTGTGGGGATGTGGTCCTGCTGAAGAGATATTTCTTTTGATGCAGATGTGGATTTTCCAAGCGATTATCCTTCGGGGTGCCTCCTAGGCTGTGTGGACATGACCGACTGTTTATCACAAGAGCAATTTAATGAGCAGGTGAGTATAGCAGATAAACCTTTACAAGCTTGTGTTAGCCAGCAAACTCTTGAAGTTGTGTAACTTCCTCCAGGAGATGCTCTAGAGAAGACTATGGAGATTTTAGACTGTGTTGAGAGGAGATAAAACTATTATGCAGTTTTGTATGGCTAGAAGGAGAATATATATAGAAAATGCATTTCAGCAGGGGTGGAAGGGAGCAGTGGACTAACACAGACTAAATCCATCGTCAGCCTCTCTGCCAGTGAGGTAGTTTAGTTGAAATGAGTTTCTCACCCACTCTGAAACCCTTTTCAATAAACACTGACACCTGTTTGATTAAACCAAGACTAGCTTGAGAGACCATGCTGCAAGGGCATGACATGTCAGTCATTGCTTCCCTTGCTGTGACTCCAGTGCATTAATGTCAATTTCTGGGTTTCATCCTCATTTGGCAAACTTGGGAGCTTACATCTTACCTGGATATGGCTTCTAAAGTGCTGATTGTTTCTCTTGAAGAAGCTTCATGGGGTTGTAATAGAGGGAATTACTCCAAGTTTTGCCTAGCCAGTCAGCAATTTTTTGCTACCCCTGGGTATAACAATGCTGATCTTCCCATCTCAGGGAGGACTCTGGAATAGGAAGGGTCAAGTACCTGTTTGGCTGCTTTTGGAATGCAGCAAACCACTCCCGGAGCACAGCCAGCAGAGGCTTTGCAGTTATTGCAGTGATTTGTGTCGCAGAGGATATGAAGGGACCTGAAAACTCAAGACAGTGTGGAAATGTGGACCACTGCAGCAGTGGTGGTGGTGTGCCATGGGACCTTGTCCCTGGCCCTGAGGTGCCAGCAGGATCAGCTACCCTGACCTAAGAGAGGGTAGCTTGGCCCAAGCAGAGGTGTCTGTAGCTGCTGGAACTGCTTGGTGCTTCTTCCTGGAGCTGGAGGTCACAGTGGCCTCACCGGTGAAAGCTGTGCTCTGGTTGGGGCACTGAGTCACCAGGAGAAAGAACTGTGGGAAGAGGTGAGCACCCTCCCAACAGGCAGGATGGACAGAAGAGCCACAGGGTCTTCCTGGAGACCCTGCAGAGAGGACATGCAGAGCCCTGAGATACAGGGGAAAGAGGGACAGCTGGAGATTACAGTGGATCAAGACTCCCAAGGCAGTTAAGGGACATTTAAGTGGCCTTTTTCTGAGTGAGGCAGGTGATTTGGTGACCAGGAACACAGGTTAAGTTTGAGGTACTGAGGCCTTCTTCACTTCAGGCTTCACCAGCAAGATCTCCCAGAGGTCTCGTGCTTAGAGGTATTGGAGAGGGACTACCCATAGTGAAGGGAGATTGAATTAGGAATCTTTTGAGAAATCTCATGCATACAAGCCTGTGGATGCTGATGGTGTGCACCCAAATGTGCCGAGTGGTACATGACTTTGTAAGGCCACTCTTACCTTGGAAAGGTTATGGAGATCGGGATAGGACCCTGATAACTGTAGGGAGGTGACTTAATTACATCCATCTTTAAAAAGGGAAGGAGGGATGATCATGGACACTTCAGGTCAGCTTCACTTTTATCTGTGGGAAATTCATAGAGCGACTCCTCTTGGAAGCCAGTTTTGGACACATGGAGGAGAAGGACATTGGGAATAGCCAGTATGGATTTACCTAAGGGTAAAATCATGCTTGACTAACCCAATGACCTTCTGCGATCCAGTAGTTAGTCGTGAATATCTTTTACTTTGTACAAACTTTTAGCTTGGTCTCCTACAGCATGCATGCATCCAAGATGAGTCATTATAGTCTGGGTGGGTGGACTTCAAGGGTCGACAGCTGGCTGGGTCATCGGGCTTCAAAGTGCAGTGGTGGTTGCCTCATAATCTCTTTGAAAGTGGTGTTTATCAGGGCTTTTTCCTCTAACTTCTATTTAATACATTTAGCCATGATCTGGAGGGGTAGGTGGAGTGCCCCACAATGAGTTTGCGAATGCTGCTCTTTGGGGGAGCAGTGGGTATGCTCAGCAGCAGGGCTGCCATTCAGAGGAACCTTGACAGGCTGGAGGAAAGGGCTGGAATGATATTCCTGAAGGCTCAACACCAATCCCTGCACCTGGGGTGAACTAACCCCCTGCATCAGTGCTGGGGAGTGGCTTTGCTGAAGAGGCACTGGGGATCTTGACAGCCAGCGAGCTAACAGGAGCCCTGGCAGCAGGGAGGTCTGGTGGCATGATGGCCCAGTATGGCCAGTAGAAGTAATTACTCCTCTTTGCAAACTACATCTGGAATTCTGTGGTTGCAAAAAAGATGTTGATAAACTGCGAGTGCATCCAGTGGAGGCCACCAGGATGGTTGGGGGCTGGAGCATGTGCCCTCTGAAGAGAGGCAGGGGAAGAAGAAAGACATTCCACTTCCTGCAAGGAGATTATAGAGAGAGGGAGCGAGGCTCTTTGCTGATGTACACAGCAAGAGGATGAGAGACAATAAATTGAGAGAGGTCATGAATTGAAAGGGGAGGGTTCAATGTGACTTAAGAAAAAAATTCCCCATGAGGACAGCCAAGGAATGGAGCAGGCATTGCCTAGAGGGTTTGTGCAGTCTCTACCCATGACGATTTTTAAGATCCAACAAGACAAAACCTCGTCTGAATTCTGTGTTGACCCTGCTTTGATCGGGAGGTTGGACTAGAGACCTCCTGAGGTCTGAGTCTGTGATGCTGTGACTGACTCCATGCCCAAAATCTGGAGCAGCAGCTTTCCTTAGGGTGTGTTTTATTAACTTACAAAGCCTATGTTGAGTACCAAGCACAGCACAGCTGTTCCTGATACCCTTTGATGCCTGTTCACTCGACTGCTTCTTGTAGGAGTCAGGTTTGGTCTATATGGGAATCACCAGACCATGTAGGGCTTGATAGTGAACCAAGACCATCTTGTGAGATGGAATAAATGGATTCCTTGGGATAGAGGAGGAGGACACACCAGGCTGCTGGGCATCTTCTTTCCATGAAGGGTTGGAGAGGCATCAGCAGCTGCGGGCTGTTTCTTGTGAAGTGCTTTCCTAGCTTTCCCAAACCCTGTGAGGTTTTTTAGCAGAGAGAGATACCTTGAAACTAGAGATAAAGAGTATTTCTGATGAGGTTGCGTCTCTTAGTGATGGGCAGAAAGGGGAGGAGGTTGGAGTACGAGCAGCAGAGGGAGCTTTGAGACTGGAATACAATGGAATCTGCAGGAGTATTTGGCCTTGGATGGGAGCAAGCCATTCGAGGGAGAAGAGGAAAGGACACTGGGGCTAGTGTAGGGTGTTTCTTCGGTAGCATCCACTAATATGCAGTTTGGTCTTAAATGGAGATACTCGCCCTTCTACCACTGCCTGTAACAGTGGTGGAAAAGTACGTCCTGGTCTCTTGCAAACTTTTCTCTTTAACAATTCCTCTTTTTTCTTCATGGGTATGTTCTTCAGGCATTGGTAAAGTGGCTGCAACTTTACAATAGCTTCTTGCAATCTGGAAATTGTGTTGTAGATAACTAGCTTTTAGTCTTCCCATAGAGGAGCCTCACAATTTGCTATGTTCTCTATAAATTCCTCCCAGTTTGCTGGCACTGCTTGGCCACAGAGGCACTAAAGGAAGGGTAGTGTATTCCAGGAGCACTCTTTCTCAGACCTATTGGCAAGAGACTTACCTCTGTTCTCAGTGCCATGGCACTTCTTTTATATTTCACTGGCTTTTTGCTGCTCCCATATTCCAAACTATTTATAATTCCCAACTTGTTGCCTTTTTACAGTGATTTTGTCCATTTTTCCCCCAGGATTGCTTTATGCAGTGTTCATTTCCCTAGCTTGTAAGATCGAATTCAGAGATCTGAGCATCTTTCTGAAGCTGTTTTATGAGGAAATGTAGGTTTTTGTGGACTGTCATGAGCAGCAAGTGCATCTAAAGGAAGCTGAGATTAATTTAATTGCAAATGCTAGCAAGATGAAGAAGTGTGCGCTGCCAGATCCGATATCTGTGTTGGATTTCGCTGGGAGTAGGAAATCCCTGTTGCTCATGCTGATGATTCAGTCCAGGTTCATCAGCAGCCAGCACCAAAGCCACTTGTCAGCAGTGTAATCCAGCCATTGCTCAGTGTACAAAGACTCCTTCTAGCTTCAGGGGGAGAGGGAAGGGAAGATGATGTGGTTTTGCCACTTACTGTGTGCAAAAAACATTGACTGTTCTCTAAAGATCTGCAATACGTTAGCAAGTGAGGTAGTGTGATACAGCAGCAGAGACCTCTTGGAGACTAAGCCACTGCAGAGCTCTTTTTGGGCTCTGTGCTTTGACCCTCTTCACCAACTTGTATTTGAAGCTTCTGCATTTTCCAGAAGAAATCATGTCACAAGTGCAGGACAAGCCACATTTGCAGATTACACCCACCACCCAAAGATGAAATGGTTCTCTGTCTTGCTTATTGTCTTTTGGTGGTGGTCCTGCCTTTTCCAGCAGCCATGGAAGATTGTTTTGACTCTTGTGACCATTTGTTCCTGTAGGCAAGGGAGACTCTTCCTGGTCTGTCCCTCCGCAGTCCTTTTGATGCTGTCACCCACTCCCTATTCAGTATCATCTGCAGATTTAATTCCGTTGCTATTTGCATCCTCTCTCAGGTTGCTAATGAAGATGTTAGTGGCACCCTGTTGGTATTTTTCTATCATTATCCTCATTTAACTTTTATATATATATATATATATATATATATAATTGTGCTCAATAAAAACAAGATCAAGTAGTGATGGTCCATTTTGTTGGATGCTGCACCAACAGACTTGGACCAAGTCCCTGCCCCAAGAGCTTGCGTTATCATTAGGGACTGGTTATTTATCTGCATTATAATCAGACATGTAAGTCTGGCCTTGCATAACCCCTTCAGAGGGGTCAGTCTTGCAGCTCTGCCCTACATAAAATATTTGAAACCCAACTGATGTTATTGAAGTGGTTTGCAGATCTTCAGGGCTGTGTGAGAAGTGATGGCAGTACAGGATCTTGTGTGCAGTAGCTGGTGAGGAGCAGAGGAAGAGCAGAGAAGAGATGTCCTTGTGATTAAAATCAGCATCACATCAGACGACATTGCCCTAATCCCAGCTGTGCTACTTCATGAACTAGTTAAATCCATTCCTCTGGGTCTCTTTTCCACATGGAAAATAAAGCAGTGCTTCCCTGGCAGATGTTATTTACACTGAACTTTACTGCTCAGAGCTGTGATCTTTGGACTGAAGCTGGCCTAGGAGCAGAAGTTATTGTCAGGTAGAAAAGTCCACCCCAGGTATAGAGTGTCACCTGCTTTGTTCACAGGGGACTGAAGGAAAAGCTGCTTTCTGAATTCAGCCCTGCTGCTCAGAGTGGGTGGTTGGTTGCTGCCAGGAGATCCCTCTGTGTGGCTCTTAAATCTCAGTATTTCCAGTTGAGCTTTGCGCATCTTGCACCTCCTCAGAGCGTGTTCTGGGCTCATTTCCTTCTCTTCATGGCAGCCACCCAAAAAGCCTTGGTTGAGACCAGAATGATTGCTTTGTTATGCATTTCGGCGCTAAAGGTGACCTGGAAACTTTTTTCCCCCTGTTGAGATCTGAGCGTTGACGGCGGCTTTTCCTTGCTCTGGGGCTGACGTCACCAACACCTTGAGCAGAGCAAGGAGCTGCCTTTCTTTTCCTGCATGAGGTGTCGGTGACTTCAGCAGTGCTCACTGGGGAAACATGGGATGGTGCAGGCAGGGCTTGGCAAGAGTCTAAAGTAAGCAGGGAAGTATTTACATTTATGCTGTTTTAATGTGCTCTGAAGTCCATGTTCATTTTGCTAATGACTTTGATCTGAGAGACTATTACTTTAACTGGAAAAAAGAACATTTCCGCTGCTGCTATTTTAGTAGTTGATAGGTGTGTTTGGACTTACTTTGAATGCAAGCATGCACACATGCCAATATCTAGATGTAGCTATTATCTCGGGCTGAAATATTGGATAATTATGTTTGACGGGAGTAAAGTGTTTATTTTTCATTTCTAGGTGATCACTTAATGTCCTAAATCTGCACAAGGGAGCATGTCTAAGCTATTTTTGTGCCATGAGATTGCAACTATCATTTAAATAGGCTCTATTTTTCCCTCTCAGGAAATTTGCATTTAATCTCTTGCCCTCCTCTTCCCCCCCCAGTGAAAATAACAGCAAAAAACCCAAAAGAGACTCAGGTGCCAAGCATACATAAAGGACTCGCTTCAAATTCTCAAATAGGAGTGAGGAAGAAGGGTAGAAAATTTCTATATTTAGACTCCAGAAGGTGCCTGTTTTATCTCCAAATAAAGGAACAATAGCCCCTTGGTAATAATTTCCTAAGAAAGAAGTTAATGAGAGGGAGAAACACAAACATATACTTTGATGTGTACTTCGAACAACAGTATAAATATGTAGAGAGTTTTTGTGAGGACCTTCTCCCTAAAGTATAGGTTTCCTAGTCTAGGCCTGGAGCAAGACAAATGCTTGTTTGTGCAGTGCTGTGGCTTTACTGGCACCTTTGCTCCCCCCCCCACCAGTGGGATATTTACCTTTTCATTCCTGAGGCTTACTTGCTGCACCTCAACCGATGAATGATTTTTAGCAGGGTTTTGAAGGCTAGATCAGATATGCTTCCTTCTGCAGCAATCTAGGTGGCTGTTAATGATTGCAGCTGATGAAAAGTCTTTGAACTTTACAGGTTCTTGAATTCTCCTTAGCTGAATTTGTCTTTTGCGTGTAGCCTGATGCCAGATCAAGTGGTACTAGACATTAGTCTGGCTTGCAGGGACCTACGGGTGATGCAGCTCTTTATTCGGTTTCTCACTGCATAAAGCCCCCTTGGTTCGTGGTTCTAGGAGCACAGCAGAGCAGGCATGCAGCTGGTTTGGATTATAGACGGTAAGAGTCTGGGGAGTTTTTCCTTATGTGAAGTGCTATGGTTTTCATCAGAGACTCTTCTAAGGCTCCAGCTGACTTACATAAGCCAGCAGGTTTACTGAGGCCACTGCTCAGTCTGTTAAGATGAAGGAGAGATTGTCACTTGATGATGATTAATTTAGGAATGCATTAACATGCCAAAGAAATCGAATGATAGAGGCTAGCTTGCCCTCTCCTCTGGTTTCCTAGACCCTGGGGAAAAAACCAAGCCAAGGCTGAAGCATATGACTTAATTAATGATGACTGTGGACTTAGCCTCTGCTACCATTTGAGCAAACCAGTCAGGGGTTCTTTTTCTCTTCTTTCAGATGTGGTCACTGATACTTGCTGCCGCCTTGGTGTTTGGGTTTTTATTTAATCTTGAAACTGAGGGTTAGGTGAAACTGACCTTGAGCTGCTGCTCAGGTGCCTCATACCCTCTCTGTCCAGTTGTAGCTCCACCAGGTTGAGCCTTGACCACCCTTTAGGTGGTGACCCCAAATGACGGGGGAGCTGGAAGCTATAAAATACAACCACTGCGGTAAATGTATGAATGCTGAAGGACTGTGCTTGCTTAAGCTTTCATCAGCATGTCATCGATTTCATAACCCCGAACAGACCGGTCGCTCAGATGCATATCCTGGCTCTGCCACGCGTTGGGCTGTGAGAAAACCCATCACGCTGGTGGGATTGAATCAACAGCTGGAAGCAGCCAACAGCGTCATGCCTCCTTGGGGAGTAGCAGCAAGGGTCTGTGTGGGGGGTGGTGGCTGCTGAAGTAAACCAGGGCAGGCATGCAGATGCCTTATCTGCACAAGGCTGGGTTCAACAGAGTTAGGTTTTTTCCAAAGTTCAGTTGATCTCCGTCACCTGCTGTGCTCGGCTGTGCTATTTTACCCCTTTGCTTTGCAAGTCTTGGTCTATGAAAGGACTTTATGAAGCTGATTGAAGCTGTCTGACTGTATCTGGCAGGGTGCAGGCACTGTGAGCTGCTTGAACTAGAAGCAGGTGCCCTGGTTTCCCCTGGTCTCCTCCTCCCCATTGCCTCTTCCCTCCTTGCCAGGGCTTGTCGGACAGCGTGGGCAGTGGGGCTGCTTTGCAGCAGAGGTTAGGCTTGCCTCTGCTGTCCCTTGGTACAGCAGAATGAAAACTGCTTTTTCAGCTGAGCCTAGTACACTACTGAGCATTTTTCCAAGTCCACCCAGTTTCCCCCCGACAGTTGTCAGGCATTCTATAAATGTCTCAAGCCCTTCTCGCCCTGCTTCCAGGGTTTACCATGGGCAAGTGTTTTCTCAGGCTGGGATTTGAGCCGCAGAAGGGTGTTGGTGGCTGTAAGTCCTGTGATGCCAGTTCAGGAAGAGCAGGGGGGGTGCAGTGTGCCTAGTGTTTGCTGGCATCACTGAGTCCTCTGGGTCTCTCTGCAGACTCGAGCCCTGGGAGAATGCTGAGCGTTTTAAAAACTGAGTACACTAGCACAAGTTTGAATATTAAATCTACATTTCAAAGTCCTGTTATTACTTACTACATTTTTATTGCTTCCCCTGCCCTTTGAATCCAAGTACAGTTTGTGGTGTAGGAACACGATGAGAGCTGGGCTCAAGGCTGGGATGTGGAGAATACCCACCAGATGGATCTGACTGGCTGGGGGAAGGATCCTGTGGCGATCCCAGCCTGCTGTGTCTGGATCTGATTGTGTACCAGCTAAGCATGCAAGGGGCAGAGCAGGCAAGGACTGACAGGCATCATGTGGGAAGAAGGGGAAAGGAAGGCAGGCTAGCAAAATTCCTTGTGCATCCTCTCAAAGGGAGCCTATGCCAGCACATGATCTGCCAGCAGCAGATGTAAGCTCTCAAAAACAGCAGGGAGGATGTTGACTGCAACAATGCATCAAGGCTGCGGTTTGTAACCTCAATAGTAAGGCAGTTAACTTTTTTTTTTTTAACAAAGACATTTTGATTGCCAAATCCATAACCATTAGCAGCTGTGGTTTCGAGCTGTTCCTTCCTCACCCGTTGCAGTCTAGACCTGACAGGCTTTCAAACAAAAGTTTGGCTGCCGGCTTTTGTTTGTGTTTCTTTGTGATCCTGCTTTTATTCTTTTTGCCTGTTCTGTTGATTCGGATTGAATGTTGATGCATATTGCTTTTCTAACTCACCAACTCAGCCTCTGTGGAGTGGTTTCTCTGCATCCATGTGGTCTTCTGGGGCCGAGGGCAGCATGTAGAGTTTCTCGGGTGCATGTTCACATGTTTCTGCCTCAGGCTAGAAAATTTGGCATTTCTAGAAAGTTGAATCTGCTTTGGGATTTCTGTTTAGGAAAAAGTTATGTTTCTCACGGGCAAAAGGCTGACTGGCCTGTGCTAAGGCAGAGGGAACGGGTCCTTAAAAGATGATGCTTGAAAGCATGCTTGAATTTGAAAGTGTGATGGAAGACCATGTCATGAGGGGAGATCAAATGTTGAAGTGAGGCACTTGGTGCTCTGCAGGCTCTTCACAAAACTGGGGGTCTGAATCAGGAGAAGGTGACACACAACAGCAGCAAACCTGGATTTCCTGGCTCAGGTGATGGCTTCTGTTGCCAGTTGGGTGTCACCTTTGGTTTGAATGTGCTCTGGAGCACTTCAGGGTGAAGGTCGAGTTGGAAAAATTGGCTAGATAATCCCCAAAAGTGGATGTACTTGTAAACAGGCGATGTAGACTACCACTGTTAGAACAACAGATGGGGAAACGATACTTCAACACCACTCTCCTTGGAAAAGCAACAAGGACGGATGTGGCTTAGGCGCAGTGGTTCCTGAAGGCTGCTCCTGCAGACTGTGAGAGGAATAGAACTTTTTTTTTTTTTCCTTTTGATATGAAGTAACTCCTACCTGCAGATGGACCACAGAGCCAGTAACTGAGCTCCAAGCACTGGATCAATTTTGGCTGTAGCTATACCCCAGCAGGTCTGTGGGGTAGCTGCGGGCAGGAACCAGGGTTACTACTGGTGGTGCCGGAACTGGAATCAGGGAGCTTGCCCGATTCCCACAACCGGATAATCATCATCTTTCTAATTTTTGATGGCTCCATTTTTCCTGTTTCCCTGTATCTGTGTTACTGGCATTGCTGCAAATGCCCCTCTTTGGCTGTGGCACCCCTGTTGCTCACCAGAAACTCTTGACTTTCTTTTCCCTTTTGCAAACCACTAAAGAAACATTTTCTAGCTGGATGGTGAGCAATTTCCCTCCGGAGAGGAGGAGAAAATGGCTGTTTAGTAGTTAATTACCTGTTATGTTGGTCTGACAGCTATGAAGCTTATGAGGCATGAAAGAAGAGTGGATCAGCCTTTCCCACAAATCACTGAGAAAACGGGGTGAAGGAAGTTGTGCCTGGCTCCCAGGGGGATGCCTCTCATCCCACTCCTCTCCTTTGCACATGGCCCTGGGGCTTCTCGTAACGCCTGGGGAAGAGCCTAGTGCATGTTTTTGCCTGCTGGAGAAAGCTGATTTATTGCCACTGCTTGTTACAGCAGCCCTGCTCTTTCAGAGGGGACAGTCTCTGCCAAGATTATTTTTTTTTCCCTTTGAATGCATTTTACGGTGAGCTCTCTTGCCAACACATGGGCTCTGCTTGCTTTTATTCTTTCCAGACAGCATTGCTTTCCAGTGCTGCCTCTTTTATTTCGAAGGTCTTGGAGAGCAGTGGGGAAGTGAAGGCTGGAGCTGGTGTCCTGGCCCAGTGCTGCCTGGCAGTGAGCTGTATTTCCCCTGTTGTTCACCGAGGAGACATGCCAGGAAAATGATTCAACCCTTTCCATTATTAACCTTGCAGAACATCTCTACCACCTCCTTGCCATTCGGTGCCCATGCCCCAAGGCCACCGCCCTGGCAGCTCTAAGATGGAGAGGATGGTGGTGACCCAACAGAGGACTACAGGTTCCAGCGTGCAATTCTCTGCCACACTCTGGCTAACCGAGATGCGCACTGGGGCTGTGCACTCGCACGCTCAATGGGCAAGAAGAGCAGAGGAGAGCTCAGGCTGCATTGCAGGGCTCTGTAGGCCAGCATGTATAAAACGCCGGGGCCATTCCCAGCCGGTGTTAGCATTTGGTCTCTTGCACTGCATTTACTTGTCTCCTTTTGTGTCTGGAGACCTTAATGAGAGCAAAAGATGCTCTTGAAAGGTCGTTAACGAAGCTGCTGGGGAGTGTTTTGGCTTTGTGCTGCGTGGAGCTGCTGCTCCCTTGCATGTGGTGCCTTTGTTCCTTCCTTGGATGCACCAGAGCAGAGCTCATCTTGTTAGTGATGGTTTGGCTCCCTCCCGGCATGTTTTGCTTCGGCTCTTTCAGTTCCCCTGCCTTTGGTTCATGTCAACATGGCTTATTGGGGAGGGGTGAAGAAATCAAGGGGCTCAGGACAGCCCTTCTCTGTGGGTTTTTTTTTTTTTTCTACTGCTGTGACAGAATTGGGACAAGCTAAGGGTCCCGAGCTCTGCATTGTTACCAGCAATGCTGGGCAAGCCTGCATGGCCCCTGCATCCTGCTGCAGGCTTTACCCAAATCAGAAAACAAAAATACTTACTTTAACAGATTTGGAGTGGGGGGAATTAGCAGGACTTTTTGTTTTTCTCAAGTGTCAGAGAAGGTGAGTTTGTGTCTCTGTTGGCTCCAAGCTGGCTTGTCCCCTCCTTTGCTCTTTTGCTGTGTGCTGTGGAGTGGGGAGACTGACAGCCCTGCTGCTATTTCTGGTGGTGATGAGCTGGTGATGGGAGATGAGGGATAGTGAAAACAAAGTGTAGGGAACATTCATTAGCAATTATCCCTGCTTGCAGCTTGCTTGGGGTGGCTGTTGGGGACATCTGATAGCCACTTAATATATGTTCAAAGCGCTAGCTCCAGAGCCAGGATGAATGTGAGGGTGGGTCTGATGGCCAGTTTTTGGAGGAGCTCAGTGCTCAGCTCCCTTTTCCAGCTTGTACTCAGATGCTACATTTAACCTCGAGCTCTTTCTGTGTGTTAAGCTGCCTTCCCCCCCGCCTCCCCCCGCTAATCTCTTCACAGCTAGGGTCTTACAAACCTGTTAGCAGCAAACTGAAGCCCAACCAGTGTGGTCGCAGAGATGGGTCGAGCAGGGAGGGTGGTGGTTGCGTGGATGCCAATGTATGGAGAGTATACGTGGGGTTTTTGACTGTGTGAAGCAGTGGGCTGGAGCAGCAGTTGGTAAGCTGTGCCTGCTGTTCGCAGCCCACGGAGCCCACCGTCCTCCAAACTGTCTAGTTGCAAGCCTGCTACAAGGTGGCAGAAGGTCTGAAAGGAGGCTGAATCATTCTTTTTTTTTTTTTTACACCATAGTTATATTGCATAAGCCCTCTCCTTCAAGCTTTCCTGCTCCTCTGCAGGATTGGAGGAGGGTGGGTTTTCTTCTTCAGGGACAACCTGGCCTCTGGACTATATTTGCTGTAGAAAGCCTTTTTAACCATCTTCTCCTAAATGCTAACTTGCTTCCTAGTAGAGGCAGTGTCAAAGCCTGGAGTACTGGCACCTGTCTTATTTACACCCTCAAGATTATAATGATGAGTGCCATTGAAATTAAGAAGGAACATCTCCCATCAGACTCCTGGCTGGTTTTGATTCTTGGTCTCCAGTAGAGAGGGAGAGTGTTTCTCTCCAAGATGACCTTTTATTTAAAAAACTGCTGTTGCAGATCCTCTTTACTGGGGATATGCTCTGCCTTCTCTCTCTGGCTCAGTAGATGTGGCTTTTGGACTTTTACTACAAGTCTCAGACAGTGGTTGCTGTCTTGTGGGGTGTAGCAGTTGGGAGTAAGTTTGTTCTCCCTCTGCTAAACTTACCACGTTGCAAATTGTAGAGTGATTTGACTGATGTCTTACAGCAGCGACATTGAGAAATTAGGTTTTTTACTTGTTAGACACTTGGGCAGCTTTGGAAAATGTAATGGGGACAAGAACGTGTTTGGTGTTTTGGTGGCAGCGTCTCTGCTGAGACCAGAAGCCAGCTGAGTAGCTGCCAATAGGAGAGGCACCTTTGGCACGGGGCAGGTAGGTACCGATGTCCTAGCTAAGCTGCAGAAAGAGCCACAGAGGTGGAGGAGTGCTGCCATTCAGATGCTGTCTGTCTTGGTCTTGTTACGACCAGAGCAGATAGCGTAGATAGAGTTGGTGGTGGCTAAGGTGATGTTGCTCATGGTGGTCATGCATGACATTAAGAGCAAGCACTGTTTAAGGGACTAAATAACAACGAATTTTGGGAAGGAAATACTGACAGCTCCAGTGACCTCTAGGGAATGAGGTCCATGGAGGTGGTTTCTAAACGTGAAATATTGGCAGCTAGTTATAGGTGTGCTGGGGAGAGGCTGTGGTCGTGGTCCTCATGATGTGTGGCAAAATCATATCTGGCTGTTTCTCTATTCAGTTTGCAGGCAGTGGTTTCAAGGGTGCAGCAGGCACATCTAATTTTTTGCTGCTCTCCAAGAGGAGTCTCTGTTCCTACCAGCCCCTGGCCACACACTCCTGCTGTTCACCTGCTTCGCTGGACCCTTCTTTGAGCAGTTTGGTCCATTAACCTGGCAGAAAACTGACTTTACCCAAAAACTCCCTAAATTTCTGCAGGTGAATGAGGAGAATTAACTTGTGGCAGGGACTGGGGGAAGAGGGGAGCCTGGACATTAGATTGGCTCAGCATCTTGTGGGAGCTCAGTCTCATCTCTCCACCTGGGAGCATCTTGTCTCTAGGCAGAGGAAAGGGTTACAGCTTTTTCTCACCTCTGGCAGGCAGGAATATTCTGCTTTTGTTGTTTACCAGGATGGGATAAGATGTTTCCCTACAATAGGAAGCCTTAAATGTAGCAGCTTGATAAGAGGCTCCTTCCCTGCCTCCCAGGAGTGAGATGCCAGAGGAAGGACCAAGGCTTTTAAAATGCAAGACGTGAACAGATTTGGCACACATACAGAAATGTACCCTGTTAGCAAAGATAAAAGGCTGCAGTGTGGAAGTGTAAACCCAAGTCACAGCTGTGGCATCCGCCTCAGCCTTGGGATTGGATTGAGCTGGAAGCTTTTGGAGCTGAAGGTTTGATCCTGGTTTTGGATGAAAGCTGTCAGTAGAGAAACCAACCTCACTGTTGCTTTTACTGCTGATGCCAGGGTGCCTGTTAAGGGAATGTTCCTTGTGTGTGGGATTGTAAGGTGTGTGTGTGGGGGGGACATGGTGATGTCCAGGTCCACCTAGGAGATGGTGTCTGAGGAGATACAGGAAGCAGCTGTACTCCAGGCAGCAAGACCTCTATGGCACACTGGTTCCAGACACACAACCTGGTTGAAGAAGCCACTGGTTGAACCGTATGTAGTAGAGTGGGGATGGACTATCTCTGCGACCAGATTTGGATGGTGACTTACACCCCCTGCTTTATGGTGTGACCTTCAGAGGCTGTGCTGTTGTGGGAGCTGCAGAGTAGGTCAGGTCCTCTGGCTGCAGAGCGGCCACTAGTCACCCGCGTGATGCTGAGAGCAATAAAGCAGTGCCAGCATTTTGCACTTACCAGGCATTGGTGGGGGATATTCACGTTGGCTCTTTCTAACCTTCCAAGATCCTCCTTCCCTGCAAATGGGAAATGAAAATCCTTGGCATTGGCATGGAGCAGTGGAAGCAAGTCAAGTAACATGGCTCAGCCAAAAAAAAAAAAAGAGGAAGAAACCTGTCCAACCCCAGATTGGTACAGCAGGGTGTCCGCGTGCAATGCAGATCAGTGTGGCTCTTTCTCCTCCAGCGCGGGTGTTGTACAGAGCAGCTAAGTGCACGTACATCTCTCTCTTGCTCGGTGAACAGCTCTTACACGTTGTTGTAAAATGAGAGGGGCTGGAAATGCTTTCTCCGGTTGATCCAATCCTAGTGTCAGGCTTCTGTAAATCTCCCCTAACTGCTGGCAATGCTGCCAAACCCCGCTACAGCACAGGGAGGGTGGGTTGCTCCCTGCTTCCCTCTCCATGCCCAGCTGTTCCAGGGCAAAACCAAACTCATCTTGGCAGGTCAGTAAGAGCTTTTCAAACACTCAGCCTAGGAGTCATTTGTTAGTAACAAATGGGGGATTTGCCAGGACACGCTGCTCCATCTGGTCTGGCATCCTGTCCCCTACAGCAGCCTTGACAGATCTGCTTGAGAAAGGCAGGGGAGAAAAGGAAAAAAAAAGAAAAAAAAAAGGCAGCAGTTTTTCCCATGGAAGAAAAAAACCCACTTTGGCAGTCTGTTTGAACAGGGTTTCCTGGGCTGGAGCACCTTCATGGCATGCTGTCACCTCTGACCCTGTCAGCACAGCATTGTAGCTAATGGAGAATCTGAAGTGATGGTTGGCATATGCATTTTTTTATTACTGTCTTGCATTTCACTTCTAAACACCAGTGAGGCTGAGCTGCATCCAGAGGACCTTGGTGCACTTCCCTCATTGAGTGTTTTTTTTCTCTCCTTTTTCTCCCCATGGTTAATGAGAGAAACAATCTGTTTATTCTCTCCCTATTAAAATTCCCCTGTGTCTTCATCACAGTGAAATCTCTCTGTAGACTCCATGTTTGGAGACAGCCTTGTGTGGAGATGGCTGGCTTCTCCAAGCCATCAGCTTGGTGTGTTGCAAGCATTTTTCTGTTGCTTGCCCTTTACATTCAGAGGAATCTCAAGGGCTGTGTCCCCCACAGCAGGATGGTGCCCATTCTCCAAATATCAAAGCCCTTGTGTTTGGACTGAGCTTTGTGGGGAAGAGGTGGGGTATCTGTAGTAGAAGTACCTGTAGCTGGGACAGCTGCTTCAACAGAAGAGGTGGCCACCCTTTGCTGGCCATCATTTTGTTGGATTTGCCAAGCTGTTTCGGTTGAGGTGCTGGTGTGCTGCCCGTGACTGGCAGGGGTTTAGTGGGGGTACCTACATCCCTGGTCAGCTGAATCTGGGAATGCGTTGGACTGAAAATTGGTCTCATGCTTGTCCCAGCACAAAGCAAGGCAAGCTTGGCAGGATCCCCAGCCGCCTCTCTGTTGATGCCTCATGCTTTAGATCAGCTTAAGGCAAGTGTGAAACCACACCTTTTAGGCAGTGAAACACAGGTCGGTGCTAAAGGGGGCTGAGAAGGATTAAGGAGCACACAGGGAAGCAGCTTGGTGAGCAGATTCGAAAAGGGAGCAAGCTCTAGCAGAGGCATGATGAGAAGAGACTTAGAGGGGGGCTCACTGATTGAGATCCAAAGCTGCAATGGGTGTTTGGTTTTTTTTTCATTGAAAGTTCTTGAACTGGTTTAGTCTGAGCTGCTACAGCCTAGATATAACCCATCTCTTAAATAATGATTTCTCTGCTCCTGATTGTCGAGCTCTTTCCAAACCCATGGCAGTTTGCCTGACTCTGTTTTCTGTGTGTCTCTGTGTTCTGCAGTATCCGGATCTGAGCCAGGAGTCTGGGTCTCCATTTGTCTTTATCTGCACTAATCCCCAGGAGATGGTTGTGAAGTTTCCCATCAAAGGAAAACCCAAAATCTGTAAGTAGTAAAGTTTCCACAGATGCCCCCCTTGGCCTTTCATGCCTGCTCTCATCACCATCTCTGCTTGCCTTTGCCATATGAGTTCGCAACCTTTGCCCTGTGCTCTTTGATCTGTAGGTGTTTGTTTAATGACTTGAATACATCTGTAATATTTTTTTTTGTCTTTGGTTCCCCTTTCCCCAGATGTTGCTTCCTTCTAAATACATGCCTCTTCCTGCCTCT
The DNA here is from genome assembly GCF_023634085.1 of Falco cherrug. Taxonomy (NCBI): domain Eukaryota; kingdom Metazoa; phylum Chordata; class Aves; order Falconiformes; family Falconidae; genus Falco; species Falco cherrug. The sequence continues at coordinate 536,431 of NC_073703.1, read as the reverse complement.
CCAAACACTCAGGAGTCAAAGAGCGCTTGTGTCTGCAGCTGATCCGCTTCTGGCATCAGCCTGAGTCAGGATACGAGCCAGTGCGGCGATGCTCAGGCAGACCCATGCTAGCTCCTTGTCTGTGTTCAAAATTACCCTTTTGCCTGTGAGGATGGTGAGGACTTGAAGCAGCAAGAGCTGCAGGGCCAGATGGATGTTCTTCATCCGTAGGCCAGCATGATGGGGTGTCCTGGCAGAGTTGCAGGGAAGCACCGCAGCATCTGTCCGTGCTCCGCTTGCCAGTGTTGTTAGTCCCTTTTATGAGCCCACCAGCCCCTCTGCAGGCTGCCAGTTATTCCTACCCGCTGCTGTAAAAAGGATGGAGGAGGGATGCAGCAGCTGGGGAGCCTGCAGTAGCTTCCATCCTTATTAGCAGCCTCCCCACCACACAGCCTGGAGAAGGCACTGTACACGCTTTCAGGGGATGTGAAAAATTAATTTGATGGGCTAAAAGCAGCATAAGCAAAAATAGTCTTGGCTGTTTGTTTAGCAGAGCTGATGACTGGGTTTTCTTTCTCATTTGCAGTGTGGTTCTCTAGGAGTAGTTATCTAGTAGCAGAGGGGTGGCAGTATTTCTCAGTACCAGTTAGGTAAGGGCTTTTGAAGCACAGTGTAGGATTTTTTTTCTGTTGTTTTTGAGAGCTTTTTTTTTCCCATCTGTGCTCGGAGAAGCACCATTCTCCCACGGCTTCAGTCTCTTCCTGGGTATTGGGGGTATTCATGCCCTGCTGGGGTACTGAGAAGGCAAAACGATTTGGTTTCTTCACAGCCTTTGTAGCAACAACTGGGAGGTGTGTTCAGCCAATGGTGACAAACGGTGCTTGGTGAGCTGCAGCACTTGGATCTTGCTAGTGGCACTGTCCTCCTGCAGGGACAGGTCTTTCCCGGTGTGCCAGTGAGCAGGCAGGGCTGCACCGAGTTATTTAGGATGCAAACATCTTTTTGCGGTAGAACAGCCTCATTGCTGTGGCGTGCTGGAGCAGCTGCTGTGGGGTTTTTTCCTCTTTTTTTTTTTTCCCCTTGTTTTAACCTCTCCTTGCTCTTGTACAGGTGCTCTCATGCCCCTTCACTGCCACATCTGCCTGCATTCAGCCGGTGGTGGCTAAGGGGAAGCTGCTGTGTGGTGTGAGCACAGGGCAGCCGGCTTCTGCTTGTCTGCCTCACTGGGTGCAGGTGCTGCCAGTCCCCTCCCCATCTGTCACATTGTCTGCTTTGTGTTGTGACACTTTCCTGCTTGGAGAAGGATCAGTCTAACAGCCTGGAAGGAAGCTGGCTGTGCTGGCGGCTGGCTGTGCTGCCTGCTCCTGCTGCTGGCCTTGCCTTTCCTGCCCTCCATCCCGACAGGAGCTGTCATGAGAGCAGCGGCAGGGGAGACTGTGGAGTTGCATATTCACCTCCCGGAGGGGACATCGTCTGTCTGGGTGATATTTGTGACAGCCTTGGGAAGGAGCAGGGAAGCCTTTGACCTTTCATTGGAGTAAGGCGCTGTTTTAATAGGAGCTGGCATTACATCTGAGGCAGTCAAAAGCTTAATTCTCCAAGCTGGAAGCAGAGCAGGGGGAAGGTGCTGGCTCATGTCCCCACCTGAGCTCACCGGCTGCCCCGGTCTTCTTGAAGCCTGGCTCAAACCATGACAAAATGCCAGTTTGTCTTGTTGGGAAGCCAAGCCATAGTGGTTTTCCTTGCCAGATAACAGCATGGACCTTGCCACAGTGACATCCGAATGCTTCTCTGTTGCAAGTTAGCTGTTTCTAGCAGCATGGGGAGGGGAAAAAAAGAAGTAACATAGCTCAATTTTTGCTGCCAGGGTTATTGTTTGTGTGGAAGGGATGAGTACTGTGTTTGTGTTGCATCTGGGAGCATGGCTTTCCCCAGACACATTCCTGCTTAGTTTTAGCACTTGAGGACAAAGCTTCCTGGCAGTTCTCAGGGGTGATTTCCTTGAATCCAGGCAAAGCTTCCCTGAAGCCTCCCTCAAGCATCGCTCAGAAGCCACTCTTCAACAGCCGACGGCTGGAAGAGTGTAAAGGAGAGGGTGAAGGGACACGTCACAGTGTGAAATGAGAGTCCTTAAATCATTGAGTGGAAAAAGAAGGGGACCCTGGGGCTGTTGCCTTATTTTTAGCCTTTTCCTAAAGGTTACCTGTGTGGTGTTTTATGTTTGCCAGCTGGCAGAGCAGAGGAGCCTTCTGATCACTTTTGGGGTCCAGGAGGAGCAGGCAGGCATGGTAAATATGAAGCTTCTAGCCCTGGAGATGACACAGTGTTGGTGATGGGGGACCAGAGCATGGAGCAAAGCGTGAACTTGCTGCCTTTCTCCTGCCAAAAACCCCACAGCTTGGTGACACAGTGGTCTGACACACTGCTTCCAGACAGTCTGGCTGTCCTGGCTCAGCCACGCAGGGTGCCCATTGCTGTTTCCAGCCACTGCAAGGAGGGGGCTTCTTCCCCACCCTTAGGCAGGTAGGAGAAGTCTTCTCCCACAGAGGGTGGCAGAGGGGATGTTGGATCTCCTCCACCTCCTAACTACGGCACAGGACAAGAACGCTGTCTGAAAACAGATGCTCCCATTAATGCCCTATTTTGCCCTTTTGCTTGGCCTCAGTTTTAGTTTTCTCATTTGTGATGGTGGAGAAATTTTGCAGACAGCATTTTGTGTCCCATGGGCTGCGGGCTGGTGTTTCTGCTCCTAATTTCAGCCTGACCGTAGCTGTGTTTCAGTTTAGGGATATATGGCATGGTGACTTGCAAACTGTTGCTCATGTCTTTTTTTCACACGTGTTATGGTTTTGGTGCATTGAACTTACTTCCTTCTCAGGCTCAGACAGGAGGAAGGCTGGCCCAAAACCCAAGCTGAAGGAGGAAGACTGGTTTCAGGGAGGCTGTTTTGTCCTGGTGGGACATCCTGAGCAAAGCTGTTTTGTAACCTACCTCTGCTGGGAAAAGTATTGTCAGGCTCTTCGTTGGGCTGAAATCGAGAAGTTTTCTTGGTTTGAAGGGAAGGTGATGGTCTCTGGCTGGTTTGGAGCCATTTTCTCTGGACAAGCACCTGCTTCTCATGGCACATGAGCATTTACTGGCAGTTTTTGGAGCAGTGGCCAAAGTGGGACTGGTTTGGAGCCTAGTGGTTCTTGTCTCCACCAGGGATTAGGTCTACTGTGTGCTGTAGCTGGGTTGGAGGAATGTAGTGGTCCCAGAGACCACATGGGCTGTGCTTCACCCACAGGGTGGTACCAGGATTGATCCCCCCGAGGGATAATGCTGAGGGACCTGGATGAAGTGCTGCCAGCTCTGGCTCCATTCACCTCACTGGGATTTTGCTGGGATGGGCTCTTGTCTGTCCATCTCCTTAGGATCAAACTCTGATCCCTTGCCTACCTTCCTGACGGTATGACCACAGCGGACCCCCATGTCCCTCCCAATGGGTGCGAGAGATGCTCCCCAGGGACTGGGGCCACCCTCCCCAGCTCAGAATGGGGTCTGTGTTGGAGTCCCATCCCTGCTCTCAGCTACAGACAGAGGCAGGATGAGGCTGGCATTTGGAGGATGGGAAGATGCAGGGGAGCAGGAGCAGGGAGGCGAGTTCCCAGGGAGACATGGCATTAGAGGAGGTGACTTGTGCTGGCTGACAGCAGAGCTTCTCTGGGAGGCTGGGTCTTTGCCGTGCTGCATCGCTTAAGGTCACTTTCCTTTTCTTCCTCTCCCTTTTGGAGGAGAGAGCTTTGCCTGGGAGAGCGGGAGCATGCTTGCTTTTTTACAGACAGGGAGAGGGGTACAGGGATGCTCCTCTGAGGCAGCACATCTCCCTCCTGGCTTGCTTGCTGTGCCTGGCTTTTGGCTTCTTCTACAGGAGTTCCCCAGATCTCGTGTTCTGGTGTCCTGCTCCTCTCCCAGGCAGGAAAGCGGAGCTGGCAGCAAAGCCACCAAAGGGCTGTGAAGGACAAGGGGAGGCAAGTGCTTTCTCTGGGTCTCACTGGAGCAGCTGGCCATGGGCACCTGGGCTCCCAGAGGCACTGCCCAGTGGCAAAGGCAGCATGGCCCTCCCAGTTGGTGGCCTTGGACGCCCCCAACCTGGCACTTGGCAGCACTGAGCAGTTGGTCCCCATGACATTGTGTGCCCCATTGCATCAACATCCCCAAGCTGAGGGTTTATTGTCCCCAAGCCCAGCTTTCTGCCACACTGTGAAGAAACATGACTGCAGCATGGTCCTTGATGGTCTCCCATCTCCTTCAAATGTGTTGACATGCATCCTGCGGGCAAGCAAAGGGATCGGTTTCCCCCCTGGTAGTGGCAGGCAGGCAAGTACTAGATGTTAATTTACTCTCCACCTTGCTGAATTTCTCCCTCTTCAGCATCTCTTTGCCATGTTGGACATATTTGCCCCTGGCTCTCCGGTGTCACGCCTGCAGAGGGAGGCCATGGTGGCTGGAAACGCGTGGCTCCTCAAGCATGATAATTGAATGTGACAGGAACACACTAACTAGGAGACCTTGCTGCCTCCAGCTTATTTGCATTGCAAATAGCATTTAAAAATAAAGAGTGATGAGAATTTGTTGTGTTTTTTTCTTTTCTTTTTTTTTTTTTTAATCCCCTCTTTACAGGGAAGCTGGATGCAAAGATCCATCAGGGAGCAAAGAAGGGGTTAATGAAGCAGAAATCGATGGGGTGAGCCTCGGGGGAGCAGCGCTTTGTTCCCAGGAAGCACCCTGACTGCCACAGAAGGGTGCCAGGATGATCCTCAACTCTGGAAAGCAGGTGCAAGACAGATCCCACAGTTTTTAGGTATTGCTTTATCCATTGTGTTCCAAAAGCATTAAAAGAGATGTGTTTTCACTGAGCTCTTGCCCAACAGCCCTGTGCTTCCCGGGAAGTCATGCACTGTGGACAAGGGTGGGTGGGAGATGGGGCTTGACAGGATGGGATTCAACCAAGCGCTGGCATCTCCACATCTCCTGTGAGCACCAGATCCCAGGACGGGCAAGGGGAGCTCGCGAGCAGCGTCCAGCCCAGCTCCATCCATCTCTGCAGGCAGGAGGTAGCTCCATCCTGGCTTTGGCAGCATCTCCCTCCCCAAAATGTGCCTCAGGGTCTTTTTGGCTGGAGGGGGTCAGGCACATCAATGGCCTCATAGGAGAAGAGCAAGGAACTGGGGGATGAGAGGGATGGCTCCTAACAGCCAGAGAGCCTGAGCCCTGCCGAAGCTGGGGACTCGGGGCGAGAGGTGGCCTCTGTTCCTGCTCGGAGGCTTTCTGCTCACAGGAGCACTCTTGGCATCACCATCACCGGGAAGCGCCCAGCCTTCTCTCCTGATTTGTATCAAAGCAGCAGCCACCCCACAAAGCTGAGCCCCCCCTCCAGCAGCTGTGTGCTGGAGTTAAAAACCTGTCCTACCTTATGAATAAGATTAATTTCTCCTTTTTTTTTTTTCTTTTTTTAATCCTTCATATTCAGCATCTCCCCGCATTGCTGTGTCTGTGCTCATTACACATTTGTGTTCACTGGGCTGTGAGCTTTTCCTGCCATGTTGCTCCGGGCTCTGCCTTGTTGTGGTCTAAGTACTCCTCCTCATTCCCTGGAGCCCACCCTGCTCCGGAGGGGACAGAGCAACCCCAGAGCACTGCTAGCATCCCCCCTCCTGCTCAGGGACATGGTGGGGAGCAGAGCAGGGCTGCTGGCTCAGCTGCTTGGCGCGATCACTGGTTGCAGGTTGTCCCAGCCCTCTGCCTCTGTTCCTGTCACTACCCCAGCAGAGAGGAGGAGGGTGTGAAGCCTTCGTGGCAGCTGCCTGCACCGCCTGAAACTCAGCAGCTGGATGCTGCAGCGCTGGAAATGATCCCGCTAGCACTGTCCTTTGCTCCAGGTGTTGTCTTCTCATTCCTTTTGCTGCCTATGGGATCTCTGAGATGCTGGCAATGGTGGCTCTGGATTCAATGCCCACCCACATCATTCCTCATTTGGAAAACCTCTGTGGGTGTTTCAACTCTGAGTTGCCCAGGCACAGCATGGAGGTTGTGGTATGGGAGCTGCTGTTTGACATGGCAGAGGGAGACGGGCTTCTGCGGCTTCCTTCTTCCTCTGGCTGCATCCCCCATCCACCAGCCTGTCCTGTCACTTGTGTCCCACCAGTGTGGTCCCAGTCTGCTGTGCTGGGACACCGGTGGCTTCCTGGCATGTTTTTCTCTTCAAGTATTGTGGAGGTCTTCCTTTCTTGGGTCCGTGTGCTTTGAGAGCAAGGGGAAATGTCAGTGATGCCCATAGGAGTGGAGTTGGAGAGAGACAGGGGACTTGGGGTGGCATCCTGTGGTCCTGGTGCTGTGGGGGGAAGGAGGCAGTAGAGGACTTGGCCTTGGTGGCTGGGTGGGAGAGGCAGGACACTGAGGTTGCTTTGCCTGAGCTGCCTGCAGCTCCCTGGAGCATCTTTCCTGGAGGTGGAAGGCATCGACACTTAAGCAGCTGGCCCAAAGGAAGCGCTTGTGGGGCCAAGGCTGGGGAGATGCTCTTCCAGGCAGAAGACAGGTGCATGGAGAAGGAGCATCTGGTTATGTGGTGGATGTCTTTCACAATAAGTCACTGATGTCTCTGCTGCCCTGCCCTGCTCCTTACCGGCACGGCCTGGGATGAGCAGGATGCTCAGGACACCAGGCACCCAGGGTGGAGAAGCACCCAGGGAGGATGTGCTCAGCACCCAGGGGTTGCACCCAGGCTGGGCTCCACATGCCACAGCCCTGGGGTTTCCAGCTCCCGCTCCTCATCCCAGGAGCGCAGCGCAGCGCCTTTGGACAAGGCTGTGACAGAGTGGGGTCTTGTACTGTCCCCGTGGGACAAAGGGACTGTGGGGCTCGTGACCTGCCCATCACAACCAATGCCCATCAAATTCCCCGTCTCGGGGCACTGCTTCCCAGGACGGGTCGCTCACCCTGTCCCGTGCCGGGCAATGGGGTCTCACACGGCCCCCCGCAGCGTGTGAAATACCCCCAGAAAGGTGCTTCCCCCCACCGCTTTCCGAGGTGGCACCGCGGCGGTTCCGGCTTCTCGGGGGGGAACTGCTCCGCTCCGGGCTTTGTTCGCCGCTCCTGCGCCCCGGCTCCCGATCGCGATCCGGTCTCCGTGTTTTCCGGCCGCGGCTGTCGGGCGCCGGCGCCCCCTTTGTGCGGGCGGCGCCGCGTTTGCCGCCCGCCGGGGGCGGTGTTCTCCGCCCTCCCGTTCCGGGACTCCGCCGTCCGGGTTTTGCGCCGCGCCCGCGCCACCCCGCTCCGGCCGCCGGTCGGGTTCCGGCTCCGGGCTGCCGCGTCCCCGCCAAGCCGAGCGGAGCCGAGCGGAGCCGAGCGCCCTCCCGCCCCGCCCCGCCAGGCGGACACCGGCGCGGCCTGCGCGGCGCGGCGCGGCCCGAGGCGCGGGTGGCATGGCGGCCCCGGCGGCCGGCCCCTAGCTGCCGGCGGAGCGGCCAGGCGGCCCCATGGAGGAGACTTAGGGCCGCCCGGGACGGGAGCGGAGCCGGGTGAGTGCGGGCCCAGCCCCGCGGCGCCCCGGCGGAGTGTGCGGGCGGGGGGGGCGCCGGTCGGGGACACCCGTGGCCGTTGGGCCTTGGCCCCGCTACCCCGCGTGACCGTGGGGCCCGGGTGGTTGCTGCCGCCGCGGCGCTGCGGCTCGGGTTCCCCCCGCTGTGGCCGTGGGGCCTTCCCCCGCGGCCGTTGGGGCCGGGACCCACCCTGCGGCCTTCGAGCCCCCCCGGCTGGTTTAGGCCCCCTCCCGTGGCTGGGCGCCGGCGCCGTGTCCCGGGGGCGTCGCTCCGTGACCGTTGGGACGGGGGTGTGTGCCCCCCCTGTGACCGTCGGGGAGAGCCCCCCCCCCGTCTGTGGGGGTCGGGTACCCTCCAGAAGTGCGGGGTCACCCCCCTGCCACCGCGGGGGTCACCTTCCTCGCGGCTACGGCGCCGGGGGGAAGGCCCGGGGGCACCCAGGGAGCGGGTGGGCCTGGGGGTCTCCCCGGCTGTGCCCCCCCCCCCCGCCGCCCTGGCTGTGTGCCCGGGGGTCTCACCGTGTGCGTGGGGTGCGGATCCCCCTGCCGCGGGGGGGGACACTGGGCCCCCGCGTGTCCCACCGCCACGGGTGCGTGGGGGGGGTTATGGAGCCCCCATGGCTGCAGGAGGGGAATCCCCCGCGTGCGGGGTCACCGCCGGGGCAGGTCTGGGGGTGGCTGGGCGCGGGATGCGTTTCTGAGGGGGCAGCGGTGGCCCGGGGCGGGGAGTCGCCCCCTCTTGCTCCCCCGTCTGTGCACGGAGGGTTGGGAGGCGAGGGGCCTGGGGTGCCCCGGGCGGGCTGCTTCCCCCGGGGTGCTGCACCCCAGCCCTTTCGGGGTGCCGTGGGGGGTCGCAGCCCCTCGCGGGGGACTCCCGGGGTCGCATTTTCCCAAAGGCGTTTGGGGAGCACGGGCTGTGCGTGCGCGGCGGGGGGGCGGGCGCAGCCCCTCGGAGCGGGCTCCGGGCTCCGGCCCCCTCAGCTGCTACCGGGGGGGCCGCCGGGTGCCCCGGTGCCACAGGACGAGCGGCCGAGCCGCCACGCCGGAGCCCTTGCTGGTGGGGCCGGTCCCGGGGGCGACACGGTCAGTGACAACGTGGCCGAGCCGGCCGGGCGTCCCGTAAGGGCTGCTGGATCCCGCGAGCGGGACGGAGCGGAGAGGGCACCGCTCCTGCCGTGGAGCTCGGGCCCGGCGTGCGCCGGGAAGGTCACCGGCGAGGCCCGCTCAGCGAGGCCAGGCTCCCCTCCATCTCCCAGCCGGGTTTTTTCCCTTTCCTTTTTCCCCCTTTCTGGGAAGGCCCTTTCCCTTGGAGGAGGTGTTAAGACACGCGTTTGTCCTGGCACATGCCGAGGAACTCACCGATCCTTTTTACTCCCTGCAGAAGAATTAAGGATGCCGGCATCAGAGCTGGCTTTTGGGTTCCGGCATGCACAGGGGCGGCGTGGGTGCTCGCAGCCTTCCGTGCCTGGACATCTTCAGGAAAACCTATTGCCACGCTTTGTGCGATGACTCCAGCACCGGATTATGCTGCACATTTCTAGCTCTTTGTTGGCAGTATATGACCACACACGCATGGCACTCAGAAAATCCAGTCAGTGTATTTTATTGATTAGCTCTTGACCAGAAATAATATATAATTTATTATTTTGAAGCTGTTTCGATCTCAAAACAGAAATCCTTGCCTTTTTATGCCCTCGTTCATCCGGCAAGGTTTTCTTCTCTCCCTGTGGGGTAGAGCTCACTGAGGAAGGGAGACATGTGCAGCACTGGGAGCACAGCTGTCTCAGTGGTGCGAAAGGATGAGGATTTAATGTTTCACCTAAACTGGCCTCGCATTCAGGACAAGGGCTGTGAGCCAGTTAGAGCCACCAGAGGAAATTAATTATCAAGCAGGTTGTAATGATCTGTAATAAAGTATGGCCAGGACACGGGGATTTTCTTTCTTTCGTTTTTCAAGTTGGGCACTTGGACTTGGTTTCCAGTGGCGGGTCTGTGTGTTTTGTGGGTCGCCATTAGGCTGCTCGTTAGCTGGAGGGGCTGGTGTGTGAGTGTCTACACACGTAGGTGTCTCTGCGCGTGCTGAGAACAGTGTTCTTCCTTTCCTGGGGAGAAGCTCCTGCAAATAAGGGACGTTTGTCTGTCTGTAGCCCTGTGCCGCGGGCTGTGTGGCAACTGCAAATAATCCCTCTGCAGTTGCAGGGCTGCAAAGTCCCCTCACGCTCGCTGCATCCGACTTGTCGAATGTCAGTGGGCACAGCATCTGCTTCTGCTGCCTTTAACGCTTTTTCCCTTTAAACCATTAGGTGAGCTGAAAATTTGCCTTTTCAGGAAGAAAGGGCTCACAGGGTGTAAAGGCAGCTGAGGGGTTCTCATGCTGTGTTGGAGCTACCTAACAGGTCGTGTATCTTTATTACGTATGAACAAGAAGGAAGGACCAGAGTTCACTCTGTCTGGTTTATTCTCTTTGAGAGCTGCGCTGAATCCTCCAGATTATATTTACAGTATCTTTTTAATTTGAAGTCCATAAATTAAAGAAAACTAGAAGCTGCCTTATCTTTCTAGCACTTGCATGTGGGTACCCCATCTGAAACAGAGTCGATGTCCATGAGTCCATGTCGTGGCAGAGGTTGGAGACCCGTGGCTGGGGTCATGCTCCTCAGGCTTGGCCGCGATGGAAGGGTGGTTGGGCACCAGAGTTGTGTGTTGTGCCTAACACTGTGATTTACTTGGCATTTCTTCAGTGTGTGTTGCCTAAAAAGGGATCTTTCTCTGCTTGCTCGTGGAGGGAAGAGGAGGAGCTGGACTGCATGGCGTTGCTGTCGACCTTGGAGGGGCTGGGAGCAGGGATGCACCTTGCTGCTGTCCCGGGGCACCTGGTGTGGCAGGGCTCAGATTCAGATTAGGGCCTCTGGGCACTGATGCAATACTAGTCCCAGATGTAATGCAGTAAGCCTCTTTGTCCCCTTTATCCAGAGTATTATGTAAATAAGATGGTATTTATGGTCCCAGGTATGTTGTTTCGGGGATGTGTGACAGTGTGCGTGCACAGCTATGCCCTTTGAGTGTTGACACTGCTGCTTCTGGCTGGCTTCCCCAGCTGGAGGCAGGGACCTGCCGGGGACAGGCAGCGAGCAGGCAGATGCTCGCGGGGATCGTGTCACATGCTGGCTCCCTACCAAAAAGAGGTGAGGCCGCAGCTGACCTTGCCAGGGGCTGGTGACAGTTTAACCGTGCTGGGTTGCATGTACACAGTGAATGCAACAAGCAGGTCAGATTTGGGTAGTCTGCAGGAGATGGGGTGCTTTCCCACTGAGCTGAAGGTGAGGTCCATGTTTATATTTGAGGTTTGCTGCAGAATATGGGCTGAAGTTTCCCTGACCTCTGGGTGAGGAGAGTCACAGGTCTGTTCCCAAACTTGCCCCATATTTATTTGCAGCTGATGGTCGTTTGTGGATAGGTGTTTTCAGAAGCACCAAAGTCCCTGAAGCACCTGGAGGTGGCCTGGGCTGCCTGCAGTTCTCCTGTGAAGCTGCTTCTGATGCTTCATGGGCACACGTCAAGTGCACGTGGGCTCTCTGGGTATGGGGAGAGCCAGTCCTTTCTCCATGAAGCTTGCTGGCTTATTTGGGAAAGTGGTAATTTCGATGCTTGTGCTGTGGTGGTAGCAGCTGGAGGGAGGATGATGTTGTTGCATGGGGGCGCCTGACTCCAGCAGGGTTTTGGGGATGTAGGAGGGTATGTTGAGGAGCTCACCTGGGTGTGAAGGGTCTTTTCTAAGATCAAGGGTGGGTACATGAGGCAGCTCAGAGCATGCAGCTGCCCTGGGAGTTCATCAGTAGCAGCTGAACCAGAGCTTTGGCCACCCTGGCAGCAGCTGGTCTGCTCCCTGTCCCTGTGCTGGGTTGGCTCAGGTGAGGAAGGGGTGCTGCTTGGTTTTGGGGAAGGGAGAAAAGAAGATCCAACTAGGATGTGGCTTCTTTTGCTGTGCAGTTATATCAGACGTGCTTCCTTGCTAATGAGGATCAGTGCCTTGTGGTGTGATGTGGTTTCACAGGAAGGAATGAGGTTCTGCTCTGACAGTCTTACAGCAGAGAAAATAGGGAAGGGCTGCCCATCTGGGAAACTTACTCTGTGACTCTAGTTGCTTGTGTGATTTCTTTTTTTTTTTTTTTTAATTTATATAATTTCTTTAAAGGAAACACCTATTTCACTCCTGGGTTTTGGTGAAAAATCAGGTTTTGAGATGAGGTCAAGAGGTGGTTTTGCTTTTGCTGCAGCTGAGTGTCCTTCACATACAGAAAAATTACTGATGTAGCTGCTTAAGCATCAGCTCAGATGTTGTGCGAGGGGGGTGTGTGTGTAGAGAAGGGGTATAAAATGATGTGAGTGCATTTTTGTGGATGAATAAGGGTAATTTCCAGAGAATCTTGATATTTTGTATATAAATGCTCAACTTCTACAATTAATTTCCTTCTTTGTGGGCTGCAAAAAGAAAGAAAATGGGAAGATAATGTTGTCCCTTTATGCTCCTTCCCTAAGCACGTTGCAGATGCTCGAAGGTTTTGTGGCATTGGATTTTCCCTCCGAGCTGTTCCTGCCTGGCCACTCTTCTGATGTCTGGAAGGGTGATATCTTTTGTACAGTGCTACATCACGTATGACATCTCGTCTCTTTGTGTGGCTACACCAATTTATTGATAAAAAACCAAGGTAGTATGAGAGTGATTTTAATAAATTTGCTGGGCCCATTTGTGGTTTTGATTAAATGGAGTGTTCCTGGTTCAGACGAGTCCAAAAATTTGGCTTTGAGTTATCCCGGTGCTTCTCCAGGGGAAGAAAGGGCAGCCTGGGAGGAGTCTGCTCTGCAGCTTTTAAAGGAGTGAAAATGAGGTGTGTAATGACTTGGCTAACATTAACCGCCATGAATTCAGTTGAAGAGGTATAGTCTTACTAAGCTCCACGAGAATTACTGCTTCTTCCCCAAAGATTTAGTAGCTGATGCCATGGTGAAATTTCTTGTCGTGAAAATTCCCAGTTTGCTTTTTGGGGGTTTCATGTCTGATCTCTACCTTCCCTCCATACCTATTGCCACAAGTAATTAAAAGTGAGCTACTGCTACCAAAACAAGCCAAGTACACTTTGATGCATGGTTCTTGCTGGTTTTTATTGTATTCCTTTGCATGCTGGCTAATTCACAAAATTCAGCAATTTGCAATGGGTCATTAGCGTGAATTAGCAACTTTCTGATGTATATCATAGCTTTGCAAATGTGCTTTATTAATCTGTGAAATACACCTATTTATTATCCCTCCCAGGGAGAAAAAAATAAAAGGGATTTCTTGGTGTGGTACTCACTCTGCTTGCATTTGTCCCTGTCTGTGTATGCCTTCCCTCCTCCTTTACTTCCCAGTCTGGTTGTTTTTTCCTAAAGTGTTCCCAGGCTGATGGTTTGACAGCAAGAGAGATTACAGCTGCACGTACGGTCCTCTGCTGCAAATGATGCCTTAGCTCGTGTAGCCAGGGTGCCCTAATTGGTTACTGAATGAAGGGAATTAAAGGCTTTAATAGGTGAAGTGGCGGCTCCTTCGTTTCTGGAGCAGCAGAGAGATGTTTGTCCTCTTCTGAAACCTGGGAAATGGCCAAGACTGCCTGCGTGCTCTTCTCCTAAAAGAAAAAATAAAGCCCAGAAGCTCTTCTTTCCCTGGGAGCAACCTGGGGGTGAGTAAGCAAGCATCTGTCCACCCTCTCCAAATTGCACTGCTGTCCACCCTCTCCTGTCAAGGTGGGGCCGTGGCTGGGAGATGCTGCTCAGCTGGGCATAGCTCAGCTGTGGTCACTCTGGTGCTCTTCCTTTGGATGGAGAGGACAGAAATGAGACACTGACCTGCACAGAGCCCTCCCTGTGCCTGCCAATGCAGCTGATGGTTTCCCTTTCTCATGGAGGACGATCCTCATTGGAAACCCTTGTCGTTGCCACCACGAGAGCCCCAGCTTGGGACTGGGACCACCACGGGGTTCGGGTGGCCGGGATCAAGGCGAGGAGCCACGCCACCTCCAAAGCCCCTAAAGGAAAGGGTACAAACAGCGGGTTCAGAGGTGCCTGCTCTGCTCCCACCAATGCCCAGGAGCTCGGGCTGCTGCCAAAACGGTGGGTACCTTTCTGCAACCCTGCTGATGGCATTGATCAAGCAGGGAGAAAAGGGTGAGCTGCTGTTTTCCAGCACTTACTACAGCAGTTATTTATGCCCATTGGTTGTCTTTGGTCTTTGCCAGCTCTTCTTTCTTCCCATCTCTGTGACTGATGCTTCGGGGATCTTTCCTGGTCACATCCATCTTGCTGCTTCCTCTTGCTGCTGACTTTCTCAGGCTGTTGGCAGTCTTCCAGCCTGCGCGGAGCTTTATCTGAAATTTGTAAGCCTTTCTGGTTATTTTTATATGCGCTCTCTAGGCTGTGCATGAGGACAGGCCACTGATTCAGATATTCTTTAAGCCTCTTGTAAATCAGTTCGCTTCTGCGTTGGGGTTAGCAAGGGTGTAACCAGACCAGTCTTAAATCCACACGGCTGCTCCGCTTTACTGGTGGAAGCCAGCTCTGCTCGAGGGACAATCACCCTCCAGGTTTGTCCCTATGGGAAGCATTGCGATGCAGAACTCTGTGCCAAACGTTTGCTCAAATGTCCTGTTTTGAGTGTTTAATGTTATTTTTGGCAACAGCCAGCAGCGGCATGGCTGGCTGGGTTCAACAAGAATGGGCTTTGCAGTGGCAGTAGAGCACTGGGGCTGAGTCTGGTGCTGCCAGCAGCACCTCCGGTGAGCCATAGCTTGCCGACTTGTCTAGCTTAGACTCATCTGAAGCACTTCTGAGTTAATCCTAGCCAGTTATTGCTCACAGGGTTGCTTTTTGCTTTTGCCACCATGTAGCTGCCAATGGTCTGTGTGTCAGCCTTCGACAGGCAAACCCTGTGGTGATGCCTCTCTGCTCTGTGGTGCCCATGCCTGCCAGGCACCTGCTGTGTGGCACATGCCTGTGACACCGTGACACCTGCAGTTGTGCAGGGTGGCACATGGGGATCGCGGGTGATGCAGGCTTTGGGTGAAGATGGGGCTGTGTTAAACCATTGCTGCGGGTCTGGTCATGACAGGCACATGGTGGTGTCTTCCAGTGTGCCCACACAACAGTGAGGGGTGAATCCCTGCTGGGTATCCCTAATTCAGGATAGATGCGAGTGCTAAGCTTGCAGGGAGGAAGCTGGCTCTGTTACCTTACCCACTGAATGCTTTTTCTCCCATGCATGTGTGTTTTTCAGTTCCTCCCTCCCAGTACAGCTGACTGTTAAAGAGCTCTGGGCACCACTTTATGCTTATGGATGCGGATCTGTGTGCTGGGCTTGCTGATAAAGCTCTTGACCATTTTCAGCTGTCAGAGATTTTGAAGTCTGCAAGGTCACACTTGCTGGAAGAAGTCTAGCCTGGCATTTTTGGATGAGCAGGCTACGGTCCATCGGGTGTCCAGAGGAACAAGCCAAGCCTGAGCCTTGCTGCTACTTGCTCATCTCTGCAGCAGAGGCTCGGGAAGGGGACGTGCCTTGCACAGGACAGTGCCGCGAGAGTTGTAATGAAGCACTGACACGACTCTCATCTGCCCTGGCTGTGCTTGATGCTCCTCTTGTCTGTGCTGCTGCTTTATCCCACCACTGTGACCTTTCCTGCAAACCTAGCTGCTGCCTGGCAGGAGGTCTGTCAGCTCTCTGCAGGAGGGCTGTGCAGGCAGGCAAGTCACTGGGCTTCATGGACAGCTACAGTGAGGGTGAAGGTTCCCTTTTTCACGGGGAGCCACATGGAGAAGTTAAGGGACAACGGATACAAGTTGCACGGGAGAGGTTTCATCTCGACATAAGAAAAACTTCTATGGTGAGAACAATTGTTCATTGGAACAACCTCCATAGGGATGTGGTCCACATCCTCCAGCGAGTCTACATCATGGGAGGTTTTCAAGATGCAACTGGACAGGGCGGTAGATAATCTCATCTGGGCTCTCTTTCCTGTGAAAGGTTGGACCACGTGACCTTTCAGGGTCCCTTCCAACCTGGTTTGCTCTATTCTTCTACAGCTGGGGTCGTGTTGACACATATGTTCACACTTGCGTGTAGTGATGGTGCAAAGCTCAGCTTCCCATCAGAGAATTGACTCCAGCAGAGAGCAAGTAGGCACGCTGAGGTGGCGATGTTTGCCTGCTGTACTTCATGGGAACGAAATTAAGTGACATTTGGTGCCTTCGTATGGGTCTGTAGGTATTATGTGCCTCCTGCTTGAGCTGGGACCACGCACTTGAGTGATGCTTCTCTTGCCATTAGTTTTCTTGAAATATGAAGCTCTGGACTTCCTTGTGTGTTGGTGGAGGAAATGTGAGTCGTGTTTTATTCTGTACAGAGGTAGGTAGCTTGAAAAAAATGTGAGGGTTGAGAGACATCAAAATCAAATAATTGTAAATCTGAAGAACTGCAGGCTCTGGAGGCATGAACAAATGAAAAATTGGGACTTTGGTGGTGATGCTTCCAAGAGTGGTGGGAGGATTAAAGAGAAACTTGTTCCATTTCCCCCCATTTTGTGATGTTTTAAAAGGAAGGCCTGAAACATTTCATCCTTTTAGTTTTCTGCCTTTCTGTATGCTTTGTGTATTGGTGATGTTTGGCTTGTTGGGAGTTGAGGGAAGTGAGGGGGTCTGGTGAGGGCAGCTTTGCTATTGAGCCATGTTCAAGAGTGTTGGGTTTTTCAGCCCTAGACTGAGTTGTTCCTCAGTGCCTGTTTGGCATCAAGGTTAAAGAAGTGCCAATAAGAAAAAACTGAGTTGTAGCTAATCTGGTGAAGTGTTTTCTTCAAACACAGCCAGGCTGAGATCTGGCACCGTGTGCCCTTATCTTGTATCTACAGTTTTGCTGGACTCCTTTGTGTGCTGTAGTCTTGCTGAATGTTGCTGTAAAGGTCGTGTTTTAAGGTCATGAGCGGATGGCAGTGGATGTGAGGTTGAATTTTGATCCGAGCTGCGTCTTTTCACTGATGGTGAATGTGAAGTTGAGGCTTGATTGTGTCTTTAGTAGTGGGTGAGTGTTGTGACTGATAAATGTCCTGAGCCTTGCTCCAGGTGGAGTGATTGCCTGGGCACCCCTGCACCAAAGAGGTCTTTGCTTACATCTCCCATCATTCTCCATCTCCAGCCTCTTCCAGTGACCTCATCCGTCTTTTGTAATGCCTGGACTGAAATATTTCAGGGTTTTCTCAAGGATGCCAACAAATGACTCATGACTTGAGCGCTGCCCTGTGTCAGGTTCATCTCCAGTGTCAAGGCTCATCCTACAGAAACTTGGGAGTCCCAGCATAAGTTTCTTGACGTCTCTCCAGGTGCTCTGGCTGCATTGCATGCTGGAAGATGTAGTCTTGATGGGGTGCACCTCCATATTAAAAAAAGAAGGGTGTCTCCATTTTATTCAAATTGGGTTCAGCCTTCTCTCTCCTGGCATCTCACCAGTGACGGCCCGCTCAGCCCCGAGAGCCACCAAAGGTCTCCTGGCGTTGTGTGAGCGAGGAGGCGGGAGCGCAGCTCCTCCATTCAAAATCTTGCTTAATTCCACATTGAACAGCTTGTTTTGAAGCCCTGCACTTTGGCGTGTTTTGCAACAGCTCAGACTCCTGCCGGGTGAAGGCGATTGAGGGATCCTGGCCCCGTTGGGTGGCAGTTCTGGAGGGTGTCATGGTAAATCTCCTTTGTCTGCGGTGGCTTGACTGATGTATGGGGGAGAGCGAACCCTCCTCCCCTGCACGATTTCTTGAGCTGAAAGCAGCAAGTGAGTGAGGAAGCTCCTTTGTGCAGATTTCTCCGTCTCCTCTTGTGTGTGCCAGCTGGCTTGCGTTCAACATTTCTCTTTTTTTTTTTTTTTTTTTTTTTTTCTCCCCCATCTCTAGAGAGAGGGGGTGGGGAGAGAGTGGAACATCTTAAAAAGAAATCTGCAGAAAAGACATGGGAGTTACTTAACAAAAATCCAACCCAAACAAGCCCAGCTGGGGGATTACAAATGTGGTGGAAGGAGCTGAGCGGGGAGCGAGGGCGGCAGCTTGGGAAAGGCAGGCATGTTTCCCCCGCACCCTGGGTTTCTTTAGTCGTAAAAGGAAACAAAAAGGGATCTTGTGTGGAGGCAGGGCATGGGGAGAGCCGCCGGCTGGCTGCCAGCAGCAGGAGGAAGGGCTTGGGCGCTGCGGCCCCTCGTGCCTCGCAAAGCGGGCCTGGGGCTCACGGGGACCCCTGGGCTCTGGGCAAGTGGGGTGGCCGGCGCTGCTTCCAGGGATGCTCTGCCCAGTGCCGGTGCTGCTGTGCCTTCCCTTGTGCGGGAGCGGGGGTTCCACTGCCTATCCAGGGTCGCTTCTGGCGGGGTGAGCACCTCACTGATACGCTCTGCCCCCTGCCCTGTGCCCCCCCGGAGGAAATGCTGTGTCCTGGAGATCTGCCCCCCGCCCCTGGTCTTTGCCGCTCCTTCTTGCGGGCATTCCTGAAAGTTAATCAGGGTGAAAATTGCAGTCAGTCATTTCTGGAAGCCACCAGAGGCTGATCCTGGAGTGCTGCAGGCTGGAGCACATGGGTATGAGACAGTCTCCCTAGTGTGGGCTGGGTGCTGCCAGAAGAGTTTTCTCCTGCATCTCTCTGCCCTTGAGCATTCAGCTCTTCCCCGCTTTGGTTTCTTGGCCTCTGGTAACTGGTAGAGAAAGCCAGAGTGGCACGGCTGAGCATCTTGTGCATGTTTTAGCACAAAGAGCCCGGGGCTTGTGTGATTTCCTTGCTCCCTTTTTGAAGGTGAGCTGTTCTGTTTGAATAGCTTTCTCTAGGTGTGTTTGCAGCTCCAAAAGTGAACTTTCAGGTTTGTCTCTTAATACGGTTGGCTCCGTCCCAGCCCATAGATGCGGATTGTAGAGGTCTTGGCACCTAATGGAGCTGAATTATTCATGTCTGGTGCTCTGTGTGTGCAGCATTCCCAAGCAGAAAGCTGTCTCCTTGTAGGATCTGCGCTCCAGGACTGCTCTTAAAACGCTTTGTTGGCAGGTCTCCAGGCCAACAAGTGAGCACATGCTTTTCATGTTGTGCAGGGATCAATCCCGCGATGGCAGGAGGTAAGGGGAAGGACACGTTTATAGCTGAATTAATCTCATCAGTCTGTTTTCTGAGATGCCGTGATTTGTGGCAGCATTACTCCCCCTGGCAGGAGAGCGGGGAGGATCTGGATATCACCTGGTGCTTCTCCAGCTTGGGCAAACCAGGCAGTGGGAAAGGGATCTCCTTCTCTGGACCATGGGCTGCAGTAGCTAGGGGTTCCGGTCCACCTGAAATAGCGATGACATGGCAGGTCGGGGGTCCCTGGGGGCCTTGCTTGGGAGAGAGACCCAAAACACTCCTCTGGCTGCAGAGATTGAACCTGCGAGAGTGGCTCTTTGGAGAAAAGAAATGGGGAATCGGCGTGGGAGCTTCAGGGAGGGGCTGTTTGAGCTGTGGGAAATACTTTATTGCTGCATGGAATGGATGATGTTTAGGTGATCCCCCCAGATCTTATACTGGGGTCCTAGCCTTCAGCCCTGGGCTGGAAAGGGCTGATCCCTGCGCCGGTCCCTCTTCCTGCGGTGGCATGTCTCGGGCTCCCTGCCCCACTCCTTTCCTGCTACACATGCCTCTCCTCCACTCCTGCAAATCCAGCATGTTCTTGTCTGTCCTGTTTGCGGTTCCCTTCCCTCTGCATTAGCAGAGCTCAGGCTCCCTTGATGCCTCCTCCATAGGGTGAATGTTTTTTCTCCTCTTGTTTTCTAACCCTTTGATTGTTCCTGGCTCTCTAATTGCTGGGGACTCAGCTGACTTCTGGGCTCCTTCTTCCTTTTGTTGTGGTAGGAATTGGCAAGCGCTGCTGCTGTTTGCATAGTTTCAGACCAAAATCCCGCTCATCTGCTCTCCTTATTTCATATATAAAAATAATATTTATATATATGTGTGTGTGCATGTATATATGCACACTTAAAACAGCAAGGTGAGTTTCCCAGTGTGAGCTGAGAGCTGCCCAAGCCGGCGTCACAGAGGTGCTCTGTGGAGCGGGTGGTGCTGTGCCTGTTGCAATACAATCCTGTGGATTGTCTGTCGCTTTGCTGCAGCTCTGAGACCAGATCCTCGTCCATATGTCCCTCTGATCTGAGCCCTTTGCATGCTCCAGCCTTGGGTGGGCAGCTTGGAGTGGGAGGCTAAGCCTCATCCTCTCCTGGTGTTGGTCCTGTGCAGCAGTGCTGTGTCCCCAGTGCCTGTCCCACAGGGTTGTGGCTGGATGCTACGCCTGGAAAGGGCTGTTACCAGCTACAGTTCTGGTTCATCCACCTCGTTACCGACTTCTCCCATCCCGACAAAGGAATCGCTGCAGATCCACAGCACAAAGGGAGCTGGCTGTGGCAGCGTGTGCCAGCCGGGGAGGTTTGTGCCGTGCAGAGATGAGATGGTTGCTGGCCCCATCGGCGGTTCGGAAGCAGATTGGTGGGGGTCGCGGCTGGGGGGCAGGTTGCTGGGGCACCAGGAGGAGGTGGTGGCAGTGACAGAAACAGGCAGGGCAGCTTTGGGAAGCTGTTAGTGACTCTGGTGCACAGAGTGATCTCCTGATTCGGCACTTTCTCTGCCGCTGAAATGGGAGGTCAGTGCTTTTCATTTCCAGCTTGCATGCTAGCCACTGGCTCCTGGGGTTAAAAATCTCCGTAATGACCTGTCAGAGAGTGGATTATTAGCTGTACAGAGCCGAGGATGCTGTGGGGAGCAGATGGAAAATGGTCTGGCTGCGGCAGCCTGTCTGATGAAAGAATCCCTGGCATTTTTACAGTGTTTGCATCTCTGGAAACGCACCGTGAAGCTGCTTTCCAGGCTCCTGCCTGCTGGGGTTTGAAGAAATTTGTACATGTGTGGTGGGGGTTTTTTGTGTGTGTGTGTTTGGTTTTTTTTTCTTTTCGTTCTTCCTGTCTCGTTTCGCTTTAAGTCACCTGTTTCTGAAGTGTTGCTCATAAATAGTACCAGGAGCCAGCAGGCCGGGAGCTCGATGAGGAAAGGGATGACAGTACTGCTGGAGAGGAGCTTTGTCCAAATGGGTGGTCAAGGATTCCTTAAGGGATCTGGAGAGCGGGCAGCTGGAACCAAGTAGCTGGCTGGGTGGCTGCTGGGAAGAAGCTGTTCCATGTGTTAATTATGTCTTGTCAGTGTAATTGCCACGAGCTAACCTCAGCAAGTGACTCCAGGCTTTTTCAGGTTGTGCGTGAGTGTCTTGCTTGTTGTGCGTGGGTGTCTTGCTTGTTTCCCTCCCCCTGTCGCTGCCTCTGGGAGTGGGGAAGGCAAAGGGCTGGGAAGCCGGGAGGAGACATTTTGGGCTAGCTGGGGTTGGCCACAGCGCAGGCAAGTAGGGCTGATGCCCCTCTTTCCAGTTAAGACTGGGTACCTGTGCAGCTGTATCTCGGTGTCCCATTGTTCAAAGCCACCTACATGGCTCGTCATGCTGGAGGCGGTGGTGGTTTAACATCCTAAAGCCGGGTGCTGTCTTCTGCTGTCTGGAGGTGTGGGATGGAAACCTTGTGCTTCCTGCTGCAGTTTGGCCTTCAGTGACCGCTCTGACGCATCCCAAGTGTCACAGGCACTCTGAAGCTTGGGATTTATTTCCCACCGAGGCACTCGACTTCCCCGTCGAGCAGCTCTTGTCCCTCACAGTGAGGCTGGTGCAGAGAGGAGCCCTCCCCCCGGGTGGCATCGGCAGGAGAGGAATCAATCCTCCCTCCTAGGGGCAGCGCTCGATAATTCAGAGGGAAATGGCGAGCGGGGAAACGTGTGAGTAATGTCTTGTTGGAGCCGAGAGCCGTGACCTGCCAGGGCTGGTATTGATTGAGGGGACTGGTGCCAGGTGGCTGCTGCTGCGGGGATGGCTGTGGAGCAGTCCCCGGCCTCAGGTGGCAGGAGGTTGCTGCCTTGCACTGTGTGATGGGGGATTTGGGAAGTTGGGGGCTTTCATCCTGCCCAGGACCTCTCCTGCCTGCACTGGTGGCTGCCGATGAAGGCAGATCTGTCTGCTGGGTGCTCTTTGTGTGTAACGCTGTTCTCTTTGCTCTCCCTTCCAGCAACGATGCCGTCACCTGGGAAGACCCTGATCGCCGGAAGCCCCCCAAGGATGTAGGTGACCCCCAGGGTGTGGAGGCAGGGAAGAGCCTTGAACCGTGAGGGGCTGTTAACTCTAAGATGTCCTTGAGCAGCGGAGCTTCCGGAGGGAAAGGAATTGATGCGAACCCAGTTGAGACGTACGACAGCGGGGATGAGTGGGACATTGGTGTAGGAAATCTCATCATTGACCTGGATGCTGATTTGGAGAAGGATCAGCAGAAATTGGAAATGTCGGGCTCCAAAGAGATGGGGCTCCCGGCACCCAATGCGGTGGCAACCCTACCGGATAACATCAAGTTTGTGAGTCCGGTGCCGGGCCCGCAGGGCAAGGAGGGCAAATCCAAGTCAAAAAGGAGCAAGAGTGGCAAGGACAGTGGCAAACCAACCCCAGGGACCTCCTTGTTCACTCCCAACGAGGGAACTGTTGGCAAGAAGGAGGCTCAAGGACGCTCTGGGGATGGCGCGAACTCAGGTGGCTTGGTGCCTGCTGTCACCCCGAAGGGCTCGGAGAAATCGGCCAAAGCATCACGCAGTGTGGCCGGCTCCAAGAAGGAGAAGGAGGGTGGCTCATCCAAAAACAAGAAGGAAAGGAGTGAGGGTGTGGGGGCTGCGGTAGAGAAGGAGCCCAGCGTGCTGCAGCCCCTGGCCCTGGCCGTGAGGGTGGGACAGTATGATGGGGGCCAGGGGACAGAGCCTGCTGCTGCCGAGCAGCTTGGGAGTATAGCTATTGACACGGGAGCTGCGCTCAATCCCTTGGGAGTTAAGTCTGAGCTGGAGGATGGGGAAAGTGAGTGCCGGCAGCTGAAGAAGGTGAAGTCAGAGAAGGTAAGAAAGGTGTCGCAGTGTGGGTGGAGGTGGTGTTGCCACTCGGCTCTGGTGGTTGCTCCTGCACCGGGATGTGCCACTGTGGATGACAAGGGAGCAGGAGCTTATGGCGGGACAGTCTGTCTTGTGCCATTGTGGGCCAGCGCTGATGTATGGCCGGTGCCTCCAAGTTCTGGTGTGAAGATGGTTAGGCTGTATGATGTACTGGGGTCTGGACACAGTGATGGGAGAGCCCCGGTCAATCTGTTGTCTGGCTTCTGGGAGCTGTGCACCAGCAAATCACCTGCAGTCGCTGTGAGTCTGAGGGCATTGTCCTGCTGTACCCTCAGGGGTTTGGGTTCTTTGATGCTGCAGTTGTGCCAGGTGGATCCAAGCCTCTTCAGCTCCTATTGCTCTGCTGGAGGAGCCTGGGCTGGTGGTGAAGGTGATGTCCTGGTCCTGGGCCCGCTCCAGCTCCGGACAGGACAGGGCAGCGTCTGTTGGCCACCATGCTGTGCTTCCCTGCAGCTCCCGGAGGAATTTATTTCTGTCTGGTTGCATCATTCGCAGAGAAGGAGACCTTGACGTGTTAGTAAATGTGGGATCTGTGTGGGTGTGCAAGCAAGCACAAGGTGCATGGTTGACAGGAGTTACTGTCTCATTTCTTGGTCTGCTGTTGGTATGTGGGCTTTGTCCCACTTGTGGTGGAGACCAGCCTTGGGGCAGTGGGTTGCTGTGGGTGATTTTTTACATGTTGCTCCTCCACTAACATGCAGCAGCGATGCTGAGATGGTGAAGCTGCTCTTCCAGATCACTGGGGGTGCAGAAAGCCCTGCCAGGGGCATGTGGCCAGCGGGGTGGATGGCTGTCTGTGCCTCTGAGTGGTGTTTGGCGCTGGGTGGCTGTGCAGCTGTTTCTGGATATGGCCACTGGAGTGGATGCTCAGTTCACTTGTTTCTTAGTCATCACAGTGGCTGATGTGATTTCTGTGGGTGGATGGGGGAAAACTTTGTGCACATGGAGCAGAAGCTCCTCCGTCCGAGTTACATGCGTGGTGTTGCATGTCTGTGCCCATGAAGCCACACGTTTGCCGTGCACGAGGGGAGCATCACAGGCGTGTGTGCATTCAAGGTGGCTCAGCCCTATTGCTGTCAACGTGTGCTGTGTCGGGAGAGTGGCTGGGGGGGTGTCGGGGTGTGCACTGCTGTGTTTGCAGCTGGTGGCTCCCTTAAGGGGGGGGGGGGGGTTTAGCTCTGGGTGGAGATCACAGTGCTGGGCACCAGGAAGGGATAGGTAAGGAATTCTTAGTGGATTTGGGAGAGTTGCTGAGATCAATGAGATGTTGTTGAGATGCATTTTTTTCTTCCATCTGCAAAAAGATAGAGCATATACAGAGATAAGGGTGGTGGGGATGGCTGGCTATGGGATGGCTCTGGGAGAAGAGCTGCTAAGTAGGTTGGTGCTTCCTCCAGTCAAGAGGAAGACTCCTGGAGCAGGTGACTGAAGCCTGTAAAATTAAGGAGTGGTGTGGGGATGATGTGTTGTTTCCTTGTAACTTCTGGCAGCAGAACCAGAGTGAATGAAAACAGGAAGAGGAGCAGATGCTCTTTTGCATGATGGACTTGAATGCTGCTGCAAAAAGTTGTCAGTGCTGAAAGTTCATCAGTGCTCTGGGGCACCTAGATGGGTTTGTGGAGGAGGAACCCATCGGGGATGGGGTGGGGGTTTATAGGGCAGTGTCTTTTGGCTTGGGAAAAGCCCAAGGAGGGCTGGAGCTTGGGGAAATGGTTTGGGAAATATCTCAGCATGTTTGGCTACTGTGTTCCTTCATAGCCATCTGCTGCTGGCCGCTGCCAAAGCCAGCACAGGAGCTGGCTGGACCTTTGGTTGTACCCAGCATAGCTTTTCCTGTGTTTTTACTATTAAAGTTTTATTTCACTGATGCAGCTGCATAAACCCTCTGCAAGTAGAAATGCCAAAGTGAGGTGGGGATTATGAAGACAGGGACCAAACGTCACGGACCTTGACAGGTTTGAGTGGGCCCATGCGAACCTCGTGAAGTTCAGCGAGGCCAGGTGCAAGGTCCTGCTCCTGGGTCGGGTCAGTCCCCACTGTCAGCACAGGCTGCAGGGTGGATGGTTGGAGAGCAGCCCTGCTGAGAAGGACCTGGGGACAGTGGTGGGTGATAAATTGGACATTAGCTGGCACTACGCCCTTGCAGCCCAGAAAGCCGTTGTCTCCTGGGCTGCATAAGAAGCAGCGTGGCCAGCAGGTGGAGGGAGGTGATGTTCCCCCTCCACTCTCGTGAGACCTCACTTGGAGTATGGCATCCAGCTCTGAGATCCTCAGTGCAAGGAAGCCATGGACTTGTTGGAGCAGGTCCAGAGGAGGGCTGTGAAGACGGTCTGAGGGCTGTAACACCTCTGCTATGGAGAGAGGCTGAGAGAATTGGGGTTGTACAGCTGGAGAGGTGCGGGGGAGACCTTACTGTGGCTTCTCAATATATGACAGGGGCTTATGACAAAGACAGAGAGAGACTTTTCACGAAGATCTGTAGTGACAGGACAAGGGGCAGCAGTTTAAACTGTAAGAGGGTAGGTTTAGATTGGAAATCAGGAAAAAATGTTTTACAGTGAGGGTGGTGAGACACTGGAAGAGGTTTCCCAGAGAAGTTGTGGATGCCTCATGGTAGGAAGTTGTTTAAGGCCAGGCTGGACGGGGCTTTGAGCAATGTGATCTAGTGGAAGGTGTCCCTGCCTGTGGCAGGGGGCTTGGACTAGATGATCTTTGAAGGTCCCTTCCAACCCAAACCATTTTATCATCTGTACAGATACCCTGTGAGAATGGTTCTGCCATTTTACTTGTCTGGATTCAGTTACAACCACATTGATGAAGGCTCAGCCTGGAGGTTAAGCCCTGTTTTGAGAAGTGATTCAAGGTCTGGATCAGCAGGAAAATGTGTCACGTCTGTGCTCAGGAGGAAACAGCTGTGTTTCGTCAGCCTCCTGAGGGCAGCTAGATGGCTTCCTTTAGGTTGGGAAGGCTGTGGCAAGGAGAAGGAAGGTGTCTGCATGGCAAGGGGTGGGAAAGAAGTTTTTATTTCTCAAAGAGCCTGAGGATGGGCTGATGGTTGGGGCAGGGTGGAGCATATAGGGGATGAGATGGGCTGTGATTTTGAGCTCCTCCTGTCTCCTGAAAGCTGCAGATATGCCCCAAACCTAGCATGTTGGAGTCCAGAGGACAAGCAAAGAGTGGAGGTGTGTGCCGGCTGTGCGAGGACAGCTCCTCCGGGGAGTGCATCAGGTGGATGAAGGCAATGGGTTCCTGCAGGCCTTGGGACAAACCCTGCCTGCCTGGGAAGTGAGAAACTTGCTCAGACCGAAAGGGGAACAGCCACAATGTGACTCAGCCCAGCCTTTGGTCTCCGGCAGCTTGTCCTCTGCTTAACCCTGTGCTGCTCCTGCTTCTGTTTTGGACAGGGAGGCTGGTCTCCCTCTGGGGATGAAGAGAGATAGACTGTCTCTGCCTCCGCTGGCTTCAGCCCAGGGCAGGTGATCTCCTTGTACATGTGTGCACACTAAGCAGTCAGCCTCCAGCCAGGAGGCTTTGTTGTATCTCCTTGGCTGGATTAAAGAGCACTTTAGTAGCGAGGATTTTTCCTTGACGAGATGCTTAGATGCTACAGTCAGCATGCCATTTGCCCCTCCTTCTGCTTTTGTTCTCTTTGAATATCTCACTGGTAGGGTTTTGCAGTCCTCCAGTCCTTGCTGGGTGTAGGGAAGAGCTTTGCTTTGGGTTTTTTCAGACGCCTTTTCCTGTCAGCAGGTGCTTAAGCTGGCGTGGTGTCCACGGGTGAGATCACCCTTGCTCCCGTGTCTGACATCACAGCGACAGAGCCTGTGGACGTGGCTTGTGGGCTCAATGGAACGTGTTTTGCTAGTGTGGTCCCGTGGCTCCTCTGTTCACTGCTTCCCAGAAACAGAGTATCTCAAACACCCTTTTTCTAGGTACGTTATGTTGGCCATATCCATCCTCCTGTTGCAGCACGCCATGGCTTAAGTACCCCCTCAAACCTGATGCCACTGGTGTGTGGGACACAAGCAGTAACTTTGCCAGGGGTGGGGCTGATCATGATGGAACCCTTGGCCATAACCCTGCTGAGACCTTCCAGGGTCTCAGGGGTGGGCTGAGCACCTAGTGCAGGTTTGCCTTTGACTTTGGTTTGGTGTCTGGGCAGCTCCTTCCATCAGCCTGTGCTGCTGGAGCCCCCAGAGCTATTGGGGGGGGGGGGGGGGGGCAGGAGTGGGAATTTAATACTTCTTGCAGCAGGGAGAGAAATGAGCCTGTGCCGATGCACTCGTGGGTGGAGCGTGTGGACCAGCAAGGGGGTCCATCCCCGACTTGGTGGGCAGCAAGCCGTGGGTCATTGGGGATGGCTGGAGCTGAGCTGGGGTTTGGTTTGGAGGGGTAGCAGTGGTCGGGAGGGAACTGCTGCTCTCGGTGAGCAGTCATGCTCAGCAAAATGGCCGTGCATGGAGGAGCAGCGCCGGCCGGCCTTGGGAAGCCTGTTTTCACTGCCTGCCCCACCGGCTGCTTTCATGTGGCCGAGCTGGCCCTGGGGACTGTTCTCTGGGGCGGCGGGTGCTCGCTTGCCAGCTCTCCATCCCGGCCTGCTGCCCGCGCCATTGCCCTTGCACCCTGCTCCTCGCACGGTGGGGTGGCCCGGCCTGGCTGGGGATGCTCAGCATTAAACAAAAGAGCCTCCCAGCTCTTGGCTCCTGCTCCTGCTTTGTTTTGATTGAGAGGTTGTTCAGCAGGAGAAGGGCGTGTTTTTTGTTTGTGGTTTTTTTTTCCCTCCTCTTCTGACGAGCGTCCAGATGCAACGCTGCTGCAAACAAGGGAAAGGCAAACAGAAGCCGCTGGAGACTCGGCTCCTCTGAAAAGCCTTTCTGGGTCACGTGCGCTGCGGTTTCCAGCAGTGAAGAGGGTGGGTTTGGTCGTGTCCCTCTGCGGGAGAGGGGGTAGAAGCCACCAGTGCATTTTTTTTCGCCCTGAATTTCCCCCCCCACACACACAGTGTGGTTATGCCCTGCGTGTTCTCCAAGCAGAGGTCCCCTGCTATGGGTGGCCCGATGGTGAGGGGCACTGCAGTGGACAGGCCCCAAAACTGGTGTGAAAATACATACCTGGTTCTGTGGGAGGACAGCATGGCATTGGAGGTGGTGCTTGAGCAGCGGCTGGGATGTCAGATGGTAGTGGAGGAAGTGGGGTGGCCACATTATGTTGGTGGCAGCTGCCAAAAAAGAAATACTCCCCAAAAATACATCTGTGGACTCTCCCTGCTGCTCGCTGTCTTGCCCAGCAGTTAGCAGTGTGGCTTTAGTGCAGTCTGTGCATACCATCTTCCCCTAAAGCCATAGAGGCAGATCTGCACAGTGTCTTAAGCACTGTTCCTACAGCTGGGACTGTCCTAGCCTGACTGGGACATGGCAGGACCCCTCCAGGTGATAGGTGTCCCCCACCCATTAATTCTCTACCTGGAATTGAAGCATGATTACTTTTTTTTTTTTAAAAAAAAAACACACCTATTTTTGGTGGGAAGGATGAGGTTTGGTGGTGTATGGAGTGGTGTGGGTTGGGGTGAAGGGATGCTTGGATGACTCCATCTTGAAGAGGTGAGATCTTCCTGGAAGGCAGTAGCTCTGTTAGCTGCAAGCCCCATGGGAGATGGCCATCCTGGGGACATTTCTATATGATGGATATTCCATTTGCTTCCGGCTTTGCACCTCAAAGAGAATGATGCTCTCTGTAGAGCCTGGAGACCATTGTGGGCTTGGCCCCAACCTGACCACAGTGGCAGCTCCTTGCACTTGGCTGTGGGCATGTAGCTGCTAATCCTGTGCTGCTGCCTTACATTGTCCTTCTGGTGGGTATGAAGGGCTCTTCTGTCATGGTATCCTGGTCATTACCAGCATCTTGATGTTCCTTTAGTGCTCGTCCTCTCCTCCTTTGCTAGCTGGTGGTGCACCAGTACAGCAGTGCAGCTGATTCACCTTGCTCAGAGCCTCCAGCTCTGCTGTCCATGCATCCTTTTAGGACTTGATCTCACCCTCCACTGGCAGCTCTTTGTGTCTTACGGCCGTACAAAATGGTTCAGATGTGGTTTGATCATTGAGCTCCCTGAGGAATGGCATGGGAGCAGGGAGCCACCGTGCCGAGGGCTTGAGCCAGTTGTGTGCCAAGCACCTTCTGTGCTTGCAGAAAAACCTAATGCACCAAAACAGCTTTTCCCACCCCAGATGTGAAGACGTTTGATGTGAGGCTTTGGCAAGACCTGAGCTGCTCCGACCCAAGGTTCCCATCGAGGTGAGGATGAAGAGACGTCCTCTGCACTGGAGATGGTGCTTTAGGAAGCAGAGTCGCTTGATGTGGGACTAAGCCAGGATGGGGTGTTGTGGGCTGGTCCCAGCCTCATGCTTCAAAGGCATGCTTGCGATTTTGACCCAGATGTGATGGGTAGTGCCTGGCATGGCTTTCCTTGTCTTGGGGCCAGTCTGGGTGGAGAAACTTCCAGTGGAGGTGTTTTGGTGGAAACAGTTTTTGCTTTACAGGCTCTCCAAAGCTTGCTCCATCCATCCCTTCAGACCTGGCATTAATCCTACACTTTGTTTTCCCCAGGGATTTTTGCGGCATGAGGAAAGCCCCCAGCACTTGGGGTAGGGGCCTGCTTGAACTGAACCCCCCCAGGCAGAAGCTGTGCTCCTGCCATCCTGTGCTGCTTCCCACCGCTTGCTCCACAGGGCTTGGCTCTTTCTGGAGAACAGCACTGGCAGCTCAGGGAAGTGGTGGCAGGGTGCAGGCAGCTGCCGGCTTGTGCCTGCTCCTCTTGCCATGGTTTTTTTTTCTCCAGCCATGCTGGAATCAGCTGCCTCCAGAGCTGCTGACAGGGCTGTGTGGGGAGGCCATGGGAATTACACCACTTGTTTCCTTATCGTCCCGGACCTGCTGCCCGGAGCCTTCTGCTCTAGGAACAAGGCAAGAAGGGGGCACGCAGCCAACATGTGTCAAGAGCTACAAAGGAGGAAATTGGCCTCGTTCACTTAAAACTGTGGGGTTAGTCTTTGAGTTTTGGCTCCTGCTGAGAGGTTATTTATATGTGGGCTTTTTTTTTTTTTTTTTTTTTAATAACCGCTGGATGTAGCAGGCTGGGAGTTTCAGCTGATACCACCTCTGAAGATTTTATAAAGGAAAAATTGCATCTCTCCCTGTTTGCTTTCCCAGCTGGCAGCGTTAGGAAGGACTAGTTAAGGGGGTGAGTTAGTTTTGATGTCTGACCCATTGGCACTGCTGTGTCCTGTTCAATAGGTGGTTGTGCTGAATGCAGCTCTGTCTCTGCCAGGGTGGGAAGCAGGACCTGCGGCTCCCCATCAAGGACATGGCAGTAGGAAACTGAGCTGGGCCAGGAAGGCAGAGAAAACATCTCCTCATTCCCAAAGCACTAGAGCAGAATGACAGGATGCTAATGAGGAGGCTGGTGGGCGTGGGATGGCTCCTTGGTGGGATCCTGCACTGCTTCCTTGGTGTAAGCAAGCTGCAAATCTGCTCCCTTGACGCTTTGATAAGAGGTTCTGGTGAAAAGGCTGTCGGGTGATTGATCCTGCTGACTCATGGACCCAATTTCTCCTCTGATGGAGATGGTAACTGCTTGAGATGGGTCAGATTTGGAGGCTAACTGGCCTGGTAGACTCTTTTGTATGTGTTGCCTTGCTTCCAGGCTGGTGGTGGCTGCTTATTAGCCTAATGACCCCAGTTACCCAGCACCATTTATCTGCCTGAGTGAGATTTCTTTAAAGGAAGATTCGCATGTCTCAAGTGCTGCACGACCCCAAAGGCTTCGAAACCTGCGGCCCTGCCAGGGAGCTGATGCAAGGGGAGTGTGGCAGGAGTAACCCACTAATGAGCAGAGCTGCTCCTCCACGTGGCAGCTAGGGAGGCTGCTGGAAAGGGCTGCGGAGCAAAGCGCTGCCTGCTTTCCCCTGCCTCTGCTTTTAAGGCTGGTTTGTTAGGGATTTGCCACCTTTTCCCAGGCACAATGTCTTCTGTGCTGCTGCTTTCCCATTGTTTGCTGTGCAAACACGGTGCTGTGTTGCTCTGCTGCTGCTCTTGAGGATTCTTTAGGCTGGAGTTGTGAAGTCCATCTTCCCTGTGAGTCCTTGTGTGCAGGCAACCTTGGAGGTGTGCTGGGTGAGAGGGCACCCAGATGTTCAGAGCTGATGGCAGGCAGCTCCCCTGTGCGGGATAAAGGGCAGCTGGTGATTGCAGTGATGTTCCTGCCTCCTGGTGATTGATGTCTGGAGCTTGAATCCTCATTGGGCTGCAAGAGGAAAGCCACCTCAGGTCTGGTAGATGTTGAGCCAGCAGCTGGAGTCGGAGAGCAGGGGAGAGCAGCCCATGGCTGGAAAGAAATCACTGGGCTCCAAAATGATTTAAAGCTACCAGCAGCCTGATGATATGTTGTATTTGGTGACAACATCTGCTCAAATTGTTCCTGTCCCTGTTAGTCATTTCTGCCCATGGACCAGATTGGGGAACTGATCTGATGTAAATAAATGTGTTTGGGGTTTTCTAGGGTGAGCTCAGGTTGTGGGCTGGCATGGGTGTGTAAGTGGGCATGCTGTGCTGCTGGGACGGGTGGGATCATGGGCAGTGGGGGTGCTGCCTTGGGCTGGAGATGGGGAACTTGCTCAGAGTGGTGCTGTGCTGTAAGGGGCTGGGGGCTCTGCCTGACCACCAGCCTCTCGCAGGGCTCACAGTGACTTTGGCCAGCACCACTCAACCCAGGAGGGTATGTGGGGCCTGTGCTTCCATCTCTTGTCCTTCCATGCCCACAGCCTTGCCCCTGGCCCGCTGAACAGTGCAGGCTCCATCCCAGCAAGCTGCAGACAGGATAAATCCCTTTGCAGGAAGACGTTAACCACAAAGCTTTTATAAGGTGTGGTAATGGCACATGCTTATATATGCTGATGTTTCCCCCATGCTTGACACTGGAATTGGTTTAAAACGTGGTAAGTGTCTGGATTTATTTTAAAATACTGTCCGGCCTTTGGTTGCTTGGGGTCTCTTGAAGCATGCCATAATGAATGATGTGGAAAGCTCACCTACTTGCAGGTTTAAGCTTTAATTCTGGTTGCAACATCAAGGTCACTACACTTTACATCCCATCAAGTGGGCTGGGTTGTGATACAACTCAAAAGCACTTTTTGTCCACTGGCGAGGGAGCAAGAGGGACCCATCGAGGCTCTTGGCTGCCTTTCCTTGATGTGAATGCTGGAGCCTCCATGCCTCAGTTTCCCCCATCCTCCACATGGATCGCATGCTCCTGTTAGGCATGAGAGTGGACTTTGTTGGGGGGAGCACCTGAGCTGCTCTGAGTGGAGAAGGCACCATTATGGCTACAAATCCCGTGGTTGTGGTGGTGGGTTGTTTTGTGTTTGTTTTTTGGGTTTTTTTTTCCCCCCAAACCAGAAAGTAATTTCATTCTGGGAAGCTCGCTTCCCCAATTAACTATGTAAATTCAGTGTTGTGATTTTGTTCCCCAGGTGCAATGCAAACGAGCACCGTTCCCAGACTCCCTCTGCTCACCCTCCCATCCCTCCAGTCGTTGGGATGCAGGTACACTGCCTCCTGCACTGGGAACGGCCCGGCTCATCTGTTTAACAGATAGATGTGGCTTGTTCTAGAGGGAACTGTGTGCCGTATGGCTGGTGGCCGCTGTCCTTGGGCTCAGCCCTTGGAAGAGGACCCTGGAGCTGGGGCTTGGTCCTGGATTCAAGCCCATTGCCGGCCAGGCTGGAGCAGGGAGAGCTGCATCCACCCTGCAGCTTGTCCATTGATGGTGGGGAGTGCTGTCTGAAAGGGGCTGGTTCCCTGGGGGAGGGTGACCCAAATGTAATCGGTAGTGCTGAAGCTGGTGTGGGTGCTGGGGCGCTGCATGGCTGGTGTGGTGTGGCGAAGAGGCTGCAATGTCCTCGTCCTACGCTGAGCATGGTGTGTGCCAAGAGCCGCAGCTCCTGTGATTCTACCAGCTCAAGCAAGTGTTTCCAGCTGGCACTGCCCTGCCAGCTTGGGATCCTGACCCACCCTCCCCAGGGGGACACGCAGCCCCAGGTCTCTGCGCCCATGTCCCCTTGACCCGCCATGGCTTAGGCAAGAGAGGCCCTTTGTAAGGAGAAGGGAGCAAAGCCGGGGGGGGTGTGTGTGTGCGTCGGGGCTGGAGTGAGCTCCAGCAGTGGAGCAGGGAAGGGAGGTTTGGAAGGACAGGAAAGAGCTGGGGCTGGGCCGGGGGCCGGGGGAGATCGCTTTCGAGGCTGAAAAGGATCCTGTAAGGAGAGGGTGGCCAGGCGCCAGTCAGCTCTTTGAGGTGGTAACTTAAGTCATCAAGAATTGCTGGTGCGTGCTGGCAAAGCCTCTCCCGTCCAGGTGCTGGGGGGACGAGCAGATCTATAGAATGCCTTGTAAGTAGAGCAACATTCTAGGGCTTTGAGTGCTGTTTGCTATTCTGTGGCTTGGAGGGGAGGAAGGCAACCGTGTATATATATCACAGAGCCAAGCAGTTTGCTAACAGGAAAGTTTCTTTTTTTGCTTACCATTAACATTTCAAGGTATAGGAACTCTTTAGGTATTTAGAGTTTTATGGTCTTCCAGGCTGGCTATTAATACCCTGCTTTGTGTACAGGGTGAAGGGAGCTGAAGGGCCTGAGCTTTGAATGTTCCTTTGAAGGAAACCAGACTTTTGGTAGAAACCCTACGGCTGCAAGCAGAGCATTTCTTAGCTGCCCTGACCTAGGGGGAAGAGTTAAAGCCCCTCACTAGCCGGGGGAGCGGATGGTTCAGCTCTGGGGTTGTGCTCTACAGGGACTGGATCTTACGTCAGAAAAGCAAAGGCTGCATGTGAGACCACCCTCTGGCGTAAGGGTGACCAGACATGCCATGGCTTTGCCAGATCGCTGCCTGATTATTTTGTGGAGGAGCCACATCCCAGGAGAAGGCCCTGCTTTTGAGGGGCTCGCAGCCTGTGCTCCTCTGCTCCATCCTGCAGACCCAGAGGACAGGAGCAGTTGGTGCTCTGTCTGGTAGGTAACTCAGCAGTAGCCATGGTAGCTTGGACCAGCTTGTGTCCTGTCCATGTGGTCTCTGTAAGTAGGTTCAGCATTTACCTGTTCCCCCAAGGGTGTGAAAAGGTGCATGGTGTTAAAAATTGGAAGTTTTGGGATTTCCGGGATGTGTGCTCGGCAGCAGTGCCTTGGCTCCTGGCAGGAGCACCTCCCTCTGTGGGGCCCTTCAAAGGCGGAAGCCACAGTGGAGAGGGCAGCGGCAGATCCAGTTCTAGTTTTTCTTGTTGTGTGAACAGAAGCTGTTTTGGGGTTCCCTTTGCACTGCCTGTTTCACTGCCTCTGTACCCAATGCTCCCAGCATGCCTGAGCCCTGGGGCCCATTCCTGCAGGGAAGGGGCTCTCCTCGCCTGCTGTTGGCAGGGAGAAGAGGACAAGTGAGATGCACCACATCTTTGTGGCATCCTGACAGTCTCCAGCCTTTGGCTGCAGGAATGAGAGCAACCAGATTTGCAGGTGCCTGTTGTTTCTACAGCAAGAAACCAATGGCTTCATCCTCCAAGCCACTGAAGCAGACAGATTTTGTGGGAAAGCTGGGGATCCAGTTTGGTGCAGATCCCAAGCTGGTAGCACAAGGAGCACATGATGAGAGGTTGGCTCCTCTTTCAAAGCCACTGTCATAAAGTGGAGTATGTTGATTTGAGGTGGTGGGCTGGGGTTTTGGTAAAATGAACAAATCTAGGCATGGAGATCTGTGTTACAGGGCTGTGCTCTGCTCCTTATCCACTGCCCTGCTGTTGTGTGTTGCCCAACAGCCTTTGGAAACCATCCTCCCTGGTCAACCCATTTCAAACACGGCATAAAGCAGCACCTGGCGAGAGGTGCCTCAGCAGCCCACGTCAGCTGAGCGATTCCAGACTCCCACCAGCGAGCAAGGCCACTAAACCCCAGTCTCCTCTGGGAACTGATGGTCTGATATGGGAGATGGGAAGAGAATCACTTTCAATTCAATGAGCTGGTGTGGGAGACTCAGATGGCCTGGCTGCATCTGTGGCTGTTAGCTCCAGCACTCAGTGCCACTCTCAGGTCTGCTTTACTTTTCAGTGCTAGGAAATTGAATGAAGAGAAAACCACTTAGGAGGATTTTAATCAGAACTTGGCAGAAGAACTTGAGGAAACTCAAGAAATCTTCTGACATCTGGCTTCAAGCTGAGATTGCTGATGAATGGAAAGGGCAAAGATGAGACCATGGCTCGGGTGGGTTGGATTTCTTCTGGCCCATTTAATGGGATCATGTTAGCGTTCCTGCCCCTGTGGGCTGGGTGAGAAGGGAGAAAATAAGCCTTCTTCAGTGTGCTGGAGACTGGCTGTCAGCTGGAAATGAAGCAGAGTCCTTGGGGAGCAGTTGATGAAAGTCATCCCAGAGCTGCTGAAGATGGCCAGTCTGGCTTAGGAGGAGAGATTGCTTAATTTATAGTAATAGTGGCCTTGCAGTAGTGTGATGCAATTGGACTTCTTCAAGAAGATGACCTCGACAGGCTTGAGGAGTGGGCCCATGCGAACCTCGTGAAGTTCAGCGAGGCCAGGTGCAAGGTCCTGCTCCTGGGTCGGGTCAGTCCCCACTGTCAGCACAGGCTGCAGGGTGGATGGTTGGAGAGCAGCCCTGCTGAGAAGGACCTGGGGACAGTGGTGGGTGATAAATTGGACATTAGCTGGCACTACGCCCTTGCAGCCCAGAAAGCCGTTGTCTCCTGGGCTGCATAAGAAGCAGCGTGGCCAGCAGGTGGAGGGAGGTGATGTTCCCCCTCCACTCTCGTGAGACCTCACTTGGAGTATGGCATCCAGCTCTGAGATCCTCAGTGCAAGGAAGCCATGGACTTGTTGGAGCAGGTCCAGAGGAGGGCTGTGAAGACGGTCTGAGGGCTGTAACACCTCTGCTATGGAGAGAGGCTGAGAGAATTGGGGTTGTACAGCTGGAGAGGTGCGGGGGAGACCTTACTGTGGCTTCTCAATATATGACAGGGGCTTATGACAAAGACAGAGAGAGACTTTTCACGAAGATCTGTAGTGACAGGACAAGGGGCAGCAGTTTAAACTGTAAGAGGGTAGGTTTAGATTGGAAATCAGGAAAAAATGTTTTACAGTGAGGGTGGTGAGACACTGGAAGAGGTTTCCCAGAGAAGTTGTGGATGCCTCATGGTAGGAAGTTGTTTAAGGCCAGGCTGGACGGGGCTTTGAGCAATGTGATCTAGTGGAAGGTGTCCCTGCCTGTGGCAGGGGGCTTGGACTAGATGATCTTTGAAGGTCCCTTCCAACCCAAACCATTCTGTGATTCTGTGGTGCAAAGTTGTTGATGGTAATGGTAGATGCTGTTGGGAGTGAGAAATGCTGCTGTGAGGTTCAAAGATCTCATGGGTGACCTCTGGGTTCTAACTGAGGCATGCGTGAGGGGTGGCTTGTTGCTTGGATAAACCTGTTGCTGTGGTAGGGTTTTAATCTCAGCTCCCCAGAACGTTGCTTAGAGCTGATGGCAAGTTTCCCATAACATCTTCTCAGCTCAAGTTTCTCATTTAGGGGTTTGGCTCAGTTGTCACTCCTTCTGTAAACTGTTATTTTGGAAAATTTGATTAAAAATCCATTGAGTGGTATGAGTAACTTGACCATTTAGGGGAAGGAGAGCTGCAGGAGCGATTCTTGTGTGCGTGTCCTGCAGATGGGTAACCCAAAACAACAT
The DNA here is from genome assembly GCF_023634085.1 of Falco cherrug. Taxonomy (NCBI): domain Eukaryota; kingdom Metazoa; phylum Chordata; class Aves; order Falconiformes; family Falconidae; genus Falco; species Falco cherrug. Next base: position 500,022 of record NC_073703.1, on the reverse strand, counting down.
TTGTTTTCTTATTCCAGGCGAGGTGAGCATGTAGTTTTGGATGAGTGTGGGTCTGGCGCTGCTGCACCCCTCCTAAGTTGTGTTTGTTTGTAAAGGGCTCTTCATGACTGCATTGCACCATTGCTTTTAGTTAGTTTTATTGATATTCCAACATCTGGACTGTTTTCCTAAACGTGCTTTTATCCAAGAAGAGGTTAAGGAGTGAGACCTCTAAAGCTGCCAAAAATAATCTTTGCTTGAGACTAAGTACCGCTTTCGGGACTTTCTCTTGTAAAACAATTTGTGGGTGAGCACAATGAACAACCCTAGGAAGCCCCCAGATGCTCCAGCTGGTTGTTGCTGCTGGGGGTTATAGGACTATAAATTCTCCCTGAGAGTGTTTGAGTTTGTCATGTGCTGCATGAGATGATCTAATAGCCATTAGGGAAGTTGCAGGAAATTGTGGTTGAGGTGGCTGAATCCTTGAGAGGAGGGATCTGCATGCACATGGTTGGGTCGATGGGAACAGTGTGGAACCTGCTGATGCACTCATACATCTTCCTCGCTCCCCCCCCCCCCCCCGCAACGAATTGCTCTTGCCAGACATCTGATCCTGTGACAAGCTGACATAACAAGCCTGATAGGCTGGCATCGCTTCAGGTGTTGAGGTTGCAATGGTGACAACGTGATACAGATGATCTTTGAGGTATTGTATGAAGAGCCATCTGAAAAGCAGGTTGGTGCAGCACTGGAGTTGTGTTTGGCTCTCAGCACCTGGGAAGTGCAGAGCTAAGCTGAGTGCAGCAGCCTTAACTCTGCCCCCTTCCTCATGCTCCTTCTGGCAGTGTTTTTGCTAAAAATCACACGTCCGTATGCTGTGACTTTGTTTGACAACTTGTGCAGGAAAAGGAGCTACACTTCTTCTTAGATGAGACATGTAGGTATACGTGTCATGTGTTCTCCAAAGTTCTGTGACCATGAAGCAAAATATGTTTTTGATGCCATCTGCTTCATAGAGGGCAGAGTTAGATCTGCTGGAGGAAGCTTGACGTGCTTCCCTGCCTTGCTTGGGATCCAGCCCTGGCTTTGTGCTGTACTGTGCCTCTCCTGAAGGACCTGGGATTGGTTGTGTTGGGTCAGCTCAGTTAATTCACAATTAACTGAATACAGGCAACTCTTAAGGCACTCTGAAGAAAAGTATGCTTGTAGGAGGACTTTCTTCTGAATCTCTTGGGTGCTGGCTTGCATCTGTCAAGCCTTAGGGTTCATGTTTTGTAGGTGGGGCGTTCCTGGTGAGAACATTGGTGGCTGTCATGTCCTGTTGAGTAATATGCAAAGCTAGGCCTTGAATGTGCTACTGCTTGAGTTCATTTAAAACAACCAGCAGTTTTGGAGGGAGCAGGAGCGAAAGGTGAGTGCAACCAGGGGGTGACATCGCTGCCATGAGCAGGAGATTAAAGTCATGACCAATGGCCTTGACTCCATAAACAGTTTTGATGCTGACTTGGAGGAGGTTGTATTGGTGGGACAGCATGTTCCTTCTTGGGCACTTCTCCTGGCTCTAGAAACATGAACTCTGGAAAGTACCACCAGGCTTGGTGGCTTTGCTTGCAGAGCTTGTTCCAAGTCCCAGGATGGCTGAATGCCTCCATGCTGGCTGGGAGCCGTGCTGGCTCCTGCCTGGGGTTGTGGGGAGTAGGGCAGGATGGGAAACCTGGCTCTGGAGACTCACTGGAGGGCCCCAGCTGGCTTGTAACCTATTGGGGCTGAAAGCAGCCACTTTTCCATCTAGGCCAAGAGTTTGTAGGGGCTTAATTGACCTGTCCTGGCACCGGGCTGTAACGCTGTTCCAGTCAGATTTATTGCAGTTGGCAGGTGGTTGTTCAAGCACCCTGTGCTTCTGCAGCTGGTGTGTTCTCAGGAGGGCAAATGCTACTTGTTTTTTCTGGACTGAGATTAAAATCTTGGTATAAGGTAGCTTGTTCGGCTTTTAATATTGCTTGAGTGTCCAATACTGCAGGTCTTAATCTTGTTTCTTATGGAAAGGTGATTGTACTGTGTGTATTTTTGAATGAAGTGTAGTCAATTGGGTGAAGATTTTGGTCCTGTCTCTTACTGAGACCTTCTCTGCATGGGGGGAAGGAGTCCTTTATCTATGTATATTTTTCATGAGCACATTAGCAGTATGTGGCCAGGGCTCCACGTGCCTTCCTGGGCCATTTGCAGCGTGGTGGGTATTTTGTTGGGAAGACGCTAGCTACTGAGCAGAGCTGCCTGGGCTTCACCTTGTAGAGGAGCTGCATGTGTGGTGGGGGACAGGGGGACTGCCTTGGGCTTGCAGCTTGGTCTAACGGGTCATCCTTGAATCACAGCAGGATGAGGGATGCTGGCATGTGGATGTCAGTGTGCTATCTGGGGGAGCTGGGCTTGGCTCTGGAAGGTGATCCTTTCAGAATGGTGGTGTCTTAATCTGCTGTTTTTGGCCCCAGTGTCTAGTCCTGTCTTGCTGCTGCCTGCTTCAGCACCTCTGTCATTCCCTTCCATTGTCTTTGTGCTGGGAGCAAGGGAACTGGAGGAGCCAGGTTTGGTTCCACCTTTGGTCTCAGCAGTATCTGACTTGCAAAGCCCTTCTGGTGGGTGGTGCCTCGGGAGCCTTTCATACTTGAGACGAAGCTCAGCATGCAGATTTTGTGTGGAGATGTTGGATTGGAAGTTACTGGTCAAGGAGGCAGGCCAGCTACCTAAAACACTCCTGAGAGCAGGGCAGCCTGCTCTAGGTGGCCCTGCTTGAGCAGGGGGTTGGACCAGATGACCTCCAGAGGTCCCTTCCAACCTCAACCATTCTGTGATCCTTTCACGTGCCCAAGTGGTTCCTTACTGGCAGGGTCTTCCACCAAAGCCAGCTCTCACAGGGAAGTGGCAGTGTCAGGATGCGGATGCATGCCAAAGCCTGCCTGCATCTCAAGATGTTTCTCTCTCCTAAGCCGGTTGTGAAGAATAGCAGCCAGTGCCCTGGACAAGCAAAGCTTCCTTCTATGGCATTTCTAAACCACAGCTGTGCTGACCAGCTAAATTGTCCCAAAGTAAAAGTTTGCGTTTCCTTGTGCCTTTGTCCTTTTAGTCAGGTTGTCCTGGATGACGGGCTGCGGTGTGAGGTCCTGCTGTACCCCGGTGCCCAGGGGAAGACCACAGCCATGGTCTTCCTGCTTGATGGTTCCTACCTGGAGAAGGGAGCGGGGTACGTGGGGATAGAGGCAGCGTTGGGGTATTGTTCTGCTTTGGGTTCTCCAATCTTGCCTGTTGTCCTGAACCACTTTCAGCCCAGCCAGGTTTCAGGAGACAGCTGTCTGGACACAGCAGATACTTGGTTGTGATCTCTTGGAAGATGGGAGATGTCAGAGGAGAACTTCCCCACGTGAAGGTCATGTTCAGCCTGAGCTTGGGCATGGGAACTTTCTTGCCTACCTCTGCAGTCATTGGAGCTTCACTGCTACGCCAGGAGGTGTCCTGCCTGCTCCTGGCCAGCTCTCCCCACGGTGATGCTCAGGAGTTTGTGCAACCACGTGGGGAACTGGGTCAGGGGAATGATCCAATTAAAAGCTATGCCAAGCAACATCAAAAGCAGGTTTTAAACCAGGCGGTTTCCCAGTGCTGCACGCATGCTTGTGTTGGTAGAAAAGTGCTTTGGGCCAGTGTAGTAGGAATGGACGGCTGTGGATTAAGCATGGTGGGATGGTTTCTTCTGGTGGTGGTGCTGGTCCATGAAGACTTGCTGATTGTGGCCTGTGTTGGTAGGCAACCATAGGGACAACAAACCTTGACTCCTGCTGGGATTCTGGCTGACGAGGCTTTGTTTTCTTCCCAGAGAGTGCAGTCTCGCTCCCCTGTGGGTGGGTTGACATTTCAAGGCTGCTGTTGCTCATGGAGAGCCTCCTTGCCACGCTTTTGGTAGGCTCCTTCTCTCCCAAGGGTGCTGTGCAAAGGGCTGTGGATGCAGGAGGGGAATGCCAGAGTTGCACCACCCATGCCCATCCTCGCTGCCTGGGGCTAGGGGGGTTGCCTTCAGTAATCCTGACTAATCCTTTAATCTGTATCAACACGGATAGGTATTAAAGCTGCAGATAAGGTTCAGATCCTGGTTTGGAGCTCAGCGATATCCCCACCCTCTTCCAGCTAAATCTGTGCTGATTGCGCTTTCTCTTAAGGGGACGGTGCTCGTTTGCTGAGCAGCTGGAGTGGGTTGAGAGGGTGGATTAGCTGCTCCCAGCTGGAGCATGCTCTTGTCTGGCAAGCTGGAGCCAAGTGACAGGTCCATTGGTTGGTCTGTATTATGATCCCGGTGACCAGCATCCCATGCTTGCTGAAACAAACCTCTCCAGTTGCATGTTCCTCTGCTGATCTGGAGCAGATCTGCTGTCTCCTGGTTTTTATCTCTTATGTTCACCTGCATATAAGCCTGATTTGCCTGTAAACACTTCGTGGAGCTCTTAGGGAACAAATGAGAAGCTTTCCTGGATCAGCTGGTCCTGCCAGTCTGTGTTTTATTGCTGCCTACTGCTCTGTAGCAGGATTTCCCTCCTATCCGACCTCCAGACCAGGACTCCCACCACCACATCCTTCTCCAGGCCTTCTGCACTCTCTTCTTTTTGGGCACCTTTACTGATGGCTGAGGTCTGCAGTGTTCTTGCTTTTACAGCACCTGGGCACCTCTGGTACCCCAGTGATCCAGTGCTGTGAAAGTGGAACTCTAGGGCCAGATGTCCCATATTTGGTGGGCAGCAAACAAAGGCTGTTAATGCTGGGAAAAGCGGTTCCTGGATGAGTTAACTATGCAAAGCAGACGGTCCCTGTTGTTTTTGCTGTTGTAGGCTTGTCCCCCCTTTCCCTGTCTTCCTCCAGCTTCTCCCCATGCTCATGGGATCGCTCTGAGTTTGCCACCAGTTCCCTCATCAGCAAAGCCAAGGTTAATCCTTCCTTTAAATCCTTTAAGCTGTCAGCAAACAACTCCCTTCTTAAACTTCTAGCACGCAAGCTTGACTGGGACAGAGCCTGGCTCCCAACCTCAACGTTCTGTTTTTGTTCCCAGATCATCAGCTTCTGGTCCCATTTTTTGGCTGGCACTGAAGGCTCCCCCAGTGGGCTCCATCACTGTGGAGCAATGCGTGGCTCACTTGCGTGTGACCTGCAGTGATATATCCTAGGTGTAAAAGCATTCCAAGTTTTTAATTATCAAATGACGGCTTCCTGGTGTGTCGTTTTGTTTGAAGTCACAGGTGAGGATGTGTTGCTTAGATTCAATGTGGCTGAGGTCTCGCCTCTCTGAGGAGCCTCCTGTCCCATGGGGCAGCGTATATTGGCCTTGCTTCAGAGATCTGCATAGGCTGGATGCACAGCTGGTGGGGCCAAAATGGACTAAAAATCTAGAGTAAATGTTTTTCTGTAGGCATGCTTGCCTTTCTACGCCCAAACCCTCAAATCTTGGTGTAGCTGTTTCACCCTGAGCAGCAATGATGGTGCATTGACAGCTTGGCTCTTCCAGGTTTTTTATTCCTTCCAAACACAAGGTCATATTGTTGTTTTGCGCTGTGTTTTTATTGCTGATTAGGTTAGGTGCTTCAGTTGTTGCATGTCTTCTTTTGGAAGATCTCTGAATATCCCCTCCTCAGAAAACTGGCATCCTGTACGACATTCGGCAGAACCCAAGGGAAAAAAATTGTTGAGAACTTCTCAGAATCTCAGCCTGCATGTCTTGAGTTTCTCTGCTATGTGATTTGGTTCCTCTCTTAAAAATCTGGATGAAATATACTTGGGAAATGATGGGATTTGCATTGCACTTGCTCTCCAGGGCTGTCAAACAAGCACTGCAAACCTTTTCCCACTCCTGATCCCAGGGGGAGAAAAGGCTCCGAGGCTCCCTGAGGAATATTGAATGGCATCTTGCTGCAGTGTGGCTGCGCCTGGGGATTACTTGATAAAACAGAAGGAAGGAAAAAAGGTTAATACGGCATTGGCAGCCAGCAGCTCCAGAAGCTGGTGTCCTTCAAGCTGTGGTGGTTCAGCTCAGTGACTCTCAGCTGACTCTGGTGCAGGTGGTCCTCAGCTTATCCCTCCAGTCTGGCAGAGGAAATGGGATTTGGAGGAAATAGCATATTTAATTTGAATTTCTGAAAAACTGATTTCTTAAAATTGGCATGTGTGCGGTTTTTTGTGGTTTTTTTGTGGTGTTTTTTTTTTTTTTTTGTAAGCACAACAGTGCACTTGTTAGCATGGGCTAATTGCAAAAGCCATATGGCTTGTGAGAGTGGACCTGTGAACACCCTCTTTTTGCACAGGCTGTTTTGCTGCTTGCTCCTCGCCCGGCAGCGCGGGAGAGGGATCGCTTAGCTCCATGTTTAGGCAGTGTCGCACCAGTGGTGGGATTCACAGAGCAGCCAGCTCTGCCTCCAAAGCTTGTAATGCTGGGAAAACTCCGGGGCCAAACTTGGGCTGGGTCGAGGTGGGAGAACACCCAGGGGCAGGTGTTGGGCGGCTGCAGCAGAGCCATTCCCATGAGCAGTGCTCCTGAGCAGTGCTCCTGCCTGCTGGTGGCCAGGAGCTCCGGGGAGGATCAGCCGTCAGGCATTACATGCTTTCCTGCTGGCTGATGCGCTTGCTCACCTACCACCGGCAAGCACTGGCTTGAACAAAAGCTGGTTGCCTGCATCTGCGTGTTGGGGGTTTTGGGGGGGGGGGGGGGGGTTGGGTTTTGGTTGTTTTGGGGTTTTTTTTGCAAACAAGCTGGGTGATCTCGGCTTGGCTGTTGGCACTGCGTCTTGCAGCATATGACAGATAATCGGCCTGGCTCCCTGCCTGCGGAGGAGGCAAGGCTCCTATGGATATGTGACCTGGAAAGGCACGTTGGCTTTGTAAATCACTGCCTGCTGCTGCCGGTGCTTCACGCCTCTCTCCTGCTTCTTTGCAAATTCAATATCCACTGCAAAGCTACTGAGGGCTCCTTGCTGCTGGGCAAGTGTGCTGCTTGGGATCAGAGCCTGCCCCGGGGCAAGGAGGCAGGGCAGGCTTCCCTCACAGTCCCCTCTCCTCTTTTAATGTGGCTTCTCAAGGGATGAGCACAGAAAGTAACTAAAACTGCAGTCTGGAGGCAGGCTCACCCCTCTGACTGCACTCCTTGCAATGGGGAGGCCACCTCCTTACGGACACCAGGACTGCTGTCCAACCCCAGCTGACAGCCTAAATCTTTAAAAGCCAAGGACTGGTGGGTGAAGGATGGTTTTGCTGTAGCAAAACTTGGATTTTGAGTAGTTGCCTGGTGCTCAGCTTTGGGTTGCATCAGGTTTCCAGCTCATAAGGGTTAAACTGCACCAAGTCTCCACTGATCTGCCAGGACCAGTCACGAGCTGTCCCGGGAGCAACTGCGTGCTGGAAATAGGGTCTGCACCTCTGATCCTTTTTCTAGAAGCATTGAAATCAATGCAGTGAAATGTTGTGACGTCTCCTTTGGGGGTGCCAAGCAGGTTGTTCCCACAGGTGTCCTCAGAGGGAAGGCTCTGCTACCAGCTGAGCCTTTCCTGCCAGCTCCCTTCTCGAGATGGCAGCTTTCCAGCATGGAGCCCCTTATGTCTTTCTTCCAAGTGTACCTGAATTTGGAGCCCAGCTTGTTGGATTTTTGAAGGCACTAGCAGGTTTGCTAACAAGCAGGAGGAGGACTTAGGATTTGGCATGGGGCTTTGCTTGGTTCCATGCTTGATGGGTTGCCAGCGCTGAGTTTTGGGGTGTCTCAGGCTGTCCTGTCTATTGTAGGGAGCTTGGGGGAGATGAATCCCCTGATCTTGTGGCACAGGCTTGTTTTGATGAGCCAAAAGCCATTTGCTGTTGCTGGATGAACTTGTAGCAGGAATTGCTTTGTGGGGGCATGGTCAGGCTCTGGGCTTTGTGAGCACTGGCAGTCCCCAAGACCCGCTAAACAGAGCAAAAAATTGCTGTAGCACTTTATTCTAACAGCAGGAGCAGAGGCAAGCAGAGCTGCCAGCCTGCCTGTGCTCTGTTGAGCGTGGGGAGACTGCCACTGCCTGCCTTTGCCATCCTGGAGCAGGCGGTGGTACTGGGCTGGGCTGCCAGACGTGATGAAGAGGAAGGTTAGGTGAGAAGACTGGAAACCAGTTGGTGGACAATTCCCATGGGTACTTTCCTCATTTGTCTGCCTTCCTGTCAGGGCTGGTTTTCCAGCTGTGCATTGGACCAGCAGCTCCTGCTTGATTTCCCCTTTCTTGAAGGTTTTTTCTACAGCTGTCAGTGCTGCTGTATTCAGGCTTTTCCTTAAGCATCTGCTTCTTGTGGCTAAAGATGCAGTGAAGCTGGTCACGGATCCTGACACTTGGTTTGATGCTTTTCAGCGATGATGCTTCTCTGGCATCCCAGCGTCTCCACTTCTCAGGCTGCATTTGTGAAGCTGTGATCTCTGGTATCAAGCCACAGAGGCTCTGAAGGACGAGGAATGTCTCCCAGGAATGAGCTTCACTGTCCTGCTTGCTGCCGTCAGTGGGACAGGCAGGGGCTGACCATGGGGACTGGGCTGTACTTTGGGTGGGAGCTGCAGTGCCCTTGCAGACCAGAGCCCCAGTGTGGTGGTAGGAGGCTCCATCTCCAGTCCGTGCTTGCCCTTGGCGGTGGTGTTTGCCCGACCTGGGGTTTTGCGATGGCTTGTGGCTCTTGGGAAGTATGCGGGAGGGTTTGTGCATGTGTGTGTGTGGGGGGGTCAGAGGCCTTTGTTGGGGGCTAAGAGGTGACCTCAAGAAAAGGACTTTGGGGCTTAAAGCACAAAGCAAGCCATGTTCGTGGTCCAGGTACAGCACAAGAGAAGCTCTAGGAGTAGGATGCAGCAGATGAGGCCACCGCAGCTGCTTCTCTCCTTAGGGAAAGAGTAAATTGTTTCTCCTTGCTTGCTGCATCCCTTTCTCTCTCCCAGTGCTCTGTTGCTCCTCCTCTTTCCTGCCATTAATTGCTTAGCGGTTGCTGATGCAATTAAAACAAGATGTGTCTGCAGCCTCTGTGCTTGCCTCCCTCCTCTGAGGTCTTCCTCTGCCTGCGTGTGAGGAGGTGGGAGCTGCTGCCTCAGGAAAGCAGCTCAGGTCCCTGCGCTGGCTGGCTCGTGCCCGCAGTGTTGGGTGGCCGAGGCAGGGCTGGAGCCAGGTTGTCTCTCCTGGCCTGAGAAGGTGGATGTTTGACTCTTGCCGCTCCCAAGGATGCGAACAGGCTAGAGCAGAGATCATCCAGCTTCTTGCAGCTCATGTCTTAACAGCAAATGTATTTTTTCCTTTACTTGGGGACCAGGGTTTGGTTTGCATGTGCGATGCTGTATGCCTCTGTGTGAACAAGTGCTGGGCAAAGCCCCCCAGGTTGAGGAAGACCTATGTGGGTGAAGCAGAAGGTGGGGATCCTTCCCTGTTGGTTTCTTTGGGTGGTCTCCATGCTCCAAAGCATCCTCCAGCTCTACAGCTGTGGTGCACGTGCACTCTGCCTTGGTGGCAGTTGTGAAATGCTGGAGCTGAAACCCCAAGCTGGGCCTGGCCCCCAGGAGGACTCATGGCACTGGTTGTCCCAGCATGGCCATATCCAGACTGGAGAGCATGTAGGATGGGCGAAGGCAGGGCTCGTGGAGGAGTGTAGGCTCATGGAGGAGGGTAGGCTGAGCGATTGGGCAGGGTGGCTTTTAGTGGAAGGGTGGGATGCAGCTGCCTGTGCTGTGACAGCTGGTGGAAATGCTTATGAGGTGGCATAAAACAGGGGCTCCTGTGCTGTTTGTGTTTCCAGCTCTGGAGTGGTTTTCTGTAGCCTTCAGCTAATGCCTGCATGAGGGTTGTATGGGTCAGTGCCCTGCCTGCAGAACCAGGGCTGGCCACACTCTGCCTTGTGCCTCTGCTCCAGGCTGTCCCATAGCTGCCAGGCTGAGGTTGAGATGACTGATGGGTAGGACATCTTGCAGGGCTGGAGATCATTTGTGCAGCAGCTAAAGCTGGATGACTGATGAGTTACGGTCTCTTGGCTTTCAAGGGAAGAAAAGTGACAGCTGCAGACCATGGGAGATGCTTAGCTAAAGGAACAGGACTCTGGCTCAGTAATCTCTGAGGACAGCAGCTGCAGTGGCTGCTGGCATGGAGGCCAGAGAGGGCACAGAAGACATTTGCTCTGCTCTGGGTGGGAAGGGGGGTGGCTAATATAATGGAGAAAGGCTTGTCTTCTCTACTAGTCTGCATCCCACATCTCTCGCTGGTTGTACAGTTCTGCCCAAGGCAGCATTCCCTGGCGTTACTCCAGCTGGGCACCCTCTTCTCTGAAACCTTGTGTGACTTCCGGTCTCCTCATTTGCTCCTTTTGGAAGTCAGTGCTGCTCCTCCAGTGCTGCCTGTTGGCTTTGGTGTGTCACTTTTGCCTTTTTACATACTAACAGTTCCTCTGGTTACTGTTACCTTATTCAAAGATGTTCTTCAGGTCTCCTTCTCCATTGTATGTGTGGTGGTGTTCTTCCATGTGAAGGGAGCCAATTTCTTTGCTTTTTACCAAGTTTTAACTTGGCTCTTAAAACCCTCCCAGGCCCTGGTCCTTTCCCAGTCCTCATGCAGCTGTGCTAAGGCTTTCATCCCTGCAGCTATCAACTTTCTGCTCTGAAGCAGTGCCCTTAAACACCAGCATTTTATCTTTAGTCACCATGGCCAAGAAGCATCTCTGGGATCTGATGTATTGGCCGTGCCCCTCTCCTTTCCTGGCATTCTCTGCTGCTATGCAAGTTTGATCCCTTGAGCAGGGGCCCTCCTGGCTTCAGGCCTGGGGCAGCATGGCTTCTCTGAACTGCTGTACTTTGCTTCTTAACTTTGGTTAAGAAGTTAAGAGGCTTCTGTGCCTCTGCTTTCTTGGTGGGAATGGGTTGGGTTGGCCAGGGACTATGCCCTTGAGTTGTGCCACTGAGCTGTGTTGTGTTGGATACCCTCAGGGAGCTCCTGTGTTGTCCATGCATGATCTACATGATGTTGTTTAGGGGACATAGCCATGGTGTCTGCTGTAGAGGAGAGCTTGGTGATGTTCAGACAGGCACCAGGGTGTCACCTGCCTCTGCTTGACAGAAGCCACCATCGATGCAGATGTTGGCAGAGACACAAAGTGATAGGAGTGAGAGCAAGGAGGGCTTTTGCTGCCTGCACCCCTCTGAGCATAGAGGTTGCCACAAACAGCCATCCATCCATCTGTCCATCCATCCATCCCTCCATCCATCTGCATCTTGTCTCGCTGAGCCCACGGTTGCTTTCCCAGGCCAGCTGGGGTGCTCAGGGTGCAAAGTTGGCATTCCTGATTCCTAGCAAGGGCTCCCTCTATTTATGCCCCCCTTACTGGGCATAAAAAAACCTCCAGACTCTGCCTAATGATTCCGTTGTGCCTTTCCAAAGAGGATGCATATTCTTCTCCACAGGCTGCCTGTTTTGGTTGAGAGCACTGTGATCCCTCTCAGCCCCAGGGGAATGGGGGCCACGGTGGCCAGCAAAGCCTAGTACACAGCAGAGTGCTTGAGAGTGGCATCCTTGGTGCCAAAATGCCCTTATTTGTTATTATTTTGCTATTTTTCATGACATTAGGTTTACTCTGCCTTAGCCAGCTGTTAATTTGAAGAATCAATGAAATTTCAACAGGGCAGGGGATGGAATTGGTGAGGATATGGGCTGGCTTATGGTGGGTCTGTCTCTAGCAGCATCTTTGCTTTATTTTAGGGATGCTAGCTAAAAGTCCAGCATGTTGGTTGAATATAACCTTGGCTGGCTTTCAGCCCCACTGCTGCCCTGACCCATGTACCTGCCAGCCCCGGCATCTCATTTTTGCATGTGTGCATGTAAAAGGTGCTGCTGGGTGGAAAGAGGCACAGCGGCTGCTGGAGTCAAATGATATTTTTTTTTTTTTGGTGGTGACTGTTTTCTGTCTCATTTCAAAATAAGCATTGGGCTTTCTTTTATGGTGAAGGGGAGCGATTTCTCGTTAGCTGGAATTTGGTGACCCGTGGGTATCCCTGCATGCAGCCTGAGAAATGCGAGGTTAGAGGCTAAAAACCTTCCTGGAGCTTAATTGGGCTGGAAGAAGGCTTCAGCTGTGGGTGGTGTCAGCATCCCCCCTTGGTGGGGGCTTATTTGGATTTCAGATACAAGCTCTTCCCCTTGCTATGTTCCGGAGGAGACGATGAAGCAGCCACTTGAAGCTATTTTTCTATTTTTACATCGAGTGCTCTCAAGGAGAAGCATGGCTGCGGGCGGTGTAGTCCTGTGATGCGAATCACGAAGCTCTGCTCCCTTAGATGTGCTGAAAGCCCCCAGCCTGGCTCCACTGCTCTCTGGCTGGTAGGTACTCTGCGGGTGATGAGTTATGGTCTGGCTCGACTCTAGCTTGTCTCCTCTTCTCCCTCGCTGCTCAGCTTCCCTGCGAGTGATTGATCCTCTGCAGTTGTGCTGCTCGACCGCTGGCGGCTGTCAGTTGTCAGCACAAAACCTGCTGGGTGAGACCTTCAGGCATCACAGCCCAGCTGTGTCCAAGCATCTGGGGCACTGGCTCAGGCAGCACTGGCAGCGTGGGATTTGCAAGGCACCGCAGCTGACACAAGGGTATATTTTTGGTGAAGGCAGCGCAGGAGAAACCGGACCCAGGATGATTGTCCGCAGCTTGACTCATGCTACACGGGGAGGTCGGTGGGAGCGGAGGTGCCTCGCTCGATACCGTTGTGCTCAGGGTGTTAAAAATGCGCAGTGTTGAATGCTGCAACTGTGAGTAAAGCTGCCGTTATTGATCCCAGTGGGTGCAAACCAGACTTGCACTGTAGGAAGGCTCCTTGGCAAAGCCTGGCTCAGGGTGGGATCTTCCTCCTGGTGTGACAAAACCCACAATCCTGGGGCAGAGCCTAGCTTGGCTCACCCTCCTCCTGGCAAATGCTTTTGATCAGACCGGAGGCATCAGGAGACGTTTGAGCCAAAGAAGGGAGAGCTGCTTCTCATCTCTGAGGCTGGAATTAAAAGCCAGCGTGATGGTAGGCAATGGGAGCCCATGGGTTCACGTGCAAAGCTCATACCTCCTCCTCCTTTTGTGACTCATTAGTAGAGATTTCATGGCAATACGAGTATGTGCTGTGCTGCTTTGGGGTCGGTGTGTGCTACTGGGCATCGTTCTGCTTGGGGGTTAGAGAGGCAGCAGCTTGATTTCAATAATTAAAAAAAATCCTTGGGAATCGGCTTGAAAAACTTTCTATGGAAATCACTGTGTCCTGCAGGCACCGATGCCTGTGTGTTCCCAGTGGGAGCTGATGGGCACGCGTGCAAGCCATTGCTGGAGGGACTGGGGAGAGCACAGCGTGTATCAGCAGGATGGGAGTATTGGCTTGTGCTGCCTTAAAAATAGCATGTTTTAAAAAAAATTACCGGAAGGCTGGGATTTGGGGAGTGGGGGGAGATGCAGTTGTGGGACCCAGCACAAAAAGTGAAGATGTTTGTCATCCCCCATCGTAGTCTGAGGTTTCCATCTTGTGTGCCAGGGAGCATGTCCTCGACAAGCGACTCAGAGCTGCTTCTCCAGATGCGAGTCCCCAAAGGGCAGCACTGTGCTGGTCCCTGCTCTGTGGCCACCTGGTGCAGGGCACTCGTGGTGACACGCACCTCCTGCTCACCCACATCCTCATGTGTCATGTGACTGGGCCTATTTCTTGCTCACTCCCCTCCTGTAATCTCCCTGTCAGGCTGTTGGACAGAGCTGGCTTTGTGTCTGGAAGCCACCAGGATCTCTCCTGGCAACTTGAGCAAAACCTACAAAGAAGAGGAGATGAGAGCCAAGCGGGCAGCTTCCTAAATGTGCAGCCTGCAGGGGCTGGGACGTGAAAATCATACCGAAATAGGTCTTTAATATTAAATAGATGGAAGGGAGATGGCTCCTCTTGCCTGAGGGATAAATAGATCTGAAACTCCTCCTAGACCTTTCTGCTTATCACATCTGAAATACGTGCGTCTCGCCCTGGAATTGAGTCTCTCCAGGAGCCATGAATACCGGGCTACAATGTGTGTGTAAAATGCTCCTGCTTTTGTGGCATATGTGCACTGGGCTGGCAAGTCTCCGAATGCAGTGCCCAGGGAATGGATTTGCTTCTCTACTCCCGGATCCACAGCTGCGTGCACCCAGCGGTCTGGACAGGGGAGTGGGATGTGATGCTTCTCAGCATGCCACCAAGGCAAGCGTTGAAGCTGGCTGCAGCCCACTGGTGCCCTCAAAGCCATGCTCCCCCAGTGCTAAAGCTCCTCCAGGAGCTGTGCGGGTTGCTCAGGAGGTGCACCCTGCTTTGCAGGGACCTTGTGTTGTCTCCTTCCTTCCCACCCCTTCCCCAAGCAAATTTTACAGGTTTGAGTGCTGAGCACACAGCTTGGCTTCTCACACCTTGGAGACGAGGGTCTGCAAGACCTTCAGGACCAAATGTTGTTTGTAGCTGCAGGGTTTCTTGTGCAGAACTGCCTTAGAAAGTACTCCAGCTCGCTGGCTGCCATTTGTAGGTAGACCAGTGTGTTTGAGAGGACTTTTTCTTACCTGCTTGCCCACAGAGCTCCTGGTCCAGCTATAGAGGTGGAATTCTGTACTGAAGCTGCTCTCTCATCAGAGTGTTGCTCATTATCACGGCTGCAGTATGGAAGAACCTCAAGAGACGATAACCCTGCCAAAATCTGGCCAGGCTGAGATTTGCTGGTGCCTTGTCTGAACTCGGGCAAGTCTGAAACTGCTGAATGCTGGCCCTCTGTGAAAGGATGAGGACCATTGCTGTGTCTTGGGAGCTCCATGAGTGATGACGTTGGCGATTCGGACCTGCCACGGGGGGCAGATCTGGGGTGTCAGCAGCACTGGGGTGCTGAGGGAGTGCCATGGGGAGCGATGTGGCTGCTTTGTGGTTCTGGTGGAGAGATATGGGGAAGGGGGAAGGAGGAGACCAGTGGAAGGATAAAGGATTTTCCCACTTGAAAAATACAGGTGAGCTTAGGAACAATTTCACTGCCAGGATGCTGGGGCGAATGTCTCTCTTGAATGTTCCTGTCCTTGACTGATTCCATTCCTCCTTGCTGTTAGCCTCCGCATCATTTTATGTAGTTCCTCTCTCTCCTTTGGATGTTTTCATCCCCCACGTGTTTGTAGGTTACAGCTGTGTACCCACATAGCTGTCACAGAACCAAGTTATCCATATTTAGCTCTTAATCCCCTCTTCTAAACCAATCCCTTTAGCCTTGTTATTTTTGTTCCTCTTCTCTGAACTTCTTCCAGTTTATCTGTGTCCTTTTCAGTTATGAGGTGTCCAGAGCTGAGTGCAATCACTGCTCTCCTGAAAAGAGCTGTCAGGACAATATTAAATTCCCTGTTCTCTGGTACTGCCCCCCAGCTGAACTGGGGTTGAGGGAGGCAAGGATGGTTTGGTGTAGTTTGGTTTTGTACTTGGCTGAGTGAGGTACTGTTTGCTGCTCCTGGCTCTGCCTCTGGGTCTTTTCTGCAAGCTGGTCTCACCTCATTGGTACTGGTTTTCCCGGTGACTATGGAAAATAGGGCAAGCATAGCCAAGCCAGCTTGGTGATGCTGCTTTGCCCCTCTGTGCTGTCTCAGTGTTTAGAGGAACCCCTAGGCCACGTTGCATGGACAAAGACCAAGAGGGTAGATGGAGGGTGAACATAACAAATTTTTTAAAGTGAGGGCGGCGAGGCGCTGGCACAGGCTGCCCGGAGAGGCTGTGGGTGCCCCATCCCTGGCAGTGCCCAAGGCCAGGCTGGACGGGGCTGGGGGCAGCCTCGGCAGGGGGAGGGTGTCCCTCCTGCCCGTGGTGGGGGGAGGTTGGACTAGATGATCTTTGAAGGTCCCTTCCAAACCAAACAATTCAATGATGCTAAGTTAGCATCTTGGAGATGATCTCTTTCTACATCTCTGGCAGGACCACCTTGGGGTAATGCTCGACTGATTTATGTATGTCTATAACTCTGTATTCCTTCCACCTTTCTTGCACATGACTCCAAGTGGGACTGACACTTGCTTTTGGACTCATTTGCAGCCCTTGGATGCTGGAAGATGCAATGCAATGCTGTAGTTCTGGCTGTTGTGGAAGGTACATCTGTCCCCATGCCACATTTACAGTTTGGTTGATGAAAACAACTGCAAGTCAAGCCCATCTTTCACCCCACACCCCATCTGTTCTTTCTAGGCTCTTCTCTGAAAACACAAAGGCCTTTTTTTACATCATCTTTTGTGCGTTATCAGATGTAAAAGTTGGTTTCTTAGCAGTGTAATGAAACTGCATCCGTGCATCGTGGGTTCTTTGGCTCGGCAGCAGTGGCAGGGTGGTTGTGGTGTCTTGTGGGCTGGGCTTTGCCCCTTCTCACCTGGGAACAGGCACTAGCAGAGCAGTTGCTCTGGATACTGGGATGGATGGGGAGAAAGGTGGTCCCCGGACTGTGCACCCAGCAAGCAGAGAAGTCCATCCTAGATGAGCCTGGTTCATTTTTGCTGCAAGTCTTGGATCCATCTCCTCCCTTCTGCGTTTACTGGAGTCCAATTTTATACTGAAATCCTGAGCTGTCTCCCCTCTGCTTGGCTTATATATACACTGCAGCTTTCCAGAGAGAAGAACTTTGTGCAAGACACTGTGCTTGAATGGGCATCATAAATTAATTAAATTATTTAATTATTAATGGTCTGAGTTGGCATGTAGGTGTGTGTCCTTGTGTGGCTGTACTCTGGTGCAAATTTCTAGGGGGCCAGCAGACACAGCGCCTGGATGTTGGAGGTTTGGACTTGCAAGGCTGAGGTGGAGAAAAATTGGGTGGAAAAAAAATGAAAAGGTTGAACCAGGCAGGTGAAACTGTGCCATTTCCCAACCGACAGCTGGGCTACTGTGACCACTCCCCGCGCTCAGCCCTGACCTACCAAGCGTCTCCCTTGGCTTGTGGTCCTTGGTTGCTAATCCTGGTCAAGCTTTATGGGTAACTTTTGGGTTCTCATCATCTCCAGAGAGCCCATTTTCAGTCTCTTTTATGGTGCGCAGCAAACTGGGAGTGCTGTGTTTTTCTGAACTCTTTGAAGGTGGTAGAGGAGTCAGGTATCCTCCAAGAAGGACCTGGCCTGGAATGTTTGCATGGGGGACCTCTAGCTGGGAGCCTGCTGTCCAGGGCTCATGCTGGTGTGTACCTGGCGTGGGCATGGCAATAGCAATGCTTGCAGTAGGAGCTTCAGTTTAAGCATACTGTCCTTCTCCTTAAACACAGAGATTGACTGCTTTCTTTGTAGCCTCCTTGGAGGTACAGAATTGCCCACGCTTATGGCAAGGCAGACCTGCTGACATGTCTAAATCGAGGTGCCAAGCTCTGTCATATGTGAGTTGTCCGTGGAGCTGCTTGGGTGGTAGGTCGTTCCTGGATGAACCTGGTGGCCTGGTGCTCAGGATCCCAGCCAGAGTGCTCTGTAGCGCAGGACAGACCCCGTAGATCTTGTTACCCACCGGGGAGATGGCAGGGTTAAAGCAGTTTGCCACAGCAGTACTGCTTGTTCATGTGATTTCCCTTGCCTGCTTTGTGCGTTTGGGTTTTAGTGCTGTCTCTAGCTCGGCTGTTTGCAACCTCTGCATCCTCTGGCCGGGGCTGGTGTAGCCGTGGTTATCAGCGGGCTTTTAACAGCGGCTGGAGCTGCATCACACTGCGGCAAGTGGTTTGTGAAAGGCCGCCTGAAATTATGTCCTTCTGGGAGATTCATGCACCAAGGCACTTGTGAAACCTTTTATGTTGCTCCTTTGCCTGCTCTAATGTGCTGGTCAAAGAGTGCTAGTGTTAACGGTGGCCATTTGAGCACTGCTCAGATTTGGGCATGAATCTCATGTGGTCCAAAGCAGAAAATGTGCCTGCCTCGCTGTCATCGTGGCTTTGGTCCTTTTGCTTCTGGTCTTCCTATGTGAACATCTTTTAGTGGGGACAGACCAGAAAATGAATGTGGGGGTGGTTGGTTGGGAGCTGCTGGGGAATGGCAGCTGGTGGAGCCTGGTTTAGATGGTCATTGTGAGCTGGGGCAGAGTTTCAGGGACTTGTAGAGCTGTCATCTGCAAGAAGGTTGGGCACAGGGCTGGGACCTTGCTGAGGAGCCAGTTCTGGGGAACAGATGATGGCTTCCAGCTCAGAAAGCAGAAAGGTGACAACATGCACGTCTCTGAAGGGAGGCACTGAGGAACTGGGCTGCATCAGTGGTTGCAAAGGTCCCCAGGAAATGGGCCTGCTCTGTCTCCCATGGTGGGGAAGGATCCTTTTTCTGCTTGGGTAGAAGTACCTGGTTTTGTTGGGTTTGGGGGAAAGAAAATAAATAAAGGCAAGACTTTGCCCCATGGTGGTTCTTCCACTTAGTATCCAGGCCTGAAGGACACATGGCTGGCGTCAGTGGTGGAGGGGATGCTGGAGGCAGAGCAGCTATGTAGGAAGCTAAGCATATGTCAGTGATATTGGCTATCTTGACAGGAAGGTGGGTATGGGGTGGAGGACCTTATTGGGAGACCTGGATTCCCAGTGGGAAATGGCTTGCCATCATCAGAGGACAGCACTGCTGCAGGTGAGGATGACTCTGGGGACCAGGAGCAGCCTCTGCATGGTAGCAGTGGTGCTGAGGAAGGGGCCAAAGGCTGAGCTGGTCAACACAAAGGATGCTTGCTGTGGTCAGGCTCCATGTTTCCAACCATCTTTGCCCTTCCTTGACCCAGACACATCTCTAGTGCTTTTCTGCATGGGATCTTTCCCCTTCTTAGCACTGGCCAAGCTGCTTCACATTTTAATTTGGTAAAGGAGATGAGCCTGCTGCAGCTGCTCCTTGGGATATTGCCTGTTTTTGGTAGGTGAACCCAGACCCCAACAACACATCCTCAGTCAACTGGTGTGACCAATGCCAGGAGGTTCCAGCTCGGATTTCTTCTTTCCCGTGTTTCTTGCTTATGTCAACTGTCCTCGTTCATCGCTGCTGTCACTATATCTCTCCTACTGGAAACACCTTCCCCCACCCCGAGCAGATCTTACAGTCTTGAAAGTGGTTGGAGCAGGTGACTTGGTGCCAGCATGTCTGTCTTGGGTACTATTCCTGGCTTTATTGAAGACATGGTAATATGCAAGACTGTGCCTCTGTGGCGTCTGCCTCCTCTTGATCTCAAAATGCTGCAAGCACTGAGATAAGACTGGTTGTGTTCAAGCAGGGATTTTATTCCCCTCTCCGCCAGAGAGAGAAAGCGGCTTGTCGGAGGTCGTGCTGGGTAATATTTGCATTTCTCCAGCAGTGTGGCTAGGGTTGATAGACATATGACTGTCTGCATCACCTGGGTGTTTGGATCAGTCCCTCGTCACTGGTGTGGTGGGAGGTTGTACCTCCGGTATTACCAGATGGGCTGTTGCATCCTGATGTACCCATTAACTGTGAGCGGGTCTGTTTTCAGCAGTGCTGGCAGTGGGGCTGTGAGCTTAATTGCCAAAGTCCTCCTCTAGGCTTTGGTTCTTGTGGCCAGCTGATGTGTGACCAGGGCAGACTTCCTCAGCCAGGTCCTCACCAAAATGTCCAGATAAAGATGAGTCTGAGTTTAAAATGTGCCCACTGACCCCAGCCGGCATGCTGTGTTGTGCCGACTGTTTGGCCACCATCTCCTTCTGCCGTTCTGCAGGGACTTGTTGGCCAGGGAAGGGGTTTGCATGGATGGAGGCAAAGCCCCTCCACACAGGAGACAGCTGGACCTCTGAGCTGGGACGTGGGTGCTTGACAGGGCCAGGAGAGGACACTCAGGCAGCCTTTTGTAGGCAGAGCCTTCCTGTCACACTGTGCTGTCAACAGCCTTGTGGCTGGGAGATGCTGTGAATCTCAAGCAGGTGTCTGGGGGGACGAGAGCAGATGGTGAGGAGCACCAGGGAAAAGCTGCCAAGGAGCATGGCGGGGGGGGGGGGGGGGGGGGGGGGGGGTGCGGGAATTGGCCTCTCCTGGTTTGGTTTCAGGGGTTACTGTGAGAGTCCTGGGTGGCAGAGCCAGTCCAGACTGTCTGGCTGTGCACTCACGGTCTCCCTCCCAGCTTCCCGTGCAGCCTGGGGCTGGCTTTACTTGCCAGTTCCCAAGGACATCATCCAAGGAGGGAAGCTGGGACTGCTGCTCCTTAAAAGTCCTTAGTTCCCATGCAGATTGTCTGGCTCTTCTGGTGGTGGCATTGTCCACGAGGTCCCATGCTTGCTTGTTGTCTCTGCAGAGTGAATTCGGGAGTGTGATGCTGAGCCTGCTCCTCTCTGCAGCGTGTGGAAGCATTAATCCTTCCTCGTTTCGGCATTTACTGCTTGCTGGAGGGGGCTGTCAGAAATGATGATCCTCCTGTTTTCTTGGTCCAGCTGCCCTGATGTCCTGTGGGCTTGGATTTGCTGACTAGGAAACCTGACGTCCTCCCTGAGTGTGTTCCTGCAGTCTGTAGAAATAAGTGGCTTCGTTTATTTAAGCTGGTGTTTTTTCAGGGAAGGGTTACTTTCTTCTAAAACAGATTTCTTTTTTTACATCTTTGTCAGCAACTTCAGCCTCTCGCTAGCAAGAGGGAAGGGCAGTGCACAACGGTGTCAGGATCAGTGCCCCAGACCACAATCCCGGCTCCGTCTTTGGACCTGACACTTGTGCCACCCTTGTTTCCCTGCACACGGGGTTTTGTTGGAAACTTTTGTTGGCTACTTTCTTGCTGGGGTCCAGCCAAATCCAGCAATCCAGCCAGCAAACAGCTAATGAACCCTTATTGCCACCTGTGCTGTTTGAGGAAGGGGTCTTCTGGAGCCTCCTCAATGCTGCCGGGGGTTGCGCGCCTCCAGTGTGTTGGGATGTTGTCACCGGAAGATGTGACCAGGAGCTTCGGGTGGGTTGAGCAATGCTTGCCAGACAATTCAACTTTGAATTGTAAGTGTGGTGGGCACTGGTGCCAACAAATGGATTTGTCTTCAGACTCCGCATACCCAGCTTTGGGGGTCAGATTGGAGAAGACTTTGGTTCCTCTTTGAAATCCTCTCCGAGGTCACCAGTGGTGTGGGAGAGGCACCTCAGGTGCTGTGGTTTTGAGGTTTGGAGGTGCCCACCAAAGATGCTCTTCAACTGGATGGATCTGCTCCCTGGTTGTATCTCTTCAAGGAGTTGGAAGCTCATTTTCCCAGGCCCTCCTCTGAAAAAGCAAAGCTGCTGGGGATGTGGTGACTGAGCAGGACAAGAGTGACACTTTGAAAGCTCCCAAACATTGGGCTGAGGCATGCAGTGATGTGGGAAGTGTTGGCTGCTAGCCTTCAGCAGTGCTCCTGTGATGGAGCAGTTTTAGTCCATATTTTGTCTCCTGACACACAGCAGCTAAGGGTTTGTGACCAGTAATGAGGCTTCCCCTTGCCTTTTGTTGTCTGTCTGTGTTTGCAGCAGTTGAAGGACCCTTCTAGATGGGAAAAATGGGCCACCGTGCTGCATAACTTGCTAATGTGGGATACACTGGAAGCCTAGCACCATCTCAGATGCATCAGTGGTCTCATGCTGACTACTGCAAGGTCCTTGCTGACAAACAGAGTGCAGCTCTGTTGGTGCTGTACCACCATGTGGTTGTTCGCACTATCCCTGTCCTGGATGCACCACAAATATCTGATGGTTGCTTTTCTCTGGGTTTTTGGCATCCCTGTTGGCTTTCATGCTAAAAAATGCACTTTTCTTGCCTGGTTGACTTTGATTGTTAGGAGCAAACCAAAATACTCAAATGGGTGGGTGTTCTGGGTGGTTTAGGGGTTGGCATCAAAATTACTATGGTGTTTTTATTTCTGTTGTGCCCTCCCCTTTCTCCTGGTAGCTAATTGCTGCTGTGAAGTCACCTTAGTGGTGACTGATGTTAACGAAACCACACTGGCACATCTCTAAGATGGCAGGAGCTGCTTTGTGTACATGTCCCCATGCCAGCACCCACTGCTGTGCTTCCCTTCATGTGGGAGCCCATCCTGCCTTTGAGTTGAGGGCTGTGATGGGGGGTAGGTTTTAATTACCCACCCAGAGCCCTTTCCTCAGCACCAGCATCGTGTGGCGCCAGCCGCGTCACCCTGGACTCTCGGTGGATTTGCTTTTTTCCCTATCAAGCAGTGCTTGTGCTGGCCGCCGCCTGGGCTTGGCTCCGTTCCACTTCTGTCCTTGGCGGTGGTGAAAGCACGTTCCTCGTGATGGGAAAGCCTCCGAGAAACACAAAGGGCTTTCATCAGGGGAGGCAGCGGCAGGCAGACATGGACGGCCAGCGCCGGTACAGGGAAGCTTCACCCCATGTAACTCCTGCAGAGGGGCAGCTGGAGACATAACAGCTCCCTCCAGCAGTGAGCACGTAGCGGCTGCATTTGCATTCGCCAGCATTTAATTTTCGAGCCTGCCCAGCTAGGAAAGAGAAATAAGTTTTCCTTCTGCAAAGGGGATTTGGGGCCCAGAAGCATTAAGTGGTTTGCTCAGGGGGTGGCATGCGTTGGAGCTGGAAGCCAGGAGGATGCAGGGCTTGCTTTGGGGAGCTGAAGATCTCTGCTGGCTCAGCTGTGCTAGCTGGAGGAGACGCGAAAGCCACTGCTCGAGGGTGTGAGTGCTGCCCGCTGGCCCTGGTGCCAGCAGCTCCCTCGGCTTCTAGCCCAGCAGAGGGAGCTGGGTGAAGGTGGCTAGCAGAGCTGCCCCACGGTAGCCAGGGCTGCCTCAGCTCCCCCCAGCCATCCTCCAGCCACCAGCGGGTGAATCTCCTGACCTTGCTCAGTAAAGCAGGAGGATGAAAAGATGTGGCACCGGGAGATAAGACGCTTGGGGGGATGGGGTGTGTGTGTGTGAATTCAGGGATTGATCCATTTGTCTCTCCCTCTGGTGTGGCTTTCAGCTTTTTTCAGATGTGTTCCAGCGAGGCGGCTCTGTTCCTGCCCTTGCCCCTGGGGAGCCACCCTGGGCTTTTTTATTTTGCTCTTGAGCTTTGGGCATGGGAGCAGGAGAGCTGCTTGTCTCCCTGCGATTGCTAAATGAGGCTCTGTTTGTTCCAGTGCAGGGTGAAATATGAAATCTCATCAAGCCACCTCGCTTATTAGAGAGATCTCAGCGAGCTGCTTATTATGCACCATGGCATAATGCAGATTACGAATGTGACCGGGCGATAATTAGCAGAGCTGGAACTGTAATTAAACACTCCTGTGTTGCTCTGTGGTTTCTGTCGCAAAGTGGAAGGAAGCTGAATGGTTTCAAAACCCACAGGTCCTCGGTGGGCACACACAGCTGCTGCTCCTGGGGTGATGGGGGCAAGTGTTCCCCA
Source organism: Falco cherrug (assembly GCF_023634085.1). NCBI lineage: Eukaryota > Metazoa > Chordata > Aves > Falconiformes > Falconidae > Falco > Falco cherrug. Next base: position 476,693 of record NC_073703.1, on the reverse strand, counting down.
TCACTGCCTGGGCTCTTGCTGCTGCTCACCAAAGTTGGGCAGCCCTGCCTGGTTCCTCTCTGGCTGTTTCATTGCTGGAGACTTGCTTTTGGTTTGCAAAACATGGCATTGAGGAGCAGTTTGTTTCCTTGAGCCCCTGCAAAAGACCCTCACGCTTCCTTTGAGCATCTTTCTTGCTCTGGATCTGCAAGGATGTGCAGGATGAGGAGGCTGGGGGTGAGATTTGTCCATGGGACTGCAGCCCTCCTCTCTGGCAGGCTCATGGGGCTTTTTTTGTGTCAAAACCACTGAAATCTCAAATCCCATGGGATCAGATGGGGCAGCCTCAGAGGCAGGTGGTGATGAGGAGCTGGGGATGGGCTCCTGGGGGAAAACTGGTCCTGCCGGTGGGACGTTGGAGGCAGTGCATGGAAAAAAGAGCTGTGGAGCATGAGCTGTGCTGCCAGCAGAGAGGCCTTGTAGTCCAGCTACTGCTGCTTGAGACCTCCAGGCCATCTTTAATGTTCAGGGGGGTGGATGTGTGCTGGCAAGCTATCTAGAGAGAAGACAGATGCAGGAGGACAAGGAGAGGACTGCAGGCACACAGGCAGTAGGTGCTTTGTGTTCTGCTGGAAAAGCAAATCCACTTGCCCTGGCAGAGCCAGAAAATCTGAGTTCTCTGCAGGGGTCACATTCATGTCCTCTGCCTGCAGCCACCCCGATGGGAGCAGGCAGAAGCCAAAGGGTGGATGTGATGTCCTCCTCTCTGCTCTTCTGTGTAGAGATTTGCCTCTCGCACCTTCTCTGCTTGTGGACAGTGTTTGTGTCGTTGAGGATGTGGAGAGGCTTTGTGGGGTCACGAGCTGATGAGGCACTGGGATGCTGCAGCCACTGGCACTGTATTGTGAGGTGAGGTCGGACATGCAAGCTTCTGCTGGAGTTATTTATCTTGCTTAAAGGATAGAGGTGCATGAGCAAGAGAGGGAGCAGGTAATCTTAGCAGCTGGTCAGGACCAGGATGCCAGCTCAAGTCTTGCCTGTTTGGTGGCTGTCAGCAGCATTGGCCAAAGAGATCCGGCAATGAGATTGGAAGTGGTCATGAGCTGGTGTCTGTGTCCACTCTTGGTGACCAGCAAGGTTAGCCTCTCCAGGGTTATAATCTATCCTCAGCAGAGACGTAGGAGGACATCTCGCAGTATAGTGCTGGATCTTCCCCTGCTTGAAACAGAAACCCAGGTCATCACTCACTGATGATGTGATTAGTTTCCTCAGTCTGCTTCTCTTTTGAGGTTTGCTCAGTATCTTATCAAGATCATAAACTGTAAAGAAGAGGAGGTCTGAGCAGAGGATGAGCAGCTAGCCCCCAAACTGCTGCAAATCCCTGTGAGCCGAGGCGAGGGAATGACTGACTGTGGCTGCTTTGGCTGATGAACCCTAAAGGACAGGGAGATCTCCACCCTTCCCTTCCCTTGGCCAGCAGCAGAGGCAGCCTGCCAGCCATCCTTCTCCTAACACTGGTAATCGGCTAGCGTGGCAGAGTGGCCGAGGACCTTGGCTTGTCCGCAGCAGGGTGACTTGGCTGTGTTTTCACTTGGCATGGTGGCTTGTTGGCTTTTGCAAGCCCACCACCAAACGATGGCTGGTGCAGTTGACTCAGCTGTCAGCCAGATCAGGCTCTGAAGTGGATACTTGCATAGACATGAGGGATGTGATCTGTATGCCTGTGTCTCCAGGTGGTCACAGGGTAGATTTGGGAGGAGGAGGAGGATGCTGGTTTTCATGGGTGCTGGAGGGAGACCGCTACTCGTTTGTCCTGTCCTGCCAGTTGAGCAGAAGCCTGTAATTTTTTTTTCTTCTAATGAGCCATCAGGTCCAAAGTTATTGACTGTGTTAACATCTAAGTAATAGCCAAAAGGCATCCTCACCAAGGATGATTACATGGGCAGAAGCTGTCAGGGAAGGAACTTGGCACACGCTCTTTCAAGCAGCACAGATATCTCCTGCGGAGGCACTTGCGGGTGTGATCTCTATGACTGCAAAGTACCTGCTCTTCAGGATTACGTGGGTATGGGCATGCCAGGGTGGGAGAGACCTGTGAGATCCTTGTGCTCTGGTGGGGTGTGGGACTTGAACTGCCTGCTGGCACAAGCACTGAGAAGGTGGCAGCCCTGGGCTTGAGGTTCTCCAAGACTGTAGATGCCTGTTGATACTTGTTCTCCTTCCCTGTATTCCTGACCATAGCTGCTGTGTTTCTGCTTCCCCACAGATGGAGTCTCCGGTCTCTACACCTGCGGTGTTGCCCTTGCACCTCCTTGTCCCAGTCGTCAACAACGACATCTCATCGCCTTGTGAGCAGATCATGGTACGTACACGCTCAGTGGGAGTGAACACCTGCGATGTGGCCCTGGCCACTGAGCCCGAGTGCCTGGGCCCCTGCGAGCCTGGGACCAGCGTGAACCTGGAGGGCATCGTCTGGCAAGAGACAGAGGATGGTAAGTGACACCGGAGAGCTTTTAGCTCTCACACAATGTAATTTTGGAGTTATGGCAATCCTTTACTTCCCATGTCCCTGCTGTGTTGCTTGTTGGCATGTCCTAGGCTTTCCCCCCCCTATCTGGGTGGTCAGGACAGAAGAGCTGTGTGGGAGCAGCCCTTACTTCATCAAGCAAAGCGAGTAATGGGCCAAAACTTGCATCAGCCCAACACGTTGTGTTATCCCCCTGCCCAGACAGTGGGCGAATATCTAAGCTGACATTTTTCTGCCTTCCTACAAGAGCCGACTTGTTCTGGAGGTGCCAGAGGAAAGGCCATGTCAGCCTGCATAGGAGCTTGACGGAGTTGAGTTCGTTTCTGCTTGGCAACCCACAGGTCTGTCACAAAAATGCTCAAACCCTGAGAGGTGGCAGAAATCTCCTGCTGGATTAAAAAACCCCAGTGGAGCTTTCAAAATCGACTCGGCAGGGGATCAGGCTCTTGTCTCTCTTGCCAAGCCAATCGAATCTTTTTTCAGCTGGAGCTCATCTCATCTGTGCACAGCTTGGTTTGCTTTCCCAGGTCCTTTGATGGGTTTTTGTTGCTGTTGGGGTTCTGCCAAGTAACACAGGGATGAATAGGTGGCTCGGTGGACCACGGCGAGTGCTGGAACGTGGCCTTCCCTCCAGCCTTGTTGGGATGCTGGAGTTTTCTGCTTTGGGAGGCTCAGGATGAACTCCTCATGTTTGTGTCTGGCTTCAGCTGGGATCTGGAAGCAGAAACAGAGCCCTGAAGCACAAAGGGGAGAACGAGCAGTGGTGGTGGAGGCCAGCTGGTGGTTCATCTCGGCCAGGTACCCAAGAGCTCCTCTTGGACATCTGCTCCTGCTCTTCCATTGCTGTTGTGTGCAGAGAATGAAGCTGTTGGCCTTTATTCCCTGGCTGCTTCTCAAAGTGACTGTCTTTATTATCTCTGATGGAGGATGAACTGAAACCTGCATTCCCATGAGCTGCTACCAGGGGGAATTCCCTTCTTGTCCCATGCTTTGCGAACGTGGTGGTGGGCCCAGTGTGCCTTTCCTCTCTCCCTACTGGGAAACTGGTTTTGAAACTGTGGTTGATGCAGGACCAAGTACTGCAGTGGCCCCCAGTGTGGAGGGTGGTGAGCACTGAAATTGTTCCCATTGGGAAAAGTGTCATGACTTGAGCTATTTGGGAAGAGAGGAGTGCATGGACCATGCCGGAGGAGACTGAGATGTGCTAGCTTGGAATGGGGACCTCCAAACTCCTCTACCCTTTCTGCTTCACCATTTGTTCCATATGGAAAAAATCCATCAGGATTGAGGCAGCTGTAAGTGCATTTTTTTTGCTGCTGTAAGGCAGAAGGATGCCACACGTTATAAAATTTGGCCCAAGAATCATTTTCTTCAAGCTAGGCTTGCTGGTGGGGATAGGGAACACAAAGCAGGAGCGTTCAGGAGCCCTGCTCTGTGCACCCCAGGACTGGGGGATCTGCTGGGGGGATCTCCCCAGAGGAAACCCGTGGAAGGTGTTCTGCTGAGCTACCAGAGCACTGGTGCTGCTTGTTCAGTGTCTGCAGGGAGCGTTATTGCTCTACAAGATGCAGTACCTTCAGCTGGGGAAACAGAGGCAGCTGGGGACACAGAGGTATGGCTGGGCTGAGTGTTGGGACATGCAGCAGTGCAGAGGAACATCAGCACCACCACCCCCCTTTTGGGGCTGCATGCTAAACCCCCCACCAGTGTGCCATTTCCCTCAGCCCAGTAGCGTTGGAGCTGCAGTGTTCACTGGAAAATCCCAGGACTACTGGAGACCCCCCCAGGTAGCAGCAGAGCTGATGAGAGCTTCGTCCTTGTAGAGGTTTGGGGTTTTTGGGTGGAAATCAGGAGAAGAGGCTGATGGTGGGCAGAGGAGCCCATGTGGCAGTTGTGGGGTGGGATAAACATAGTATCCCTGAGGCAGAGAGCACACAAACATCCTCCCTGCCATGCTCCCCCCGCCCCCAATTCCTGGTTGAGAGGCAGTGACATGGAAGTGGTTTCTGGTTTCCCCTCCCTTTTCTCCTGCTCCTTACCCCACCATGAAGCTGTGCAGACCGTCTGCCTGTCCTTCTGCATTACCTCTAGCTTCCACAGCCATCGTTTCGGAGCGTGCCTTGGAGGCACCCTGCGATTTCCCACAGCCTGGCTATTTTTAGTCTGTGGTAATTCAATGAACTTGCACAAAGATCCCTCTCCACTGGCTGCTGCTTGGTTGCCACCATCAGGCGTGATGACTTTTATGGCCAGCCCCGTAGAAGACGAGCCCTGCTGTTGCCTTTGGTTGCTTCAGGTCTACTGCACATGCTGGTTCCTGTCGTAGTGGCATCTCTTTCTCAAGTGAAAAGTCAGGGTGAAACTGTCCCTATTTCCTGCCTGGCATCTCTGTCCTGCCTTCCCGTGGGGGTCAAGGGTGATGCTGGACCTGCTGTCCAAAGCTGGAGCTTGTGAAATGCATAGAGATGCAGTGAATGTCTACCCTTTCCCAAAGCATCCAAGGGAAAAAGCTACAGCAAGGGCATGTCTGCAAAGCCCAACAAGGTGCTTTCTGCATGTGTGAGCATGCCTATGGGCCTGGAGGCTGTCCCCAAGATCTCCAGGGGCATCTCAGCACCCTCAGCCAGAGGGATCCGTCTCTCCCCCTGCTCCGTGTGTTGCTGCAGCCTCGCTGGACTGCTCAGAAAGACCCCAGGGCAGCAGGAGCAGCTCTTGGCTTGTATTAAGCCTCCTCTCCAGTGGTGGAGAGGACCTTGTTGGCTCAACAGCAGCTGCTTTCTCCCCAGGGGTGATATTCTTGAATCCCCTGAGTGATTGGCGTAGGGAGATGCAGATTCACGGTTGTTCCCACTTAAGTCCTGGTTCCCCAGGTGGGATGCTGTGGCACTTCTGGGACTCGGCAAACCCCCCACTACCAGGCAGCGTTGCAAGTGGTTCCCACTGAGCCTCTCAGGAGAATGGGCATCTCTTCTCAGCAGTGTGATGCCTCCTTGAAAATTGGATTTGTGTCAGATGTGCCCCTTAGACTCCCGTAGTAATTGCTCTGACTTGGATCTTTATGCAAGCTGCTCGTCTCCCAGCTGCGTATAAATGGCACGTGCCCCTGAGTCCAGGGGATCTGTGTTGCACTGTGCACGCCAGTAAAAGTGTATTTGGGTTCAGGCAGTTGCTATTTACCAGCTTGTTCACCCTGAAGAAGCCCAGGGCTTGCTGGAGACATCTGCCTGCCTCAAATGCCTCCAGAAGGGGTTGAGTAAAGGAAGGCAATGCAGTTCATCAACTGCAGCTCCCTTTTTGTAGAAAATGGCTTTGGGGTTGGCCAAGGGGCTGCAAGAGTGGAGAGAAAGGCTCCTAAAGCCAAAGCCTGGCAGTGCTGGAGTGACCTTGGAAGGACAAGCTGGAGCTGACATATCTGAAATGGGAGCACCATGATGCCCCTCCTGCCCTGAACACCAGCTTCGTCCTCTCCCACCGCTAGAAAACCTGCTGCAAGACCACAGTTGCCACCAAGGGCATCCCTTGGGCTCCCACCACCAAACATTTGACTCCTGGCTTTTGGTCCACCTGTGCCGCTCCTGCTCCAGGTTGGTGTTGTGCCGAGGTCTGGTCTTGCTGGTGCTGCACACTGGTTGTACACGCTCTCCCATGGCCGTGCTGGTGACACTGTCCCTTTGCCAAGCCTGTTGTCTGCGGGGATGTGTTTTATTGAAATGCCTTTGGTGTGGAACAACTGTCTTGGCAGTTCCCCTAATTTTGTTAGGTGTGATTTTGATCTGCAGGAACTATTAACTGATGTAATTACACAGGAAAGCATTGCTCTGTTGGCTGCCTTTTTAGCTGCTTGATCTCCTCAGTGGAGCTGGTGTCACCTGGCTTGGAGCATGTCACCTCCTCACCTCTGCTCGCAGTGAGCAGACTGGGTCCCAGTGCCACACCAGTGCTGTTCACAGCTGAAACAAGCTGGCATCTGATCCGCAAAATGTCCAAGCAACAAGCATCATGGTGTAGCAGCACCAAAAGAACAGCAGCAAACTCTCTCCACATCACTTCCTCCAGCTCTGCACTGGGATGGTGGCGGCAAGTCACCCATGGCCGAGCTTTGCGCGCCCCAGCTGTTTGGATTGCCCCTTTGCAAACATCTCTTTGGGGTTATGGTGCAGTGTGAGCATCCTTGGGGTCTGCAGATGCCAGCATGGACATGTCATTGCTTGGAGCAGGAGAGAGACGCAATGGATTGAGAGAGGATGGGGAGGGATTGGAGGGCGAGGACAAAGCCTGACCCCTAACTTGATGGCTTTGCATATCGAACGTGCTGCCTCACCGTTACCTGCAGCCTTCTGTTGCACCTGTGGTTGCTCTTTGCCTCTGGGAATGTTTTAAAAGGAGGATGTGCCAAGATTGCACTGCTTATGGGTGAGCTTTGGGGCTTCAGAAGGGGCTATACCGTCCCCTGTGTACACTGTCCAGTTGTCTTAGCTGTGTGTACTTGAACCCAGAAACAAGAGAGTTTTTAAGGCTGATGCAGCAAGGGTGAGGAGCGGGAGTATGGATTTCTCATTTCCTTTAATGGCATTTCCCAGAGTAACGAGTGGTTGTAAATCCCCTCCAAGGTTGCTGACCCGACATGCAGGCTCACTGCGCTCCTCCAAAGCCTCCTAAAGCTGTGACAGTGTGGCTGTGACCGCTCTCATCTTCAGATCGGAATCCAGCAGCTTGCTCTGGTTGGGAGCATCGTCTGGTGCTGCTTGGTGATGGGGCACCTTGTCTCCGGTGCCACAAGGGTTGCTGGTGTTTGGGGCTGCTGCCTCGCACCCTCCTTCTGTTTTGCCAGTGGGTGAGGAGGCTGCAAACCACCGAAGCACGGTGGCTGCTTGCGTGTTGGCATAGAAAAGCAGAGCTTTATTACGCTCCCCCAGCACCACCACTTTGTCTCATATCTGCTGGCTTGACAGTGCGGGGAGCTGGAGGAGAGCTAATGCGCTGCTTATCGCTCTTGAAGCGTCTGTCAGCTTTGTACAGAGGCAGTGTTATCAGTAGGTGAGCAATGTTCTGCTCCAGACAGGACTATTGCTTGCGTCCATCTCCCTAAGGCGCGTCTGCAGCTGCCCCAGGTAATAACCAGCTGGGGCCCCTGCTTTAGCTGCTGAGCCCTGGATTAAAGGACTTGTTTACAAGGAGGCTCACGAGCTGCGAGCTGCTCTGCCACGCTTTCCTGGGAGCTAAATTGGTTTAGATTCCTCTGCCTCCCCTCTCCAGGAGCATGAGGATGGAGGTCTGTGCTGCTTGCAGGTGGCTGTTGGGACTTGGTGCTGTGGTCTGCTCTGCCAAGCCTTGAGAGGCACCAAGGTCCCCAAAATCCTGTAGGTATCTTCTGGATGGGCTTCAGGCAACGGAGAGAGAGCTGTGGCCCCCAGTCCCATGGGGGTGCTGGCCAGTGAGTCACAGGGTAACAGGCCATCCTCTTGCAGGATGATTTTAGGATGTCCTTGGTCACAGTCACATTGTCGCTGTTACCAAAGGTGGACACTTATTGCTGGGTTTGGGCAGGAGCACAGCAGTGAGTGTTCTCAGTGTTCGCAGGTCCTGGTGAAATAAATGCCGATCCCATGGGATCAGTGAGAAGTGGTGTGACTTCCCACTGTCACTTTGGTTGTTGGGATGCACCAACACACCCTTGCTGGCTCCTTGTCCCTTGGTGTGATCCATGTTGAAGGTTTTCCCTGCTGCTTTTTCCAGGCTCCAGCATGTGGAGCCCCTCTCATAGCCCTCCTGTGCCTTGCAAAGCAGGGCATTAGACAGCCGGGGACAGCCACTCACCATCCGAGCATCCATCCCCATGTGGTTTAATGGAATGATCCTGTCTGCCTCTGACCCTGCCGGGGAGACTGGATTGGGTTTGTGTGGCGAGGGTTTTGTAAAGGGGGGCTTCTGTCCAAGAGGACACCAGAAGCTGCCCCCATGTCTGACAGAGCCAGCTCCAAGATGCACCTGCTGCTGGCTGAGGCTGAGATCCTCAGCCGCGGTGGTAGTGCTTCTGTGTTAACATATTTAAGAAGGTGTAAAAAATTGCTGCACAGCAGCATCTGGGAGAGAGGTGTGAGAATGAAGCAGACGGCCCTGCAGCCCCCCAGGTCAGTGCAGGAGGCAGGGCGGGCTCCAGGCGCTGGAGCAGATTCCCCAGCAGCCCGTGGCGAAGCACACGAGAGGCTGGCTGTGCCCTCAGCCCATGGCAGTTAACAGTGGAGCAGACCCCCACCCACAGCCCGGGGAGGGTCCCACGCCGGAGCAGGTGGGTGCCTGCAGGGGGCTGCGACCCGCCGGCAGCAGCGCTGAGGCAGCGCCAGTGGTCCCGCGGGGAGGAGCCCAGGCTGGGGCCGGCGGGGCCTGGGGGGATGTGCCCCACGGAGGGACCCACGCCAGATCAGTTCATGAAGAGCTGCAGCCTGTGGGAAAGACTCGTGTTGGAAAAGTCCGTGGAGGACTGTCTGCCATGGGAGGGACCCCAGGCTGGGGCAGGGGCAGAGTGTGAGGACCCTCCCCCTGAGGAGGATGGAGTGGCAGAGACAATGTGCAGTGAACCAGCTGCAGCCCCCGTTCCCCATCCCCTTGTGCTGATCAGAGGCAGAGGTGGAGAAACTGGGAGTGAAGTTGAGCCTGGGAAGGACAGCAATGGGGTAGGTGTGTTTGTTTTTATTTCTCATTGTCATACTCTGATTTGGTTGGCAGTAAATGGAATTAATTTTCCCTAGTCGTGTCTCTCTTGCCTGTGACAGTAATTGCTGAGTGAACTCTCTTCTTGCTGGGTGAGGTGGCCCTTGTGCTGGCCATCCCCTGTGCCATGGTGTCCTCTGCTGTCCTGGCAGCAGCAGCCAGAGCTGTTGCATTATGGCCCCTGCAACACCTTTGGGCGTTGTGCCCTAAAGTCTAGGCACTGCAGGTCAGGCCAGGCTCCCTGCATGCAAGCAGGGCTTATGGCAAAGCTGGAGCATTTCAAGTGATGCCGCTGGAGAGGAAATGAATTGAAGGAAGGGCATCCCAAAGATGATGCAGCTGGAGGAGGAATTTGTGGAAGAAGGACCTAGAACACCTCCAGCTGCTTGAGGTTTGGTGCAAGATAGATCCCTGCTCCTGTTCACTGGTGCAGATGGGATGTGTGGCTACACTGACCCTAGATTTGAGCTGGTTCATAGACCTGCAGGTAAACTACCTCTTCTTGGGGTGGGAAATGCCACCGCCTGTCTTCCCATTGCCTTGCAGAGGTCCCCTGCGCCCCAAAATTGGTGAAAGCTAGCAGAGCTCTCGGGAGCTGTCCTCTCCAACTGCAGGGGCAACACCTCCTTGCTGTCCTCAAGGCTGGGGATGCTTCTCCAAGCAGTATAGCAGTCCCCATGATGCTTGAGGACAGCTCAGCAGGATCATGGCTGGGTGATACTGAGCCACATGATGAACTGGCCGTGCATGACTCTGAGAGCATCCCTGATCGCTGCAGGTGCCGGCACACTGGTTTATCAGCAGGGTTGGGAGATATCAGGCTTGAGGGCTTAATCTTCACAAAGGGGGACCTGGTGCACATTTCCTCCTGACACAGCGGCTCCTGGGGCCCATGGTGCTGGTCTGCAAGCAGACACCACCTGCATTTTAACATGGGAGAGCAGCATCCTAGCTGGGACTATCCACTGGAAAGGCTTAGTCTGGTCTAATTCAGGGCTGCGTTGGGATGGAGGGCTTTGTGCAGCGTTGTCCTCGTCTGTCCCCATGTCCCCACCAGCTGTGCACACCTACGGAGCATCAGCTCTGCTGCTACAGAGCACTCATGCGTGGACCATACAAGGACCAGGTGGTGCTTTTTTGCGTCCTTCTGTTCCCTTCATCTCTCTCCATTTTTACAGGATTATGTTTTATGTTGCCTTCCTAGATGGCAGCCTGACACTGTCAACCCACCGTTAATTTTTCATGCTGGGGTATGACAGGAACACTTGGTGGCCAGGATGCTGAGCGGTTTGCACCCAGATTTGGGTGGTATTAATTGCTTAAGAGCTTCAAAGGTGTCACCTTCCTGTGAAATCAGGTGGGACCGCAGTTACCTGAGTGGGATTCCTCCCCTGCAAGAGCATCGCTGCTGGCTCTTTGTGCGCAAGCATCTCCAGCCTCAGGGACACAGGGCATTGCCTCCTCCTTGCCTGCCCTTGCCCTGCCCATGTCTGCTCATCATCCAGCTGCAGGAGGTGGACACGGCGGGTGAAAAAAGCTGCTTAGGATCTATCCCTGGGGTTTAAATTGTCCTGGGTTATTGTTGGAGGATTAGGAGGGGATTTGGTATGATTGGTTGCAGCGGGTTAAATATAGGCTGGTGTGTGTTGGAGGGCTGATGCTCCAACAGGGAAGGGAGGGACAGCTGTGTGCTGGCTCGCTTCACCCTTCCATCTTTCACTCCTCTCCTGTGATCGTGCTGGCGAGGAAAAGACAAAAAGCCAGCATGTCCTTTCTAATGTCACATGCTGGCCCTGGGATGCACAAGAGACGCTGGTGGCTTGTGCAGTTAACTTCCAGTGGCACACATGGTCTTTGCCAGCTTCAAAGGGGGATTGAACTGGCGCTGGCTGTGCAGCAGGGAGGACGGGGGGAGCTGGAGCTGCCCCTCTGAGCCCTGTGGCTGGGAGAGCTGCACTCTGAGTTAGGGCTGCTGGTCTCTCAGCAGCTGCTTGATCCTTCTGCAGCTCCTGGGAGCATCCCATGGCAGCTCCACGGAGGTGTCCTGGGGATGGTGGGTTTGGCTTGGGGCACAGGATATGCAGCCAGCAGCTTCTCTGGCTTCTCAGGAAAGGGGGGACAGGCTTCTGCCTGTCAAAAAAAGGTGCATTAGGAGGAACAGAGGTAGAAGACCACCTTCCGCATGCCTGCCTTGGGATGCCTGGGATCAGCATCCCCCTCTTTCCCATTGATCTCTCCCTGCACAGGGCTGTGGGCTCCCAGCAGTTGGTTTTGCTGCTTGTTTCTACCCTGTGCTGCCTCCAGCATCACATCCTGGTTGTATCCAAGGCAGGTCCCCAGCACCTTTCTCTGTAGGCAGGACCCAGCTGCTCCTGCTCACCAGGATGAGCCAGCTGAAGGTCTTGGCTGTGTGCTGGCACCATGTCTTCCTGTGGCATGCTCCTTCTGGAGCACCCAACGTTTTCCAGGAGGAGAAAGAGAAGACCTGCATTTCATTTCTCTTTCTGAAGGGAGACCCAGCTCTGTATATCATCCCTCTCGAAGCCTGCAGCTGGCTGCTGGCACAGCACAACAGGGGATATGGGCTGAGATTTATAAACGTGCTTCAGGCACAGCTGTTCTGGGCTCCCTCGGCTCCATCCATCTCCTGGGGCTGCGTGACTGTATATCTTGCAATGCTCATCAACCCTTGCAAATGACTTTCCTATTGCCCGAGTTTTACCTTGCTCGGACAGATGTGCTCAGCGCAACGGACTCCACTTCCCAGTCAGATGAGTTCAGCAGTAACCAGAGCGGCCCATGGCTGGGAGGAAATATCCACAAAGCTGAGAAATGCTGCAAAAGACCCCTCCACCTCCAAGAAGAGATGCTGGGGGTCCGTGTCCTTGGTGCGGCTGTGACCCAGGCTGCTTCTCTTGATTTGGCATGAAAAAGCTGGAACGACCAGATTTTCTGAAGGCCCAGTGCCTTTGCTCCATGATGGGAGGAGGTGTGGCCCCATAGCTGGTTCTTCAGGCAGAGATTCAGGGCTGATGGGTGTCCTGGGGGGTGCAGGAGCAAAGCAAAGCTGGGGGGACCGGGATCGTTCCCCCAAAGTAGGGTTTTCCTGCCAGGGGTGGTGGCCTGCGTGGGGCTGCTGGGCTCAGCTTGCCATCTAGTGGCAGTAACAGCCTTTCCTGGAGAGCCGAGGGGTGCACAGCTGTGCACAGCAGGGTCTTAACCCTGCTGTCTGCAGAGGAGTCTGCAGCTCTGCACTGGCGTCCACAGGCTTGCTGGGGGCTGTCTGTATCTCCCCTGGGGAGTTCCCAGGCCTCGTTCCCCAGAGATCACCTTCCCTACTCTGCCTGAGCATGTGGAGCCAACATGGGTCTTCGGGCCCCTCCAAATCCTGCTGCCCTTTTGGGGGTCGCTGGTTTTAGCATCGCCGTGAAAACAGGGAAGAGCACCGAGCAGCTCAAGGAGAGGCTGGGTGGATGCCAGCCAGAGTCATGCAGAGAGCGGGGATGAGCTGGGGGTCCCCAGCTCCTGTCTTGGTGCCCCTCCAGTCCAGAGCCTGGGGTCTCACCTTGCCCAGAGCCCAGGACCCCTTGCCTGCCTTCCTCCAGCCCTAGAGCTGAGCCCTTTCTCCAGTCTGTCTCAAGGGGTGGATCCCCCTTTGCCCTGGTGCCCAGGGAAGGGCGAGACACCTGGCCCCATCTGACCCTCTCCCCTCACCTTACAGGTATGCTGGTGGTCAACGTCACCTGGAGGAACAAGACGTATGTGGGGACACTTCTGGACTGCACGCAGCATGACTGGGCACCTCCCCGGTGAGTGGGCAGTAGGGTCTGGCTGCGCTGTCGCAGCCCCCTTCACCTGGGCGCAGAGGGCAAACCCAGCTGTGTACGGCCCCCATGGCCCCCAGCATGGGCTGCCCTGTGCCTGTGGGGCTGCCCTGGGAGCTGGCATCTGCTCCTTGCCCAGCCAAGCTGCTCCCATGGCTCTTTGCCCTTGCGGTCACAGGCTCCCTTGTCCTGGAGACTGGAGATGGTTGAGCATTTACCAGTGGACCTCTCCGGTTCCTCTTTACTGGTCAGTGGCAGGGAGGGGATGAGTCTGCAGGATCGATAGTGACAGTAAGAAGGGGGTCTCCACAAAGTGGAGACAGCGCAGCCCGGCACTGCTGTCTCTCCATTAAAACCTCCTTGTCCTCCTGGCAGGTTCTGCGACTCTCCCACCAGTGACCTGGAGATGCGCAATGGCCGGGGCAGGGGCAAACGCATGCGCCCCAACAGCAACACACCTGTCAGCGAGACCGCTGCTGCCTCGGACAGCAAAGGGACCAGCAACAGCAGCAAGACACGGGCGGGAGCCAACAGCAAAGGGCGCCGGGGAAGCCAGAACTCCTCAGACCACCGCACGCCGCCCGGCGGCACGGCGGAAGACGTGAAGGCCAGTCCCTCGTCTGTCACCAAGCGGAAGAGCAAACCCCTCTCCGACATGGAGCTGAACTCCAGCTCAGAGGACTCCAAGGGCAGCAAACGCATCCGCACGAACTCGATGGGCTCGGCAGCTGTGCCACCCGCCACAGTCAAGGTGGAGCCAGCTGTCCTTGACCGAAACTGCCCTTCTCCCATCCTCATTGACTGTCCGCACCCGAACTGTAACAAGAAATACAAGCACATCAATGGCCTGAAGTACCACCAGGCCCACGCGCACACAGATGATGACAGCAAGCTGGAGGCGGATGTGGACAGCGAGTATGGCGAGGAGCCCTCCCTGCATGCGGACGTTGGGAGCTGTAATGGTGCTGCCGTCTCTCAGAAGGGCTCACTCTCACCGGCTCGCTCGGCCACCCCCAAGGTGCGCTTGATGGAGCCCCACAGTCCCTCCCCGTCCAGCAAGTTCAGCACCAAGGTCCCCTGTAAGAAGAAGCTGGGTGGGGAAGGAGACACTGACCCTGGTGCCCTGTCCAATGATGGCTCTGAGGATGGTCCCTCGGTGGCCGATGAGACGAGTAACGATGGCTTTGACTCTCTGGAGAAGCGATGCGTTGATAAAGACAAGTCAAAGAAGGCATCCGGTGCTAAGCCAGAGAAGATCCCCTCTAAAAGCTTGAAGTCTGCCAGACCCATTGCACCAGCCATCCCCCCCCAGCCGATTTACACCTTCCAGACAGCCACCCTCACCACAGCCAGCCCCAGTTCCTCCACGGGCCTTGCCACCACCGTGGTCCAGACCGTGCCCCACAGCCCTCAGCTCAAACCCATCCAGCCCAAGCCTACAGTGATGGGAGAGCCCTTTGCGGTCAACCCTGCCCTCACCCCTTCCAAGGAGAAGAAGAAGAAGGACAAGAAAAAGAAGGAGACCAAGGAGGTAGAAACCCCTTTGACTCCTGGCAAAGCTTGTAGAGCAGAGGAAGGCAAGAGCCCATTCCGGGGGGAATCCAGTGACCTGGGGATGAAAGGCGAGGGGCTGCTGAATGGCTCGTCTGACACCCACCAGAGCCGGCTCGCCAGCATCAAGGCCGAGGCAGATAAAATCTACAGCTTCACAGACAATGCCCCAAGCCCCTCCATCGGTGGTGCCAGCAGGCTGGAGAACACCAACCCAGGCCAACCCATGACGCCGTTGCACGTTGTCACCCAGAATGGCGCAGAGGCGAGCTCAGTGAAGACCAACAGCCCAGCCTACTCTGACATCTCTGATGCTGGGGAGGATGGGGAGGGCAAGCTGGAGAGTGTGAAGGCAAAGGATCCAGAGCAGCTGGTTAAGGAAGGCACCAAAAAAGCGCTTTTCCCCCCGCAACCACAGAGCAAAGACTCTCCCTATTACCAAGGCTTTGAAACTTACTATTCCCCTGGCTACCCCCAGGCAAGCCCGGGGCCCTTGAACCCCAGCAGCCAGGCCACAGCTGAGACACAGGCCCTGAAGCTGAAGAAGGATGAGGAGCAGGAGAACCCGGAGGTGAAGGTGAAGAGTGAAGGCTGCGAAGAGAAGAAGGCAGAGCTTGGTGGCTCTAGCCAGCAGCCCTCAGTCATACAGCAGCGCCCCAACATGTACATGCAGTCCCTCTACTACAACCAGTATGCCTACGTGCCCCCCTATGGCTACAACGAGCAGGGCTACCACGCTCACCTGCTGAGCACCAACCCTGCCTACCGCCAGCAGTATGAGGAGCAGCAGAAGCAGCGGCAGAGCCTGGAGCAGCAGCAGCAGCGAGGGCTGGAGAAGAAGGCGGAGCTGGGCTTGAAGGAGAGGGAGGCAGCGCTCAAAGAGGAGTGGAAGCAGAAGCCGCCCATGCCCCCGACGCTAACCAAAGCCCCGAGCCTCACGGACCTTGTCAAGTCAGGGCTTAGCAAGGCCAAGGAGCAGGGAGGTCCCGACATGGCCAAATCTGTCATCATCCCCAAGCTGGAGGACTCATCCAAGCTGTCGGGCAGCCAAGTCTCTGAGGGGCTCAAGGTGAAGCTGAGCGAGGCCAGCCACCTTGGGAAGGAGACCACCGAGACAAAGGCTGGCTCTGAGTGTGGCCGGCAAGCGGAGGTGGACCCTGTGCTCTGGTACAGACAGGTAATGCCCCCCTACTGCCCCCTTGGCCCTGCCCACCAGCAGGCTTTCTCTTGGAGGAAGCCCCTTACCATGGCTTCGCTGCAGGAGTTTGCTGGGCTGTTGCCTCAGAGAACACGTGTTGTCCTCTGTTTGTGATGGGACTCCGTGAGGTGTCCTTGAGGTCAGCAAAAGGATGGGGCTGGGAGGCCTTGGACGGGCCAAGGAGAGCTTGAGGAAGGGGAGTTGGGTTCGCTGGTCTCCTCTGCATCCAGCCTGGGTTTGGGACAGGCAGGGCTGGGGGGAGGCAGCTGCTCTGATGGTTGGCTGGTTTTTGCAGGAAGCCGAGCCCCGGATGTGGACCTACGTGTACCCAGCAAAGTACTCGGACATCAAGACGGAGGACGAGCGGTGGAAAGAGGAGAGGGACCGAAAGTTGAAGGAAGAAAGAAATCGAAGCAAAGAAGCTGCATCCAAGGAGGACGGGAAGGAGAGCACCAGCTCCGAGTGCAAACTGACCCCCACCGAGGAGGCTCGCATGGTGGGGAAGGACCCCAGACCCAGTGTCCACGTCCCGGTGTCTTCACCCCTCACGCAGCATCAGTCCTACATCCCCTACATGCACGGCTACTCCTACAGCCAGTCATATGACCCCAACCACCCCAGCTACCGGGCCATGCCCACCGTCATGATGCAGAATTACCCAGGTAGAGAGCTGGGGTCTTCTTGGGGACATCCCTTCCCAGGCTGTCCCTGCTCCCCGAGGAGGGGTGGCTGTGGGCTCTGTGCTCCCACAGTGCTGCCTGAAGACTCCTCATGCCCTGACTGCTTTTTTTCTCCCCACCAGGATCATACCTACCCTCCAGCTATTCCTTCTCCCCGTACGGGAGCAAGGCGTCTGGGAGTGACGATAGTGACAAGTCCCGAGCCAGCCCCAGTGTGAGCTGTAAATCCAGCTCGGAGTCCAAGGCGCTGGATATCCTGCAGCAGCACGCCAGCCACTACAAGAGCAAATCGCCCACGGTGAGGGTCAGGGAGGTGCTGGCTTTGCCCAGCTCTGTGCATGAGCTTCGGGACCGTCCCTGGATCCTATAACCAGCCTGGAGCAACTCTGCCTGCTATGGGTTTTTGCTGTTCCTGCTGCTGTGTGAGACGCGGGGCCATGGAGTAATCCCATCACAGGCCCTTTGGGATGGACAGGCCCAACCTGTGGGCAGGCTGGCCCAGAGAAGCACCAGGGCTCCTTCAGGCCCTGCAGCAACCGGGTGACACTTGTCCTCAGCCCTGGAGCTGGTGGGTGGGATATAGGGGCTGTCTCCATCCCATGGCAGTGTAGGGGCATGAGCTCCTCCTGGGCTGAGCTGGGAGATGGAACTTTGCCACAGTGAGGAAAGAGCTGCCCTCAAACAGGACCTGCATCCTCCCCACTGCTTTTGGGCTGGTTACTGGCCTTCCCATCATCTCCCAGCGGTGGTGTGGGGAGGTTTTGGGCAATGGCGGGGGGAATGTCACCCCGATGGAGCAGCCTTCAGTGCCCAGCATAGGTCCGATGCTGCCATGTACCTTGGGCTAGCTGGTAGTGTTCCTCAGTATGCATTTGCTTTCTCCTCTCCAGATAAGTGAGAAGACATCTCAGGAGCGGGACCGCAGTGGCTGTGGGGTGGTGGGAGGCAGTGGGAGCTGTAGCAGCGTTGGAGGAGCTGGCGGGGGAGAGAGGAGCACCGACCGGCCCCGCACCTCGCCGTCTCAGCGCCTGCTCTCAACTCACCATCACCACCACCACCTCGGGTACTCGCTGCTGCCGGCACAGTACAACCTGCCCTATGCAACAGGTGAGAGCTGACCCATGCCCAGCCCCCAGCTGGGGCCGTGGGCATGGCTTGGGGGAGCTGGAAGGAGCTGTAGCCACCTGTGGGCAGCGTGAGCCCTTCTCCTGAGCTTTGCTTTGGCTGGATCTGGTGCTTTCCAGCTCCTCCAGCATGGCTAGGTGCCCAGGTTGCCAGCTCCTGACACCACTTCTCCCCTGCAGGTCTCTCCTCCACAGCCATTGTTGCCAGTCAGCAAGGCTCCGCTCCCTCCCTATACCCACCTCCCCGGAGGTGAGAACGGTAAGGCTCTCCTGCAGCTCTCCTGTGGCACCAGCACGGCCACCCTGCTTTGCCTGTAGGCAGCCAGGTCGGGGTGGAGGGGGCCAGGCGGGGTGCACGGCGGGTGTTGAGGGTAGAGGGTTTGGGGTTTGCCTGTCACCCCGGGGCTTGTGGGGCTGCCAGCAGCAGGAGCTGACTTGACCTTGGGTCGTGGCAGGACGTGATGCACCGGACGCCTGGGCTGTACAAGACATGTGACTGGCTCACATGGGGAAGCGCTGGAGACTCCTTTAGACATCAGTTGAATGGTGTTAATTGTTCTGCTTGACGTGCCTGCCGTGATCCAAGGCAGATTCTGTCTTCTCCCCGCCGCTGGACACACACGTGACTCCCCCCTCTATACCCTCCCCTTCAGTGAGTGGGCGAGCTGGTACCTGCGTAAATATTTATTGTACTGGGCACCGGCCTCGGGATGGAGGTGACTCGCCTGCCTGGTGCGTATGAAGAGGAAACAGAAGCACTGAGGTTTCTCAATGGATTTGGGACCCTGCCATGTCTCTGCGAACTGCTGCTTCATGATGGGGCTGAGTGCCACAGGACGGGGCAGCAGGAGCACTACCTCCTCCTGCTCCTCGCTGGGGCTCAGGGGCTGAGCCTGCCGTGGAGTTGCAGTCTCAGGAAACGAAGAGCTGGCTCATGTGGAGCCAAGGCGGGTGTTGGGGCCGGGGCAGCTGGTCTGAGCCTGGGTGTGGGTGTCAGCCTGGCCAGAGTTGGCCTTGTGGCATGGGGGTATGCTGCATGTGGGGTGTACCCTCTGCCAGTCCCACGGCTGATCCTGCACCCCACAGCACCTGCTGCTCCGTGCCGGCGCCAGCAGGAGCAGCCAGCATGTGGCCTGTGGCTGGAGCACTGGGTTGGGGGAGTTGGGGGCTGCTCTTTGCCCTGGCAGCATCTGTGTGCCACCCCCCCTGCCCCTGGGTGGCTGGGGCTCAGCAGGGCTGGGGACAGCTGGGCACAGAGGTGGGGGTTGTACCCATCACCCAGCTGGCTGCCACTGTCCCTTCCCCAGTGCCTTGCACAGCCCAGACCTGCCTGGAGCTCATCCTGTGGCTTCCGAGTTGGTTTCTGAGCTGAGACTCTTCAATGCCCCCCAGCCTTTCCTCTGCCCTCCACCCCAGCAAGTGCTCCCCAGCCCCCAGACCAGCACATCCCACTTGGGTGGGGGGGTAAGGGCTGCAGCTCCCCTTCACATCCATCTTCTGCTTTGGGCAGTGCGAGTGGGGCCCATGCATGCTCAGGCTCTGCCAGAGGCACAGGGGGCCATGCTGGTCCCCTCCTCGGGGCTCAGGCCACCAGGCTCTGGAGCAAGCTGGTCCCTGCTCCCGGCTGCTCAACAGCACCTGTGAACAGGGGCTTTCTGTTCCTCTGCTCCCCCAGCCCCAGTGTGGCTCCCCCCAGGCCGATGTTCTACCTCGGCCCTGCAGCAGCTGGGCCACCCCAGCTCCCTCTTCACTGCCTGGCAGGGGGCACAGGGGGCCATCGGTCTCGGTTGTGTCCGTCTGTGTTGCACCCAGCCCCGAGGGGCTGCTGTACTGGGATGCTCTGCCTGCCAGGCTCTGTACATACTGTAAAAAGCAATTGTTTGAAACCTGTTGTTTTGGGTTTTGTTTTCTTTCCCTGTTCCCCACCCTCCCCCATCCCACTTTACCCAGTTGGAAAAGAGGTGCTTACTGGTCTCTGCCCTGGTTTGGGAGCTGGCAGCACAATGGCCCCAGCCTGTGCTTATTGTCCGATTCCTTTTTCTTCCACACTTCATTCTCTTCACAAGGAGACGGGGCCACGTGGCCCAGCACGCTCCTTGGGGACAGGGTAGGTGATGCCAAGCCCACGCCCATGACAGAGCCACTCACAGCCACAGGGCTGGGGACCAGAGTGATGGGGGAGCACTGCGGCCCATACAGGGAGCAGTGTCCTGCCCACCAGCTGTGCCTGCCTCCAGCCTTGGCTCATCCAGCAGAGCCTGGCTCCAGGCACTGCTCCAGGGGTGTAGAGGGTGTCTGGGCTGGGCAGGGTGGCACTGCAGGCTTTGCTGGTAGCTGAAGGGGGGGTCAGGGGGGCTGCTCCCTGCCTTCCCAGTTGGGTCCCAGTTGAGTCTCCCTTTAGGTGTTAAGTGAAAAAACTGTTTATGCAGAATAGGTTTGAGGTTTTAACATTTTCTGGGTTTTCCTTGTCAGTTCTTGCCTGCAAGACTGGCACCCCACCCCCGCAGCAGTGCAGCTCCCCTGCCCGTAGGGTCCCCTGCCTGTGGGGTGCCCCCTCCCATCCCCTGCCCACCGGGCCCCGCAGGCGGCCGGCCAGGGCATCAATCCGTTGGTGTTTATAGCTTGTTTCTGTTGGCGTTACTGTGTTGGGTTTCATTTCAGTCTTCCTCATTCTGCCCTTCTGTAAAGTGTACATTATTACCAAGTTCCTTGTTTTTTTTATATATATATATATATAAATATATATATATACAAACTGTACTCTTCTTGCCTTTGTACATTTGGGCAAGGAGAGAGAATAAATCTTTTTAAGAGACAATCACAAACCTGTGAGGGTGGCTTTTTCTTCCTGCTCTCCCAAATTCTGGTCCTTTGTCCCAAAAAGCTGTGGCCAGAGACTTTGGAGGCAGTGGGCAGGGTGGGGGGAAGAGGGTGGTCCCCATCTCAGAGTCATCTGAGAGGGCCTGAGCAGACACAGGCCTACTCATGTTCATCAGTCCATGGCTACCGAGGCAGTGGCAGGGTGGCCCCATGGGGCAGTAGGTCCTGCCCCACAGTGCCCTTCCGCTTGCTCCCAGATCCTGCACACGGACCCAGCCCCTCAGTTCTGCCACCAGCATGCATGGCTCCACAAGGCTTGAACCCCTGGGCACCAGCAAGGGCCAGCTGCCCACAGGCTACCAGGGCCCTGCCCTACAGCACCAACCCAGGGAGGAAGGCAGCTGGGGGAACCAGTGTGCCTGGCTCCTCCAGCTTTGCAATAGCAGTGACCTGCACAGGAGGCAGCACCCAGAAAAATCAAACTTTTTCCATTTTCAAGGGGGTATTTCTGAGAACACTCGGTGATCAGAGCCCTCTACACTTGACCACACTCGCTCGAGCCAGGGCAGGAGAGTATTTGGTGCTGGCACTGGCACAGCCTCGTAACTGCAGATTATTAACAAACCCAGGAGTTCATCCTCAGTCCAAGCTCCCACAACCAGAACCCTGCACTTTACCAGTAAGTTTTACAAGTAAAGAAGAAGCAAAGCAGTTCCCGCCTCATCCCATTAGGGATGTGCCAGTAGAGGAGCACCATGGGGTGGCAGGAGGGCCCTGGAGCATGCAGCAACACCCCATGGTTCAAGGAAGGGGTAAAACTTGCCCTTTCAAAAGCCAGAACTAGGAAGCAGCATTGTTTCAGCTAGGGAGCAGGTGCAAGGGCTCTGTCTCATCACAGCACCTGGAACAAGGACAGGAGGGGCAATGCCTGTTTCAAAGCCACAGCCAGCAAGTAGAGGGGCCAATGGCCCCACAATAAAAGCTGGGGCAGAGGCCCTCCCCATCAGCACAGCACGGCCTCTGATTTTAAACCAGATGGGACTTAATGCCCCATTGAAGAGGGAGTAGAGCCACCAGCCCTTTCATTTCATTGGAAGGGAAGGAGGGAAAGAGAGAGACAAACTTTAAGATTATTTATTCACACAAACTTGTATCCTAGCCCCAACTCTCTCCCCCAAACAGAAAACACTGACCATGACATTTATGGAATGGCTTGGCTTCAGCTTTTAACAAAATCCTCCACAGAAGGAGGAGAGCACAACAAAGCACACAAGGACAATGCCACACGCAAGCAGCCAGGCCAGGAAGAGGGTTCACAGCACACCTCTGGGGCACAGTTTATAAATACACCCTTCTCATGTTGCCTTTCAAAGAAAGCCAGCCAGGTTACATCCACATGGCACAAAGACAAGAGCATAACCTCATTCTCCGGCATTAGAAAGGGCAGGGCTGAAACGTGAGGTACCACCAGCACCACAGCCCCATCCCTCCATCCCAGGAAAGCCCCTGGATGGCGAGAGCATCCCACCATCCATGCCTGCCCCCACACGCAACCCATTTTGGTTTGGATACAGCCATTAGCTCAGTGACTCAACTCTTAAGATCATCTCTTTGGAAAGGTGAGGAGCAAGAACAGAGGTGGCAGCCACAGGCCTGCTCTGTACTGTTCTTGGGCAGAGGATAAAGGTATGAGCTTTTTTTGGCTCTTTGGACTTTCACACTGCAGGCAGCTAAGAAAACGTTCCCCCAGGGCAGAGGTATTGCTCCAAACACTCACTTGACCTTCAGAAACCATTCCAGCACTATAGGAGGCCCACCAGAAGCTCTGTTCCTTTCAAATAAGCAGCCCCAGCTGTGTGAAGTTCATCTGAATGCCCCTTTTATTGAACGCTGTGATAGTGCAGTGGTAACATTGAACAGAGTTAAGACCGCTTAAAACAAAAGCTGGAAGAGCAATAAGTTTAAAACAAAACAAAAAAAAAAGAAAAAAATTAGACCAGTTAAAACAGCATCGGTCGCCCCAAAGCAGAGACACAAGGGGGTTTTAATGTAGTGTTAAAGGTTAAACTCGAGCACATCTCCTTGTGCCTAACACCCAAAACACACCCTCTACTTAAAGAGTCTTGAGTGAAAACCAAGAAGGTAGTCTGTCAGATGAGCGCATGTCGGGTGATTGGGAAAGGACCAACACAGGTTTAGAGAAGTCAAGGAGTTCATACTGCACCTACCGCTGTGCTCCCCCCCACACACACGGCCTGGGCACGGGGCACCCCTAGGCTAACACACCACATGGCTGCACGTAAAGAGCTCCTATGCCAGTTCATAACATCTTCCATTTACTATTTGGTGATTACATGTGTGTATATATAGTTCTCTAGGCAAAACATTTCAACGAGATAGTCAACTCTGAGGATACACAGGCCAACCTAACAATGAGAAATGCAGTTTCAGTCCAACAGAAGCTTGTTTTCCCTTTCCTCAAGAAAGGAGATGTAACCCTCTCTCCCCTCAACAGCATTTTCAGGTCACACTGGAGTCCTCTGCTGTAGCTATTCTTCATCAGAGGAAGAGTTCTGATCCAGGGGGTACACCATGAACATCACATCTGGCCGTGACGGGACAGAGGGGTGACCAGGCCTCACAATTTCAAAGCCCAAGAAGCTGAATGTCTTCAGGAGCGGAGCTACCAAAGAGAAGGAAATCTGTTACCACCAGGAATAATCCTCTTTACCTGTATCACCCTGGAAGCCATGAATACCAAAGTGCATTGAACACCATCCGCGAGTTGCATCCAAAACTTCCTGCACAGAAAACCCCCATTTGAACATGACAGCCCTCTCGAATAGGAGGTTTTGTCTCTTCCTGCATTCATCACAGCCGCTCCTAAGCGTGAAGGGGATTTTAGTTGTGCAGCCGAGCAGGTCTGTCCATGTTTATCCTGCGATGTCTTTTCCACTTCCTCTGAGAAACAGCGATAGTTGGTCATCTACCTGCACCAGCTGCACTCCCACCTTCCCAGGATGCACATGGCCATCCTGCAGCACGTCACAGTTTTTATTCTGTACTTAAGTGGGTCCCAGCACCCTTTAAGCTCTGAAAGCGGGTCAGACAGCAGCCAACAGGAATCTGTTTGCTCAGGGTCTAGGTAGACATTTGCTGTCTCCACAAACAGGACCTGGAGCTCAGTGGAAACTCAAGACGGCTCAGCACAGTTCGGTGCAGTCCCCCAGGAAAGCCACCATGGGTTACAGACAGAAGTTCAGAGCAGGGTCAGTCCAGAAGTGCCGCACACACCTTGTCTCAGTCAGGCAAGGCTGCATTATGCAGTGACCGGATGCACGCTCCCTTGTCACTAAATTACTAAATGTGCCCCGTGAAAGTTACCTTGGGCAGCACCTGATCTCTACAGCACCCTCTGATGATCAGCCCCAAGCCACCAAATGGTCACGCAGAGGAGCCCCTGCGTATTTTCAAGACAGGACCAAGTTTCAACTGCACAGACAAGGACCCAGGATCTGGAGCACTCTGGAACTCATACAAATAAGCCAGGTCCAAGAACAACACACGGCCCACTTTTAAAACCAAAACCCAGTATGTCTCCTGCAACCAGCCACTGCAGAGGTCACCTGTACAACCTCTGGTGGTGATGACATTACAGCAAGAACTTAATCTGAAAATTACAATTGGCATCGTAATGTGGAATGACATCTTCCTGGGCTCAGCACAGCTTAACTCTAATAACGCACTTCGTTTCAGAAAAGACAGTGCAGCTTGTGAAGCAGCAGAGTAAAATTAGAATTAAGGTTTGAATTACTCCTGCCATGGCAATTACTTGGTTATTAGCCTGCATCTAGTAAGATTGAAAGTGACAGAGCCATAGAGCCTGGTACCTCACCACAAATCTCAAACTTCCATGCTGTAATCACTCATCCAACACGTCTATCTTTAGATCTTAATGCAGCCCTTTTAAGCCATAAGCATCTATAGCCAGGGTCAGGATTACCTGTAAGCCTACGGAAGGGCAAAAGTGCTGGGAGATCTTTAAAAAGCAGATGAACATCAGAGCAACAAGCTACAAGTGTTCATTTCCCACATAACAACTTCTCCCTGGTTTCTCCTTCCAAATCACAGAAACCAGGTGCCAAATGGAGACCTTCACTCCTTACCAAAGTAGTAGTATTAGCCAATTTCTGGGCAACAAAATACTCCAAGTAATTCAGAAGCAGCTTTCTGCATGAGAGTACTAGTAATTAATGGCAGGACAGCAAAGCATAACTGCTGGAGAAACCAAAATACTCCCTCTCCCTTAGTCTCAAGAAAGGGCTTATTTCCTTCACAAGGAACTATTACTAATTTGTACGAACACCACAAGAACTACACACGTAACAATTACTGAAATAGGAAGCATCCTGTGGAGTCTTGCCTTGGGATTACCAGATTTTTGTACAGCTTCAGCAGCACTGCCTTAGATCTAGGGAGCAAACGTGACAGTGGGGACGAGTTCTCACCTCTGTCTTCTCTGCTTTTTCTGAAGCAAATAAAGACGTAGTTTACTTTCATTTTTTCTTCAGCAAACTCCAACAGTGCTGATAACCTGCCAAGGAGGAGGAAGACAAAAGAACATCAGCTATAGGAAGTCCTGTCCCAAGGAAGCCTCTGAGAATTACCTACTGTTTGGATGTTTTCAGGCAGAAACATTACTTGTTTACAGACCCCTTCCAGTGAACAATGGGTGCTGAAACAATGGGCTTCCTGCTTCACTATCCAGCTCTGCTGAACCAAGAGCTGTCCTCACATCAAGTCACCAAACAAGTCACTGTCCTCTGCATCTGCGTGCTGGCATGCACAAACATCCACCCACAGCAGCCTTCGTATGTGGGAAGCTGAATATTGCAGCTAATCCCAAGCCAGGCCACATCCCCTCCACTGGCAACATACATGAGGGGATTTGTTTTGTTAAATTTTGTGGTTTATGGGAGAAAAGGGGGGTGGGGTGGGGGAAAGAAACAAAAAATAGATACAAGCTCATGCCAGACAGAAGAGAAGAGAAAAACATCACTGAAGGAGCATCTACACAGGAAAAGCCATTTCCTGAACACATCAGCTGGCTGGCACAGCTGATGCACCCTGAATCCATGCTTCCTGCCTTTCCAGCTGAATTATTTCTGCCACCTCTTGATGGAAGCAGTGCTGCATTAACTCCTCTCTGAGCCCCAGGGATCGGCATGGTGGAGCTGTCGCTGTCACTGCTGGCCTTGTAACCATTTACGACGCAGACTGCTAGAGCAGTGACAAACAGGGCTTCAATTGACATCTAATTAAACAGCAGTCAGTAAGACTGGAGTGCAGCAAGGGAGATAAAATTTGCAAGGGTTTTGTTAATATGGTAGTGAACTATTTTAATTATAGCCTCTACTAGGCTGTTTTACCTAGCTAAAAATAATCCAACAAAACTGTGCTTTAAGTCACAATGACACAGGCGTATAAATTCCCTCCCAGAAGAACCTGCTCCCAAGAGAGTAGGCTCCTGGACAGCTAAAAGATTTATGGGCTACCTGAAGAAATTACACAAACATTTACATGGACTCACACAGTCAAATGAGAGAAGTGTGAGACAGCAAGAATACTGACACTTACTGAAGGTGCGCAGTGAGGTTTCTTTCTTAATTAGCTTGTGTCATTTATGGATGAAGCCTACTTGAAGATTTAGGAGGACTTCAAAGTGCTCTGCAGAGGAATCCAGTAAAGCCACATCTACGCTACAGCGCTTCCCGCCAGCGGACATCTCTGGCAAAGCACTTGGCAGGAAGTAGCTGCTCTGGAAGCTGCGTTTACACAAACTTCCCAGAGCAGAGCTGTCTGGACAAAACACTACCGTATTCTGCCAACAGAGAAAAATCAGAGATTCTGGCAGAGCCCAACGCCTGCGTGGCGGCACTCCAAGAGCAGATCCACCTACTGATGAGAAGCAGCACATCAATATAATGGAGGTTTTTTCCCCCCCTGAAAGAGAGGAAAACACCTGCCAAAATAAGCTTGCCAAGTGGCCAGCAGAAAAAAAAAAAAAAAAGAAAAAGTTTGGAAAAAGGCTTCCAGAAGTACACAAAGATCACTCTGCTCAATTACTGCTTGTTTTTCATTAGCATATGGACTCAAAAAACAGTAACCCATATGAAATGATCACCAGGGGCAAAATATATATGGAGGACTAACAGGAAGACTGTTCTCTGAAGGCAACAGGGTAAGGATATACTTCAGATTGCCGTACATACAGCCCACACACAGCATCACCCGCGTAAGCAAAGTCTTGCTGCCTGGGGAGCGACAGATGCAGCTCTGAGACCCTGAACTTACCCTTCTTTGCTTCCATCAGCTAATAATCCATCAGGGATTTCCACAAAGAGGCTCTGGTTAGACAGCACTGCATCCCAGGAGGAGGTCTTCACCTCTGTGACCTTGTACTGGAAGTGGACAATATGAGGCTTCCCTTCGTGCACTGGGACATCTTGGTTAACAGTGATCTTCTCGTCCTGTGCAAGGGAGGGAGAAAAGCTCATGAAATATGCTTTAGGGTTAAAGAAAACAATCCATGAGATTATAGACCAAAAATGTAAGAGATCATGCTTCAATGAGCATGCAGAGAGACTGAGTTTTCAGTGGGAGCACCCACCTGACAAAGGACCAGCCCTTATGACTTCTGTGTGTCTAGAGTTTCAGCCTATCACTAGAATTCAGCCACCGTGAGATTCACCACAGCTCATGAAGATATGCGCAGTCAGCTGCAAGCTCACATTTGAGTCACAGCTCTCCAAAGTGATTAAGAGCTATTGTTCTGAACTACCTGTAATACCTTACTTTTATTTATATACAAACATAAAGAACAAAAAAGTCCTACATACTAACCAGCCAGTGGAATACAACTAGAGAGACCAAATGCAAAACAAATGGTATTATAGTCTTACCAAGAGCATCATTATACTTTTCCCTTCCCCTTTCACTGCCTCAGGGACACACCACAATGAGTACTCAGACCTCAGAGTGATTTTCCTAGTCATGTTTTCCTGTTCAAGGGAATGTAGTTTTGCATATTTACATTGTATTAAATTTCTGGGTAGCGGAAGTCCATTCATTCTCCACAGGTCCCAGCCACATCTTTGAGGGATGGTTCGTGACCTGCCCCTCAAAGAACACAACTTGAACTGACAAGCTGGAAGAGCATCTGCTGCTGCAGTTTGACCAGTTCCGCTGTCTCCCCAATCCCCACCACAGTTTTTTTGCTTTGGGGATGACCACAAATTGCTTTCCCAGATCTTACAACCAACTGCTATGGCAAATGGCTAGCCTTTTGGTATAAGGGAGGAAAACACATAGCACAAAGAGAATCCCAAAACAGACAGAAGCTACACAAATCTGAGGATCATGAGGTCTTTTCCAGAGACCACAAATGTACATGGTCCTCTCCAATACTGCTCTAACTAGAACGCCAAGCATGCAGAGCACCGCAGATTCAGCTCAGCAGTTCCTAGAAAAAAATTTCGTGGTTAAAACTCCATTCCTTCTCCTGACAATTTCTGCAGGCAGTTGGCTTGCCCAGTAATGACTTCCACATTTCACTTCAAAAAGCCCCAATGAAATGGTGAAGAAATTCATTAGGTTCCCAAGTTAAAATTGTCAGCTGCAAAGGAAGCTGAACTGTTCCCATCTGCTTGGTTACAGGCTCATGCATCCTGATTCCCTCACGTTTACAAAGTCACCTGCAAAGCTTTCAAGAGCAGAAGTTAACCAGGTATTGGGAGTCATGTCTGCTCTGCTCCCAAGTCACAGGAGTGCCTGGTAAAGCCACATGTCCCTCTCTCCTCAACAGCATCAACAGGTGGGATGGGAAGTGGGTTACTCCATTGGGTTATTAGGTGAGCGACCATCCAGTCTCCAGGAATTTTATTGTAACAAGGTGATTAATCCAGCAGCTCTTTACAAGCTCTGATCCGCTGATGATCAGCTGGACTGACAATGAAGCAAGTGACACTGCTGCAGAAAGACAGCACCTCACCAGACAAGGTTTAATAAATGCTTTGTAGTGACATATACTCTTATCTGACCATAACACACACAGGGAGCCAGCACAGCAAAGAACGCTCAGTCCAGTTTGGATCTGCAGTGGGTATGCATTTAGAGGATGGGCAGTACAAACACAGCAGCCAACCATGCCCAGTAAGAGGGTGAAAGTCTGCTCAGTATTGCTGCTTTTCACACAGGTATTTTCTTGTAGGTGTTTTAAGCTATGAAGGTGTAACCACCGCTGAAATACCAGTGAGTGGTTCAGCAAGAACAACACTGAGAACCTTTCCAGACTCCTTGAGCCTGTGTCCCAGTGCTTTTAATTCCTATTACCATATGTATTAAAATTGATCCCTCTTGGTTTGCCTATCACAACAAAGCAGCAGCCATTGAGTACATGAACGCTGGCAACAAAGTAACACTGCATGCAAATGAGGAACTGCCTGGCTTCGGTAACTGGAGCAGAGGAAGCTGCTGTTTGTTTAAAGCCCACAAAGCTTAGCCGAAAAAGAAGTTTACACTTCATCAGAATAAATATCCTGTAGGAAATAAGTTTATTCATCGAGTTTGAAAGTTTTTGTGGCTGTGCCTGCTGTCGGGCTCTGTTAGTTTTAAACCAAGCACACCAAGAAACCTACAGACAGCTGCCCAGACTGCTCTGATAAAACCACCGCAGAGCCAGCAGCAAGAGTCAGACCTGACCCCAGAGAGCTCAGCACTACAGGGGTTTATTTAAAAAAAAAAAACAACAACAAAACCAAGGGGATTATATGCACATCCTTCACCAGTCACTTTATAGGAGTCATTTACAGTTGTTACTGTGCAGAAAGCATCTCTCTTTCAGAGAAGATCCTTCTCTCAAGAAAAGCTCACAGATGCTTCTTTTCTTACAGTTCAAGAAAACAAAAACAGGGTGGGAAAGTTGAGAAAAGCAGGCTGGGATTGACACATTGAAGGGGGAGGCACACACATGCATTTGTGCAGGAAGACTGGCAGGAGCCTGCAATAGGATGAGAAAAGCTCTTTCCAAGCCTTCTGGCTTAGCCCTTCCGCCACCAGAAGTTATGCCCTGCACTCCAAACCTCGTGAGATTTTCCCACTTAAAGCCCCACAGTGCAACAGCTCATTAGCCAAAGGCAGCACAACTGCAGGGATTAACAGAACCAGTTCCCCTAGTTCAGTGGGAGTTACATTTACACAGCCTGTCTTGGGCAGCTGATATTTTATTTCTAGGCATCAAAATAGAGATAGTGAGATGCTGGGGAGAGAAGCTGTTCCTGTGAAGCAGCAGCCCAGGATTTTTTTGGAAGCTGCTCAAAGTAAAATCCTGTTTATGCAACAAATGTTTCGTTTTAGTTCACCCCTGCAAAATCCCCCTGTCATGCCATCATGGGCAAAAAAACCCCACCAGACTATCTCTTGTACACAGCTGCCTAAACCACCGGCTCTCTGGCACCCTGCTCCATTTCAGCGAGGTAACGCCACAAAGACCAGCTTCCACTTGGTTACAATTCATTGAGCACAAGATTTTTCAACCCAGCTACGCTCCTCAGATGTCCGGAGAAGGACGGGGGAGGCCCCTACATGTTGGCAGCATAAGAAGAGAGGATGTTATGATCTACCATAGCCAAGCGGCTGGAGAAACCCATGTAAGCAGCCTACTGCTGGCATGTGCTACACCTGCAGCCTCCTGCCAAGTTTGCTAGCCAGAGCACGTCCATTCGCACAAAGCCCGTCCTGGCTGCGCAGCACCGATGCTGATTGCTATTGCATTCCCAGCTCAAGTAAAGCTGCCATGATGAAGGAACGAATATTAAGTCTCAATACAAAAATACCAACAACTGTAGGGAGACCCAGCTGCTTAATTTATAGTGCTGTTGTCTATCAGCACTGCGCTGCATGCTCCAAAGGAGGCAGGCTTGTTCCGAAAGGTCACCCCTTGAACTAGAACAGCTGATAAAGCTGGAAAAAAAAAAAGATTTAAGCTTTTGGGTCCAGATGCTTTTCCAGGTCATACTGAAGCTTGCTGGCTGAAAAGCTCAGTCTGCTTTAACTACAGCATTGCTAAACTGAGCAGGGGACGGAGAGGGGCAGAGAGAGTCCCAGCAACCTCCATCTGAGCTTTGACTTCAAACCACTGGACAACACAGCCTGCTCTGCTCTGGGATGAGCTCTGTTACAGAAGCGGCTGATTTTCTGAACAGATTCTGCTAGCTTTTGTCAGCAACAAACCCAGGAAGAATTACATCTGTATTTCTGGGATGCAGCTATATAGATGACATCCCCACAGGCAGCAACCCCTGCCTACACACCACTGCCAAAAGCTTCTGTGCAAATTCAAGGCCGTACTGAAATTAAACACTTCAAAGTCTCCAAACTGAGCCCATTGTCTGCCTTTGGACCTTGTCTGGTGTGTCTACAAGGCTTGGCAAAGCTGGCCTGCAGAAGTTTAAGTTGCAGGGTCCCCTATTTCTCATCCCCTCCCACCCAGAGGGAATTCATTAGTTGCCCTGAGCCCTCTTGAAGCTATTTACATATCTTCTTTATCTGACAGGAAGCCCGTTGTGCTCTGCTGCTTCTCTGGGTTTCATACCCCTGCGTAACATCTGTGACAATTTAACTCAATAGCATTAAGCTGATGTTATTAAGAGGCTACAGAGGCTGGCGTTTATTTACAAGGTAAGCAGGTGAGGCACATGCTAAAAATTCACCAAGGCTGCATTAAAGAAAACTCCTCTGAAGGCAGCCACAAGGCCTGCAATTCTCTCATGAATTTAAAGAGGAGACTTTGGTAGCCGTGACCCAAAAGGACTTGTATTTTTTCATCATATAGAGTCTGCATGCCTCCCACTGGGTAATTACAAATCTAGTCTAACACCTATGACAACACTCCTGTCTGAACAGCCGAATTTGCAAGCTGAGCATAAATTTAGGCTACCTCATCTGACAGCACTTGATTCCCTGGCATGTGGCAAAGCAGCCCCATCCCAGAAGGCAGACAGATGTGTGCCACCACAACACAAAGTTGCACAAGCGTCAATTATTCTACAGCAAGGAACAGTCAGGTTTCTTCATTCAAAAGGAAAGGTCCCACTCAATGAAGAGGGCCAAAACCAGAGAGCCACATGCTACAAAGCCTCCCTGATCTTGCCTCATCCTAGCTACATGTTCTAGAAACGTTTGAGTGTGAAGTGGATGGCTACCTTGCTCTTTTGTGAAGTCAGTACATCGGTTCAGGCAGCTCCCAGGCCCCGACAGCGTTACCTTCCGGACTAGGGCACAGGAAGGAGCTTATCAACCATTCTCTCTCTGCATTTCACCTTTCTACTTCTCACTTCCTCTTTTTTGAGACATTTAAGAAGTTGTTTCATGTTTTGATAATGCTGGCTCCACATAGAATAGCTTAAACAGGCCTCTGGGAACAGGGCTAATGAATTATTTGCTGCACATCTTTGAGAAAAGGTCTCTTGCTTCTTAATAAACGGGTGGTATAAACCTGCCAACAGGGTTGCTGAAAAATTAGCTGTTCTCCCACTTACTACCTTGGAGTTATTTGCATTTATTCCCATCAGACTGTGAAAGGAATCAAACACAATTGCAACACAGGTACAGGTCATTATTTAGATGCCAGATCTTTCTCACCTTATATATCAGAGCTGAAAGAGAAGGATCCCTGCTACCCCCCTCGCCCACCGGGGATCTTCGACAGTGGGTGAGGGGCATCAGGAGCACCACAGAGGCCCTGGAACAATGTGCCTGCAGCATTGCAGCTGGGGACAGTTACTCAAAGGTAAAATACTACTGCAAGAAAAAGAGAGAGAACACCAGGTTACATTAGCAGGGATCACATTTCAGATGCTACAGCTCCTCATTACCCCAAACCGTTCATATCCCTGCTCCTCCACAGCATGTCAGAGGCAGCTATCAGAGCTTCAGCACCCAGGGACCTACATCAAAAACAGTCACTGCCCAAGTTGTATCAGAAACCAGTGGTGTTTTGTTAGAAACGGAGGGGCTTTGCAGCCAAGAACCCTGAGAGAGTGCTGAGCAACCTCATGCTAATAAGGGACACCTGGAAGTCTGCCAATAGCAGATGGCTGGAAACGCATGACCAGATGAGCACACATTTTCTATAGACAAGTATCTACAAATAGATCAACAGGACCCAGAAGGAGGAGGTTTAAGTTTCACATTTTCAAAACGAGGAGGCGTGAAAGGGCTGGTTCTTCAGATATTTTCAACACACTCTACAACATCTGAGCTGACATTTTCACATGCAAATGAAACATCATACATACGTTCTTCACCCCAACCCTAAATATTACAAGTTCACTCCACAGATCTACTTTTAAGAGCAATAAAGTATGTTTCCCTTGCAGTTTCTAAGTTTGTTCGGATGTGCTATACATGGTCTTTCAGGATCACTTTGAATGCAGGCTTTAATATCTGCTCTAGCTTTTATAAAGTTCATGAAAGCAAATTATTTTACTTCTGGAGCATTGCTTCCTTTATCAGTACCACAAAAGCTCTTTGCTGAGGCATGGCACAGCAGTGGTATCCCTCTAACAAAGCCTGCAACAGCAATGCAGAGAAACCAGCCATTCCCCAGTGTTCCCATTATGAAACAAGTACAGTGCAAAGCTATGTAAACACCACCAAAATAAAGGTGAGTACAAGGGTTTTCAATAAGCACACGGAGCGAGGACCAAGGCTATAGCAGGCAGACTCTGTAGATTTATTGACAGCTTACTGTCTGCCCTAAAACTTCTCACTGAGCTGTTCCTAAGACAGCGTTTTTCCATTCTAATCCCTCCCCAGGAGGGAGACAGGCTTCAGTATCCAAAGACCAAGTACCAAGCTGCACTATCAGAATCACCTGAACCGCCTATACAGTATGCTACAAACATATACCAGACTGCAAACAAACTACCGACATTTGGCATTTCTGAATGCCAAAAAATAACTCACGAACACAGTTATGACACAGGCAGACTTTGCTAAGATCTTGGCTTGCCACTTCATACCAAAATAATCTCTCTACAGGAAACACAAATATTCTTCCTCCACGTATTTCCTGCTCCAGGTTCCCTATATGGGGCTCTTCAGCAGCGTTCCCATGTGCTGTGGCCTACAGCCTCCACTTCTTGGAGAAAAGACTGTTTAAATGCATCAGGAAAAAAAAGATATGAAGCAGTTGCAGGAAAGATTTCCCAGGGCAAACCCTTTTGCACATATGCTCAGCGGCTTTTTGTGTTAATACAGTCCCTCCTCACGGCATGACTGGGGCTATCAATGGACCAGTGTGTATTCAGTAGTAGTGGATGTCGAGAGGCATGACAAAGCACTTTGCTGTGCCATTCCCCACCCCCAGAAAGCTGTTGGCAGCTTTGTTATTCCCTTCCCTCCTCCCTCACCCCCCAGTCAACAATGTACTATTGATAGCTCCAGCCAACTTGCGGCCAAGGCATCAAGAAGCTGGATAATGAACTGTAGGGGGGGGGAAAGCGTAGTTTTCACACAAAAACGGTTCAAGACACTTCCCAGTTTCGCTTCCTCTGGCACATGCAGAAGTCCAAACACAAGACCCCTTTAGCTGCTGAGCCCTGCCTGCGGCATGGTGCTTCACCTAGCCCAGACCACAGACCGACCCGCACACCGCCACCGCCATCCTCCCCCAAAACTTCACAGTGGCAGCCAGGGAGGGTCCTGAAAGCAGCATACACAGGGCAGCGCTGTCAGGCAACACTGGGAAGAGAGCGCATGTGCATATGGCACGTATTAAGAGGTTTTCCTTCCTCCAGGTGCACATTTACACCCTGGGAAGAAGTTCATGCAAGCGCCCAACAACGTCTGATCATTTCATGCATCTGTGCACAAGCAGCCCACTGCAACTCCATTCCCTGAGGCCTGTTTATAGCCTAAAATTTAGGACTGTGCTCTCCCCTAGCCTCCCTTCTGAGAAGCTGCTATCCAGAAGCTTCATTTAGATCACTGGTCTGAAAAGACCGCTTTTCCCTGAAGAAACTCCCAAGCAAAAGCTTCTTGACTGAGTCTCGCCTGAAACAGGAGCTGGAAGCAAGCGTATGTTTTCAGCCAGTAGGTATAATTTTAACTTGCTAAGCCTCCAGCAATCCCAACCCCGTGCCCTGTCCCTGGGAAGTGCAAAGGACAACTCAGCAACTTCTGAACCCCGTCACAGCTGCTCTTCAACAGCCCTCGTACCTGAAGCCCCGGGCCAGCACTGCTTTCACTCCACAACAACCACCAGCACCTTGGGCTCTAAAAGCTGCATGTTTTCTCGGGTTTTGGGGGGTTTTATTCATGCTAAACACTTAGACCAGACAGATGGATCCACACAGCTCCCCTGACATTACCGTTAGGTTTTCTTTTGTGTTGCTCTTCAGAACAGGCTCTGAAGATGTGGGCTGCACCTAGCCTGTAAAATATGATGGTACCAGCCATTGCAAGCCATGTATTAAGCAACCTGATGTGGGGAGCAACTTGTAAATAACCATCTAATGAACACAGCACAGCTGTGCTACCATGCATGCAACAGCCAAGAAACAAGGCTGTTCTGTACACATCCCCCGGGTGCTTATCTACACAGCACAACAGAGGTTCAGGAAACAACGCTTTCAGGACTCTACAGAAGGAACAGACAAGATAATCTGGTCAGCTGAGCACAAGACCCACAACCCGAGTAAGGCCCTGCCTGCCGATAGCCAGAAGGGCTGCCTGCCCGGAGCCCCCCGGGGCGGGAAGGCACAACCCGCGCCTCAGGGGCCTGCCCGACCACGGGGGCTCTGACACCGACCGCCGAGGTGCCCCCCGGAGCCGAACCCGGCCCCCGCCCGGGGTCGCTCCTCGGGGAGAGGCGCCGCCCCGACGGGGGTTTCAGCGGGGGAAGGTGGAGGCCGCCCGCCCCCGGGCCCGCACTGAGGGGCGAGGGAGGCCCCGGCGGGGTGGGCAGGGTGGGGACCGCGCCGCCCCGTACCTGTCCTGGGTGTTTATCATCCTGGGCTTGCTCCGGCTCCGCCTCGGCTCGGCTGGGTCTGCCCGCTCCGGCTCCACTCCGCAGCTGCCGCCCTCGCTGGCCGCCGCGCTCCGACTGACTCGCGGGCCCGCCCCGCGCCGCCCCGCCCCGCGCCGCGCCGCGCCGGGCAGCCTGGGAGCCCGCCGCCCCGCGCGCCCGCCCGCCCCGCGTGCGGGCGCGCCGCTCCCCGCCTCCGCGGCGCGCGGGGTCGCGCACGCCTTGCCGGGGTCGCGGAGCGGTGGCAGGGTGGCCGTTGCGGGGCTGCCAGCACCGTGGCGTCCCCCCCGAGGGGCTGCTGCCCGCCCGGCGGCTGCCTGAGGGGACCCGAGCCCCCGCTGTCTCCCGTGGGGCGGCTGGCACCCCGCGGGCGGGCAGGGAGCGCGGGGGCGGCAGGCCCGTGGGGCCTACCTCGCCTCTGGGGGCCCTGCCGCCTCGCCTCGGGGGGGCCTCCCTGTCCTCAGGCCAGCCAGCGCCCGCTGGCCACTCTGGGGGAGCGGGGTCCTGAGGGCTGGGGGAAAGACGCCTGCACAGGGATAGGGAGCAGCGTGCAGCCGGTGGGGGGAGGAAGGGTGAGAAGCCGCAATACCGTAGCAGGAAACAGAGGCAGGTCTGCGTTGTTCCTTACAGTGGAGGAGGCCAGGGCCCTTAGGTTGAAAGTTATCTGGAGGCGTTTCTGGCTCCTGTTGAAGCAGTGGGAGAGGAGACTGGGGACCAAGGCTAAGTAAGGAATTGCTGGCCCTGGCCCCGTTGGTATCGCTACAGAACAAGCTGCTGGTTCTGGTGTGGGATATCCTGCTTGAAGTATGATGCTAGTGCTTGAAAGTTGGCCTGGGGAACTGCAGGCTCATAACCTCGATGAGCAGGAGCTAGAGTAAGGGAGGGAAGAGTGAGTGGATAGGAGGATGTTGAGCTGCCCATGGCAGGGCTCTGCAGGGGCTTGTGATGAGCAGCCTACCCATGAGGGAAAGGCAGCCGCAGTTACTCAGGCAAAGGCAAGGAGCCTGGAGAACCAGGCAGTGTAACCTCTGGGGTTCAGTCCCGCAGAGCTTGGTGGGTGCTGAGCCTTCATATGGGGTCAGAAAGAGCAGCTTGCTGAAAGAGAAGTTCTTGAGATCCTTTGGATGACAGCCTTGTGGACTGGAGTCTTGGGGAAGTCTCACACCTACTTGCCTGGTCTCACACCATCTATCTGCTGGTGTCGGCAGCATATGGGAGAACAGAGGCCTGGCCTCAAGCAGGAGCAGAGCAGGCTCCCAAGTGACTGACATGGCAGCCCAAGGTGCGATGCCCAGCAAGCTCATGGACTCTGGGATCTGACAGGCAGCCCTCAGCCAGGGCTTCCTGGTTCCCAGCGCGGGAGCACTGGCCTTCACTCAGCAGGAAGTGACCAGCTGTTCTGCAGAGAGCTGGATGCTAGCCAGAGTCCAAGTTCAAACAGAGCCCGTTAAATGGCCTTTTCCCCCTTCCTCCGCGTTTAAAGCCCTGCTTGCAGCCATAATTCTATTTATAATACCCAGGAAAAGCAAGCTGAGACTTTCCCACAGTGCCGGCTTCTCAGGCGATTGTGGTTCGGGAAGCTGGAATGTACATGGTATTATTTCTGTATCCCCCCGGGAAGTTTTTTTTATTATTATTGCATGTTGCTCCATGTCCCAGTCTATGCTGAGGAAAGTTTGCAAAGTATAAGGTCTCCAGCTGTTGCTTGTGGCTCTAAAATGTTTTGTTGAGGTGCTGCAGATTTGGGTGTCTCTGCCTGCATGCCCCTTTTGGGGAGGGTGGCAGGTGCTCTGAGAGATGTCCTGGTAGCCAAGGGGCTCAAAGCCAAAAAGGATATCACTGTCTCGTTACTGAACCCATCATGTTGCTTTCTTGCTTTGTGCCTCAGTGTCCCCTGTGTGAGGAGGAGGGAAGACAGTAATCCTGCCTGAAGTAACGGGGCATCATTGTTACTGCCCTGCCTGGGGTTTTGGCAGTGAGAAGTGCTATTGTGCCACAGTTCAGGGGTGGCTCAGAGACACCGCCAGAGGCTGGGTGTGATGACCGCGTGGGTCACGGTGTCACTGTTCACTGGGGTGTTGCTGCCAGTTGAGTCCAGCGGGCACTTTTTTTGCCTTTCTTGGCCAAACAAGGCCATTCCCTGCACAGGGAGCTTGCTGTGCGATATTCTGGGCAGGCTGTGGGCATGACCCAGCTGTGGCAGCTCCATGCTGCCCCTTGCCCTCCATGAGCTCCCAGCAAGCACCTGCAGGCCCCACACCTCCCAGACAGGCAGGTATTTTACAGAGCAAACACCCTGCTTGGGCTCTTATTCCGTCAGAGTGAGCACCCTGCCTGTCCTTTCCTTAGGCACTTGTCACCTGGCAGTGCTGCTGCAGTGCTTGTGGCTTTCCCTTTCCCTGCTCTTGTGAGGCCCTGCACCGCTTTCATTCTCGTATGTGCAGGAGAGCGTTCCTGCTGTCCCTTCTTTGCTGCCCTTGCTTATAAGCAGTGAGGCTCTGCTGAGCACTGCCACCCTTCTCCCAGCTGTACTGTCACCCTTCTGTCCTTTCTTATTTCTCAAATAAAAGCTGCTTGCAGGCAGCTTCCCAGCTCCGAGAGTTCCACATGTGATTTTAGCCTGCTACCCAAGAGTCAGCCCAGAAGAGTGCTAGCTGTTTCTGCCATGCTCTGGTTCTGTCAGCGCTGTGTCACTTTGCAAAATCGTTTCTGCTATGTCCTCTCCTGGCCTGGAAACGGGTTTTATTGCCCTGCCCAGAGTTTTGGCAATGAGAAGTACTGTTGTGCCATGGTTTGGGACTTTTTTCCCACAGCTAGCCTGAGGTACAATGTGCACCTCTGAATAGCTTTGCTGTGTGTTGCGCTGGGTTTTGTGATTGATTATCCCAAATTCTAGATGTGGAACAGATGAGATCTGCAACCTTTCTATTTTAGAGGCTTGCAAATATTGGTTGGGTATCTCAATTATTCCCATTAATTACTGTGATTAGTTGTGCGGACTACGTAGCTCTTAATACTTCCACCAGAAAAAACTACAGAGAGAAGTGATGCATTTTTCCCTGGCTGGAGAGCAGAGACCCAGAGCTCTCCTGCACCTGGAGTTGGTGACCACTGGTGGGCTGGGGCTGGGCAGGCAGGTAGCCCCAGCCTCTTGGAACTGCCTGACACCGAGACAGAAGACGCTAGATGGAGACGGGCAAGGACAAGATGATGTGAGGACAATGGCTCGGTCACAGCCTTTTTGTGCGCAGGTCTGATGGTAAAGGCACTGCGCAGATGTTTGGGGCCATGAAATAGAGCGGAGTCCCTGCGGGACAGGCCATCTTGGACATTTGCTCAGTGCTTTTCCTTGACTGCAGTCCTGGCCATGCTGTCTTTGCCTTTGTGTGAGAAATGGCCAGAAGCAAGTTCACCCGCTCGGCCGGCTCCATGGCAATGCAGTCACAGGGTTTCTTGCTGACCTCACAGTGATGCAGCCACTCAGATACAGGAAACAGCACTGTTGCAGAGGCAGTTGTACTAGAGAAGTGGCGGGCTGTAGCCCTTCTCTGTGCCCTTTCGCCAAGCGAGTAGCACAGATCTGTCCCTTGGCTTTGCCCTCCGCATTGGAGCAACACGCGGCTAGCCTTGGACTGTGTGATGGCTGCTGTGGCCAGCCAGAGCCTCAGATGCAGCGCCTCGGTACCTCCAGCAGTACTGCATAGCTGGCTGTGTTTGAAAGGTATTGCCTAATGGAAAACACTTCCAAACAGAGGTTTCAAAGTGAAGAGAGAAAAGGGTTGGTAGCTTTAGATGTAATTATTACCCTGTAGTTATTTAAAAACATATGTAGAAATGTGTCATTCTGAACTTTCTAGGGCTGAACATGTATATGGTAATGTAATTATGTTTATGACAGCAGCCTTTTCATCCCCCATTCTGTTACTGCTGTTGGGGCTTTTTCTTTTTGTTTTTTCTGGTGGTGTTTGTTGTTGTTTTTTTTAATGTGAGGATCTTGTTTTGCTAGGGGAAAAATAAAAACACTGCCAGGGAATTTTGTTTTCATACCTTGGTCCTCCCAGCCCAGCTGCCAGTTTGGTCTTCCTGTGTCGACATGTCTATATTGTGTTACAGCCACAGCAACACCAGGAGTGTTCCTGGGATTCTGACTCCCTGTGTTTCTAGGTGAGCCACAGATAAATTCCCTAAAGCCAGTCAATCTGTGCAGCCATGAGGCCAGAATAGTGTCTGGAGGTTTTCATGCTAGTGTCATTCTTAAGAGGTTGATTTTAATTGTTTAAACTGTGGAGCTGGTTAGTGTAACTAGCCTGTGTTGTCTGTCTGCTTCACATCTGTAACAAAAAGAAGAGGTTCCTTCCAAGCCACATTGATAGAGTTTTCTGTTGTTCCTTTATATTTCCAATGGGATCAGTTGATTCCTTGGCAGACCTGCCTGGAGCTGGGGGTCAGATTTAAGGCACATTGCTAACATCAATGGCTTTCTTTTTTTAATGAGCTTTGTCAGAATTTGCTGTTTAGCCATTAAGCAGTGCCAGTGCAGAGTTCATGCATGAGCTGAGTTGCAAATCTGCTAGGTGTGAATTAGTGATGAGAGAAAAGCAGGTCAAGGAACATCTTATTTCAAAGCACGCTGAGCGTCAAGCTTAGCTTGGGTGATAACTGATGGGTCCAAGGCCTTGAACCAGGGTATGGGCAGAGGAAAGAACATAGAAATCATGGCAAGGGATGACATCCTTCAGCTGTGCTTTGAAGAGACATCATCCCTCATTGTGCCAGTGGGATGTGCATCGTCCCCAAGTGGAGGTGTTCCCATGCAACACAAATCTGGGGTGTGTCAGGGTGGGTGGGATGAGGAGCTGGATGGTGTCAGGGAGATGAGAGCTGGTGATAAGACATGGCAGCCCACCATGAGATGGGTCTGTCATGGACTTGTGTGTCACTCATGAGCCCTGCACTCTGGGAGGATGCTGTGGGCCAGTGGCAGCACCTTTGCAGACACCAGAGAGGGCTCTGCTGGGATGATGGGATGGGCACAGGCTGAGATGCTGTGGAAGACGTGCCAGAGTGAGTCCCTAACAAACCTGCCCTCCTTCCAAGCATGGAGTGTCAGGATGGGTTATGCCCTGGAGAGGCAGGCAGGGGATTTACCGGCAAACACTGGACAAAAGGTGGTCCCTCCACCTGTGATCTCCTGGCGTAACAGAACCTGGGAATGGGGCGTGATGGAAAAAGTAAGCCATGAAGTACAAAGCCTACAGCAAAGATGGAAACATGTAGGTGCGAGGTTCAGGCATGTGGCTCCCAGCTTGAGACTGTGTCAGCCAAGATCTGGCAGCACTCTCCCAGCAGAGGTTAGCTCGGGAGGTCACCTCTTTCTTGGCCAAAATAAATGCTTCTGTGTTTCCCTGCCTCTGTTTCCCCTGAAGGAAGCCTGCCTGTAGCTTCTCTGCATCATCCCTGCTCCTCTGTGCCTGCAGCTCTTTTCTTTGGCTGCTCATGGAGTAGGTCACGCTCCAGGATATGGCCAAAGCCTCCCAGTGCAGGGTCTAGTGAGTGGCACAAAGAGATGAAAACGGGAAAAATCTGAGGAAAAGTTGGTAAAAAAGAGCATACAAGGAAGCATACAGGCAGTGAGGAGGTGTCTTGCTGCTGGCATGTTGCGCATCTGAATCCAGCTAGGTCTTTGTATTGATTTTTTTGTAAAAGCTCAATTATTTTTACAATGAGCTCATCTTTTCTGGCACATCTCTGCTCCCTTGTTCATTTATTACAGGCATGGCAGGCTTCATTTCACCTCTTTAGTAGTTTGCATGTGAGCTGGGAACAGGCAGCTCTGCTTGTTGTCCCTGGAGAAAAACAGGTACCTTCAAGGTGTCTTGACTTGGCTCCTTCTAGACACTGTGTGAAGATGGGATGAATGGAGCTGAAAATCCTTCCAATAGAGCAGCCTGACCTTAGCCAAAATTGGGCCTGTGTACTGCCTCTGTGCAGCAGGACTTGCTCAGAAGCTGGTTTTTCTGTGTGGTTTTGGTGGTTCAGGATACATTTCCGTGAATGGGAACGGGGCTGTGGAAAAGGATGTCTGAGTGGTGTTTTGGCATGAAAAGGCACAATGATGGTAGGAGCCACTGCTAGTTCAGCCAAAGATCCAAAAGGCATCTTGGAGTTGCACTTTTAAGACCACAAACTGACTGCAGATTACAAGGGCAATCTA
This sequence comes from Falco cherrug, assembly GCF_023634085.1. NCBI lineage: Eukaryota > Metazoa > Chordata > Aves > Falconiformes > Falconidae > Falco > Falco cherrug. Next base: position 434,977 of record NC_073703.1, on the reverse strand, counting down.
AAGATTGAAGCCTTGCATCTGCTTCTGGCATTTCTCAGTATCTGAGTGAGGCTTCTTAGAAATTTCACATTACAAGAATTCAGAACTATGTCTTGGGGCAGCTTGTTTTGTATCATTTATCTTAACTTATGGCTGTACTGTAAACTAAGAAATCTCGGAAGGGACATCTGGAGTCCCTGCAGATCTGAAATCCTTAAAGCACTGTCTCAAGACTCCCTCAGCTGGGAGTGCACAGTGGTGAGGTGGCACCAGCAGCGTAGTCAGCCTTGCTCTCTCATTGTGTTAGCAGCACAGATTTAAGCAGACTGAGCCTAGGAGCGGGTCTTGTGGTTCCAGCACTGGGTTTTGGATCCATCCTCCAGTGGGGCCCCTGTGCTTGTGTTTGGGGACAGGTCTCAGGGATGCTGTGCAGTGGTGCCGGATGCCTTGGCATGCCCGTTCCCACAGGGCAGCACAAGTGCACTGTTTGGGGCTGAGGATTCATTCATGGCTGCAGAGCGTCTGTTTGCCGACACCTCTCGAGTTGGCGGTGAAGCTGTTGGAAACAAAGAGCCAAGAAGCTTGAAGACCTGTCCAGGCAAAACACCTCCTCCATTTGCTTTTAATAATTTTGTTTTTCTCAATTCTACACTCGCATAATAATGTGTCCAGACCTGTTTTAATGCACTGGATCGTTCTGAGGGTTCAGTTGAGGTCTGGTATCCAGATATTTCTAGAATGTGGTCCTGCCTCTGCCCTATCCTCTGGAGAAAGGTAACATTCCTCTCTTTCTGTGTCACACGTGCAAATATGGACTTTACAGACTGTGCTTGGAGATGGGCTCCCTGCAAAAACCCCAAACCTGTGTGCTTGGATTCTTCTCTTTCGTGGCTCTCTGTGCGTGTGAGGCTCCTGCTTGGTGCGTTTCCATTCCTGTGCAGTTGGATTCATAAAGCTCATGTTTTTGTGGCCCCGCAGGAATTTGCAGGCTCAGTGAAATCGCTGGGGGCTCCCTGCTGAGGCTGGCTGGGTGTTAGCCCTCCAGATCATTTGCGAATGGAGGCAAAGAGCTGATGGAAGAAAATTTTTCTGCAGAGCTGCCTGCCTTGATCACAGCCTGGGAGCCGAAGCATGGTTTCTGGCTCCTCTCTGCAGCCACAGTGTTAACCGCGAGCTGGGCATGGTGCTGCTAACCCTCAAGTTGCTGATTTTCAGGAGATGAGCTCCTTTGTATTTTCCAAATATTGTTAAAATTATTCTCTGTATAGTTTTATTATGATTGTATATATACATAGGTGCTTGTCTCCTGAATGTTTGTGCTTTATGGTTTAGCAAGTATTTTTCCAAACGATACAGATCCATTATTTATTCACAGTATGGATAGCTACATTGCTTCATACAATGCAAACTTGCAATCCTTTCCTTTCTACGGGCTGTTCAAACCCCCCAACTACAACTTTCCCTAGTGTTTCAAAGTTGCTATATTCTGGGGGGTTTAAGTGTAATTTAATTTATTCTAAAATACGTTCTTTATTTGAATCAACCCCAGAAATCATTGCTTGGGCACGCAGAAGGGGGAGAAACGCCTTGGATTCTGGAGGAGTTGAAAGTTTAACTTAGTGGACGGAGGACAGTTAGTGATAAGAATGAGAAAAATGCAGTGAGCTCTTTTACGACCAAGGTCTGCACTATCTTCATAAAAGACTCAAAAGCCAGGTCACCTGTAACTCTGGTAGCAAACGGGTAGAAAGGAAATAAAATCTGGGTTTCTAGTGCAATTTTGTTTTAAGATAGATGATGAATGGTTCATTTTTAATCTTGCAAAGAAGACTGTAAACCCTTTTGGGGGTTGTCACTACATATCTGTAGCAAGCCGGGTCGGATGTGCACCCCTGTGGGAGCAGGCAACACAGGTGGGAAGGTTTTGTGCACCTACAAAGTGGGAAAGAATGATCTCCAGTGCATTTTTTTTGTTCACAGAGCACCCGTGAACGTTCGTGGGTGCCTGAAGTGACATTCTCTGCTCCCAAGCCTGCATCTGCCTGGTGGGCAGCGCCTGCCCTGTCTCGTGCGAGTGCTCTCACTGGTGGCTGCACTGCAGGAGTGTGTACTGCACATTGTTTTCCAGCATTGTTACAATAACAGTGGAAAATGAGATGAGGGTTTGTCTGCTCAGAAAGTGTCCAGATGCCAAAGCTTTTCATACCGATTACCTTGCAGTTCTCCTTGTTCCAGGGAAGTGTTATTTGAACACAGCTTTGCACAAAGAATGGAGAGAAGAAAGAAACAAAGGGAGACAGGAAAAGGGCCTCCCTGGGCTCCACACAGCTTTGCTTGCAGTTTGGGACAGAAACACCTTTGTGTTGCAGGTGACTCCAGCTGGATTTGTCCTGGTGTGTCAGCCACCAAGAAGAGTGAAACCAAATGCCTTTTTTCTTCAGGAGCCCACAGCTAAAAATGTTTCCAGAGACCTGTCTCCTTCGGGAGACCCCAAACCAGGTGCACAGCTGGGCTGTAATGCTGGTGCCTTTGTGTACAGGGGCAGCCTGCCATCCATGGGGCTCCAGTTCCAGCTGCCAAGCGAGCCCAAGTTCAGGGAAGATCTAAATGTTTTGCAAGAAGGAACTTGAGAAAATGCCCATCAAACATCCGAGTAAGGGATTCATGAGCAGGCCATCTGTAGTCCTTTGAAACACTGATAAAAAGCTTAATGAGCTATCTGTGTGGAGGACATCCCCAAATACAGTACCAAAAGCTGAGTGTACACTTGATGCTGGAGCTCACCTGTAGGTTTAGGGTATGGATAAAGGTACTGCACCCATTGGAAGGTGCCTCACTGCAGACAGTATTAGCTGTTAGGAGAGCATGCTGTCCTGTGAAGGGGACTTATGAGGTCTGGCAAAGGAAAACTGGTGCCTGGATCCTTTGGATTTGAGTTTTGGAAGGCTCTGCCTCACCATGTGTGTGATGGGTAGTATGCAACATACCTAAGATAGATGCCACTAGCAGCTCTGGTGCCCAGTGTGCAAGGCCCGAAGCTGACTGGGCAAGCATTCTTGCTCCCTGCTGCCTCCTGCATATCTCTGGAAGAAGGAATGGGAACCACTGCAAGACCAGCAGCACCAACATCTGCCTCCTGGAGTGTCCTCTTCAGCCGGCCTTTCGGGAGCACGAGGAAGTGGGCTGGAGCTGGTGCTGGGCATTTTGCAAAATATGGTATGACTGCTCTGCTTGGGGCTTAGCCTTGCTCTGGATACTGAGGAGAAATCACTGGAGACCAAATGTCCTGAGACCTGCCCTCCTGGGGCATCCACAGACCAGTTGGGTAGCAGGCAGCCAGTTCCCTGCCATGAACAGATCCCACCCTGGGTGTCATGGCCAAGGAGAATGCCACCTGCAGGCTGTTCCCAGGCTGGGGCCGGCTCTCGGCCTCTCCTTCCCCCCTCGTCGCAGTTCTTCCGCCGCCAGGTCCCAGGGCCGTGCAGCGCAGGAAGTGCAGCGGGTCGTGGGAACCGGCCTGAGGACGAGAGGCTGAGCCCAGCGGGAGCCAGGAGCACCCCGGCACGCTGCCTCTGCTCCACCGGGCCGGGGAGCGCGGGGCACACACCAGCTCAGGCACACGGCCCCCCGCAGGCTGGCACTGTGTGTGGGTGCATCCTGTGCACGTGTTCCCACGATTGCGCCCCACAGGCCCCTCACCAAAGTGTGGGTGCCCAGCACCCCTCCTCATCCTGTTCCCTTCTCAGCTGTTACTGCCACCAGCTGTACCCCCGGGCTGAGCAGGTGCCGGGTGTTGGGTGAAGCCGGGTAAAGGGGAAGGTTGTTACAGACCAGCTGCAATGTCTCAGTTGCCTTTAAGTATTTTCCTTCTTTGTTGTTGAGGAGCCTGTTCTGAACACGGAAACCTCTGTGTACTTAAGAAATTAAAGTGCCACCTTTGGCTCTGCCAGCATGTTTTTAAAGTATTTTTAAAGCTATTTCCCAAGTTCTGCTTTCAGTTGATTGGGAAGTGATGTGTTCTGGAGTTCCTTGTCCCCTGGATCTCTCCCAGGACTTGCTGGGGCCATCACCGTGCTGAAAGAGCCCCAGGAAGGTGGGTACTGCAGTGCCCTGTCCTTATACCCTGCTCAGCCTTGTCAGGCCTGCTTTCCCCCATGGCCCTGTGGGTTTTTTAGGCCATATTCAGCTCAGCCACCATCTCCCGGCTGTTGTGCTCAGTGTGTTTCCAGCTCACTTCTCTGGCAGCAGGGCTGGGTGCATGCCGGGAGGGTGGTTTATTCTGGACAGGAGTGTGGGATTGCCTGGAAGCCGAAGGGAACAGAAACAGGCAGGTGAAGCAAAGGCAAAATGCAGAGGTTTTCTGAAGAAATTTCTACTGATGATGATGAAAAGATAATAATGTTTTGGCCCGAACCTGTGGTTGCCCTGCTCCGCCAGCCCCCCAGGCTGCGGGGCAGGCAGAGCCACGGGACGGCAGTGTGCTTTCACATGCGTGGCACCGTCTGGGTCTGCTGTGTCTGGGCCCGTGGCCAGCTTTGCTGTGAGCTGGCTGTCCTCCGCAGGGGACCATGCACAGTAGGCATGGGGTGGGTTTCCAGGTGCCAGGTGGGTTTATTATTTTGCAGCACTCCCAGTCTGCCTGGCATTTCCCCAGCTTGTGTTAGTTGCTGAGGGTGTCCAAACTGGGTTGTGATGGAGTGAATTCAGGCATGGGAGTGATGCTGAGGGGGCTGCACCCTGTCTGCCCCACTGCCAGAGGGGAGCGGTGGGGGGCTCCCTGGGACCTCATCTTCACTGTATGGTCACCCTGCTCTATGCCTGAGCTCCAGGCAGCCCCTGTCAGTGTCACTTGTCACCCCATCAGCTACCTGGTCTTTTCTCCCTCCCTTGGTCCTCTGTTGCCTGTATGATCTTTCCATGGCCTTGTAGAGGCACAGGTGGCAGGTGTGAACCAGGAGGGTTCCTGGTCCCGGGAAGGCGACACCAGGGCAGTGGCGTGTCTCAGTGCTACTGCTGGTGCAAATGGAGAGGTCAATGCAATTAAATCCCACCTGCTAACACCTGATGTTTTGGGGGCTTGAATATATTTTCAAATGTCTTATTGCAAAACGAGGTGGTTCTCATCATCAGCCTCCTTCACCCCACCCCCCCCACCCCACCCCCCCCACCGCGAGCTCCAGCTGGAGGAGGACATGGAGCTGGTACCCCTTAACGTTTGTTCCTGTCTGGTGTCTCCCCGCAGCGTCAGCTCTCGCCCTCGGTCGTTGCACTGGCTGAGACGCAGCTGAGGTTTCCTTCCAGCACGACGGTTGGGGTCACTCTTTCCCAACGAGCATTTTTCTCCTGAGCATGACTTGTGCTTCCCAGTACAACGAATTCAGTGTTGCATCCAGTTAATGTTGTGCCAGCTGGGATTTCAAGCTTTTGGGACTAAGTTCTCTGGACAAACACAGGGTCAGCAATATCTTTGGTTTTTAAATAGTGCAGCCACACAAGAATAAGCTTTTTACATGGCCTCAGAATCTTGATAAATTAATGTTCAAGCTCCCTGGGCTTCTCTGGGTCTGGATCCAGCAAGGGAGCTGGGATCTGTTCATTGTCTGGCTGTTCCTGGCTGTCATCAGTGGGGAGGGAGTGATATGGCTTAAGCTCGCAGCGTCATCCCCAGGTCTGGCACATGGACTCATGCCATGGTGTTTGTCGTGATTGTTGCAGCTGCCTCCTTGGTACCTCAAAAATGCTGTGGTCCTGGGACAGGGGGAGTGTGGGGTGATGCCAGGACCCTGCTGGGCTCCCCATGGGGAAGTCTTATCCTGTGTTTGGTCCCCTCCCTGCCAGATTTACGAGTTCTCCCAAAAGGGTCAGTGCAAAATCTAATTAGAAAGCAGCAAAAATCCCCATCATGGCTCTGCCCTGGCTGGCAGAGATGAGGGAGCTCCCCCCAGCTTGCTCTTCATCCCTTCCCTCACCCCTGCCCATCTCAACCCCTTCCCCAGCTGCTTCCCCCACCCTGGCAGTCCCCAAAACATTTCCTGGTGTGAGCAGGATGCAGACCCACTGACCCCGTCCTTGGCCTGCTGGCGCATGCCCTACAGCTGGGGAGAGGAGCTGATGCCACTGCAGTCACAGGTCTGGCTTATGGTGGGTGTAGCAAGGTGTGTGTGTCCCCCTCCCCGGGGCCAGGCTGAAGCCTGTGGGCTTTCTCCTAGTGGTGAGGGGCAGGCTGGAGCATCCTCAGGGTATCTAACCACGCTGCCATCCTGTGTGAACACAGCCTCTCCCAGCTCACCCAGCACATGCATGACCACGTGGGAATGTTCTGTCCTGGTGGAGGAGGTGGAGGGGATGGTGGGGGAAGTGCAGGGGTGGGAGCAGAGCATTGCCCCGTGATGGGAACTGACCGCCCCGAGGAGGGGGTCTTCAGGGATAAATTTAGCGGCAACAAAATAGCCCAGCTGGCTGTGGCTGGCTGCACGACAAGCTGAGGGTGCCAGGAGCATGTGTGGCTCCTGCTGTCACCAGGTGGCAAAGCCCTGCCGGGAAGCCCTAAACACACTATGGGGACAGGGAAGTAGGGTGGGGGGTGGGTAGCACTGGCCCGTGCAGCCCCGGCCAGGCAGACCCTGCTGGCAATCCTCCTTGGTGGCTCAGTTATTGCTGGAGGAAGAGGAGCTCGGAGAAGATGTGCTGGGGCTGATTTGGGAGGCAGATCACCCAAGCACAGGGTGCTTTGCAATTCCAGGGCAGTGTCTTTGTGGTGTCGGCGCAGAGCCTGCCAGTGCTGCTCCTTGGAGCATGTGCCCAGCGCCAGGGAGCCAGCCCCCACCTGGCACCACGAGGGAGCCATGGGAAAGTAATTTGCTTTATTAACAGCAGGGGTGGGAGTCCCATCTGCTGAGTGTGGGGACCATCCAGGCCCAGAGACACCTTGCCACCACATCACACAGGACATGGTGCTGGCAATGTCCTGGGCCCTGGCAGGTGGCTAGTGCTTGGTGGCACCAGCCAGCCGCTCCTCCTGGCCTCGTGGTGCAGCAGGGAGGTGTGATGTGCCACATTTGCTGGGGCAAAAATGTTTCTCCCTCTGAATTTGATCCTTACGCAGGGGCAGCCCTGAGCAGTGCTCCCTTGGGAGATGGTGCTGGCAGGGAGCCTTTCACGCTGCTCTTCCTATGTTTCCCTGCACTCCCTGTTGTGCCAGTCCTGGAAATCCCATACCCCAGCTTTTTCTTTGGCATTTACACCCCTGGCCCTGGTCAGGTGATGGCTTCACCTGCTGCTGCAGTGCTTATCCTGTCTCTTTTCCCCCCATCCCATCCCTACATCTCCCTTCTCATGAAGATGTTCACAAGAACACCCAAACATCTCCCGGAGAGGAGACCAGGCTTGAATGCCAAGCCGTGCTGCCCTCTCCTTGCACCCAGCATGCTGGATTGGCTGTGGAAAACCAGCCTTTTCCAACAGAGCCGGGCATCACTCGTTCCCTGCATCGGCCCTGCTGCCGGGGGCTTTTGCTGGTGACTCTCCCCTTTGGGCTGAGCAGAATTATTTTGTGCTTCTTTCCCACACTGGGCAAACACTTGCCGTGTTACTCATTAACCCGGTTAGTCACATAAGTGTAGCGCTGGACTAAATACTGTTCAAACCGGTGAACCTGAGCCTCGATTCATTTGCTCCTTTCTACTCTGAGGTACTGTGGCTCCGCGGAGGGGGGACGTTTGCACCGTCAGCTGCCCCAGGGAAAGCTGAAATGCAGAGGGCAGCAAAGGATTTGCAGGAGGCGAAGGAGCCCTGGCACAAGTTCTCCGGGGCTGCAGCGCTCCGGGTATTCCCAAAGCCCGGGCTTGGTTTGGGTTTGAACATGGTCAGCTTTCAGGGCCGTGCCGGCACCCTTTGCTGCTGCGTGTGCCAGCAACGCCGCCGTTCCTTCCGCCTCACTGAACGGCAGCCAGCCCGAGACAGAGCCTGTTTAATTCAGCAAGTCATAAATTCATAATGCTTATTTACCATGCAGTGCCATGAATATTTGATAGTGGCCACCGGCCCACTGCAGCGTGGCTTGTGGAGGAAGAGGAGGTGGCTGGTGGGGGGCTGGCGATGGGGCTGGCACGTAGAGGGGCTGCCCGGGCTACTGTGGCTGTGCTGAGACAGGGCTGGAGGGATGTGGGCTCCTCCTCCAGCCCTGCAAACCTGCCAGCAGTGGGATGAAGCTGCGATGGCTCTGTGGAGGGATGCGTGGGGGCCGGGACGGCAGCTGGAGGCTGTCAGGTCGAGGGAGGAATGAAGCAGGGAGCCAGGCACAGAGAGGTGAACCCATGGTTGGCAGGGGAGACTTGGTTGTCCTCAGGGTGTCCCAGGGATGATCATGGGGGGCTGCCCCACGTGTGCTGCTTGATGCTGGCTCTGCTCGGCAGCGGTTTGGCGATTAGCGCCATGAACTCGGGAAGCCCCTTGACCCCCGACCCTGGCTCACTAATTGGCTGTGGGGAGGAACATTGCCGTTCGCGGAGGGGTAAGGAGGAAGGAAACCTTCTCCCTGAGCGCTGCCGAGACTTCAAGGAGAAGGCATGGGCGGGGGAGTTTAGCTGTGCAAAGACAATATTTTGCAGTTCACTCCAAAAGACTCTTTTCCTGCTTATGGGTCTTGAGCATTTTGACCATCGTAAGCAAAAACTGTTGCAGTCAGCAGCCCCCCCAGCAGATCGCAACGGGCCCCTGCTCCACGCTGGCAGTGCCCAGGGATGTCTTTCTTGCTCTTTTGGAGGGGGCTACTCTCTCTCACCTTCCCATTGTGCAAGGTCCCCCCTCCTTTGGATGCATGAGGGTGGTGGAGGAAGCCAGGCATGGGCTGTACCCCTGGAAACTCTGAGGTCCATCAGGAGCCGTCCCAGCTTGCCACCAAAGGAGCATGGGCTGGGTGGCCAGCAGAACCTGACGGGTGGGATGTGACTGCTCCAGCCGGGTGTGCGGCTGCACAGGGTGCTGTCGAAGGGTGGATGGGTCTGAGGCAGCTTGGAGGTGCCCTGGTGGGTCTCGGCATCGCTCAGAGAGTGCTGGGGGCCATGGCATGCAGCCGATAAGGTGGCCCTCAGCCACTGGAGCTGTGGTGGCACTTGCTCACGGAGTGGTTCGCTGCTCTCTCTGCCGTGCTGAGACAATCCAGGCCAGCCGGAGTGACAGGTCTCCCCTTTTACGGTAGCTTTTATCTGTCCCTGGGGAATGTGGCCCCAGCGACGGTTCAGCCCGTGGTGGCACCGCTGACAGCTGTGCCGCCTTCCCTCCTGCTACACCAAACCTTCCCATCGGCTGGCCACGTCCATGCTCCGCTGGCTCCTGGACCTGCTGCTGCCACACCCAGAGGAACCAGCAGGAATTAAAGCCCTTTCCCAGCATGCCAGGGATCCTGCCCTGCACTGGCTTCACTGGGAGTGAAGAGGGCACGTGTCCACTGGTGGCTTGCAGCTCCATGCCGGACTGGGGACAGTGGGGTGCCAGCGCATCCCTGGGTGTTGCATGTCAAACCCTGCAGCCTTCACTCTGCCCCAGAGGCTGCCCCAGCTTGGAACTGAACTTTTCACTGAGGACGTGACTTTGCACACTCCCCTGGTTACAACACCAGCACCGGTGGGGCTGCTATCGGGGTTGTGGCTTAGGGGATTTGGGAGCATGGCAGATGTGGGCTGCTCTGTTTTAATTTATGGTGACAAATGTTTATGGGCCTCATGCTAAAGCCCATATTTCACTGTCTCTGTGGTCAGTTTCCTCCTCTTATAGCCTGGAAAGGACTGGATTGCTGTGGGCTGGTGCTGGGAGAGGGGTTTCCCATGATGGCATTCATGTGCTCTATACCAAACACTGTCACCTTCCCCCTACAGCAAGCCCAAAACCATGGGGTGACAGTGTAGGAGCACAGTGACCACGCTGCTTGGAGGAGATAAATGAGACAGGGCCAACTGGGAGTAACTGGGAAGGTATGTGTCTCTCTCGGTGTTTGCTGGGAAGCAACTCTGAAATGACATAGGATGGGCAGACGTGTACGGAACAGCCCTCGCTGCTGTTACATCACTGGGAGCAGTGTGGGAAGACACCAGACACCTCCAGGAGAGGTGTCTTCCTCAGTCACTACCCCAGCTGGCCGTTTTCAGGTGTCCCAGAGCTCTGCCCTGTTGGGCATCGCTGCTGGTGTGGCCTGATGCTCCCAGTTGATTCCCAGCAGCATCCCTGCCAGGCCACACCATGGCTGTTGTGGTTACAGGGTGGCTGGCTGTTTGGGGAGGCGCTCAGCTGGCTCCCGGCCCTCCTTTGGGTGCCTGTTGCTCTGAAATACTCATCAGCATGCTCTGTGGCAGACACTGAATTGCTCTAAACCTCTCTGAATATTTTATCCCCCCCGCCCCGAATGGTCCCACCGTTCTGTTGGAGCTGGTGATGCCCAGAGGCTCAGCTCCTTCAGAGATAAGCTGCAAAAACTGGCAGGTTGGTGTCCCACCAGCCTGCCTGCTCACTGAGGCCGTGACACCAGCCTGCCCCACTACACAACCCCCTTCCCTTCTCCCCGCTGTCTCCATAACACCTTCTGAATGCAGTATTTCTTGCCCACACCTTTCCCACAAGCAACTGTTGGAGTTCAAGGATCTCACAGATGCACCCAGTGGGGACATCGGGAGTGGGTGGGCACAGCTCTGCCTGTCCCGCTGGGTGCTGCCCAGGGTGGGTTTGGGTGCAGTCAGTGGTGGGATGTCAGCATCAGGGCTCCTTGAGGTGCAGCGATTAGTGGAGAGGTATGGTGCAGGGATCAGTGAGGTTGCAGGGATGGGCAAGGTTGCAAGGCTTAGGGATTAGCAGATGATGCATGTGCTGACAGTGGGTGCAGGATTTAGCAGGGGTGTGGGGATGGGCAGGAGGAACAGGGATTATTGGGAGCGCAGGCATCAGCAGCGATGCAAGGATTAGCAAAGGGTGCCAGGTTTTGCACAACAGCTCTGCCTTTTAGCATCCAACTGTTGCTGCTGAGTGCTTCGAGGCACCCAAGTTACTCATTATTCTGATTAATTCGTCAGCAATTTTTTACCAAATAAGTCAATAAAGTGGAAAAATATCTAAAGAGCTTCTTGCCCCTTGTTGTCGTGCCTGGAGCAGGGTTGGGAGCTATCGCTGTGGTGCCAAGGCTGGTTGCCTGTCCCTCTGCTGATTTTGCTGGGCTTAGGGATGGGGGATGGAGGAAACCAGGGTTGCCCACCCTGGGGACACAGAGAAATGTGTCTGGCCCCATCCTGCTGCCTCACCCCACTCCTTGGGGTGCTCTTTCTCCACCTCCCTGCTCCAGGAGTTAAAACCTTCTCTCCAGCCTGGCGTTGCTCATGGAAAGTTTATATATAGCCTTTTGTTTTTGCCAGCATCCTCCTTGAGTTTAAATAGCTCTTCCCTGTCCCTGGTGTTGACCCCGGATGTATTTATAGAGAGCAATCAGATCTGTGCTCAGCACCAAGCAAGCCAAGCTGCTGGTGTTCCCCCGTGGGAGGCTCTCATACCAGCTTGGCCTCATGTCTAGCCTTGCCCCTAAGGAGGCCTCGAGGTCTGGAGTGGGGCTGCTTGGAGGGTTCATGGATTGGGGCTGTGCCAGCCCACGGATGGCTTCCTTTGGGGTGGCTGCACCAGCTGTGGCCATAGAGCAGCTTTCTGGATTGCTGTCATCAGGGTTCAGGGAGAATGCCGGCTTGTGAGGAGCAGTGCCGTTTGTCCCAAGACTGCCGTTTCATGCGTTTCATGTCATGGAGGTGAACCGTGTTGCCGGTGCCACAGGCCATGCTAAGCCAGGGCTGCAAGTGATCCCGCAGGTTGTTGTTCAACTCCCCAGGGTTAAGCAGGAGACTCCTGCCTCGTCTCCTGCAGCCAGCCAGCTCCCTGGTGGGTGCCAGCTCCGCTCCCACCCTGGAGGTCCTGGCTGCTGGGCGGCCTCCCCTCCAATCTCAACTCTTGACTATTTAAGGCAAATCTCCTCGCTGGACTTTTAAACAAAACCCGGGCTCCTCTCGCTCTCCTCTTTTTAAATAACTCGCCTGGCGTAAACAGAACGAGGCATAAGACTATAAATCAGACATTCCCGGGACCTGCCTGGCAGGGCGTGCACACTGGGGGCTCACCAGACCCCTGGGCTTCATGGAGAGCTCTTTTCAGTGCCTGGGGGGAGCGGGTGGCTGTGGGGAGCAATAAGAGGGCAAGAGGGTCTCTTGTGGGGCAGGCGTTCCCAAGGAGACTAATGAGATTACGGGCCAAGAGGCGCTGCCTGGGCTGCCAGCATTTGGGGTAAAATAATTAACGTTGCAAAACAGTTTCCATCACAGCCCCTTGCTTGTCATTCCCTACTGAGGCTGGAATTTTCCAGGCTGTATTCCCTTCCTGAAAATGATTTTTTCCCAGTAAGTTTGTGCTGCCCATGGTCAGTGATACAGTGGGTGTTTTGCATGAATTTGGGACCTGGGGGGAAAATGCCTAGGCTGCAGGTGTCAGCCCAGTGTGTCAGTCACAGGGACATGGGCACTTTGCACCACAGCATGTTCCCTCCCGTCCCATTGGCCGAAGCAACCGGCAACTGCCGGTCCTGGAAAATCGGCGCCTGCTGCCATTGGTCCCTGGTGGTTGAAGCAAAACAGAAGTAATTATGGCTTGTCCCAGGGACCAGTGCTTCCCATGATAAAACACTTTGTCTTCTGTGGTTTTAGGACTTTGCCAAACTTTAGTTGTGAGCTTAAGTCTTTTATGCTGGGTGTCCAACATACCAACATACACGAATACATCTAAACAGTCCAGTTTAAACAAGTCTGGCATTTCTGGGACCGAGAATTGGGAAGATCTATTGCTTTGGTTTGCTGCCAAGGCTTGAAACTTTGAGGGGTGAGACCTGGGGTGCCCTGGGGATGGGGACAGCTCACTAATTGCCCATTGTGAGCCCCAGGCTCCCAGGCTCTGGCCAAGCCAAGGAGCCCTTGAAAACTCCACAGGTCGTGCAGGGTCCTTGACTTTGCCCGGCTGAGCTGTGGTGAGCATCCCCTGTGTGGGGACAGCACTGTCAAGGGTGCTGCTGTGGCACATTGGCTTTTGTACACCCAGTTCCAGCAGGGCAGGAGCAACCATGGAGCTGCACTATTGTGCCTGGCCTACCCACTGGCGCTGCCCTCTGCCTGCTCTTCTCTGCCCAGAGACAAGCAGGATGGATGGAGCAGCCTCTTGGAAGGCAACACTTCATTTAGCTCTCATCCTCCCCTAATTTGCTAATCCCTCTTGTTATCCACATGACTGAGGAGCAGCCTTTGAAGTGTTGCCGGTGGCTTTTACAGAGCAGGTTGCACCCTTGGCTGGGAAGCGTCATCTCCAGAAGGAAGGTATGGGTCCTCCTTGACCAGAGGAGATGGGAGGCTGCAGTGAGCAGAAGGTCTCCTCCATGCCGTGCTTGGTAGGGTGGGATGTCCCCATGCCAGGTAGTAGCACGCAGGGTGTAATGATGGAGGTGTCCCAGGCTGCCCTCCACGGTGCTTAGCACAGCAGGGCTTCACGTTCACCTGGAGAACAGCAGGGAGGAGGGAGGAGGCTGCAAGGACACTTCTTCCCTACCCTTGAAGCCACCCATGGACACGTGCCTCTGGGATAAAGGTGCAGAGGGCTAGCTGAGGGGGAACCCGTGGGAGCAGGGAATGTCCTGGGGAAGGACATGATACATGAACTGATAAAGGTTTTTTCTGGGCTTGTGGCTGCCACAGAGAAGACACCACATCCGGGTTGGAGCAGTGCTTATCCTGCACATCCCCTCTCACTCACTAGTTTGCTCTGTCAGGCTCTGGGAGCCGCAGTGCATCACGGCCTGTCGCCGTCAGCAGCAGCAGGAGATCTGAGCCAAGCTGAGTGCAGTAGGATTGCTCACTTGGGTTTTTGACCATCTGTTTTCCAAGTCCGAAGGTCATGTGTATATTAGTTGTGTTGCCAAGGATTCCTCCACAAGTCCTTTTGTTTTATTTGACAAGATCTCCAGTGTGTAGAAGGTCTGGACATTAATAACCTTTGTGAAAATGGGACGCCTTTTCTTTTGGGAGAGTTCAGGTAATCCTTTCTCTGATGACCAGGGAATGTAGCAGGGCTCAAAGATACCCACCTCCTTTGTTACAAAAGTGGCCCTTGACTGTCTAGATATCTAATAGCAAAGTTTGGGAGCATTTCTGCCCTCCATATGATCCGTAATGTCTATTAATTAGGTATGAAGATAATTTAACAGAGGATGAAGAGATCCTGGTTTGGAGACACCATGTTGATGGTCAGAAGTGGATCTGCTGAGCAGGATGGGACGTGGCTTGGTAGCACCTGGCAGAGGGATCCTAGCTTGGGCAACCTGGTTTTGCTGACATCCAGAGGTGCCTGAACTAGGTACTGGGAGTAGAATGACACAGGAAGGCTCAGGACACTGATGACACTGATCCTCTCTCAATGCCTTGGGTCAAGCCATATCCCATCCCTGCTTCTCCAGCCACCCACATGGACACTGAAGCTGATGTTCTCACTGAACGCCCTGTCAAAACATCAGTCAAAGAACCACAGAGGGTGGGAAGGGGCAGGCTCTGGCCTAGCAAGGGCTTGCTGCAGCGTGCTGTCCCTTTTCCCAGCTGCCAGGACAGATCAGGAGACCGTTGGTGCCACCTTGTCAGTGCTGAGTGCCAGGTGCTGAAGCAGAGCTCCACTTGCTGATGCAGGCAGTGATAGTGGGGCTTGAGGGAGCCTCTCCCCCTGCCGAGCCACGAGCCTCTCCCTCCACCGCCGGGCAGCTCCTGCACTGGCTGAAATGAGGGACCGATCCATCTGCAGAAATCCCTCCGTTATGGCCTGCGTGGGACTGCAGCAACCTGGGCGGATCCCAGCTTCTCTGTGGATGAGACATCACATTGATCATATCAGTGAGGTCCAGCTGCAATATGGGGAGAATTTTGGCCCCTGAGAGCACTGTGGTGGCTTCAGCTGCTCTCCTGGCTCAATGGTGGTGGAAGGACCTACAGGGGATGGACACGGAGGGTCAGCCCTGATGCTCAAATGTGTCTGCAAGTCTGGGTATGTTGCATGGACTCGGTGCTGAGACAGCCCTCACCCCACACTTGGCAAAGCCAGGTTTCTGCCTCTCTTAAGGACCAGCTATTGGTGCCCCTTGGACAGCCGTTCAGTCCAGGATGAGTGCTGGAGCCAGGCTTGCAACCACCCCATGCACGGGCTTGTGCTCACTCTGGGGGCTTTAACAAATGCTTATATAAAAGATTCCCACTGGTTTGTTCCCCCCTAATTAATATGCCTGGATAGTGCAAATGACACATTAATCATGAAACAAAGAGATAACAGTAAATTGTTTAAGCACTGCACTAGCAAGGAGAAGCAGTGCCCTTTTTTTCTTCATATTCCATCTCCAATGAAAAAAACCTCAAGAGTTTTGGGGCAAACGAAAGTACTGTCTCCATTTCCTAGGTGAATAAATGCCCTCCAGTGCTTTTTCCACTGGGAGATTGCTGGCATGTTGCGTCTGCAACCCATCAGAGGAAAGCATTTGGGTTTATTGTTCCTGCTCCTGGCTCCAAACGGGCTTTTCTGTTTGGCGGCATCATTTTATTAAAATTCTGTAAACATGAGCTCTCCTCACCCCTTTTTGGTCTGAAGCCCATTCAGTGGGTTCATGTCACTGGGTGCAGCGAGCGTCTTCAGAACTCAGCTCTGGTGGCGCTGCCAGGAGCTGCTCTGAAATGCCCATAAAAGCAGCTTTGCAGCGATCCAGTGCGTCTGAGCAAACATTTGCGCACACCTCCAAGCCCTTGTCTTTCTCAGTTAGCTTCAGCTCGTCCTCCTGGGGGAAGGCAGAGCTGGAGAAGTGGTGACGTATGGAAAGGAATTAAAGTTTGAAAGTGCTCACCGCCATCCTCAAAGCAGCTACTCTGGGCATGTGATGTTGGATGAACCCTGACATTCCTCTGCTCCTCGTCTCTGCCCAGCACCTACCAGGTCACCTGAAGTTCTGTGCAGCCCCCAGGCTGGGGCTATTTGCATCCTGTCATTCGGTACCCAAATATCAGTGGTCCTCAGTGCCAGTTTTCCTGCCACGACGTTCATCCTCTGCCCTTTAGCGGTGTTACTGAATCAATCCTGGGGATGTCATGGGTTTCAGAGGGGAAGGCAGCACATTGCTGATCAATTTGGGTCATGGAACAGGTGCCCTGAGAGGTTGCTCTGGTCATTACATGGTATAAACTGGTGTTCTCCAGCCTTTGAGCATCCTCCTATTGCTCTGGAGTCCCTATGCCTCTTATGATGACTTCGCCTCTAACTGCACTTAGCATGCACATGTTCCAGGGCTGCCTATCCCCTTCTCCTGGGAGGAACGATGTGTCCTGCAGCTATTGTGGTTAAATACAGCAAAAGAACTGAGGCACCCCTCCATTACCACCTATAGCTAGCATCCAAGCAGCCAGACCCCACCCCTGGCTAGCTGACCTCCTAAGCTGGTGACCTGCTTGTTCAAGAATGAGAAAGAGCCCTTGGAAATTGTTAAGCTGAGAAACTGTGTAAAAACACAAGATTACCTGCAGGTGGTTGTTGTTTCAAGTCCCACCTTGATTTTTCAGCTGATTACAACCTGTTTCTATCTTGGGTACTTAAGTAACCCCCTTGCTAGGGCCTGCTTGATGGTTGTGAGCACCTCACAGCTTTCCCTTCTTTTTCTTGGTGAGGCCCTGCAGGTCCCATCGTTTAGGGGCAGGACAGCATGGTTGGAGCTGCTTGCGTGGGGCGTTGTGGCAGGGCAGCTGGGGACAGGTATAGCCCTGTGTGTGAAGTAGCATGGGGGAGACCTGGAATTTGCTCTGGAGATGAAGATGCTGTTTTCCAGCCAGCAGTGACCTGTCTGGGGCTTGTGGCTTGGAGGTCTCACCAGCAATCTGACTTCTGAGCCCTGCCATGTGCTTGTGACAGCAATAGTTGGTTTTAGGGGGGCATTGCTGCTGAGTTACCCCACACTGGCTGCATGCAAGTGATGAAGGTTGCAACACCGCAAGTGAAGTGCATATTCATGTGACTGCAGGAGACCATGCAGTCTTGGGCATAAAAGTAACTTTTTTGTCTCAAGTGCCTTTTGTCAGTGTGGATTTGGCTTCACTGCCAGCTCATCCACCTCGAACAGGAACCCATGTGGGAGAGGTGGGCGAGTGCAGGCTGGATAGTTGCAGCATCACCTCTGCTCTTCTAAACTAGTGCATCTTGGTGGATGTTGGTGCGGCAAGGACAGGGCATCTGATACGGACATTGGGTAGATGTCTCAGGGTGAAAAGTGTTGCTGTGAAACTTGGATAAGCATGGTCCAAACCAGAGTGTCACCCTGGTCCTGCACAGGTTCAGCTGATGTGGTCTCAGATCACACAGTTAAAGCTGAGCATATTCACAAGCAAGTGAAGAATGACTCAAAGAAAAAATCCTCAGCCAAACCACCGCAGAGGCATCACAACTTTCTGGTGGACTGGCTCAACTGCACAAGCTGGTAGCAGTGACTGTTTCGTTTGTCCACCCTTCTAAGCTCCTGGGGACAGGAAGCATCTCCTCACTGTACAGTTGGCTGGGCCATCAAGGGCTGCATGTGCTGCTTCACTCCAGTGCTTTGGGGGTGGGTGGAGAGGCTGTTGGGTGTGATGTTTATCGGGACATCAAAGGGACTTATGAGCCACAAGATGCTGGGACCTAGGGATGCTGCCACCAGATACAGCTCTGAGGGGTGGTTGTGCAAGCAAGATGCTTCTCTCTTGCCGAACAGCAACATGATGAACTTGCCTACAGGATAAACCACAGGTTATAGGCCATCAGTCTGGCAATGACGTGGTAAACCTGCCGTTGCTGCCCCAGCGTGATGGATGCAATGGCTCTTCCATTTGTGGTGGGTATTTTTCCTGCTGTGGAAGAGACGGTGTGTTTCCTCCGTGTGTGTGCGCAGCACAGCTTCCTTGGGGGTCTGAAGAAAACGTGCTACTGCTTCTGACTTCCACCCTTTTGTGTCCTCCTCCACTTGCCACAGGCTCTGTGTCTCCTGACTCAAATTCTGTAGAAAATAAAAAAAACAACCCCTGAACACTGAGAAACCTCTGTGAGGTTATGCTGGGTTTTGCTTAATTAGCACAGGAAGTAAATATTCCTGGTCTTTGTCAGGGCAGGCGTGCTTCAAGGCTTTTTGGCGTGGCAGGCAGTGCTATTCTTGCACAGCTTTACACTGGGAACAAAGTTATGGTGAAGTGCAGCATCACTGAGGATGGGAGAAAGCTCTTGCTCTGCTGAGGATCTGTCTGTGCCCAGCTCCGTGGGTGGAAGGGGGGGCTCCCCCTGTGCTTTGGCAGGCTGGGTGTATTCTTTATGTGAAAAGTCTCGCCAAAACCCACCCTGTAGGACAACATTGTAAATAAGTAAATTGTTGTGGTTTTTTTTTACTTAAAAAGTGGGGGTTTTCCTCCCCTCTTGCAGGATGTGGCAGGGATCAGGTTCTGTGGCTTAGCTGCTCATTACACAGCCTTACCAAAAAAATAGTTGCTTTGCCACGGTCTGTATGAGAATCAACACACAAATCCATGGTGCCGCCTGCTAACGGCTGTTGCTGCTAAAAGCCCTAACCTAGAAAGCAAGGAAATACAAAGCCGATGGGCCCAGGAGGACATTTATTCCCCTCCAACACACCTCCTGCGATGAAACCACATGGCCCTACAGGCACTTGCTTGACAGTGGGACTCACCTCTGTGATAGTACTGCTTGCACCAAGGGTGCTGGAGTTCCTTGGGTTGTGCTGGATGATCCTTGTGCATGGGGGCAGCTGAGTTTAGGGTTAAAGTTTCATGGGGAGCCTCTGCATAACCAGGTGGCAAAGCCAGTCAGGGGCTGGGGCTTGAACAGGGCAGTAAACCCAGGTGTCAGCAGAGAAATCAGCTGTGATTGCCCCCAGCCAGGCTCACACTTCTTCACAACACGCACATGAGCAAAACGTCATCCCTGAGCTACTGCTGGAGGCAAGTTGTCACTTGGAGCCAGTCATGGACTGAATATTTTGAAGTGACTTTCAGTGCAGTTGGCACAGGCCGTGGGTGCATTAGAGTATCTCCAGCCAGGGCTAACCCTGGCAAGCCAAGGATGGGGAGCACATGTTGCTTTTGCATTGTGGGGGGGCTATAGGACTGCCGGGGCCGGGTAGGGCTGATGTTTCCTCTCACTTTCACCCAGCCTTGGTGCTGAGAAAGCAGTGAGGACTGGGTACTAGCAACGCTGGTGAAGCTAAGTGGCTTAATGTGATCCCCTGAACATCTCCTACTTGGCAGGTTAACCCCGAACCCTTGGGGTTTGTCTCGCACAGGGACCGAGCTGTGGGGCGCGACATGCAGGATTGAGCCACATGCCCCATTTTCTGCTCCCGTTATGTCCCCAGCTGCGGGCTGCCCTTTTGCATGAAGGCCTGGAAGAAGGCGGGACCCTCTTCGCCCTCTCCAACTGTCATAGCGGAGATGGGAAGGGGTCAGGCTGCTCCCCGGGCACGGTGGGGGGCCCGCAGCAGGGCCGGGAGCCCTGCCAGGGCCTGGCCCCAGCCCGTGCCAGCCTCCCCGCCTGCCTCGTTGGGATGAGGCCGGTTCGGCAGCAGCGCAGGCAGAAGATGGACAGATGGACGTGCCCAGCCCTGTGCCTCCTCCCAGGCCCGACAAGCAGGGCTGTGCCCCTGGCACCTCCCGGCTGTCACTGGGGCCGGGGGGCCGCTGTCCTGAGCCCCTGAGGCCGCTGTCCCGGGGGATGCGGGGCCGCTGTCCTGAGCCCCCGGGGCCGCTGTTCCCCATCAGGCGGTTACGGGGTTGCCGGCCCAGGGCCGTGGGGCTGCGGTCCCCCACGCGGACCCCCGCGGGGCTCGGCCACATCCCCCTGCCCCGGGGACACCCGGGGGGGCAGCCCCGTGCCGCCGCGGCGGAGAGACCGGCGGGCCCTTTAAGAAAGTCAAAGCCCGAAAGTTCATCAAAGTTGAGAAAGTTTTTCGTGGAAAGGAGGGGGGTTAAATAATTAAAATAACTCGAGCCCAACAAAAAAAAAAAAAAAGCCCCGCACCCCCCGGGGAGGCGGGCCAGGCCGGGATTGGCGGCGGGCGGCCCGGGGGCGGCCCCGGGCGGGCGGGGCGGCGGCGGGCGGGTCCCGGCCCCGCTGCTCGGTGCGCGGCGGCGGCGGCGGCACCGGAGCGGCGGCGGGGGGCTGGGGCGCGTCGGCCCCGCAGCTGCGGCTCGTTGCGCTCCGCTCGGCCCCGCTCCGCCCGGCCCGGCCCGGCCATTAACAGCGGCGCGGTCCCGGGACGCCGCATGTGAGCCGGGAGGGCAGCACCGCCCCGCACCGCCCCCGCACCGGCCCCGCGGAGCTCCAGAGCAGCCGGTACCACTCCCGCCCCTCTGCCCCGGCACCCCACCACCCCACCCCACCATGAGCAACCTCAACAAGGACACCGAGCACACCAACGGCAGCGGCAACGTCGAGGAGGAGGTAGGCGCCAGGGACGCGGTTGGGGTACCGGGGCTTCGGGGAACCGGGGATGGAGCGCGGCGGTGGGAAATCGGGGATGGGGCCGCGGGGAGCTCGGGATGCGGTACCGGGGCGGTGGGGAACCGGGGATGGGGCGTCGGGGATGCAGCACCGGGGCCGGAGAGCAGCGCCGTGGTCGGGGAGCCGAGGACCCGGAGCTGGATCCCCGGGGTCGTCAGGGAACCGGAGGCGAGGTGCTGGGGAGCTGGGACCGGGCCCTGGCAGCCGGGGTACGGAGGTGTCGGGGCCGGGCCGTCCCGGAGAGTGGGTAGGGGCTGGGGGTCAGGTAGGGCGAGCCCCGACTGGGGGTCCCCGACGTCAGCCCAGGGTCCCTGCAGGGCAGGGGACTGGCAGGTCCCCGCTCCCTTCTGCCTAGCCAGTGCCCGGGGGCACGGTGTGCCTCCCCAGGCCCCTGGGGCTGGAGGGCACCAGGCTCCTGCCTCCAGGCAGCGCTCTGCCCGTGTGGGCTGCTGGGGATGTGCTTGGACCGCGGTGGTGGAGACCTTGCCCCGGTTCCCCATGTGCTGGCAGCCTGGCTGGGGCTGGAGGGCTGCGAGCCACCCTGCCAGCAGCCCCCTTCGTCTGGATGGCCGTTGCAAGCCAGAGCCTGGGTGCTGCTGGACCCTGTGCTGGAAGGGCTGCAAGGGTTGCTTGTCCGTAGCCACGTGCAGAAGCTGAGCTTCCAACCCTGCATATTTGCTCTCCATCTGTTGGAGCTGCTGACTGGGAGCTAGCATTGCTGCTGGTGCAGTGCCTCTCTTGTTGCACCCCTTGAGCAGGCATTGGTGCGGTGGGCTGCAGGCTGCTCTCCATCTTGGAGAGGGCACTGGAAAACGCCTGGCCTCAGTAGCATTTTGCTGCAGTCCTCCGCGCCTGGCCCTCGGGACCGGGGAGATGCTCTGTCCCCTCCCCTTGCTCTCCTCCAGTGCGCCGTGCACTCGTGCCGCCGCAACATGGCGCCTGGCTTGCTCCACCACCCACCGGAGCTGGAGGGTCCCCATGCACCAGCTGTCTTGGGGCTGTCACACCTGCTGGTCTTCAACCCTGGCATGGGGGGACCCGGGTAATGGGGTGGAATGGATTGGCAGGCGCTGTCTGTAGTGTTTCTCTCCCCTGCATGGAGCAGGGCTTGGGCGATGTGACGGGATGTGCATGTGATGCTGCTGGTGACATGGGTGGCACTGGTGTGGGTGGGTAGAGAGACAGAACACCTGGGGCCCTGGGAAGCCTCTCTGGTGCGGGGAGGCTCGGTACCAGGGGGTTTCATGGGCTGTGCACGCATGTGCAGAAGACTCAATGAGTCTCCTTGATCCAATTATTCACTGGCCTGCAAAGCTTCCTGAGGTTGATGCTGCTTGGTGCATCCCAGTGGCGTTGCTCTGGCTGGGCTGGTGCCTCATGGGTGGTGGCTGGGTGAGGTCTTGGTGCTGGGGCAGAGCCAGCTCATTCCCTACGGCCAGGTGGTGGTTTGGTGAAGTGGGTGCTGGAAGCTATTGCATTTTGGGAGCCTGGAAATCCTAGCCCTTTGGGGAGGCTGGGCTGCCCTGGAGTGATGATGCTTGGTGGCTGAAAAATGGAATTAAAGATTGCATCCCTGGGGGATGGGGAAGGGGTTGAGCAGAAGTGGCCCCTGCTCTCCATCGTGCCACCTCTGAGTGTGTGTGTGGAGGGGCACAGTCCAGTCCACCCTGCCAGAAGGTCTGAAGCCTCTCTGGGTGCATTTGTCACCCTGCACCTGGTGGTGCAGCAAAGGACTGATTACCCTGGAGGTGGCTGAGGATGCCTGGGAGGTGGTGGGCTGGGACTGGGGGATGGTGTCCCTGTCCCTGGTGGGGCTGCTGTTGGAAAGCCCCCTCTGCCAGGGTGCATTACAAATAACTCTGTGGGTGATGAGCTACTGGTTGGGCTCTGTGGTGGCCGCTCTCAGCCTATAGGAGCCCTCTGAACGCTTGTCTTTCCTTATGTCTTCCTGGCTGACCAGAAGCTGCTCCTCACAGCAGATGAAGCTAATGGTGACACAAGGAGTGACCTTGTGTTCAGGGTCCCAGCATGATCTGTGGGGCTTAATCCCTCATCCCACCCAAATTCTTGCCCAGAGCTCCCCTTGATATGTAATAAATATGTTTAGTGCAAAGTGGAATCAGTCAGTCCCAGCGTATGCAGGAGGGTGTGCTGGAATATTTTTCCACACTGTGTGGATAATGCTGCCAGATCCTGGTGCTGCAGACACTCCTCCGTTCCTGCTCCCCCCCTCCCACCTCTGCTGGGAGTCTCCTTTGCTGCCCCCCCAAGTGTTTGCAGAAGGGTGCTGTGTGCCCCAGAATGGTGGGATGAAGCTCCCAAATTCAGCTTTTCCCTTTATCTTATCTGTGAGCCCCTGGATCTCGCAGCCACTTCCTGCCCGGTGACATGCGGAGGACAGGAATGCCTCTTGCTCCTCTCGAGGCCGTTAACGGGAATGTTAAACAAACAGGGCCTAATGTCAGTCCCTGCTGTTCCTCACCAGACACCTCCCCAAACTTGGTCCCTCCCCACTTGCAGCTATCTTCTGTTTAGTTTTGCAGGCAGCCGCCGATCTGCGTGACGTGATGGTGTGCGTCCCAGTGCTGCCGAGGGGCCGTGTGAGACAGGCGGCTGCTGAGGTGGTGCATGCCCCTGCCTGGGGCAGCTGCTGAGGTGATGCACGCCCCTGCCGCAGGCAGCTTGCTCCAGCAGCCGGACCAGCTTGGGGGCTTGCCGTGGGTAGTGTGGGTGTGCTTGTGGCCGTGTTGCAATAAGGAGCCCCAGGGTTTGCCTTGCTGTCTTGGGTGACTGATGCAGAAGTGTTGCTTCTACACTGCATGTTCATCCTTGCTCTCCCAGAAGGTCACTGGGAAGCTGTAGGTCTGTGGGCAGTGGGGTGGTTCTGGAGCTGGCTGTCTGATGCCTAAAGCAGGTGGCTGAAGTCAGCGGTTATCCCCTGTGTCCTCTTGGTCAGTCTCGAGAGCCTGCTTGCAGCTCCGTGATGGTGTCTGCCGCTGCTGTGGTAGAGCTTGGACATTGTGGACTGCTGAACATGGAGAGCATTAAATGTGAGGTTGTGCTGGGTGGGCAGAGCCCAGATGAGGTCCAGGAGAAACTACCTGGCTCAGCTCTGCTAGGAGAGGATCATCTTCTGTGCTGAGCCATGGCAAGGCTGCAGGTGTTGCCCATTACAGCGAGGCAATGACACTAGGGGAGGCAGAAGGTTCTCGGCTTCCAGACCTCCTCCTCAGCAGCAAGTAGTTCATCCCTGGCCTTGCTTAGCTGTTGCAAGCTGAGGCTGCCAGAACCACCCAGGAATGCCACTGGTGAGCAGCCTGTGTTACGTGCTGGATGTCTGTAGCACTTCATGGACTGGTGCCAGGCATCTCTTGATTTCTGTAATCTCTGCTTGAGTGGACCTAGATAGCTCTTGCATGCATGGATTCTAGCTCTCTGACTTGAAACGAATAAGGTTAATATAATTTCTGAAGTCAAATGACTATGATGCTGCTCTTTGCTACAAAGAACTTGAGGGTGTAGTAGGTATGGTCACCACTTACTAATCCTTTTGTATGTGGTCTGGCTGAAGCATGATGGTGCTTGAGAGCTGTTTTCATGCATCATGAAAGTCCCCTTAATGTTAGATTCAGCTTTGTTAGTGACAGATTGTTGGCTGAGCGAATACCCTGAAGTCACCGTGAACACAGAGGTTCTGGGAACCAGTGTGTTCCCAGACCTCTTCTTGGTCTGTTGATGAGTTGCTGTTACTGGGGGAGAGACATGGGAATCTCCCTCTTATCTCTTCACATCCTTGTGCCTTTGTAAGTACCTGGTAAAGGAGCTTCCTTCTCCTGTCTTTCTCTTTCAAATCTAAGTTTTAGACATGAGTCTAAGTTGCTTTGAGCATCAGTATCCCAACTAGTCCCCGTGACGGAGTAACTGTTCTTCCTCTTGCTACCTGGCTTTGTAGCTGGTCTAGTAAATGAGACCCAGCTTCAGAAATTAGTCTTCCTCCCTGGCTGATCTGAGGAGTTGCTGAGCAGAGCTTTCCCTCAAAAATGAAGGGGTTTCTGGTGGTGCCTGCAGAAGTTGTTATGAAGGACCAAACCCAAAGGCTCCCTTGCTAGCAAGTGACTCTGCTTTCCCCTCACCAAAGTAGGAAGGATGCCCTTGGAGAGGTCTGGAAGGTGACTAAGAGTGGTTCAGGCTTTGTTGTCCTTCCTTGTGCTTCTACTAGGGGAACTGGTGCTGTGGGAAGTCAGGTGTGACTCAAACTGGTATGGAAGGCTTTTGGAGCCAAAAGAACCTTTGGGCCTGCTGGTCTTTGCCATGTGAAGTCATGAAGACTTTGCTACTTGGATCACAGAGCAATGCTTCTGCCTGTCCTGGACCTCAGAGTGCCTGAAGTAAAAGCTTCTGCTTGAAGCCTCACCAGGGTGTGAGTGTGGAAGTGAGGTGGTCAGCACCTCGCCTACCCTGCTCAGCACTTTCCCTTCAGGAGTACCAGGTGCTAACTGAGAGCCAGTAGCCTCCCTGGGGCTGGAGACCAGCAATCTCAGAAGTGTGTTCTTGGGGATGTCTGTACATCACAGGCCACCCCTGGAGTGGGGAAGTACCTTCTGCAGCAGCAGCCACCATTACACGAGGATGGCTCATGTGGTAGAGGCTGTAAGTGGAAGAATTAATTTGTGCTTTAAAAGACCTGTGTGCCACGTGGGATGGCTGAAACTGAATTCCTCCCGCATGCCTGGAGCTGCAGAGCTGGACCTGGTGAGGGAGCAGGGCAGTGGAATGCAGCTCCAGCACTGGAGCTGCTGAACCTGGGCCATACTGAGGTTGTCTGCGTAGCTGTGGTTCTGAGCCAGCCCAGTGTCTGAGGAGGGATGCTGGGTCAGGCAGTGGTACCAGCACTGTGAGGAGATGTCTGCCAGGAGACCCTGCCATTGCTGCAGTAGCAGTGGATGCTGCTGGCTTGGTGAGGACACTGACCGCTGCACTGTAGGGTCATGGTGTGGTTGAGAGGCTGCCTGTCCCAGAGCCTGCTGTCCTCCTCAGCTCAGCCCCAACAAAGAGGGCCGTTGAGACGCTTTGGATGATGGCTGGACAGCAGGTGAATGTGGAGCTAGAAGCTTACACAAGGTCTAGGCTCTCCTTGATGTGTTGGGGGTGGTGAGGCTTTCTTTGGCCCCAGGGCTCACCTGCTGGCTCTTGCTTGGAGATGAGAAGAGGGATAGTGCTGACACTTGCTCTGTACATCTGTCTGGTGAACATTATCTCCTGCACCTAGATCTGTGGACAGGGACAAGATGTTGACCTGTGGCTGTGTGCCCTATGGGAAGGAACAGTCTCAAGCCCAGCTGGACAATTGTTATCCAGTGGTAGGGCGGGATGGCAGAGCATAGCTATGAGATCCTGCCTCCAGCCAGCCCAGTGGCTGCTGCAGTGGGTTTCTCTGGAGGACAGTTGCATGGGACTGTGTGTGCTGACCTTGCAAATTTCTCTCCTTGATCACTGAGCCCAAACCTACCTGGCCGCAGACTGTGGTTGCTGGAAACCCAAGGACCTAGTAGGGCAGTCTTACCTATGTGGAGGACCTCCAGCCCTGCTGTGTAGCCCAGAAGAGGCTATGGAAACATTGTACCTCCTGCTCTGGGGGGTGCATTGCCTCCTGTGCCGCAAGGGATGTGGGGTGGGTTCTTGCATTAGTGCAGGGTCGGGTCTCAGTACGTGGCTGTGTGTCAGAAGCTGCTGGCCTGGGGATGTGTGTCCCTCCTACCTGCTTTCGAGGGCAGGAGGCTGGTGTCTGTCTGCACATGTGACTCTCTGGGGTCACCTATAGCAGTGGCTTGAAGTGCAGAGCAAGCTACAGACTTGGAGAGGGCACCCAGCTCCTGGGAGATACCAGAGGAGGGAGGGAAACCTTGCCTCCTGTGGTTTCCCTGCCTGCAGTAGGATGCCAGTGGGGAGCTAGCTGGGGCACGGTCCCCACTAGAAGCTGGTCATAAATCTTGGGCTGTGTCATATCCATTCTTACTGTGTGCTGCTCCCCAGGCTCTCCTGGGCTGGTGGCCTTACCTCTCTCTGCCTTGCCCTCTATATTGTGTGGGCTGGGTACCTACCTGTGGTCCTGTGGGGGGAGTGCCCTGTGGTGCAGAGGGAGATCAGGGCATGATGCTGCCTAGGGTCGGAATGTCTGGTCCCTCTTTGGGTAGCACAGCTCCTGCCCACTGCCTAGTGGCCCTGTCTTGCCAAGAGCTGGACTAATGCAATGGTGACATAGTCCTGTGGGTACTTGTCATCCTATTGGTGTCCCCAAAGGTCTCCCTGTGACTGGGGTGACACTCCAATAACCGCTGTCAACAGTGGAGAGCTGTTGCAAACTTTCATCTTGCCATCACTTGGGTTTTGTGGACAACTTGCTTGCTGTTGGGCCATGGAGATGCGAGGCATGCTCCACGGGGCTGTGGCATGGCTGTTAGCATGCTGCCCTGCATCGGGTTGATTTGAGGATAATCAGTGTGCCTCTCTGGGTGTGTCCTGGCTCTGTGGACAGAGGAGGCAGAGGACTGAAAAGTGCCCAGGAATTGCCTTGCAGTGAGGTGAAGCAGAGAGATTTACTCTACCTGAGATGAGACTGTACCTTGTGAGAGTCCTGCATCCAGACCAATGTCTTCTCAGGGCAGAGGCTGGCAGGAATGCTTCTTACCTCTGTGCCTCCTGCCAGGATAACAAATGCCTGGGCATGGGCAGGAGGAGCTGGTCTGCAGCAGGCTTACCTGGTGCGATAGCTGTCTCCGTGGGTAAGGTCTGTGGCTCTAGCTGATGGTGAGATGTGTCTGTAGGTCCCTGAACATCAGAACACCCAGCAGATGTGCTGCTGGGCCTCTGGAGCCAGAGGCTTACTGCAGTGGGCTGGGTAGTGCAAGCATGGATGTGAGTGTCCTTCAGCAGCATGTTGGCTGTAATACTTGTGCATGTCTCTTCTAGCTCAGGAGACCCCTTGGCTAGGTGGAAGGCTGTGATAGCATCCTGAGGATGCTCAACTGGCCATATCCCTGAGCTGGGCAACTGCCCTGTTGGCACAGTAATCTCTTGGGAGTTGTGTGGCTGGCATCCCTAAATGTTTCAACAGCTTTGAAACTCTGCTGTGGCCCAAGCTCCCTTGGGTGCCATCCCTTCCATGAGATCCTGCAGAGGTGCAGGGGATGGAACTCGGTAGTGGAGAGCCGGGGGGAGTCTCCGCTGCAGGGCTATGCCAGCAGCGCTTCCTCTGCTGGGGCTGGGGACTATTCTTGGGTGCTGTCCCGTTGTGCCTGGACTTATCGGCTCCCATGTGCTTCCTGCTCTGCCGGCCAGAGGCTGGTGCCTCTCCCAGCTTCCCCCACTGCTTGAACGCCTTCCTAGCCTGACCGCAGGGGTGGTTGAGCCCCATTGATGTGCCTTTGCCTGACATGAAGGAAGAGCAATGCTGGGGAGGGGCTGATCCAGCTATAAGCAGTGTCACATGTGAAATGCCCCAGCCTTGGGGACAAAATACTCTCACACTCAGGTTTGCTTGTGGTCAGCTTGCCTTCCTCCTTTTTGGAAAGCAGGATGTTGGTCCTTGGGTGTCTTTTGTGCAAAAGGCTGATTTTGGAGAGAAATGCCCGAAGCCCTCCTTGCTTCAAGTGCTGGGGGAAGTTCAAGACCCTCTTTCCCCTCTGGGGATGGGGGAACATCTTTCCGGTGTGTGTGTGGGGTGCCCTGTGGGTGCTTGGGGCTTCCTGGATAGAGCAGCTTCTGGTCTGATCCTGCACTGGGGTTCAGTGCTACCCCACCTGCCGGTGCTGCGAGGACATCGGAGCTCTGCCAGTGCTGGAATTGCAAGCAGGCAGCCAGCTCTTGCAGCCTCCCTGCTCTTGAGCCCCACAGGTGTCAGGGAAACTGAGGCATGGAGTGGTGAAGGAGCCTGTTGGCCAGCCCCTTCCCCTTGGGAGGCACACTCGGTGGTGGTGGGGCTGCCCTGCTTTCTGCCTAAGCTGTCCCTAGCACAGACCAGCCATCTCCCTGTCCCAGCTTTCCCCTGCCCTGCATTGCTGGGGCAGGGACCCTGCAGCCCCAGTCCCAGGTGAGGGTGTGCTCTCATTTTGAAGCATTGGCTGGGGAGCTGAGCGCTTCCCTCCCTGCAGCCCTGTTTTCAAGCTCGCTTCCCTGCCTCTTGCTGCTGTGCCTTATAAGTCCTGGCTCCCGGAGCAGCTTGCTGCATTCCAGCAGCCTCGTGTCAAATGGCCCTGGCTGCATGGCTGTGGCCAGGGCTGGGCTCTGCATCCCCCTGTGGCTCGGCCTGGGTGCTGGGGGCCCCCAGCTGGGATGCTTTCCCATGGGAAGAGCTGTAGCCTGTGTGTCTGAGCTGCTGGGACCTCAGGGTGGCTGCCTGGAGTGGGCACTGCACTTGAGGTGCTGTGGCAGAGCTTGTCCCTGTCGTCAGCAGTGTGCTGTGGGGCTCCCTTCTGCTGGTGGCATAGGAAAAAGGCTCGGTGGACATACTGGTGTGAATGAGTGGGAGATGGCTTGCCTCCAGGAAAAAATGGCATTTAGCTGGGAGTGACTTCCTGGAGATGGGGATGTCTGGTGCCATGGTGTGGATGAAGCACTGGGGCATGCTTCTGCTGTAGCTGGCCTCAGGTGTTTCCTAATAGCTGGTGGTAAAGGCTTGTGTGTGTTGGGTGCTGTGAGCATGGCCCTGGGACCTGGCCAATTTTGGGGGGCTACAGCGGCCACAGCTGAGCATAAGCAGGGCTGTAGGTAATGCAGCAATAGGGCTGATCAGGCAGGAGGGAGGGTCAGCCTTGCTGGCTTCTGGGAGGATTCAGAGCTGTCTGTTAACAAAAGCTCAGTGCTGGAGACCTACCAGAGCGGCCTCGCTGGAGGTGGGTACTTGTGCCTTTGCACCTATGTTTCTGACATAGCTTGACCCTTCTGGGCTGCAGGGCAGTGTCTGGCTCTGCTTGGGACTCCCTTTCAAGAGCTCTTATTTAAAAGCAGATGTGGCCAGGAGATGTGGATGCTGTAAAATCCATGCTGACCTCCTGGCAGTGCTGGGGCTGTGGTAGGAACAGGCAGTAACAGGCAGTGTTGCTGTTTGGCTTCTTTAAAGCCTTGGTGCTAAGTACCTGGCTATGCTTGCTAGGTGTGTGTCCCTTCTGGGAGACACAGCTGTGTAAGGACTGCTTTAAAGCCATGACAAATTGAACACTGAATGGGTTTGTCCTTGTCCCTCCCTCTCTCCCTTCTGAGTGGGAGGCTATGCTGGGATCCTTCCTTTCTGAGATGGCTTAGATGGTCTTGTCCCTCCTGGCACATGTCTGCCATGGTGGTGATGATGATGATGGCATCCATGGCCCAGGTGTTGTGTGCCCAGCGGGTCCTGTCAATCCAGGTGGAGAAGGCCACAAGCTTTTTGGGGAAAACCTGCAGGGAGAGGAAGGTTGGGGGGGTTCGCCCAGGTAGGACACAGTGATGGGATGTTGTGGTGTCCCGTCACCATGAGTGGTGAGCCCATCCCACCTTACCTGGGGGAAGATGACATAGTGAGCCACCAGCCTGGGTGCCAGTGGGGCTGAGCCTGCTCCAACCTCCATCCAAGCAGCCCATAACTGTGCACAGCTGATCGTTAAAGCAATTAGCAGAGCTGCACTGTATCAGGGGAAATTTAGGTTGGCTGTCCTTCTCCTGTTCCGCAAAGCACCCTGTCCCTCTGGGTGGCCATGCAGCCCCTGGAGAGGTGCACCCTGTCCCCACATCCTCCATCTCTGCCAGGTATTTGGACTGGGGACATCCCCAAAGGGGGCAGGGATGGGGAAGGGAAAGCATTTTCTGCAGGGCCTCCAGCTGTGTGACCCTGCTGGGCTGTCTTAGGCAAGAGCTGCTCCTTACCCCACTGCCCTGCTTCTCTCTGTGCATGTGTGTCTGGTTAAGACCAGTTGTCCTGGGTGAGATGGAATTGCTCTCACCTGGTATCACATTTTGAGTGGTTGGTAGCAGAGGCTAAGAGTGAGCATTCCTGGAGATCTTTCTGCTGTATCTTCAAGCTCCTGCTGAACATCCAGTTTGGTCCAGGCAGTTCCTGATCTAGCCCAGGGTGGAGATAGATGTAGAGAGATGTACACATTTTTCTTTTTTGTCCTGTGGCTTTTCCAGCTGCTTTGTGGGGAGGCTGGATAGCTACATGGATCTGGGATTTGGTGGCAGGGAGTTAAAGCAGGGCAAATGTACTTAAGCAGAAGCCTGCCCTGTCTTGGCATGTTGAGTGCAAGGGCTGGAAGCCTGGATTCATTAGCCCTGGGTGGTCCTGGTGGCCTTTAAAAGCCTGCAGGACTTAGCCTGCAAAGGGGTGACTGGAGAGTCCCAATTCAGTTAATACACTGGAAGATGCTCATCCAGACCCTCTTGCCCTAATCAGTGGTTTCCTCTTTCTAGGAGCAGAGGGAGGAGGCTGGACTCCTGATCACCTTTGCTTTCTGATTGTTGCTGATCCCATGTTCACACCTGATCTCAGAAGTGATCTCACTCTGCCCCTTGAATGTATTGCTCTGGTCTCTCACCAGCCTTGCCCTCCCTTCCCTGAATGACTTAGTCTTGCTTTCCCCTTTTTCTAGATCACTTATGGATGTGCTGAATTGCAGAGATCTCAGAAAACCAACCACTTGGTTTCATTGCTTCTGACAAGCTCTTCTGAGCAGAGACCTTCCTCGGTCCATCTTGAGGTCCTTGGGGAAACCTTGTTGCAAGATGTTAGTTGGTGGTATTTGGAGTTGCCCAGGCTTTCCTTGGGGTGATGCCAGCCCTTGGCAGGTGCTGTGGGTTGGCTGGGATCCCCTTTCCAATGCTGTGTATGGTGACAGACAGGACCTGGAGGCCAAGGGAAGCTTTTAGCTTGTGAGAGAAGGTCTCTTGCTCCTGTCCTTGGCAGCCACTTGTGGGGCTGGCATTAGGAGCTCTTGACCTCTGACAAAGAGCTTTCCTAGCACCTGTGTTGCTCTGTTCTGGCTGTTTTAAGGGCTCAGAGTAGTTGCCTTTCCCTGAGCAACTGTGCATCTTCCATTCTGTCACGCCTGTCGTAAGGACTTACTTAGCAACACATCACAGGACCATTTAGAGACTCTGCAGGGATGCAGATTTCTATCTGCTTGGAAGAAACATCCATTCTGGGGTCTGAGCACACTCAGATCCTGAAATATTGAAAAGGGATGGTGCTCTCGCATGGCTGAGGCAGATACGTGCCACCACACTCTGCACAGTCCTGCAAGAGATGGCCGTGTGTCTTCTGGGAATGCACTGCAGGTGCTCCATGTAGCTCATGCTGAAGCGCAAGCGCCAAAGTCTTAAAGGCAGCCAGGAAGCTGAGAGAGTGCCATTGCCAGCTCTGTCTGGGCATGAGGTGGCCCTGGAGTGATGCATCAGATAAGGGGCTGAGCCAGGTGGGGGGACTGTGAGACTGAGCCTGGGCAGGGGAAGTGTTTCTGGAGTGGTCCAGATAGCATCCTGCTTCCCTTGACAGGGCAAAGAAAAAGCTGGGGTGTATGGTAGGGCTGTCCATGCAGAGGAACTGGGGAGGAGATGGGAAGCATGCCAGTGTTGGAGGAAAGGATGCTCAGTGGTCACATTCTGCAGCAGCTTTGAGAGATGCCAGGCTAGAGAAGGGCTCTGCACACCAAGGGGGGTGATAGCAGCCTGCTGGGGTATTCATGGGGTGGTGGTAGCCCTTAGTCTCAGCATGCACAGAGAGCAGAGGATCCCAAGACTCTATGATCACTGTCTGTCCTGGAGGGCTTAAGCTGCCCCTTGAGTTGATATGAAGGGTATGTCTCTGCCCTGGCAGGACTGTCTTGGCCACAGGAGCTCAAGGAGGCGTGTTCTTTCTCCTGTAAACAGGAGAAACTTCCCTGCTTTGGTGCTCAGTTGATATGCTGTAATGTTTATGCCTTAGTAAGCACAACTTCACGTGAACTATTAGAGATATTTCAACAGATTATCTATTGGAATCTTCCTCTGGTACCATATTTTTGCTTATACATGCTGAGTGAATTTGGACTTGGTACATGACTTCTGTAGCTTGGGAAGAGGAGCAGCCTACATGGCCTTGGTGCAGCACAGCTGGCTTTTGGCTGGGCACAACAGAACTAACACTGTAAGAGCTGTTTGGGAGCAGTTTCTGAATGGTCTGATGTGTGTGGGTGAAGGAGCTAGGATGGACCCAAAAATCATCCTAACAATGATGATCTAGGGCTGTTGCAGGAGTCAAAAGGTGTGAGGTATTTTTTTCAAATTGAAGGCTGTCTTTGAATCAGTGGCTGAAGTGCCAGGATAGGCTAAAGAAAGGAGATCTAGTGTGTTATCTGTAGGAAAAGCTAGACAGACAACTGGGGTTTATACTGGTTTCCTCTGGACCTTTGATATGTGTCAAACTTGGTATTTTTGGCAGTGTATGGTCTTTTAGCAGTCTTTTCAAGTTTTAGTCATCAAGGTCCAGTCAGGCTGTAGGGCTGGTGTCTGTGCCTTAAGCAACCCAGACTATTCTGCTAGAGACTGAGTTTTCACAAAGGTCTAAATCCTTTGTGGCAGGGAGGAAAGGTCTGGCTGTGTTATCCTGGGCAGTGCTCCTTTAATGTAGGAAGGGTCAGTGCCTGCAAGGTGTCCTACTCTTATTGCACCTAACTTCCGAACTGTGCTCTGTACTCCTGCTTTGGTACTAAGCATCTCCTCTCAGTAGACCTCGTTGACCCCTCTCCTAGGTACGTACGCTGTTTGTCAGTGGCCTTCCTGTGGATATCAAGCCCAGAGAGCTCTACCTACTCTTCCGACCGTTCAAGGTAAGAAGGTCTTCAGACATGGTCTTTGGTGGGAAAGATGCAGTCGTGTGGCAAACCTTGCAGCAAAGATCTCTGTCAGAGCAGAAACAAGGATGAAGTAGGAAGGTAGGCCTCCTGTGAAAGCTTGGGGAACCTGGTATGAAACCAGCATGGTAGGTAGCCCCTGGCTTGTACTCAGCTGGGTAACCTTCCCTGGCGCCTGTTGTTAAAATCATGCTGCCTCCGAGTTCAGTGAAGGCTGCTTGGTAAGCCCTGCTGCCCAACTGGGCCAGCCCTTCCCTGAGGATGGATGTGTCCTGATCCCCTAACTGTCCGTCCTTCACTGGATTGCCACATAGGCTGTCCTTGGGGAAAGTGGGATTCTCTTGTGTGCACTGTCCTAGCACAGGGTGCTCTCTGTTCTCTAGGCACTAGCCAGGCAGGGTCCTCATCTTAGTAGCTTGGTGAAGAGCTAGAAAAGGGGATTTCTTCCCAAAGGGCCAGAATGGACTAGCTAAGGTAGCCACTCTGCCCTTAGTGTAATCTGTCTCCTCCTTTGTTGGGAAAGAAAAGTGTTAGCATACCTACTCCTGCTGCAGACCCTGCCTTCTGAAGGGTTTGGTGCTACAGGAGCTCCTAGAGCTGTCATGTTGTGTCTCTCTTGTAGCTTGGCTCCTTCAGGAACCTGACACTGACTTGCCTTTCTTCCCTTCTGCAGGGTTATGAAGGGTCACTGATCAAGCTAACTTCAAAGCAGGTATCTCCTTCTTCCAGCTTGGGTATTTTCAGCTTTTGCTAGAAAACCAGGCATGCTGGGAGGGGAGGAGGGACAGATACTGTTTTGCTATGTAAAGTATTGTCTGTGTTCAGTGCCATGTATACAGCTGGGTTCTGCTCACCTCCACTGTCCTGGCCAGCCCCAAGCTCTCAGCATGTGCTGAATGGCTCTGTATCTTCTATTGCTGCCCAGGACCACATGGGCTCAGTGAGACCCGATGCTTCAATCTTAAACACTGTGCTGCCAGAAACTGTCCCCAGGCCATCCTAATCAAGGCAGTAGTTCCCTTAGTGGGCAAGAGGTACCCTTGCTGGGGACTACCAGGATGAGCAGTGTCCCCCACATGTAGGAATACCAAAGTGTCTTGCTGTGGTGGGAGCAGACAGAGCAGGAATCTTGGCCTGATGACCCAAGACCCTTCAAGCTCTGTTTGAGGCCCTCTGCTTCTGCTTTCCGTAAGCTGTCTGGGGCAGAGGGGGTGGCAGGGTAGTCTGAGGAGCTGGAAGAGGCTTCCAAACTGAAATCAGCATTATTTCTTCTAGCCAGTTGGCTTTGTGACCTTTGACAGCCGGGCTGGTGCTGAAGCAGCAAAGAACGCCTTGAATGTGAGTACCTGATGTGCTGGGAGGGCTGGGGGCCATGTGCCCTGCTGTAGCTAGACCTGGAGCAGTGGGCTAGAGTGGTGCTTGGCTTGTCCATCGCACAGGAAGGATCAAGGTGTCTCAGCTGTGTCCTTGAGTATGGAAGCTAAATGCTTCTGCAGCATCTCACCAGGGAAGTAGGAAAGCTGTTTAAAGGCTGACGTCAGCCTAAGAAAATGGATGCAAACTGTCCCACACTTAGTGTAGGTATAATTTCTGACTGCTGGAAGACTGCTTGAGGGCCTCTGAGGGTATGGGAAAGAACAGCTACTTCTTTCCTCAAGTTGGCATGTACCTCCTTACTCAACAGCTGGCTGCTGGCAACAGGATCCAGGCTGTGGATCCTATCTCTTATCTGTTTAGTGCTCCCTCTCCTCCCTGGGAGGAGCTGAAGATGGAGACACACGCCTGCCTTGCTCAAATGAGTATGGATTACCTCTGTGTGGTGATGTGTGGCCAGAGCTGCTCTTTAAGGAGCTTTTCCTCCTGCTGTCTGCAGGTGGGCGCTTATCTTGGCTTGACTGCTTGACTTGAGCTTGGCTTGGAGTACCTGAAGCAGGCAGGTCGTCTTGTCTGTGGGGGACTGGTTCCCCAGAGAAGAGAGGCGTTGGGGGCATAGGTGGTTCCCAGGCATGCAGAGGCACAGGGGGTACCGGCTGACGCACTGCAATTCTTTACTAAGGCATGTGGAGCACTACTTGTGTTAGCGTGAGCTTTTTGAAGCTCTAGGTCAAGCTCACAGGGTATGTGGGTAGTGAAGCAGGCTCACCGCAAAGCTGGCCCATCATGTGGCCATAGGACTTGCTTGGTGCTAGTAGCCTTGTTAAAGCCTGGCTTATCAAATGCCCTGAAGAAAAGTGTATGGCAGTTCAGCAGAGCAGGTCCTTGTCCTGGACTCTGGCCTGTCAGGACCTCTGCAGCCAGGAGGTCTGTCCTTCAGAAGGGAAGGATGGTGCAGTCCTGTGCTGCTGTTTGTGAAGTAGGGCCAAAGCTGTGTGGTACAGGCTATTCAGCACATTCACAGCATTTCCAAACTGCCCCAGCTCAAGAAAAAGATGTGAGAATGGTCAGTGTGGCAGGCATACCCAAAACTATCTCCACCCCACATGGGCCTGCAGAAGTTAGTGGGATCAAGGCACCAAGACATGCTGATCTGATTCTGCTCTGCTGTAGACCTTGCCCTGGGCAGTGGGGCATGTGCTAGGGTCTCTGCCCAGGCTGGCAGTAGATATAGGAGCCCTCATATTGATGGGGTTATCCCAGCTCCAGCAGACAGATATTTCCTGACCAGTGCTGGTAGCCATCACTGCTATGCTGCTTGGTGAACTGCATGTAAGGAGCAGAACAGTGTCCCTCATGTTGGAAGCAGTGGTCCTAGGCCAGCTAAACATAAATACAAGCATGTGGGAGCTCGTGTTGCCATGAGGTGACAAAATTCTGGGCATGTGACTGCAGGGTGATGGCCTTGGTTCCCTGGTTGGGCTTTGCTCCATGAATAGACACATCCTGTGCTTGAACTGGAAACCTCACCTCTGAGAGATTCCTGTGCTTTCTTCTGTGACAGGGCATCCGCTTTGACCCAGAGAACCCCCAGACCTTGCGGTTAGAGTTTGCTAAAGCCAACACAAAGATGGCCAAGAG
This sequence comes from Falco cherrug, assembly GCF_023634085.1. Taxonomy (NCBI): domain Eukaryota; kingdom Metazoa; phylum Chordata; class Aves; order Falconiformes; family Falconidae; genus Falco; species Falco cherrug. The sequence continues at coordinate 398,513 of NC_073703.1, read as the reverse complement.
CAAGCTGATGGCCACACCAAACCCCACCAATATCCACCCTGCCTTGGGTGCACACTTCATTGCACGGGACCCCTGTGAGTATGCTGGGAGGGACTTTGAGGTCATGGCTGGCCCAACCTGAGAGATGTCCAACCCTGGGAATGCTGCTAGGGTGGGAAGGAAACCATACCCATGTATGCTTTGGCCTGAAATATGCCTGGTGCAGGAAGGCCAGCATGTTAGGGTTGCAGGAGAGTAACAGGCATCTGATAAGGTTTCTGGCCAACACTGGAAGTGTTGGGAGAGCGGAGTTGGTTTTGGTAGTTCAAGTGATACAATAAGTCCTTCAAACCATTGTTAGGTGGGAAGCCGAGAGTATGAGTCGTGGGGCGAGCAGCCCTGCTGAGGCTGGCTGGGCAGCTGTAACGTGGTGCTGAGAACTCTGCCTCATGGCCTGCTGTCCTGCAGCACCAGCCCTCTGTGGCACGTGTGAGTCAGCCTGCCCAAAGCCTGTGCAGGGTGCTGAGCAGTGGTGGAGCATGTTCCTGGCCTCTCCTGGCAAGGCTGGGAGGCCAGAAGATCTGCTGTCAGCAGAGATGCTGCAGGGTGCTAAACTTCATACCTCACTGAAATGGCAGTGCAAAGCTTTAGTTTGGGGTTGGGAAGCCAGAGCCTGGCCCTGAAGTGGGCCATTGGGGCCAGCTACTGAGATGCTGTCACCTTGTCTCCTCCCTTCTAGATGACCTGACTGGAGCGGCTCTTATTCCAGCATCCCCAGAAGCATGGGCTCCCTACCCACTGTACACTACGGAGCTAACCCCTGCCATCCCCCATGCTGCCTTCACATACCCGGCAGCTGCTGCTGCGGCTGCTGCTCTTCACGCTCAGGTGAGTCACTCCGCATGCCAGGAACTGGGCTCTCTTCTCTCTCCTGCCCCAGTGCTTGCTCCTGGGGTCTCTGCTCAGCTGGTTTGACCCTGGCCTCTGCACCTTGGCTCCTGGGCAAAGCCTCAGCCTGGCTGAAGTGTGTGCGTGGGGGCCCCCAGCCCTGAGCAAACTGCAGGGGAGAGGGCTACGTGGCTGAGAGCAGTCAGAGCTGGACAATGACTTCTGAGCCTGCAGGTCCAGCCTGCTTCTCTGCAAGAGCAGGCAGGTGGGAGAAAGTCAGGGCTCAGTTTCTGGCTGGCTTTGCTGGTCTCTCTGGCCAGAGAATCATGTTGTGGGACTGCTGGTAGGAAATGCTACCTGCCAGCAAGTAAAATAGCTACGAAATGTCCTCCTTGAAATCACAGTGAAGGCAACAGGCTTAGTTGGTACTGAAGCTGAGGGGCTCAGCTGGGACCCCCTTGGGCCAAGAGACTAAAATACTTTAGAAGCTGGAGGAGGATGTCCTGCAGGAGATGAGTGATCAGAGCCTTGCTGCAGTGACAGTCTCTGAGGGAACAGTGGTGTTAGCCACCTTGGAGAGGGTCACTCTGTGTATGAGCCTCTGGAAATGCTGGTGGTGGTGCAACCAGCTGCCTGGTGCCCCAGGCTATGCTTGCTGACAGGTGGAGGTGTAGGGATGTCTGTACTGGTCTGAGACTGGAATACTTTAATGTACTGAGACCAACACCCCTGCTGTGCATGAAGTCCCTGAAACCATGGAAATACAGAGGGAAAGCCAAAACAAAAGTAGTGTCCTAATTCCAAGTTAAGGTGCTTGGTTTGGAGCACTTGCCCAGGAGAATGTGGAGTGTCTCTGCCCTGCTTGGTGTTACAGCCAGCTGTGCTCTGCCTGCTTTGGTCTCTGCTCTTGTAGTAGTGCCATGAGGGATTAGGGCGGTGGGATTCTGGGCTTAGAGCTCAGAGCATTGGGGCTTAGCCCTGCCAAGCAGGGTGTTTAGCTTTGCTCTTCCCTGCTTAAATTGAGAGAAGAGCTGTGTCCCCTCACCTTGTTCTGCTGATGGTCAGCTCAGCTGGCCCTTTGGCATCCTCCTCTTGCTTCCTGCAAGCATCTTGACTGTAACTGCCCAGCTTCAGCCCAGGCTTGTTTCCCAGATGCAATATGGAGGCAGTGGAGGGGATGCAAGCTCCTGGCCTGCATAGGTTTGTCTGTCCTGCCCCTTGCACACCTGCAGGCCTCTGATGCTTTTGCCCTTCTACTGGTGAGCTAGTGTTGGGCTGAAGCTCCTGCAGGGTAGGCAAGAAGTATGTGGGGCCCAGGGCAGGACTAGGCACTGGCTTGTTCTTCCCAGGGTCTCCAGAGCCAGGCTGACCCTTTACTGGGAGGGTTGTGCTTGCTGGTGTTCTCTAAAAGTTATTGATGGTGCCCATAACTACAGGAGTGTGCTCTGTTCCTGGGCAGCCCAGGAGAGCAGATGTCTTCCTTTCCCTGCCCCTTGTGTGTAGGATGGTGGATAACTTCCCCTGTCAGGGAGGGCCAGGAGAAAACCCCTGTGGCCTGGCAGAGGTGGTTGAGGAAGGTGAAGCTGTTAGTGCAGTTCCTTCAGGGATGATCATCGGTGACTGTATGGAGACCTGGGCATAAGGGTGTGTGGTGAGGGAGAAAAACTCCCCTCTCCTAAAGTGGAGGGTATCAAGGAAGCCTTCAGCCAGATTTCTTCTCTCTGCAGTCTTGGCTCCTGCCCTCCAGTTAGCTGGCTACTAGCTTTCAAAGAGGTCTTCTGGCCTGAAGAATGACCCTGAGGTGCCAGGGAGCTCCCAGTATAGGTAGGACTCTCGACCCAAGGAGGTCCGTAAGTGGTGACGTGCCCCTAAACTTTAGGGAGCCAGCGTAGCATCTCCAGGCTGCGGCCACGGCTGGACCCAGCTCTGTGCTGAGGAGCAGCTGGGCTGGCCAAGCAGTTACAGCCACTCTTTGCTGCATTGTGCTTGAGCTGGTATGACCTCGCAGGGAGGCATTCTGGCACAGTATATGTTACCAATAAAGTGTTATGGGGTTAAACATTACTCAGGCTAGCAGCTCTGAGCTGCTGGGTTCTGGGCAGGAGCTCTCTCCCTCGTGGAGCCAAGGCAGGGTGGAGTCAGTGAGATGACTTTTGCTCACAAACTGGGCCAAAAGCTGCAACCTTAGTCCTGGTGTGCTGACCCCTCTGCCCTCACTGGTAGGGGCCGGTTTGCCTTGCTGGTGGGGTGGTGGATATGGGGGTTGTTCTCCAGGACAGCTGTGGTTCTTCCTCCCAAGATTGGTGTTGGCTGGAGGACATTCATGGGGGTGGCTAGAGCTGTAGCAGCTCTGTAGCAATCGGGCATGAAGTTGGAGGCCGTAGCTAAACTGAGAGCTTGTCGCAAAAGATTGAAACCTGAAGTGCTCATCCTCTTGCAGCTCGGTGTTCAAGTCTGGTAGCGAGCGGGAGAGGAGGTGGCTGTCCTCTGCAATGCACCTGTGTGGCCTCCTGAAGAGCTGCCCAGAGGGCTGGCAGGAGATGGCACGAGGCTGGCCTGGCCTTGGCTCATGCGCTGGGAGCTGTCAGTAAGCTGCTCGCAGATGAGACTGATGGCTGCAGCTCCTGGCACTGCTGAGCCACCATGATGCTCCTGCAGGCACCAGGCTGCTGCAGGTGTGACTGTGGCCTGACCCTGCACTGCTGAGAGCCTCTGCCTGTGGGGACTCCACTGACTGAAAGATTGTCCCATCTGCCTTCCCTCCCTCCCACCCTCTCTCAAATCCCTCCTTTGATGTCCCTAGTGAACTCCAGCCATGATGCCAGCGCAGGCTAGCCCTGAAGCTCAGAGCTGTCCCTGGAGATGGGACACCCTAGTGATGCCTTATTGCAGCTAGTGGAGTGGCTGTACTACAGCTCCATTCCTAGAAGTGTTAAGCATGATGGCAGCCACGTCTGGGAAGACTGGTAAGGTAACCATCTCTCCTCCAAGGTGCACCATGGGATTTGCAAGCTTCTGCCCATCTCTGTAGCCCGTATCTCCTTGGCAACCCAGTGCATGGGCCTCACGCTACCCACCCACCAGAGCCTGGGGAATGAGATACCAGGCCTTCTTTCTAACCCACATCTCCAACTTGGCAGCACATGACATGGCGCACACAGCATGGCACCATCTTACATCAACTTCTCCCAGCTGAGCCAGGCTCAGCCATGTCCCGCCAGTGGGAGGGGAGCAGCCCGGTTGAGCTGGGGCAGAGACAACCCTGCCACTCGGTGTGAAAGAAACCTGGTTTCTCCCCAACCATGACCCTCTGAGGGCAACCAGAAATACACCTTGACCTCACTCTTGGCACATGGTGGGGGCGGTGAGTGACGTGATAGTGATAGCACACAACTAAATTCTAGTGGGCACGTTAGACAACAGCACTTGTCGGTCACTTTGTTCCAGAATTGCATACCGGGACAGACCCTGCCCTTAATTGTGGGTCTAATCTCACCTCTTTCCTCTCCAGTTACTGGAAATGGAACAAGTTCCTACCTGGAGCTTGGCTTCTCTTTTGCAACCTGAAATCGCAGGCAGGATGCAGGTCTTGAGCCATAATGAGGGGAATCGGCAGCCTGGGAGAGATGGGAGCGGCGTAGGAAACTGGGAGCTTTGGAAGAGGGAAGATGGCCTGGCCTGGGACTGGTTGGCAGGATGGAGGCTGTGGTTAGCTCTAACTGAAGGAACAGAGTCCTGGCTCACTTCTTGCAGTGGTTCTGGGTAGACTTTTTTTTTTTTATATATGCCCCCCTGCTGCATGGTAGTGATGTTGGGGAAAGAAGTCATCAAAGCTGGGGGCCCAGGTCTGCCTCTGACCTTGGAAGAATGAGATGCAAAGATGTGCAGAGTTGATCCCCTGGGAAGATGGGGAGAGCTTGACACAAGCATGGAGACAATGATACAGCTGGTCTTGTTCTGCTTGGACCTTGTGACCAGTTTCATCTATTGTTTGTGTAATGGAGTTGGGATGCATTGTGTCTCTGATGTGAAAGCAATTCTTTTGGGGTGTCTCTAAGTCAGGCTCTGAGTGGGCAGTAGGACACACCAGGGGCTATCAATGCTCTTGGGGCTCTTCGGCAAAGAGGTGCCAGCTGTGGCAGCACCCCCAGGGGCTGGGCTCTGCTATGGGCAGGGGTGGACCTGGGAAGCAGGGGCTGGATGCAGGACTGGTTCATGAGAACAGGGTGAGGCTGGTGGTGGTTACATTATGGTGCTTCTAGGAGACTAGGCTGGTGCATTGGGTACCCAGAGCCCAGGAGCCTGTCTGTGGTAGATGCTTCCAAGACAGGGAGCAGGTCATGGAGTGAAGTTTCACAGGTGCTAATCCTTTTAGGGGGTGGACTACGCAAGGTGCCCTCAGAGGTCTGTGTTGCTTTTGCTGGCAGCAGCCCTGTCTGGAGACTTTGAGGAGATGATGGAGATGGGTCTCTGAAGTGGGGATCTGCCCAGGTGAGTGGAAGGAGCGGTCCAGGATCATGGCTATGCAGTGGTGGTGGTGCAAGAGCTCAGCAAGAGCTGAGGCTTCCCAGCACTGAGCTGAGGCAGAGCCCATTGATGGAAGGAAAGGTCAGCGTTCAAAAAAAAAAAAATAAAAATTCCCTCTTGTTTGCTGCCTGGGCTGGCTCAGAGCAAGCTGGATCTCCTAAGCAGTGGCTGCTGTTGTGGGTGGACATGAGGCAGATCCCAATGGCTGCAATCTAGGGTGCTGGCCTTGGAGAACTTGGAGCATGGGGGATATCTGCTGGCGTGGGCTTAGGTGTTGTGCTTCTCCCAGAGTATTGCCTTCTGCTGTTTGCTGGGGGTGTGACCACCTGGGTGCCACCAGCCTGGCTGAGCCCTGGAGCACCAAGCAAAGGCTACTGTGATGGATCTACTGGACAATGGGCATCCTGCCTTTGTGTACCACTAACCTCTGGACTCTGTGGTCCCATCTGCAAAATCTCCTGGACTTCGTGTTGTGGCAGCTGAACTCTGAAAGACCCTCCCTGGGATGGGAGGCTGGAGACAGTGGCAGATCTTCTGTGCCTAATAACCTGTTGCCTGTTTGTTGGGGTTGTCATGTAGGACTTTCCAGAAATATTTTTTTCTGGGCAATCTCCATGCTTCCCAGAGGTGTGAAGTGCTCTTAAAGACCCTCATGGTTATGTGGTCTTACTAAACTTCAGTGCTGGCCTAGCTGGCCAAGCAGCCCTGACAAGCTCTCCCCAAGCTAGCTGTTTCCTCCTGGCCAGAGAAGAGCAGGCAGGAGATGCTCTTAGTTCCTCCAGGTACCTGCTGGGCAGCCATTCTTGCTGAATCACACCTGGTGAGTCAACTGGACTGAGATGCCATCAGAAGTGACTTCCTGACCTGCGGCCAGCAGTGGCTTTCCCTGGCTAGTTTAACCCAAAGGGAAGCAGCACAGCTCTCTTCCACTCTGGGAAAGGGAGAGATGCTTGTTTCCTGTGGCCTGTGTGGTGGCTCTGTCTTCATGAGCTGTAGTGTAGGCTGCTTTCAAGGCCCAGAGTTACAAGACGTTGGATCAGTGCCTGTTAAAACACTCCTTCTAAGCAACAGGATGGACTGGTGCCTGTTGTCTTCTGCATGCTCCTCAATGTGGTGTGAGATGTGCTGATTCTCCAGCTCCCCCTCACCATAGCTGCCTGGGGAGATGTCTGTGCTTGATTTGACTGCAGTAAGGTTTTCTTGGTGGTGAGATGGGCTGCTGGGGTCTTAGGCAGCATGCAAGCATTTGGATGCTTGTCTCCTCAATCCAACCCCCTGAAGGACGCTGGAGGCAGATGACTTGAGTGAAGTGCCTGCTGCTGAGGCTGGAAGTGTGTGTCCAGAGAGCTGTAATGGATGACATTAGTGCCTTGTAGGTGTACCTTTGCAGGCTGTCCCTGCCTGCCCTGGGTCACATTCCCATCAGCTGTGTTTCTAGCTGGAGCAGAGCAGCTCTTGCCAGCCACCAATGTAGTCTGCCCAAGGCTTGCACCCAGTGACCCGCAGCCTGGGGAACATGGTGACTGGAGTGCTCCTGGCTTGCTGGGGTGAGGCTGTCCCAGCAGCACAGCTGAAGATGCTGCTCTGTGTGTCAGCTGCTGATAATTAGATGCAGGTCTTGGACATACTGGTGGGGGTCCTACCAGCTCCCAGGAGCACCACGGAGTGCTCTGTCCCTGCCTGCACAGTGAGCCTTTCTGGTACCTGGGGAGGTGGCTGGGTCTGTTCCAGCTGCAGGGATAGCTCTGAGCTCCATGAGATGCTGGGGCTGGTGGCAGAGCAAAGATAGGCAGACCTAGAACTAACTAAGAAGGAAAGGCAGGCCATCCAAGCTAAAGGTGGCTTGAGGATGGGTCTGCATGCTTAGTCCTCCCTTCCGACCCCCGCTTTTTCCTGCTGAAGGCATAGTTTTGGGCAAGACAGGGAATTTAAATTCTGAGGGTAACTGGGAGAGACAATGGAGGACTTGACAAGGACAGTGAAGTGCTGATGAGGTGTTTATTTGCCCCATTTGTCACTTTTTGGTGACTTTTGGGAGTGCTGGCCTTGTGCTGAAGCAAGGGAGAGGCTCTTTGCTTCTGGATGTTTCACCTGGCCTCTGGAAGGTAGCGGGTAGAGGCACAAATTTCTCTTCTCCAGCTGTTTCTGGGACAGATGTTGAATGTAGCAGCACAAGGCTGGCTGCAGTTGGCTGGTGCTGTCTCATCCCTATGGGCAGGCGAGCAGGAGATGTTTGTAGTGGTGTGGCCAGACTCTTTTCCAACTGTGAGCTAATGCAGCTCCAGAAGCCACTGTGTCACTTCCAGTAAAATCCTCCCTTCCTCTGCCTTCCTTGCCTGGTGTTGAATGTCTCCATTCACTCTTCCTCAGCTTCCCCCTTGACAGACATAGTATTTTGAAATAACTTATTTTCTGAAAGCCCTCAGAGAAATTTGCTCCATACAGAGAAGTGCTCTGGCTTGGCCTGCTGGGTTGTAATCCTCTTGAGACAACCCTGTGCAGTCTTTTGTGGTGCTGGCTGCCCCTTCCAGATGGCTCTGGGAGCCCCCTGTTTGCAGAGCCTCTCTACCCCCTGGGAAAAGCAAGGTGCCTGAGGCCCTTTGAGGGATGCAAAGGGAAAACTGCCTGGGCAGGTGCCACAGTCCTGGAGAGCATGTCCTCTTGGCTGGCTGCTGCCTCTGATCTGTTTATTCCATTGTTTTTGGATGGTTTCAGAAACATCCCTCCTAGCGAGGGGGTGTTCCTGCTCTGGGCTGAAAGACCTGGCAGGTCATTCACTCGCTGTGCCAGCATGTCAGAGCCTTGGCTTGTAGCCAGGCTCATTGCGTTAGCGTGAGCTCCTACCAGCCTCCAGGGTGAGCCCCTCTGGCTGCAGGGCTGTGCTGCTGGCTGGGTAGTGTGTGTGAGCATTGGAGATCTGCAGGAGGAAGGCGAGGAGAGGTGGTGGTCCACCAGAGGTGGAGGTTTATTGGTGCCAGAGCAGAAAAGCAGTACTTCTGTTGAAACTGGAGGCTCTGGCTAGGCTTGGGGTGGGGCGTGAGTGTGGGGCAGAAGCTGGCTTAGGCCCCCCAGGAGGGGTTGGGCCTGGGGAGTGGGGTGGGGGTGGCTGTCTTGTATGTGCAGCTGCTGTGCCTGCTTATGTACAGCTGCTGAGCCCGTGGGATGGAGGCAGCTCTGGGGGTTAAGTGCTTGCAGCCTTGTGAATGCAGGGGGAGTTTCCTGTTGCTGCTGGGCAGGAGGAAACTACTTCCAGCTGTTGAGGGGAGGACTGCTGGAGCTGGAGACACTGGCCAGGGAAGAGGACTGCTGGCTGCTGAGATGTTGGCTCTGCTGAGCAAGCACCTCCTGGTGACAGGGCTGGGGGGGAGCACGTAACCCCTGTCCTTGCACTGGCAGCTGCTGTGGTGGCCCCATAAGGTGTCAGTGATGCTGCTGCCCACACCAGGCTGCAAGAGAGGCTTCCTGGCCTGTGTCAGGGCCGGGAGACAACCATGCCCCAGAGCAGTGTGGTGGCCCCAGGCTGGTGAGCGTGGGTGCAGCTGTGCTGGGTCCCTCTCACAGGCTAATGGAGAAGTGAAGGAAGGCATGGTGTGCGTGGCATCAAGACAGTGCTTTGGTCATGGCTCTAGATGGGACTCCTCACTGGGAGGATGGTCTTGGTAATGTCTATGCCCTTGATTTGCCTCCACCCAAGGCTGGACTGACTGGGATGTACCTGGCTGCTGTATCATGAGGCCATCTGGGAGCTGACTTGGTGGCACCTGCTTGCCTCAGAGGTGTCTGACAAGGAGTCTGACAGCCCAGTGTGCCTGGCTACAAACAGCCACCTCAACTGTGGTCCTACTGCCTGAACAGAAGCTTGGGATCCAGCAGACCTAACCTGATGGGGTGATGAGAGGCTTCTGCTAGGACAGAGCCTCTACGAACTTGCAGGGCTCCTCCATGTAGGAGCCATCATAAGAAGAGGGACTCGATGCTCATGTTTGGGGCTGTTCAGTTACTAGCATCGCAGCCTGTGTGCTGGTGGAGGCTGGACGGGCACAGCAGGCAGCTGTGCTTTCTGGGAAGCATGTGCTTATTGTTCCCTCCAGCTCCTGTAAGGAGGCTGTAGTGTCAGGGCCCTGGCAGTCTGCTGCATGTCTCTACGTGAAGGAGTGAATCAAAGCCTCTGGCTTTGTACCTCTGTTGGTTGTCAGGCTTCTGCTTCTTAGAGGGGTAAAGGGAGTAGGGTTTGAGGGGACCTGCTGTGGATGTGCCTAGCCTGGAGAGTAGTCCAAGAGCTGTCACCAAGTCTCTAGGTCTCCTGGTCTCCAGTTCTGTCTCAAGACCTGTGTGCAGCTTCTGGAGGTCTAATGCAGTTGGGGACACAGGTTTGCATCTCCACTCCTGGATAACTTTGCAGCAAGGCTTGCGTTGCCCATGTCATGTAGTGTGCTGTCTGCTAGGTAGCTGGAAAATAGCCAGCTCCTGTTTCCCTTTCATTGCCAGCTGTCACCCCAACCAGGAGTGCCTTTCTTGATGTCCCTTGCATGCTTACAGCCTGCAGGGGAGACCGACCCTGGCAAGACCCAGCTGGCAGAGTTGCCCTTGCTGGGCACAGCCAGGCAGGGGTTAGATGAGCTGTAAAGCCTCTGCCAACCTGGATGATTTGGCTGTGGCCACAACTCTTCCTTTGCCCAGATGACCTGGGACCTTGCTTCAAGAAAGTCTGCCTGTCCTCAACCCAAGGGTCCCTCTTACTGGAAGAGTGCCGTGCGCTGGGGTTGGAGCTGGTCTGGGAATACTGGTTGGTTGGTTGGTTTTTTTTTTTTTTTCCCCTCTGGCCCTAGTGGTGCATGTGCTTGGGAGGGGAGCATCTAGCCAGATGTGTTCAGGCAAGGGGACAACCTGGCCAGGATGGTCTGCCAAGGGGAAAAGTTCACACTGGGCTCTAGGGGGTTTCTGCCACTCCTAGCAAAGTCCATCATTCTGCTGGTACCCAGAGCCCTGAGTGTACCTACTGTTCTCGATACCTGTCCGTACTGAGGCTGTGCTCTCCTCCCACCAGCTGGGGAGCGAGGAGAGTGAGGATGGCTGTTTGGCTGCTGTGTTTCAGCTCCCCTTGCAAACAGCACCAGGACTGAGCTCTGCTAGCTGCTCCTGCTGCTGGATCTGTGCTCAGTCAAGTGGCACAGGCTCATCTCCCCCTGCTCTCACGCATGAAGCTGCTAACTCGATGTACCAGTCTTGCAGACCAAGCAGGAGCATCTGGATGCCTGATGCTATTCTGCTGGATGTTGCCAGCTTGCTGCATCTATTGAAAGGCTGGAAAGTGTCTGTTCCCATGCCTGCTCATCAGGTGCCCATCTAGCAATCCTTCCTTGGCAAGAGGCAGGCCTGAGCAGTAGATGTGGCAGCAAAGACCTGCCAGGGAAGCCTCTCAAGTCTTGCTGGTTTGCAGCTCTACCAAGTTCTTCCTGTGATGTGGTCTGCCTGGAGCCTGTTCTGATGGCTAAGTTGTGGTTTAGAAAACTTCATGGGTCTCTTCTGTGGTGTGTGAGCCAGTTCTTACCCCATGAGTGTCATGTAGAGGTTGTCTGGCTTAAGTGTGTGGTCTTGAGATGCCACCTTCTGCTGGCTGAGGGCAGAGTGGCCGCCACCTTGGGGTGAGCCTCCTCTGCCCTGCCTGAGTGGGGGGAGAGATGTAAACTTGAGGTGTTTAGGGGAGCGGGAGTGTGCTGAAGGGGGAGCAGCCCCTCTTTGCACACACTTCTGTAGTGGTAACCTTCACAGACAGCTTGGTGGTGAGGAGCTTTTCTAGCTTGAATGGTGGTGGTCTGTGTGTTGTAGTGAGCTGGGACCAGGTATGGGGTGTGAAATTGGGGCTGTCTTGTGGTCATGCCAATAGGCAGAAAGTATGGAGATGTTGAGGCAAGCCCTGAGGTGGGGTGCTAGCTTCCATCTTAGACAGGTGGGATCTTGCTGTGCTTGTGAAGGGAGGACCTGGCTGGTGTCTGGTGAGCCTGAGCCTGTCCTTGCATGAGCCACCAGAGCTGGCCAGCGTGAGACTGGCACGCTGGGTAGTGCTGGCACAGTACAGCCCTAGGTTGGGATGCTACTTGAGTAGGATTTAGGGCTCACCTTGGAGCCTCCTTCCCTGTGCTGGAGACCATCTTTACTCAGTGGACCTTGTACATGGCCTGAAGAACGTGAAGGTTTGGGCTGTGGTTGAGATAATCCTGGATCATGGACCTGTGGCCTGGCTTTCTTTTCCAGATGCGCTGGTATCCTCCCTCTGAAGCTACCCAGCAAGGATGGAAGTCTCGTCAGTTTTGTTAGTTCATTAGTAAGTAATTAATCACTTCTTGGAGCCGGGTCCTTGTCTGTCTTGTCCTTGGACTTTTGAGGGGAGGAGGGATGGGAGCTTGGGCTCAGCCCCCGGCATCCACCCTAGGCATGCTGCTGGGTTACACTGGTGGGTGATGAGGTGGGAGCAGGGAGACCCACTGAACCCAGAAAGGGCTGTGGGTGCCGCTCACCGCTGCTCCTCTCCTGCAGTGTTTCTCCTCGGCTTGTTTTCTTCCTCCCTGCCTCTCCGGAGGGATGTGCCAGGGACGATTGCTCAGACTCCTCTCGGTTTGTTTTATGGCCAGCGGACAAGGTGCCTGGCCCCAGCGTGCTCCTCCTGCCCCGGGGCTGCCAGCATCCCCCCCCTCCCTGGACTGTGAAGCCGCCGTGGCCCCCACCACGGCCGTGCACTGCCTCCCTTCATCCTGACATTCTCCAACATCCTTCCTGACTGAGCTTTGTGTCCAGCCAGGCTGAGACCCAGCCGGGGGGGCTCAGCCCCGGGCTTCCCCAGGCTCGCCCTGCCCCAGCGCCTTGGCTGAAGGAAATGAAAGGCAATGGGTTTTGCATGTTTTCTGGCATGAATTAAAACACTTAACTTGTGTATGTGTGAGTGTAAGTTTGTTTGTTCTAGCATTTGTGTAACTGTTAGCAACAGGTCCTTGGCCCAATGGATTGATCCATCGAGGTTTTCATCTTGCTTCAGTGAAGACTTGGCTTTGAGAAATACTAACTGTCCTTGTCTCACCCCTTCTCCCACCTCTGCCCTTCCCTTCCCAGTATGACCAGAAAAATTTGAAAAATGTTTCCCCCCCCCCCTTCCCTCCCTGCCCCCCAAGTACAATGCACTGGGTTTCTGTTCTCATCCATTCTTCTCTGGTTTTAGTGTCAGGGGTTTTTGTTTGGTTTTTTTTTTTTTCTTCAAACTTCTATATATAGAAAGGCTGTAAAATATCTAACTTTTCCCCCGCGCCCCCCCCCTCCCCCCACATCTTTCTGATTGGAGAGCATCCAGTCCTGCCAAATAATCGGCCATCCTTATGGGAATACCGAACAAAAAAAAAAGTACGAGTATTTTTGTACCATGTGTAATAAGGAAATATTTATGCATCATAAAGAATTTCTTGTGTGTTTGTGTGCAATTAATTATTATTATTATTAAAGAGAAATTGTAATCCTGTAAGATAAGTTAATGTTTAGTTAAAAGCTTGAAAGAGAAGGGTTGTCTTCTGTAACAATGATTCAGTCAGGCATAGTATACAAGAAATTGTGCAATTTTTGTTTTAGCATCTTCTTGCTTGGTATTGGAGTGCTTTAAGTATTATACGACCATGGCTGTCTTGCTTGTATTAAAAGATTTGAGAATAAGTTGCTATATAATTGCTGATCCTATGAGAATGTGAAACTGGATAATATATGAAATGCAACAAAAAAAAAAAAATATACCCAGAGGCTGCTGTGACTTCTTCTGTGCTCTGTTGTGTTTTCTTCTGGGGTTGGGTTGGGGTGCTTCAGGCTTGGTCTTTCCCCTGCTCCCCCAGCCCTGCCTGGAAGGATGCAGGCTGGTCTAGGATGCTGCAGAGGACCATGAATACGTTGGGGCATCTTCCCTCCTTCCCCATAGGAGAAGGGCAAGTCCTCACCTGCATGGGCATGTGTTGAAGGAGCTGTTGAGGCTGAGCTTTTGTGTATGCCCTCTCAGAGGCCTCCAGCAGCTTTTTTTGGGTGTTTTTGTTTCCCCCCACCATTTCTGTGCTTGCAGAGGCTGAGGGCCTCCGTGCCAGCGCTGTCCCTCTTCCCCCTGTGGTGCAGTGAGCAGAGATGGCCATAGAAGGCAAACATCCTCTGCAGCACTGTGCTCCTGGTGCAGGGTGCCCCAGCTGTGGCTGCTGATGTCTGCTGCTGGTCTTATCCATACCTGCTGGAGCAGCTGTGGGAGCTGCAGCCCCCGGCATAGGTGGCTGCCCCGGCAGGATGAAAGCAGGGCCAGGTGTTGCTGCAGATGCACTGGAGGCAGCTTGCTTAAATTCTAGCAGGGTGGCCTGGGGGTCCCCTCACTGTGCCAAAGGGGTCTCCTGTGGCTCAGTGGCCACAAACCTCTGTGGTGAGGTGCTCCTAAAGCCTTCCCATGCAGCTTCCCACTCCAGGGATCAGTGTTTTCCTCTTCCCCCCAGGGCTTCAAGGGCAGTGCTGAGCAAAGGTGAGGAGCAGGGAAAAAAAAAATAAGAAAAAGCAAAAGGCAGGTCTAAAAATAGCCCTGCTGGCCACTATGCCTGGGAACAGGCTTGGCTGAGTGCTGCTGCTTCAGGAAGTGACTTGCTGTGGGGCCACAGGCTGCCCAAGCCAGAGCAGCACTGCCAGCCCCTTCCCCATGGGATCTTCCTGCCTGTGGTCCAGGCAAACCTCACTCCTGCCCAAATCCCAGCTCCTGCAGGATCCATCCACATCTCGCAGCTCTGCTCACCTAAGCAGAAACACTCTGGAGAGCAGCAGGGCCTGGTGATGGAAGTGTGCAAGGTTTTAAATTATAGAGGAGATTTTTTTTTTTTAAAAAAAAGCCTTTAGCACATGCATTAACGTGGTCAGGCAATGAATAATTTATGCCTGGCTCTATTAAGCTTTTACACTGGGACCCATGCAACACGGCTCGCCTTGGAGCTAAAGTAGGTCACGTCTGCTCAGAGGGTCCCCGGGCGTCCCCCTCCCTGGCTGGTGCAAGCATGGCGCAGGCATGTGCACACACACGTGTGTGCTTGCTGCCTCGGTGTGTCTGTGGCTGCCTGTGCGTGCGTGCAATGCCCCTGCCCCTCCCAGGCTGCTCAAGCGTGTGTCCTGCTCAAAGGGAAACTCTCTGGGCAGTGATCTGGGGACAGCAAATGTCCCCAGTCTGTGGGTGGGATGAAGCTCCGGGGTGGAGAGAAGCTCTGGATGGGGCACAGCCTCATGGCATCATCAGGAAAAAGGGTGCAGGTTGCTGGCATCCAGGTCCTTTGGTCCTTGGCACTGCCAGGACCTGTCAAGCAGTGGTCATACAAGAAAGCAGCCAAAAAGAGATGAGATGACGTTGGGGCTGGCAGAAGAAGGAATAGGGAAAAAGGCTGGGTTTTGATACACTTACATTTCACATTTTACTGGAAATGCCCCCTCTCTTTTCCTTGTTTTGAAGGTGGGACAAAAAAAAAAAAAAAAAAAAAAAAATCCATCTGGGAATTTTCAGACCATTTTCTTCCAAAAGTGCTGTTCTCTGCCATGGCATGTGGTCGAGGCACTGCAGCAAGGAGCACTTTGGAAGCAGAAAATCCAGCTGTTCTGATGCAAAAAGATCTCTCGGCATGGCCGTGCTGGACAAGCTGCCACGGAGGTGGCCTGGGCCCCTGTTTGGACCGACGAGACATGTTCGCAGCTGGCCAGGGTGTCTTCAGGGGGGGGCAGATGCAGAACTCAGTCCCTGCTTGAAACCAGAGACATAGAAAAGGAGGCAGGTCACTTAACATCTGCTTTCATCTAGGGACTGGCTGGTCACAAGAGACCCCAGAGTTCCCATCTCCGAGGTCAGGAGCGCCTTGCAGTGCTGATGCCCACCTTGTGGTCCTTCATATTTTGCTGATGACTAAGGGTACCCAGATGCAGCGTAGCCGTGCGGGTTGCATGATCTGGTGCCTTCAGTCCATTCCTACAGGACGTGATGAAAACCAATTCAAATGGCTTCTGCAAAGGATCAAAATGGCTCCTGCAAACCTCGGCAACTTCCATCTGCTGGTCTGCACCGGCAGCGCAGGGAGAAGAGCCTCTGTCACCATCTCCTTTCCCCAAGGCATCCCCCCTCGCTCAGGCTGAAGCCTTTTATGGTTGAAGACCATTGATATCCTCCCAGTTGTTTGTCCCTTGGGCAGACACCAATGGCCACAACTGTGAGGAGACTCAGATAGCCCCAGATCCGTGCTGCCTCAGGCTTTAGCAGCTACCGCTCCCAGCTGACTTCTAGCTCACTTAATGTTGCTGGGATTTCCCTGGAAAATGTGGGTGGTCCAGCCTTATGAGGATAAGGAGCAGGTCTGCTGTGGTCAGGGACCATCACATGTACTAGCTCTGTGGACCCCCAGCCCCTGGCCAAATAAAATTAAGGGCCAAGCTGCTTGATGATGGATGAACTTGGCAGCACACCTCCAGAAGAAGCAGGTTTGGTTGGTGAGTGTATAAGGAGGCTTACCCAGGCCAGGAGCATCACCAGGGAGGCAGAAAGAGCTAGGAAACGATGGAGACCAAGCAGGGGGGAGAAAGCATGCTGTCTGCTTCTTATCTTGCATTTCCTTCTTGCACATGTTCCCTCTCATGAGTTTTGCTTACTTACAGGGCTCAGATACCACCACACTGTCTTACAGCCCCAAAAATACCTTTGCTCTCCCCCTGCCAACCAACCACCCTTAAATTATTCCCCAACCCAGCAAGAAGTCTGTAGAGACTTGGGAATGACACCCCAATACCCCAAATGGTGAGCATGGAAAGACACATGTGATGCATAATGGACTGCACGGGGGTCATATAGGTTTGTGGGGACAAAGTACACCCTGCACAGTAACTACTGGTGAAAGGTGAGTGGTATCAGAGCCCACCCCCAAAGCGACAGATCACAGCCCAGAGGGGCTTTGGGGGTCACAGTGCTGCTGTGATGGAATCCCGCACAAAAGCCTGTAATATTATAATGGTAAGTGGGTGGCCAGAGGGTTAGTAGTTGGAGTTACCTCTGTCCTGATTCAAAATTCAAAAATAGATGGGATCAGGTCAAATCCTCAAAGAATAAAACTTCTCTGAACCAATAAGGCTTTGTTATTTCTGATGATATGATGGAAAGGTCCTCCTGGTCTGTGTTGAGTCACAGCGTTAATAAGATGCACAGTACAGTGGGAAAGCCAGGAGGTGGCATCCCAGACCTGATCACACAAACCAGAACACTTTCCCAAGCAGGAACTTAACAGACGTTTGCAGCTCGGGACAGTGGAGAAAACATACATAGATTTGGTCCTGCACCTTCCTCTCCGCCTTGGGATGGGGACAGTGGAAGTACTTCAGACAAAAAAATCTTTGTATTAATAGAGGAAAATCTTTTTACTTTTCTGGTCAACTATAGCATTGTGACAAAAAATACACCGAATCTCAGTAGGCTTGCGGTCTATAGCCCAGCCTGGCTGTGGTGGGACCATCACCAGCATCGACTGACTCCGGCCATTGACTCGCGGCTTGGTCCGGCTGAGCCTGGGAAACCCTGGGGATTACCCTCTTCTGGGTGCCTCTCCCAGTGCATAGCTTCTGGTGTTACTTATCTAACTAAAAAAGAACAAAATATAACACTTTTGTGATGACATAGCAATGACACATTCAGCTCTTTACCAGGCACGAGGCAGTGGGAGCCACCCGACCTTGCAAGTGGGCTACCTGGTCCAGCTCTTTTGGCAAGTGAGGCTGAGGACTGAGATGGGTGGAAGCATCACCACCACCTGTTGAGGAATGATGGCAGAGGGTTGATGAGCATTGATAACATGCAGCTGTAGCCTTGCCTCGAAGGCAGTGCACGGACAGTAGAATCTGACCGACGGTAAAAGCCTTGTTGCAGCCTGACAGCTTGCTTGTGCTGCACCACCCCACGATGACGCTGGGTCAGACAGCAGATGGCACTAGGAGATTAGCTCAGGAAGATCTGAGCAGATCGGGATGCCTGGAGGGAGCAGAGGCCACCGCTGGACTCAGATCTCAGCCTGGCACAGGCTGTACGGCTGCTGGACAGGAGAGAACGGCTGCAGCATCCCAGCCTCCTGGGACAGGGAAACACCAGCCCCTGATAAAAACCTAGAATTGTCTTCAAATACATCCAGAACATCCTTCTCCCTTGGTCTGGGGCACACAAAACAGCAGAAATCCCAGCTTTTCCTCTGTGTGCAGATGGACTGGAGTGTGCAGATGGACAGTGTGTTTGAACTGCTACAGGAGTCCACAGCTCTCCCCTTCCCTCCATTTCCCATGGTCTCTAGGCACAACAGACTGAGCATGGTTAACCTGGTGGGCTTCATTGTGATTGAAACATTCCTTTCATCTGCCTCTGGGTCACAGGAGTGAGTGAGAACTCCTGAACCTCTCGTGGGGACCAACTCTTCACTCTGCTCGCCCAGGACAGGTGTTTTAACAGGCAAAGGGAGGACAACAGTTTGTGCCAACGTGTCAATGCCAAATGGCTGCTGCAGCAATTACTGACTTTGAGGGCATGCTGGTACCATGACCAACGTACTTTCATCTGTCCTTTGTCCTTTCACTGTTCTTGGTGTCCCGCTGAGGACTGGGTTGGTTGCTCAAGGGTCTGTGGGTGACAGCGTGGTCCCCCTCATGCTCTCTTGGTGAGGTTGGTACCTGCTGTCCTCTGCAGGTGCTTTCCCTTCTCTGCTGGCGAAGTCAGGAAAGCCAGCCCTCTGTCCACCACCAACTGAACTGATGCAGGGTGGGCTGGAGTTTCTCAGGAGATCTGCCAGCCCTGCCAGAAGGTGGACAGGGTCTGATCCGAGAGGCTGTCATGGGACCTGCCAGCCTTAGGGACAGGTGCTGGGGCATCATGAGCAAGGCTCCAGGCCATGCTACTGCCTGGTGTGTTTTTCCGCTTGGAAGCTGTGGATACTGAAAACAAGTGCTGGAAGTCCTCCTGCAACTGGCTTTTCTGCATGTTTCCCTGAGGCAGCAGGGGAAAAGCTATGCATGTAGGCCTGGACTGTGGTACCTAGTGCTGATTCTCCACAGGTGATATGGAGTTGCCCTGTATGGAGAAAGCACATCTTAGGGTCATTGATGACTTTCAGGTTACTGTGAGTTCTCAGCAGCCGCAGCAGTGGCTGTGACATGCATATGGCTTTCCAGGAGAGAAAGATGAAGGGAAGGAGTGAGCTTAGACGGCTGGGAGAGGCTGTCAGCTCTGCTCTGTCCACAGCACCCCTGGTTTCAACCTGAGCTGAATCATGCCCTGCTTGCCTCAGCGAGTGTCATCACTGCCCAGCTGCAGGAAGACCAAGTAGCTGCCACCTTCTCCCTTCCACGGACTGGTTCATCTCTGCCAGTGCTCCCAGGAGGCCTCTGCACTGCTGAGTGGCCACATGTGGCATTTTACAAGATGCCTGCTGGCGCAGGGGGATGCCAGCCAATTCATCCCAGCATCTTACCCTGGGGTCAGGCTCTGCTAGTGCAGACAACATGACCCGCAGGTGCCATCACTGGCCAAAGTCAACAGCAGTCAGCAGTGTTTCCATGTGCTTGGCTTGATAGGGCCCCTGATGGGCTGACAGACGGCCTGATAAGGCATCCCCACATTGCAGGAAATTTTGCGCCTTCACCCGCCTCCCTGCCAGTCACCTGCAGCCAGTGTTTTTGTTTTCCAAACCCAGACCTGACTGTAATGAGGAAATACAGCCTCTGTGCTGGAGGACCACCTCCTGAAAAAGCAGGAGTGAACCGTAGACAGTGGAAATGTCTCCCTGGAGTAGGTCTTCCTTTCCAAGATGCTGTGGCACAGGGGTGTGAGCATGTGTCCTTTCTGCTGTCCAGCAGATGCCCATGGGTTTGGGAAGCAGGTGTCACCTTCACCTGGAGAAACACACTCAGAGTCCCTGACCGGCTGTTGGGAGCCCATCACCCCCATAGAAGATCCCCACCACTTTGTCCATGAGGCCAGGCCACTCAAAAAAACACCCTTTTGGTTTTTATCCTCACTTTTGGATGAATGAAGACCAGTCATGATGAGGGCTTCAGGGACAAAGCAGCTGAGACCTTTGGGAATGGGAATCGCTGCTTGGCTGATTTGCCGGCTGCCATGCTTTCAGAAATGTATCCCAGGCTCCGAAAGGGTCTGGATACCATGGTTACAATATTTAGCAGTGCCCCTGCAGCTGTAATGGTTTATTTTTCTCCAACTAACCTAACTGGTCTTACTGACAAATTTATGTCTTGAAAAGAAAGCAAGTTGTTCCTCTAGAAACCAGTGCATTTATTAACCTCACCACCATCACAGCAGCTTGGTCTTTACAGGGACGTTAATTAAGAAGAGCACCTTCAGTCCCAGGGGCTCGTTTCTGCAAGAAAACCACTCCCAAACAAATCACTGACCATAAGTCATGACTAGCCTGTTCCTAAACTAGTCCTTGCATTTGAGTCCTGAGCTCATCAAAATGCTGATAAGGGCTAAACAGAGTAAAATATGATTAAAGTTTAATTGAACGCCTCCATTTTTGGGTTACCCTTCCGGTGTAGGCACTTAGACATGGGCTGGGAATCAGTAAGGAAATACTGCTTTTCCATGGAAGTTGCCACCTTTAGGTACATTGCCTTTTTTGCAGCAGTTTGGAGGAACTGGAGAAAAATATTTTTGGTTAGTGGATCAGCCTGGCTGTGCCAGCATCTTTCTGAAATGCAATAACTGGATTTCAAGAGATGCATCTTAAAATGACCCTTGATTGGCTTGAAATCAGCAGTTTGACATGGACCTCTTTTCTTAATATTAACCAACAAAAGGCTTACCTGGAAATTCCAGGGACCACTGGGTCTGTTGCCTTGGTTTCTTTTCTCAAAAAAATGTTAGTTCTGAAAAATTTGCCCTTCTTACAGATTGAAAGGTTACAAAGGCATCTCTTGGGAAGATGCACTGAGTTCATGTGATGGATTTGGCTTTGTTAAACAGATATGGGAAAGCTTATTTCCAATATATGTAAACAATTTTGGTGGTCGAATCTTAAAAACTTCTAGCATTTAACTAAGGCTAAAAATCCTTTCTTAAAATTTAACATTTTTAAATTGTTATTTTTTATTTCTGATGGAGAGGTCTGGTGTCTGGGGAATGACGAACCACGGCACCTTGGGAAAGGAGTGGGGGTGGGGGATTCCAGTTGGATACAAGGGAAAAAATTCACATTTGCATTCTTAACAAAGATTATTTATTGTTACAAACACATACACAAATCCAAAGCCAGTAAGCAAACTTTGGGTATCTGAAGAAAATATGTTGTGGCTAGAGAAAGGCGACCTCCCAGAGGTGTGTGCTTGTGTATTGTATCAGAGTAAAGCTGCAACACACAGAAGGTTCCTGAACTAGAAAGTGGAGGCAAACATTGGTGACACTCACAGAAGATGGTGTTGAGTGAGCCCTGGAAAAACCAAGATAGGTTTTATCACATTTTTCTGAGCCAGGACAGTCAGAGCTATGGACCTGCTGTTACTAGGAAAAGTCTTTGTCATGAATGTTGGGCCTGAATCATTTGCAGCTCCAAGGACAGAGAGGTACCGGCCAAAGTCAAAGACAAGATGAGAAACGGGAGAGTTGGGCTGAGCTGTAAAAACACCCCTGAGCCACCACATCTAATGCTTTTTGCAGTGGACTGAGGAAAATAATATTATAACCACTACCATTTAAATTCATGTATCTTCCTCCCAGTATAACCTCCTTGCATGGACAAGGCAGGATGTGAGGCAGTGTTTTGGGACAGTCGCAGGAGAAAACCCAAGTGATAGAGCACTGCCAAGAACTGGTAAGCAACATCATCTCCAGAGCCTGTGATGAAGGAGAGATAGTAGGTAAGAAATCTGCCTTCCTGATATCATGGAGCAGGGATGCATGCCCCTCCTTGGATGAGATGGTCCACAAAACCATCCCAGAGAGAAGAGAGGAACTGACCGGGGAAAACCAGCTTCACGTCAGGCCAGCAAGCCATGTGTGGTGTGATTCTCACTTGGTAACAGGTCTGAAGGGCAGACACTCCTCAGAAATGCAATTGGTATCAAGAAAACACTTGACAGTCCTTTGTTTCTACTTACAGAGATGTAACTTTGAGGTGTCCTGACTTGCCCACACAAATCTCACTGCTGCTTAAAGCAGAGCCTTAGAGTACACACGGGCAAAACTAACCAGCTCTGTGAAGGTGATGGGGCCAGAGAAATGCACACACCCATGTCCAGCACCTGAAATTGCTGTTAGACATTTCTCGGTACCTCTCCCTCCCTTGGGTTTTGGACAGACTTCCATATCCCTTCTCTCCGTCACCTGCATCACACTCTTTAATTCTTTTTCTAGACTCTCCTGCTACTGTGGATATTTCTGGTCACTATTAAAATGTGTGTTAACTCTTTGTGGGGGAAAACGGTCATCTGTTTTAAATAATTTTGAAAATGTTCTTCTAGCAAAGAGCAAATAGAAGCTTTATACCAGCACTGATGCTTGTGTGACTGAGACCGTTAGGAGTGAAGCTTGGACTAACAGATGACAACATGTTGTGCAGGAGAATATGTATTTTGGTAGGAAATGCTACAGAGACAATTTGGTTCTAAATAAGGTCATTGAAAATAATCTTATAAGAAGATGGATATAGAAAAGTAAAACGAAATACACAGAATGTATTTTTCTCATTTTAGGACAAAAACTCCTCTCTGTGTCATTATGTGTTTAAATCCAATTTTTCTTCATAACTGCACAAAGATCTCCAGCAGAGAGCAGAAGCTGAGCTGGTGAGTCAGGCACATTGCACAGGCCTAGGACATGCTTGACTTACACAGAAGTGGCCACTCTAGATATTTTCCACTGTGAAAAAAATACAAACCTAAAGGACTGGATTTCATTTGCCACAGATGAGTACTCTGAAACTGCTGCAGGCAATTCAGTTCGTCCCTGTGACTCATGCTGTTCCTGGCCTTGCTCTCATTGCTCCTTGCTTGCCCCAGCAGACCAGAACCAACCCTCCTGTGTGAGGCTCATGCACTGCAGTGAAGGCTCTGCCCTGGAGATGCTCACCCCAGCACCAATGGTAGCAACGTGCCTGGGCAGGTTCTAGAAGAGCTGCAGGGGCTAGAGGAGGTGGGCGCTGGCAGAGGCTGAGTGCCTGGGTGGTGGTGGTGAACTGCGCAGGTTTGCTAGGTGGTGTTGTTGCCCAGCTGCCATCTGGCTCGTTTGCTGTCTCGAAGCAGCCTTTCCACTTCAGCCCAAGGAAAACAGCAGGCCCAGCTCATAGCAGCAACAAAAAATACCTCTGCTTCCTTCCTGGAGGGGAGGACCCTCCTCCACCCATGGGACCACACCTGGCCTTTCCCTTTGAGTCATTCTTGCCTGCAGCGAGACTGGGTTCCTCTCCTCTTCCTCAGCTGAAGTCTTTTGGAGTATTCCAGCAGTGAAGGAGGGCCCCGGGCTGATTCACAGCTCAGAGAAACCATTTTCTTCCAACCCAGCAACTCCTCTGCATCCTGAGGTTCTTCCTGGCCTCACTCCTCCAAAACGATGCAGTTCCCCTTCCCTGCCACCTGTTTCCCAGCTAAGAAACACAATCCTGGTTATGTCCATGTCGACTTGGACTGCAGCTAAGAGCTATCGTGGGTGCCAGCCTTGCTCCAGGCTGTGCCCCGGCCATGAAGTCTCTGTGTGTGCACTAATCCTGCAGGACTTCTGGCTGAAGAAGTTGGTAAGCAAACTGTTAACTACAGAATTGACACAAGGCTCAGGCAGGAAACACCTGCGTATAAAACCCCTCTGCTAAAGTCCCAGCCAGAAAACAAAGGATCGTCCTATTGAATGGCAGGTCCCGTGGTAACAAAGGCCTAAGAAATCATCTTTATTGCCCTTTTGGATCCTTCTCCTGCCTCTCACTGGTGATGGGCACGCAGGCATCCTTACCACATGGGTTCTTGGCAGGGCTGCGGGAATATTAGACAGATGCAAGCTCCAATGCCTCCAACAGGCTCGCTGTAGGCTTCTAAGCTAACTGCCAGGATCACTGTCCAGAAGAAGCCATGGCCAAGGCAATGAAGGTTTTTGGAGGACAGCTGAACGCGGCCTGTGCTTGGTTTAACTGAGATTTGAATGGTACTGTACTCAAGTCTAAAACTATGTTTTCTCTACCGCCAATATGTTATGGCTTTTGTGCAGTTCTGAAACACCTCACAGAGAAATGCGTAATTGAGAGCAACAGGTTTGCACCTGAAAATAAGGGGATTAGTGATGTCATACTTGTGGCTCCATTTCTGAGTTGAGCTAATTGCATTTAAAAGTTTTTAATGTAATGGTTTTCCCTGCCTCTGAGGCTACTTAGCACAGTGCTAGCTGCACAAAGCCACTTGTAAATATCCAGTTCAGAGGAACCAAAAGTGCACTTTTGAAACACCTGACAACCACAATGACAAAAATGTCAGAAAAATAAATTCTTTCCCCCTGAATTGTTGGCAGAGGCTGTCATGGACAACACCGTAAGAATACCTGTGTGCAGAAATGAGCAGACAATGCCAGCTATAGGCATGAGCTGCAATGCTCTCTCAAGTTTGTTTTCTGAAGTAAGTCATGAGCAGGTAACAAAGACACGGAGCATCTCAGACTCCACAGGTGGCTGCCAACATGTTGGTGAAAATTAGCTTTTTAACAGCTGCATCCACCCATACGCATGTAAGAAACGGGTAGTGACTGCTAGTTGCGTGGCTGATGTGATGGTGATAAGCAGAAGCAATGGACTCAGCTGTGGGAACATAACACCCTGCAAGAGATGGGTTTAACATTCAGTCACGAAGCAGCTTCTCTAATAGACCAGCAACTTCCAAATCAATCACTGCTTTGTAAGAGAAAAAAATCAGAGTCAACTCAGGATTCTCATGTGTAAGCCAGCTGGTATGTTGGAAAGAAGGAGGGAATGAACAGACCATACTTGGCATCCTAAAGACCAATTAAGAATCTACAGGCTGCAAGTTAGGGCCAGACTTGACATCTTCCTGGCCTCTTTCCATCTTAGCGCAGGTACATAAAGGATGGCCATCTGCCAAGGGTTAAAACAGTAGTTGCCGTCCTGTGTCACCAATCCACCAAACAAGTCTGATGTTGCCTTTAAGGGGTTTCTCAAGGCATCACCCTGTTTCTTTCTCAGACCTGGGCTTTTACATCTTGCCAGGGCATGTTGCAGCCCTGAGTCAGCCAAACCCTTGGTGTGGATCTCAGACTTCTCAACACCCCACAAAGATTGCGAGCATAACAAACCCAGGTATAAACTAGAACAGATCACTTTTCAACTAAAAGGAACTTGAAGTAGCAAGGCTGGAATAGAGAAACAAGAAGTTTATAAAATTTTTACTCCAGCATTGTGTCCTTCCAGGTGTCCTTGCTTCTGGACTTGGGTTTAGTCAGCTCCGTGGCTTTGAGCTCAACTGTGTGTGAGGCCATTGGTCCTTCCCCATCACCCAACGTCTGCTCCCTGCTCCTCCTCGCAGCTTCTTCTGGAGATGTAGCTTCCCGTCTCCTTGTTCTATTACTCCTGGGCTTTCTCCCTAGCTGGACTCAGCTGCTCCCCAGGAAAGGAGCCAACCAGTCATTGCTTTCCTAAAGGAACACGATGTGCAAAATTAGAACAAGCAAATTACACTGGGCTGAGAGCTGTTTGGGCGAAGCCTTGCAGCTGTTAGAGTGGTCTCCAAAGCAAGTTTTGGAGTAGGATGTATCACCATGCATGTGCAGGTCAGTTCAGCCATGCAGCAGCTGACAAGTCACAGCCCATGAATGCCTTCTGCCACTGGGAGAAAGTCTGTAGCCCACATACTGAAAAAAGCTGAGCATTCATCAGTTGCAGTCCCACTGGTCTTCAGGTGGGTGCAGAAGAGCTACCTTGTATTCCAGCTGACAGCCTAACATCTGTGGCTTGTGGCATAATGGGCTCCAGCCCATGCTCAGCGCCGGCACGCTAGGCTGCTTTGCAGCTCAACTCAAGCCAGCTTCCCATGCTCAGCCTCCTCCTTCAGCAGTTGCTTTTCCATTGCATTTCTGAAGGAATGTCATTTGTACACGGACACTGGGCTGGTCATGCCAAGCCCAGCGTGCCTTTCCAACCATGCCTAGCTCTTAGTTATCTGTATCCAAAAGGATGCTCTACATCATTCCTGCTGCTCACAGTCTAAGGGTGAGTATGCAAATCCTACATACCATTCATAAAAGTAAGGCATAGTCTCCTCTACCTCCTAATACAAGCACCTTAGAAAAAAAGTCAGCATTAGATGGAACAAATGCATAAAAAAGCCAATATGAGAGTTCATCAGCTTCTCATCTCCAGAAGTGTCCAGAAAAGAATGTGGGAACACTAGGAACATCAGAACATCTCATCATGGTGGTTCCCAGAAACTGGAGATACTCCAAGACTGTCTGAAATGACACTGTTGAACCACACTTGGATGGAGAAAATTTAATTAACTGTCCCTTATAGCCTGGTAAAGAACCATCCAAGACTGAAACAGCAGAGGTATTTTGCAGCCCTCAGCCATGTTGAGTAGCATAAAAGGTACACTGAGGTCTGCGGACTCGCCACCTCTTGCAGAGGAGACAGGAAGCCTGCCCAATGGCTGTAGGTGACAAGGCCAGGAGGAACAAAAAGGGCAAGCCAAGGGAGAAGTCTGGCAGGAGTGGAGAATGAGGGAGTGGGTAACTGCAAGAAGAGATGCTTACTGTGTGGGTGTTGGCCTCAAGGGCAAGGAACCGGGCTGCCTGTAACTCTACATAAGACCCCAAAGGGGCAAAAGAGTTGAGAGGAAATAGAGAAGGAGGCCTTACAGCAGAGGAGGTTGTCAGGAAGGAAAGGGGAAGAGCTTCTCCAAGGGTGAGACCTGGAAGGCTGAGATGTTCCTAGTGTTCCCATGTTCCTTTCTGGACACCTCTGGAGGTGAGAAGCTGCTGAACTCTCACATTCTGGCTTTGTTATGCATTTGTTCCATTTAATGTCAACTTTTTTCTAAGATGTTTGCATTGGAAGGTGGCAGAAACTATGCGTTACTTTTATTAAAGATAAGTAGGACAGGCCATTCCATGGGAATGGCCATTTAGACAAGAGAGGGACCAAATGGAAATGTTTCCTCTGTGTCTGAAGATTTCAGGTGGGAAGTGATTTTGTGATCTCAATGGGTTGCTCCCTCCATTTGGCTGAGATGCTCCTCAAGTCATCAGCAGTTTGGCCAGCAAGCAAGAACCACATAAACACTGTTGTTAGAAGATCCACAGCCTTTGGAAAGGAGGAGTTTATTTTGGCCCCAAATCCTGCTATTCTCATCTGTAAGAGAGGTTTCTCTGAGTCCTTCTGATGCTTCAGGAACCAGAGTTTTTTGCAGCAATTAGTCAGACATAAGGTGGCACCAGGGTTTGTTCATGGTTGTTTGATTTTAGAGCAATCTCTGGTTACTTTTGCAGAAATACATGTCATGAGGTGTTCTTTGCTCTAAATATCCATCTGGTTTGGAGCACAGACTGGTACTGCCACAGCCCACCCCAGTGGTTACTGTACATGACGTTTGGTCAATCTTTTCCCTCCTTGGGAGGGGAGCAGAAAGAATGTCAACACATTTTTATTAACTTCCCAAACAAACCTTGAGGGGTAGGGCAACAAACTAGCGCCTAGCTTCCTTGCTGAGCTTGAAGTTTTTGTTTCCCTGTGTTTCCTCATCTGTTGAGGGGGTGTGGTTTATGATTCATTCCACTGTGCTTAGTTATTGGAGACATGTTTAAAGACATGTGGGGTTTTTTAATAGTATTCCTTCATACTGCTGGTGTTGAACTTAGCGGTGGATGGCACAGGCATGGATTAGATACGGCTATAAAACTAACAACTGCCTCCAGTCCAGCGCTGCTAGTGCTAAAAAAGGCCAGGCTTTTCCAGGAAACAAACCTGGGGAATGACCCGCACAAGAGAGAGGCCAAGTGCAAAACCTTCATCTCACCCAGAGCCTATCTGGGAGTATTGATCCCTGCTGAGAAGTACCTGGACCTTCCACATAGCCTGATACCTGTACGGAGAATCTTATGCACTATCCAAGTTCTGTGGCTGCTCCTCACAGCTGTGTCTGTTTCCACCACACCATAGTCCAGGGTCCCTTCTCTGCCTTTGGGCCCCCCTGTGGCTCATGTTTCTCCAGTTACTGATCTGCACCTCTCACCAAGCCCCACTTGTTTAGCACTCTGTTGTCCCATTTCTCTGCTTCACTCACAATGAGCTTTCTGCTCTTGCAGCCGATCCCCGAGCTAAGAAACAGTTGCCCCAAAACCAGTCTCATCTCTCATGCACGGATCTATCAGGGTCCAGCTGCCCATGAGGACTTGGTGATTTCAGAGAGGGCTTTATTATGAACTTAGAAAATCATCCAGGCAGCTTTTCTGTCCTTCCTTCATCAAAAGTCATGGTCCTTTCTTATGGAAAAGCAGAAATACTAGAAGCCCAAAACATCGGCTGTTGACTGCCACAGACCAAGTGAGTCTGGACCAAGCCATCTCTCTGGGATTGAATATTATTAGTACCATGTGGCTGGGTCTTAAACCATTCTGGAGTCAATGGTGTGTGACAAGTTGCAGAAAAAAAACCAGAAAAAAGCCAGAGACATGAACAAGATAATAATGTTTATGCAGACAGATGGCTTCAGGGTGGTACACAGAGAAAGGGATGCTGCAGTGGAGGGGAAGTAACATCACTGACTGCTTGATTTCACCTGCATTCGTGGAAGCGGGACTTTGAGTGTACCCTTCCAGAGGGGTGTTGGAAAAGTTGGTCAGCTGCAAAGTCCAGAAGAGGGTCACTAAGACTGGAGTACCTGGCATATGATGATATGCTGAAGGAGCTGGATTTGTCTCACAGGAGAAGAGAAGGTTTCTAGGAAATATAATTGCTGCCACCACTATAACTGCCTCAACTACTAGGCACTTCTGCAAAGGTATAGAGATCTGCCACTGTCCGACGGCTTAGCAGATCTGGCTGAAGAGGGGTGTTTCTGGGCATGCGGAGAGGGAGTTAGTCATAGAGTAAAGCAGAGTTTCTCTGGGTTGTGGCCCTGGCCTTGTAACACTAAACTCCACCAAACTATCTTGGGTGACTACATGGCACTTTGCACCCTACCCTTGCGCAGCCTGCAAGCCTCTTGGCTGACTCATGCTACTGCGTAGGTGGGCTCGGGATAATCCCAAGACGGATACACAAAAAATTAGGTGGACAGATGCCCCAGCACTGGCCACACAAGATCCACTGATGCCATTCAGACAAAGCTCATTTGCAAAAGAGGTTATTTGTAAATTCTGTATTTCTGAGAATAGACATGCTGTGCAGGGGTGCTCTTCAGCCACCAGACTTCTGGTCCTGCCTCAGGCTTGGGGACAGGACAGACCTAAGTGGTTGATGTGAAGGTACAGCCACCTCTCCCAGGAAGGTGGAATGCACATGCCTTCATGCTCTAAAAAGCTGGCACACAATCGCTAAATGATTGTCTCACAAGGAGATTTTAAATGATTCCCTGAGCTGCACTCTTCTGCAGAAAATTGCATTCAATATTGACTGATGGGATTATATTTAGTGTGGTGTCTAACCAGCATGCAAGGATGAGGAAGTCAGCAGCTGAGGATGGCTTCTGAGGAAATTACAAATCTGAGCTATGCAAATAACTACGTTTGGTGGTATGCACATGCGGGGATGGTGGAAGGTCTTGACCCAGAACAGAACAGTGTTGCAAAAATTTATAACCAGCAGCCACAAAGTCTCCCAGGATCTTCTTCTGCCTTCACCTGTCTGGGTGGGTGAGTGGAAATGTTGGATCCCAATATATTCCTGTATCTGTCTTCCCAGTGGAGCACCCTGTGAGGTGCTCAGAGGAAAAGAAGCAGGAGCAAGCTCTGTGGTCATGCACTCAAAACCCCAAAAGTGCAAAGGAACGGTTTCTGGGGCCATGAGTAAATACTTAAAAATAAGGATTGTTGATATTTTGAGCTGCATCCCTGATGACACATTCAGCAGCAGAGGCTTTCTTTTTTGGAACAAATCCTCTCAAGATAAAATTGTCAGAGGGCTTGTCTCTGCAGGGAGTTGATATTTAAAAATAGAACCTGGTGTTACTATTTCAGAATATAATTGCCCACACTTAGAGCTGTTTCATAGGATTATTGAACTTCATTTGCAGACTTAATCTGAATCTAGGTCTGGTGGCCATGACCTACCTTACACAGCTCTAACACTCATGCTCACTTTGATTTGGAGGTGAGATAAGGCCGTCACAGGATGGTGGCTTTATGGGTGAGATGCTGTTATGGCATCTCTCTTCGGGAGAAAGATATTATTACTGTGTTGTTTAATTTCTTTTTCTAACTGTTGTCAAAGGTGCTGGCAGATCTGCACAGGCACCTTAGAATTTTCTGCGTAAACTTGGGAGAAAACATTTGCTCTCATTGGTCAGAAATACAATTGCTATGCTGGGATGGGCAAGAAGCTTCAGAGGGACCCTGCTGAGGTGACACCACCTCCCAGACAAATACAGAAATCCTTCATAGGTTAAATAAGGGGAGGGGGATACAAGTAGTTGCCTCCAGTGTAAGTCCTGCTTGAGCTGTGCATGGAGATGCAGAACTCATGAAGGTGGTGAGATTAGGCTCAGGCCCCTTGGGTACATTTTGGACCAGGCAGAGGCTTGCACTGACATCTGATGCTTACAGCAGATATTTGGCTGCTCCACACAGGGCCTCCAACCCAACACTGCACCCGAGGCTGCCCTGCCACATGGGACTGCTGAAGGATCACTGCAAGGAGCCTGGGGTCCAAAGCACTGCCCTCACCCTCCACAGCGAACTGGTGAGTGTGCATCCTGTGCCCATTGCCTTTTGTTTTGGGGAAGCTCCTCCTCCAAGATAGGGAAGTGAGTCCCCCTGAGGTCACGCCACACTTCTCCTCACCTGAAATGGTCCAGAGAGGTGTTTCATAACTTGTAAACAAGGAAAATACATGTCGAGTTTGACTGCTGTAAGTGAACTGAGTTACAGTCATGTCAACAAAGAACTTATATTCTTACCTAGCAAGACAACAATGATCCTGATTATTGGCTAAAAAGGCAAACATGTATCTTTGTTGAGCTAATGCAAAGTGGAACTGTTCTGGTGATAAGGCCTGATTTGTAAGGTTAACTTGTTATGACATGATCTTTATAGCACCACTATTGCATGCTTGAAGGAATGTGAATGACCTCTGTGGTCACTACAAGTTGGATTCCCATAAGCATAAGTGAAAAATAAATGAATGCGCAACTAAGTCCTAAGTATGTTTTGTTTAAAGCTGTCTTTGGTTGGGAGTCAAAAGAGCTTGCCAGGCAGTGCTGAAGACAAACAAAGAGGAATGGACCATGGCAAAAAACTTCAAAACTTCTTTTAAACAAGGATCTCACAGAACTTGTGGTGGCTGGTGAAGTCCTTGTAATCTTGAAGCAAGGGCAGACCAAGTCTGCACACTGGAGCTAGCTGCCAGGCAGCAAATACTGGCAGAGAAAACACAGATGGAAAATATGAAGTGGATTTGATCCAGAAGGAAAGCTGGAAAGAGAAGGGGAAGAAACTGAAGACGCAGTGCTGACAGTCATGGCAGGGAGCAGCAGAAGACCTGAATTAACCATTTCTCCTGCCCCAACAAAAAGACATTTGTCTGCCCAAACACTGGCAAGGAACTGCTTTCCTCCCCATCTCGCCGCAGGGCAGGAGCAGAGGCTGTCTGGCCACAGGGCCATGTTGGATAAGGGCATTGCTGTGCCTTGAGAGGAAGAGCCAACACCATCAGTTCTTCCTGGGAGAGAAGGCAACAGAACCAAAGCACTTCAAATCTGCCACCTCACCCTGTCAAGACAGTGACACCCTGGGCACAGCAGCAGCCCGAGGCTGGGTTCTTCAGAGCATCTCCTGGTGTGGCAAAGCAGCACAGAAGCCACTTTTGCAGAGGTGCAAACAGGTGCCTTGATAAAACAAGTGCATCCAGGAAGAGATGGCCGTTCCCTGTCTTTCCGTAATTTGCAGAAATGCAAATATTCCTGCTTCATCTACTGAGGCAGTGGATGCAGCAGGAATTGGACTGCTGTGTAAACACTGAGTAAAGGAGTTTTGTCACAGTTTCCCTCACACATGCTCCTTCCCCTGCCCTCAGAGTAACCACAGGAGTGGCTCACAGCCACCAATTCAATGCTGACTCCAACTCGAATAAGTATTGTGAGGAATGACCCAGGAGAAAATAAATGCATCAGCCCTCATCTGCCTGGAAGGTGAAACATTTTTGCACGGAGGAAAGGAAATTCATAGATACTCCCATTCATGCAAGCAGGAGGAAGTAATATTACACG
Source organism: Falco cherrug (assembly GCF_023634085.1). NCBI lineage: Eukaryota > Metazoa > Chordata > Aves > Falconiformes > Falconidae > Falco > Falco cherrug. The sequence continues at coordinate 366,647 of NC_073703.1, read as the reverse complement.
TGCAGGCTATTTTATCTGGTTCTGGCAACTTTGCATGACATATCCTGCACATTTTCTGTTTTTCCAAGGAAGTCAAGCTTAGAAAACTTTCAGCTTCAGAACACTCTTAGGGCTGGAGCGGATAACCTTCTTGAGATCTGCCAGCTCCCTTTGGGTGGAAAACCTCTTACCCCTGAAACCCATGACCCCTGAAATCTTGGGCTTTTTCCCCCCAGTAAGCCATTCTCACAGCTGAGATATCCACATTCCAACAATGCTGCATCCAGCTGGGTCCTTGCAAACCCACGGCCTCACATTTTATTGTATTTTAGTCGAAGTGCACAGCACCATGCTGCCGCCAGCTTCACACCAGTGCCGGTTTGAACTGAGCCACTCCAGCTGGCACGGCAGCAGCACGCACCCGTGCAGACACGGTGTGAGAGGGAACAGGGCCCAGTGGCACCCAGTTACGCTCTGAAAGGCCGGGACGGCTGTGGCCGTGCCCAGGCGCGCCCGGCCGGGGTGGGCTGCAGGGAGCGCAGCTGGAGCTTATTCACAGGCGTTGCCGGCGGGTGGGGTGGGGGCTTGGCGCCGGGGCCTGCTGGGCCCTGGTTGCCTTGCCGGAGAGGCCCGGCCTGGCGGGGGCCTGTGAGCTGGAGCCTGCCCCTGCCCGCTCCATGCCGTGGGGGCGGCGCCGGGTCTGGCGCGGCGGGCAGCCGGGGTCAGAGGGGCGGCCCCACCGCGGGAAGTCCCACCGCCGGTCCTTAGACCCGGGCGCCGCGCCGTGCCGCGTCGAGCTATGGCGGCGCCGGGGCAGAACCTGGCTGTGGTGGTGCGCCGAGCCGGGGAGCTGCGCCTGGTACGGGCCGGGGGGAGCGGGCCGCCCCGGGGCCGCCGCGGCGGCCCGGCCCGGCCTGGCTCGGTTCGGCTCGGCTTGGCGGCGCCCGGGCGGAGCGGGCCGGGAGCAGGGCCGCGCTTGGCGGCGCTGCGGGCCGGGGGCGGCGGGGGCGGCTGGGCCGGGGGCGGCGGGGGCGGCTGGGCCGGGGGCGGCGGGGGCGGCTGGGCCGGGGGCGGCAGGGGCGGCCGCCCAGCGCCGGCCGGGCCGGGGTCGGGGGGAGCCGGGCCAGGCCGGGCCGCCCCGCCGCGCCGGCAGGCAGCCAGCCCCCCGCGGGGCCGGGAGCCCGCTGGGGCTGAGCCCCCGGCACCGAGCAGCGGGGGGGGCATCCGCCCCCTCGATCCCCGCCGCCGGTGCCGGGTCAATGAGCTGAACTGGCCCCGGGCGGGGAGCGGGGAAGGGCAGCGGGCGCCCCGCGCTTGGGGGGCTGAGCACTGGGGCAAAGCGTGAGCCCCGCGGCCCAGGGGCACCCGAGCCCCGAGGGGGGGAGGACCCGCGCTGCGGGGCGCAGAGCCCGGCACAGGGCGGCCCCAGTGGACAGAGCCGCAGGGCGGGCTCGGGGGGCAGCTGCTGTACTCCGCGGCGGGGCTCTTCGCCTACAGCGGGAGCTTCAGCCTGTCCTGCTGCTCCGACTGCGGACGCTGGGATCCTCCCGGGTGCCGGGATCCTCCCGGGTGCCATGGTCGCAGCGCTGCTGGGGATCGGCGTGTGCCAGCTTGGCGAGTGCCAAATCGGGCAGGGAATATTTACAGGGGCAAACATCGGCAGGCAACGTTCTGTACAAACAGCGGCAGGAGGGCTCTTAGGAACACGTAGACTTTGGATACTGCAGCAGCTCATTTGGGGGATGATTGTCAGGGAAGCAGCAGATTTGTTATGGTTCTGGCGTGGCTCAAGCGACATGTGCCACAGGCTAAGCGGTGCTCACATGGGCGGTTCCTGCGTGGCTCCCAGCCACCTTTGGTATAACTGCTATCTCACTAGAGGCAGCCTGGCTTCTACTAGAAGTAAAAGGCATCGCCACAGTGAATGAGAATTGAGATGGTCCCTCTAGCTCAAGAATGTGTTTCCAAACCCCTGTAATTTAGAAAGGTGTATGAGAGCGTTGAGGGTGGCTGCTGGCTCCATTCTGTCTGTATTGCTGATCTCTAGGTTGGCTTACGCCCACATGTGTAAGTTTCCCTTGGGATATTTGTATTGCTGGAGACCTCAGTGGTGGTCCTCAGTGCTTCCCTGGCCTCCTGTACTGGCAGCCCCTCAGAGTGGGATCCTCCTGGGCTTCTCTAAAGTTTCTTCACAACAGTGTGAATGGCACTCATTGCATTGCCCCACTGATCACGTAAGGAGTCTAGGCAGAGAACTCCCAACTTGTTACATGCATTTTTCATACCTAAAGTTAGGTGAGATCATCTTGCCTGTAATTCCCACACCTTTCTTGATTCCTGTGGATGTGTTTCCTATGGGGAGGGTCACTGTGGCTTCAATAGCTGGCCTGTGTTATGCAAAAATGTATTGGCTTCATTTTTGTTGACTCTCCTCTGGGTCTTAGGTGGTTGCCACAGGCTCCAAGTTGCTGCCCCTTGAGGATTTATTGGTTTTTATGGATGTACATACGCTCTCTTACATGTCTTCTTTCACAAAAAACATTGGCTGCATTTCCTTCACATCCTCGGTTACACCAGTTGCTGTCTCTGACCTTTTCAGTGCAGAATGGGCAGTGAGCAGAACATGCATTCTGAAGTACTTCGGGGTCTACCACTTTGGTCACTCACAGTTTTCTACAAATCAGGCTGGAGGGTTCAGTTTCCACCAAGAGGACTGGGTTTTGGCACAGCTGTTATTGAAAGAAAAGTGTGTTTTTCTGGGCTGAGGAATGCCACATACACATTTTCAGCTAGAAGTTGGCTTGCTTTATCTGTCACCATGTTGTGCTCAATCCCTTTGAGACAGCCAAGGTGGTCTGTACCTCTGGTGTGTTACCAGACTGCATGCTTACTGGCCATTTTCTGTATAAGAGTTTACATGTAGATCAGCTTCTTTTAAAAATAATGCTCTGGTCTGTGTCCTTAGTGGGGCAAAACAAACACCCCACATAGAAAAAATGCAGATAGAGTTCTGAGCATTGAAAATTTCAGTAGGTTGAGTTGTGCTTGATTTGCACTCCAGTCAACAGTTTGGGCCATCCTGCCCACTTACAGCACCAATTATTCAGCAGGTATTTTAATGAAGTAGTGCTTTGACAATGTATTTTCAGAATTTCTCGTACAAAGTATGAGTTGAGAAGTATGCTGGGGTTGAAAATGTATTTAATTAGCTAAAATGCAAAATGGTGTTCCCCCAAAGCAGGAAGGGATACCCTGCTTTCTCAGCAGTACAGGAGCAGCAAAGTCTGGTCGTCTTGTTATGTAGCAGCTTCTAACAGGTTAACTGCTGAAGCTGCTACATGGAGGACTGCTATAAAGTGATTGCTCATCTCTCAAATCCAGAGAGCAGATTTCTTGCTAACTGAAGATGCTCTTGCAAGGTAAATAACCGACCATGGGCTCACTAATGTGTATGCACCAAATTTCTGAAGAGGAACTGGGTGAATCGAAGGTCTGCTCAAAGGCCTTGTGCCCGCTTTTGGGCTGTGGGTAAAAGGGTCTAAAATGCACGAAAATTTGAGCAGCAGGTGGATTATGGAGAGTTCATTGTTAGCACTAACTACTTTGGTGCAGGTTTTCTTAGGCACATGATCTTAGAGGTGGGTGCTGGATGGTTATCGTACTGTCATGATGTTGTAAAACCCAACAGAATTATTCCTTTGCCTTTTGAGACAGCTGAGGGAGTTCAGTGAAGGCAAAAGGTCTGCAGACCCTTTAGGTGGAAGGGTGACTTGAGGCCAAGTGACTACTTTTATAATTCTGGTTTTTGTCATTCATCCCATAAAGAGGTGTCATACTCATTACAAGAGGATGTGACTTTAAATGTGATTTACAGTAATGTTTACAATTGATGTATACATTGGTTTATTATTATGTAGTAAAAATATAATAATAATAATATAAAAATTGTAATACTAATGCTTTATAGAAATTAGAGGTTCGGAATCTTCCTGGTTACAGAACGTGAATTTTTTTGTCTTTTGGTGGGATGAAGGATTCAGCTGAAACTTGAGTGAGGCTGTTCCAGGGCAGGAAAATTTAGTATGTGGCTCTTTTCTGGGCAGGGAAAGGCAAAATAATTGAAGAGAGTGCATTTACAGGCTGGCTGTGTGCTCACTTATAATGGATGCTCACGCTACTTCACTGCAAAAGCAAAATTAGGTGAGCTTAGGGAGGAAGTGTGAACTGCACGTTGTTCTTGCTCCTTGTTGTACAGCAGTGTCTTGCAGAGCAGACAGAACCAAAACCCTGATCTGTTTGTGGATTTACCTGAGCTAACCTGGACTGACTTTCCATGAGGTACTCCCATGGCTATGCACAAGCGGCTGAATGCTTTTTTTTTTCTTTTTGTCCATAGGAAAACCGTCCAGTTCCGGAACCGGGTCCCAATGGTAGGTCTAGAGATGACTGCTTCTGTCTGCTTTCTTTGCTAATCTCTTTCTTTTCCTATTCTTTTTTTGCTACTCCTTGGTTTTATAAAGAGGTCATATGTTTCTGAGAACATGTAACACAATCCAAAAAATGAGTGCTTGGCTAAACCAGACAATGCTGTGTTTCCACTTAAGGAAGAATTGGAGCAGTCACAGATCCACCCCTTTATCTGGCTTTTGTTTGCTTCCTGTTTCATCAGTTCATGTATTTCACATTAAACATGTTAAATGATCTTATTGCAGGACTAAATATTAATAGGCTAGGCCAATAGAAATTTGATTCACTGATTTTCCAAGGCTGAAATCATAGCTTAGGGAGAAGGAAAAATTAAATGGACTTGCTCATTTATTCTTCCTCCAGTAATAGTCATGCCCCTCTTGGATTGTATTAGCTCTTGTTGACAGGGGTCTTACCATATTTTAAGTTTTACTGTTTTGTAAATCCTTGTATAGTTTTGTATTTTAGCAGGTGTCTCATGAATATGCCATCCATCCTAATGCGTGCATGTGCAGTTCTGGTACATGTATTTACTGCTAGTAAATTCAGATGTTTCAGTGCTGGCTTGGCCTTTATTGTGGGGCACAGAGGCAGTACATCTGTCACTTTCCCAGTGCCTGAGAAGTTTTTCTGCAAGAATCTTTCTTCTTTTTCTGGCAGAGGTCCTCCTGCGGATGCATTCTGTTGGGATCTGTGGGTCTGATGTTCACTACTGGCAGCATGGTCGAATTGGGGATTTTGTCATGAAGGACCCCATGGTATTGGGGCACGAAGCTTCTGGGACTGTTGTCAAAGTGGGATCAGGGGTGACTGATCTGAAACCAGGTAATTGGAATCAAAACTGTCATTTTATTAGTTTTCCTGCTAGTCAGTTCCTGAGAATGTGTTGATAACAGGCTGTGCTTTTTTGTTAGGTAAATTTATCTCGTGTTCTGAGCTGTGAATTGCAGTGTGACCTGCTCCTTCAGAGAGTGTCACTGTACTGCTGTTAACCACACAGCTTCACCACTGTAGTGGTATTTCTTAGGAATGCAGAGCAGTGTGTATGCTGGTACAAGGTGCCTTCTGAAGAAGCTGGATGTTCAGCTTCAGAAACCATGTATGTTGCTCTTGCCAGCAGCCTGCTGTTGATGTTTCTTTGCCATGTGTGCTCTTGAAGGAGCAAATGACCTCCAGCAGTGGAAAGAGTTCACTGGAGCAACTGTACTAGGCCCCATAATGTGACCTCTACAGTTCAGTATGCTCATGAATGCCCTAGAAAATGGGCTGAGCAGTGAATTTTGCTAAGTTTGCTGGTGATAGCAACTTAGGCAGGGTGGAGAGAACATGGGAGAGCTAGCAAGAGTTACAGAGAGAACTTAAGGGTGTCTGGACAATAAGGTGCAGCTAAAATTCAATGCAGGTAAAGTGGTGACTGTGACAGAAGAAACAAAACCAGCTTTGTATCTAAAACGGTGGGCTGACCGTCACTGCTGAAGAGTGAGACCTTTGACTCTGACACAGTTTAGGGTAATGTTGGCTCATGGTGAAGAGTGCAGATCAGAGTTAGGAAAGGGACAGATACTCAGACAGAGGACATCATTGCACATCTGGAGCTCTGCGTGCAGTTCTGGTCTCCTCCTTTCCAAAGAGATATAAAAGAAGTGAAAAGTCTCAGAGGAGGACAAGGAGATGATGAGATGTGGAGCAGCATGTCTATGACAAATTACTAAATTAGGAACTTGAGCTAGGAGCTGGAGACACAACTCAAGGACATGTGACACAGGTCTGAAGGCTCATGGAGGGCAGGGAGAGGGCACATAAAGGTTGCCAGTTCTCTGTTTCCTCCAGTACAAGAGCAAGGGACAGTGCGAGCCAGGTGCAGCATTCACCTAGGATGCAGCAGACCTGCAGGCCTTCTTGGCAGAGGATGACATGGATGCTAGAAGTTTACATGGTGGAAGGTAGAGGAGAAATTGTCCAGGGTTAGTAAATACAAAGAAACCACATGCAGCTTGGGAGGCCCCACACACAGCTAAATATAATGGGCGGCTGGGAGAACGGTCAGTATGTGCTTCTGCTTCTCTCACCCCCAGACATCCCATACTGGCCCTGTCAGAGGTGATGTAGTGGGCTAGATGGCTCTTTACTTTGATCCATTCTCCTGCTTGTCACCATGTCTGAGTGGAAGCATGTTGCTGGAGAGCTTTGCTGAGAGATTTGGCTTTGGTTCGCTTCCTCAGCCAAACAAAATGGGCTGTCTTGTGTTCCTTGCAGACTTGCGAGTTGTACTGCAGTCACACATTTGTTTTCTTTAGTCCATCCTGCCTTGTGATTGCAATTCAATATTTTATTTTTTTTTTTTTGCAATTTGTCCTACAGCATGTGTCCTTCCAGCAGTCTGGACTTCCCTGCCATAACATCAAGATGTTTCTGTTTCCCCAGAAGTCCTGCCTGACTTCCAGATGTGCTTTTGCACCATAAGCTTCCTTCCAAAGGAACAGCCCTTTCCAGCTGGTGGCGTGGTGGCCAGCAGAGCTCACCTGCTTTGCCCTATTTATTCTACTACGTACTACAGATTCTGAAAAAAATCTGGTCACTGTGTGATTCCCTGGGGTGAGGGCTGCCTTTTCATCTGCTAAGGTTGAGTGCAAGGCAGCTGGAGAGAGGTTTGTATGTGACTGAGCTTCCATCTGCTCTGTGTCTGTGGCTCTGAAACACTGGCTTTTTTTTGTAACTGTGAAGATCTTGGTGATGAGGCCACCGTGAAGGAAGTGTTAGGAACTTGCCTGGTGTGTGCAGTGTGATCTTTTCCAGTTAGCAGATGTCCCTCATGCTTCTCCTGTGCCAGGGTTTCATGCTGTCTTCTGTGATTGTTTGATGCTACTCCATACCTATGTGCCCACATTCTTTCCAAGTAACACAGTCTGCTTTCACCCTGACAGGTGATCGAGTGGCCATTGAGCCTGGTGTCCCAAGAGAAATGGATGAGTTCTGCAAAACTGGCCGCTATAACCTGTCTCCAACCATCTTCTTCTGCGCGACGCCTCCTGATAATGGGAACTTGTGCCGCTACTACAAGCACAGTGCCAGCTACTGCTACAAGTTAGTGCTCCCTCTGCAGAGAAATACATGCTCCCTGGAGGGATTAGCTGAAGCTATTGCCTCTTGGCCCTTTTGAGTATTGCAGTGAGCACTCTTTGCTTGAACATGACACGTTTTAATGCTTTCTGATCCATGAATAACGTGTATAAGGCTTGGATGGCAGCCACTTTGCAAAGGGCTTGTCAGGCAGGTGTAGTTTATCCCCTCTGGTGCCAGACATAAACAAACATTTCTTGCATGTTTCCTGGGATGTCACCACTGTTTTACCCTTTAATTATTTTTCTTTTCCCATTTACTCCCTGCTGTTGGGGTTTTTTTTCTGCTATCTTTTAATATCCTTGCTTCTTAGGATGGTGCCTGAAGGCCTTTGTCTGATTCTTTGAGCTGAGCTAGCTTTACTGCTGCTTTTCAGGAAACACCACGTTGACTGCTGAAACCTTGCTCTGTCTTTGAAACGAAGTCATCCTACTTAGAACAGAACAGGAACAGAAAGCAGTGTTCCTGCTAAGCTGCTTCTTTTCTGTGGCGCTGAGTGGCCCCACTAAGCTGCCAGCATTACACATTTGTTTTCATATCCAGTTCAGCAAACTTGAGTGTGTTTTTAATTGTGGCAGGACTGACATATTTGCTTAAAAGCAAGTCTGTGCTTAAGTACTCTGGCAAATAAACCTCTGCAGTGTTAGACCCACATAAGTGTGTTTGCACAAGGATTTAAAAATAGTCTAAGGTAGTTCCCCCCTGAGGCTGGTCTACATGTGGAGCTTGTGCTTTCTCAGTCTGTATGGAGCTGGTACTTCTATGAGTAGGAATGTCCTTGGGATTGATCTTTGGTGTCTGCAGAGAAAGTCAGGATCATATCAGTTGGAAGGAGACACTCGAATGTTCTTCTCATAGGAGTCCTCAGGCAGGAAGCTTCTTTCAAAGCGATCCCAAGCAGTTGCTGTCAGATGAGATGCTGGTCTGGATGGGACTAACTTCTCGCTCTCCAGACCTACTGTCACTGATCTCCTGTGTGTTGTTAAAATAACATTTTCTGACAACATCACAAGTTTTTGCTTGGGCGGAAGTGGCTGGTTTGTAGCTGTTGTCTTCCAGGGTTTTGCTTTTTTCTCCAGTTTGAGTTAATACTACTTTAACTATGGGGGGTGGTTTAAGCTTTGAAATGCAAAAAAGCCTGGATCTGGTGCTCCTGGTTTCAGGTGAACAATGTGGTGGCCATCTGATATAGAGCAGAGTCGCTGGCACAAAGTCACTCTGCCAGCACAAATTTGCTAAGAAAAGATGATGGCTGAGCTCAATGGGCTCTTGCATATTTGGGCAGATATTGTCTGTCGTCCTACTGGTGGACAGACTCTGTGTTGGATGCTCTGAGTAATTTGATGGATGTGGGAACATGCTGCAAAGCTGCCCTCCCCATTGACAGGACAGTGCCCAGACCCAGTAGTAGCAAATGTGATGCCAGACTCTGAGACAACTGAACTCTTGGAGTCAGCCCTTTAATGCTTCCTGGAGATGAGGGACGTACAGATACCTTACAGCTGTCTTCCCACAACTGTTATTTCCGTTACTTGGTTTTGTGCTGGCCTGGCTGAGATCTGATCTTGAGCTTCCCACGACTGTCAGAAAGACACAGCTCACAGGTCCTGCTGTGTGAGAGCCATGCTGGTGGCTTTCTGAAGGGGAATGCATTGTGGGCCTGAGACTTATTTTTACCAGCAGTTCAGAAGGGTTTCACCCACCTCTGCTTTTTTCTATCATGTATGCTAACTGCATTACGATGCTGTTTCTGTCCAAAAGGTGTTCGATTCCCACTGTACACATTTTCCCTGACTGCTGGGAGGGTGCATGCTGAGACCAGCCAGTGGTTGAAACACTTGGTGCATCAGGGGAGGACAACCAGAGCATGATGGAGAGACCGGGATCTGGCTGCCTTTGCTTTATGTGGCATCACCACTGGCAGCAAGTAAAAGCATGGAGCCAAATGATTCAACCCAGATGAGGGGTCTGGAGGCTGACTGATGTGTCCCAGCCATAGGGCAGTCTTCAGGGTGGTACATTCACAACTGTGGAGTTTATTTCAAAGGGTATGAGTGGCAAAGGTGTTTTTGGGTTGACTCACCGAGTACTGGACAGTTGATGTAGGGGAATTTGTAGGTCCCTGTGTTTGGTGCTTGGGCAAACCTCACTGGTAAACGGTTTAGGTGCCCTTGATGCTGCTTCAGAGGAGGGAAGGAGGCAATATAACCTCTTGAAATGCCTTCCAGCCCTGCATTTCTCAGACCACAGGTGAGAGTGTATTTTGCCACTGTGATTTAGACCCATAGGATCACAGAATATTTGGTCTTTGAGTGTCCTGGCTTTCTCATCACCCTCATAAACCTCTTTGGTGATTGTTGCTTTTGTCTGGTTCTTGCAGGCTTCCAGATAATGTCACCTTTGAAGAAGGAGCCCTTATTGAGCCTCTTTCGGTGGGAATCCATGCCTGCAAAAGAGCAGGAGTCACTCTGGGAAGCAAAGTCTTTGTGTCTGGCTCTGGTATGGTGAACATACTCAGTCTTTGCATTCTCTACCTGCCACAGCATGGAGGGGGATGGACAGGGTGCAAGCCGTAAGCGTGGGTCATAGCAGTTACAGGGATGCTGGGGGGTGGACCCTGAGGCTGCCCTTGCCCGTGCTACACTACAGTGCTGCATTTTGAGAAGCCCAAATGCACAGTGCAGTGTCAGGTGTGCTGAGCCTACCAGCTCAAGAGAGCAGAGGAGCGGGTGGTGTTTTCCTTGCGGAGCCCCTCATATAGCAATAGCTGCTCTCTCAGCAGCTGCTCTCACTGCCCTGGGATCATGGTGATTGTGTGATCCCAAAGCTGCCCACCTGGAAACACAGCTGGAGCCTCCTTTAGCCTAGGAACACACTGAGCTCTGGGCATGTTTTTAGAGACTGCAGCTGGTGCTGTCTGGCAGTTGTATATGTTCTCTTTCTCCCCTTTGTATGCAGGACCAATTGGCCTTGTTAATGTGCTTGTTGCTAAGATGATGGGTGCAGCGGCTGTGGTAATTACTGGTAAGTCCTTTTAACCCTTAAGAGTGTGCCTGTTTCCCGTGGTACAACACTTTGACTAATTCCAAATTATTCCTTCAAGTTAACTGCTGGGGAAGGCAGCCCAAGCACAATGGAAAGTCTGTTCATGGAGTAGTAATGTGCACCTGTCTAGGGGCAATCTTAATAAACACTTCATTCCCCAGGACAAGACTTTGATCTCTGAATGACTGGGGTCTATAAGAAGATGCAGGTGCTTCTCTGCTAGGTTAGCAGACCAGGGTAATAACTTCTGCTTCCTAGTACAGGCAAGTTGTGCAGGTGGAGTAGCTACAATACTTCAAGGAAAATAAACCAGAGGCTAATGAGTGGTCCTTGGATCAAGCCTAGAGACCTTTTTGAGACTTTGAGCAGGTCTTTTGGGAGAAGCAATGCATCTATATGACAAAGCTCTGAATTACAAGAGCTCTGCTTGCTCCTGGTGCCTCACCTCTGATCACTGTTTTCCTTCTTTTTTTGTTTTGTTTTTGAGCTCTGCTGACCTCAACTTTGTGTTTTGCCTTTGGCTCATAGATCAAGCCTTGAGGATCAGGTTTTGTTTTTGCTGTAGCACTTGTAGACCTGGATCACATGTGCTTCTAGTCTTCACCTAGGCATGCAGACCAGACAGCATAGCATATTTCTATACCCTGTTTGGAGCTATTCTTGGAGGTTTGCTCCGAGCAGGGTTTTTTTCCTTCCTTTTGTAGTGCTAGGTGATGGTCTGGACACAGTATTTGCACAGTCCTTCTGTGTGCAGTCCTTCTTTGCTGCCCTTCTTTCTGCTGTCCTGCTGTGGGGTTAATTTTCTAGTGATGATCCACAATGACTGAAATGGCCTTTTCAGGGACCCTGCATTTCAGAAATGGGCCTCACTTATCTAACTGTGTCCTGGAGGTTTCTAGTCCAGCTGCCACTTGCAGCCATGTCTTTGTCTAGCTGTGCCTAGAAAACTTCTGAGGGTTGAGATCCCATCTTTCGGGGCACCTACTCCAGGACTGCATAACCACTGAATGAAGAAGCTTTTTCTAGGATCCACTCACAAACTGTCATTTGTGGATATTTTCTCTTCTGCAACAATTGAAATGAGTCTTCATCATCTTTGCAGCTACTCTTTTGGTTGTTGCAGCCAGCCGTTCGATCCCCCCTTCTCTTTGCCATGCTAATCCAGCCCAGCTCGCTCCACCTTACCTCAAAGGTTTGGGCTTTTCTCTGTATAGCTTGCCTTTCAGAAGGCTCTTGCTCCACCTCCCACACTTCGGGCCAGCTGTATTTTTGACCTCTCTCTTACTGTGTTTCCTTCTTTGGGCTGAGAGACAAAATTCAGGTCCCACACTTTTGTCTTTGCAGAAGCATCCTTCAGTAGTAGCTGATGTCAAAACCTAAAGCAGATTATTGCCTTCTCCCTAAATCCTCCTGCCGCTGAGTCCAGGGCATTTTTTACTCTGCTGGCCCCACCCTGCATGCACGTGCTTGGTGGATTGTGATCAATCCAGGCCTCAGATTTTGCGAAGTGTTGTTATTTGAGGATGATGGTTGCTATGGCAGGAAAAGCAGCTCTGCCTTCACGTATGAGGAACCTTGCTGCTGAGCTGGTGCAGGAGCTGATGGGTGACTGAATCCTTGGGTGGGGAAGGGCTTGGTGAGCTGGCAGGGGTTGGTGGGGCTGAGGCAGCTGGTTTAGCCTGATGCCCCATCCCTGGTCCTATCTGGGTGTATTCTTTCCTGTAACACTGGGAGCTGCTCTTGCCTGTGCCTGTAGACTGCTCCTGGGGACCTTTGGCAAGCAGTTCTCTATAGCATCTGCCATGGGCTTCTGGTGGCCATAGGAGGTTCTTGGCACCTGGTTTGTAGGGTCAGCAAGCTCAGCGACGTGGAATTGATCCCTTCTTATATTGCACCTTGGTCTAGGTAATGATCCTGGCTTGTAGACATCTCCCACCTGAGAGGTGTTTGGCTGAGATGCTTGGAGACACCCGTGGAAGGTGCTGTTTCTAGTCAAATATTTGTATGTAATATGAGCTGAAGAATGGATTTTGTTTGGCTCATTGCCACTGGGGATTTTGCTGCCTGTCTCAAGGAACTGCTTTTTCTCTCAGCTTTAGGAGCCAACACCTGTGAGGTGGCCCTCTTGTACTTTGCTACCAGGTTCTTTGAATTAATTGCCTGGAGGTTTTATGATGTGTTTATCTGTGAAGAGCTGTGTCTGCACAGCACTTAAGGCTTTAAATGTTTGTTTTGACAAGCAGCACACAAACATAGAAATACCTAAAAGCTTTTCCCTGACCTGGGGAGAACTCGCCTCCTACAGCTTCTGTGGTGAGTGTCTTTGGCACACCTGGAGTCAATGAATTTTGGAAAGTTGTATCTCTGCCAAGGGGTCGGGTCCCTTCTCTGGGAGAGTGGCTGGCACTGTAGCTAGAGACTAATGCTCAGCCCTACCCTTCCAAAGGCTTGTGTGTGTCAAAGCTTGCCTTTCCTCCCAGATACAGCAGCTTGCCTGATAAAAGGTATTAGTGCTTCTGATATCTTTGCTTTTCTCCCTGAAGTGCTTTATTCCTGTCAGACTAGTGTTCTTCCTTTTGTGGGGGGAGGGTGTTGGTATATTTGATGGACTGCAGTTAGGTGCAGAAGATCAGTTTGTTTCATGGGTCCTCATCTACTCTTCCCTAAGGTATATGACTTTCTGTGCTCTGCTGCTGAGTGGGTGTGATTGATATTTATGGGCAACCTTCTCCTGTTCTTCTGCCTTGCTGTGGACAGTGGGTATAGCTGTTGCTCTAAAAAGCTGCTTTTCTCCTTAGGGGCACGTAAAAGAGCAGTCTTATTCCCCAGAAAGTGAGATGACAGTTTGGGTAATTTGTATGGTGGTGCTGGACTGTCTTGCCTTACTCTGACTGTCTCTAAAGATGAATTTAGTAATTCCTACTTAAGGGAAACTATTCCCCTTGTGCTATTTAAATCTGAAGTCCTGGGTACTGGTGCCTCCAGAAACCCTGGAAGTCAAGGCCAAGGAGGATGAAACCAGGAAGAGTTCAACTCCTTTGTGAAAGAAGATCAACATAGAAAGTGTGAGAGTTTCAAGCCTGTTAAGGCTTATAAACCATCATGAGACGCTTAAGTATAATTTGATAACTTCCATGGGAGCAGAAATACAAGAATGGGCTACTCTTAGTCTGGCAGTTAAAACTTTAATTAGCTCCAGCAGCCAAGAAGTGAAAACAAATTTCTGACTAGAGGCCAAATGCAACCCTTTAATTCAGGGGTCCTCAAACTACAGCCCACAGGCTGGATACGGCCCTCCAGGGTCCTCAATCTGGCCCCCGGTGTTTACAGAACCCCCATGCGCCTCCCCCCCCCAGGGGGGCTGGGGGGGGAAACCAAGCAGCCACAGATGACTGCCTGCCACTTCATCCGCGCGCCGGCCCCCTGGTTAAAAAGTTTGAGGACGCCTGCTTTAATTGTATAATTGACCAGTTGCCCAAGAGTTGTGTGGAGTTCAGCTGCTGCAAGGTTTAAAACCCAAATGACTTTGTTCTTCTCAACACTTAAAGGTGTCTGGAGCTCTAAACAATATGGTAAACTTCTCGTTTGGTAACCTGCAGATCTGTCGGCTTCAGCAAGTGCTTGGTAGTGATTCACTTAGGCCAGGTATACTGAGACGTTATCACAGCCCTGACCAGGTCTGACGGTATTGCTGGTGCATCCTGTATGCCTCTCTGATGTGAGGGCTTCCTTCGTGAGCAGGTTGGCAAACCAGAGGCCAACTATAGGAAAGGTGGGGGGTGGTGGTGGTGGTGCTGTTTGCTGCCTGAGAGTGACTTCAGTGGCCACTTTGAAGCATTGGCTGGGAGGGCCTGTTGGTCCAAGGCACTGCCTCTGGATGTATTTTTGCCAAAGAGACAGTATAAAATATAGTAGTGACTAGGCAGATACTGTAAATGGTTGAATCCAGCTGTGTCTGCTGCAAGCTGGTGTTTTGAGGCTGAACTTCATGGGGATTTCAGTCCGTTGCTGGGAGCACTGTCAAGCTCCCCTGGTCTCTTTGCCATACAGTGAGAGTTGAGAGACACAAGCCATGCCAGGCAGAAGTCGTTTGGAGGCATTTCAGGTGCCTCAGAAATGCCCATGCCCTTGCTGCGTGGGAGGTCTCTGAGTGCAGCTCAGCTAGCAGAGGGTCAGGCATGACCATATGTACAGCCTGAGGGGCAGACGTGACTAATGCCTCCTGCAGCCACAGGAGTGAGAGCCCATGTCAAGGCTTCCAGGGTGATGCTGCCCTCACTTTTCAGCCTTGGCTTTTCCTCCTTTGACTGCATTTTATTACCCTTTATTTTTCCTTCTTGAAACTCCCTCCTCAGGTCTCCTGGATGCTCATCTCAATGGGTGTGACAGCACCCAGCATCTCAAGCACTTGTGCTGCCAGTGGGGGCATGTCTGTGCTGTTCATCATGTGATGGGCAGGGTAGGTCCTCTGGCCTGTCTTCCTCCCAGTGCTGGGACATGAGTCAGAGTGGCTCATGTCAGAGCAGTAGCCTTGTCCTCCTCCTCTTTTCCCTTGATATTTTCCCCCTACTCCATCCCTGACTTCTCTGAAGACTGTGCCCTGGTGAGAGGGGTATGTTCCTGTATGTTCCTCTTTGTGGTGTGTGGGTGCACAGTGTGTCCTGGAGAGGAGTGTGCCCCTGGCAAAGGTATCATTTTCCAAGTATCCTAGCCTAGGACCTCTGGCAGGAGACATTGCTCACCCTGAGGTTTGGGTCTAGGAAATCTTGGCTGTTACAGCTCAGTTTCCATGTTTGATCTGAATGTCTTTTCCAGTGCCAGCACACAGGCCCTTGTAAATCACTGCTTCAGTGCAAGGCGAAGAGGTTGTTTCTGCCTGGGAAATGCCACTCTTCTCTTCTGTCCTCCTCCTTATCTCCAGAGATGTCCTGGTCACCAGTGGTGCCTGGAGAGGGATGGGTGGCTTCCTTCCTGGGGACGTGGAAGAGAAGACACAGTGTGGCTACTCACCTGGGCAGTTCGCTTCATTTACAAACCATTTTATGGATCTTCAAAAGATATCTACAGCACTGTCAAGGTCCCTGTAGACAGATTACCAGAGTACAGCCATGCCCTTGCCGGTATTTATCAACACCAGCTTTGCTGCTGTGTGTTAATGGGCTGTTTGAAGTCAGTATTTTACTAGATCCATTCCCTTTTTTTTATGGGCTTGCCTGCTCATTCATCTGTAACAGAAACTGCTTGAGAGAGGCTTAGCAGCCTCCAGTGCTGTAACAAGGAGGCTAAAAGGATGGGAGAGGTCTATAACAGCAGGGCAGCACTTAGTGTTGACAACTAATGCATTCTGCAGTTTGCTCAGCTGAAAGCATCTGCTGATGGTTCATTGAGGAAGCCCTCAGAGAGCTTGTGATCTGCTCGTATCTGGTACTGTTAGAAGTGAAATGGCCACATTAATGATACTCTGAGCCTGACATCTCCTGTCAGAAAGGCTTCTCGGTGCTGTGCTGTCCATAGCTAGGTGATTTCTGGGCCATCAGGAAGGTCAGAGCAACCTTGCCTCCCTGCCTAGTGCCCTTTGAGAGGGAGGTATCCTTGAGGGTGTGAGCAATAGCAAATGATCTTGAGAGCCAGGGAAGGAAAATGCAGGAGGGATGGGGTTTTGCCTCTCTGTAGGCTTCTCTCTAGGTTAACTTGCTAAGAGTGTGTATAATGTGTTTTTTTTACAGTTAGTTTTCATTAGTGGGTTTAGGTTCTGTGTGAATTAGTGAAGCTGCTTCATGAAAGAGTCATTGCCAGAGAGACACCAGGCAGTGCAGTCTTTCTTAGATGGTGTCAGTTTTGTTAAGATGCAACCATGTAGTTCAAACAGGGCAAGCGTAGCTCAGCACTGACCTGTCTGTCTTGCCCTCCTGCTGCCTTTTGCCTTTGCCTGCACTGAGGTTCCTCTGCTCTTCAGCGTGGAGACGGCAACATGCCAGTGCTTGGCCACTGCTGTTCCTGCTTGTGGCATGGATGTGCTTGCCCTTTGGAGTTTGGAAGCTTGGCCTTCTAGTTTGCCTTGGCACACCTTGGATGTTCCTGCAGTACCAAAGAGAAATTGAGAGATCTACAGTCATCTTAGAAGACACTCCTTAAGTCTCCTGGTGGCAGCTGTTTCTTCACTCAGACATTACTTTGCATGGTGTGGTTTTCATCTGTGAGTTGGTGCTTTAGCCTCTTTGAAGCACACCCTGTTCTGCAGCTGGAAAGCTTTTCGGCATCTGTGTCTTTAAGTTGTCCTTATCACTAATCCTTCTCTGTCTGCCCAGAAAAGTGAGCAGGTCTCCTCCCTGCCTCCTCACTGAATGCTGTGTGAATTTGAGGGAGGGGATGTAGACCCTTTCCTCTCCTGTTTGTGTGCTGCCCTGTGAACCCATGTTCAGACCCCAGACGTATGTGTTTCCATCAGGCCTCCTTGATGGAGACCTACTTGCATCAAGGGTGGGAAGCCCTGTGGTCTGAGTGCTCTACATACATTCTTGAGAAGGTACTAGTGGGCTGCAGTTCCCCACCTTGTCCTACCACATAACAAATACTGTCTTCTCTCTCCTGAGAGAGTTGACAGCTGATCACCAAACAAAGTGGCTCTGTGGGGATTGTCAGATGGGGGTAGGAAGCAGATTACAGGGTCAGGTTCTTCCCTTCTGCTTCACATAATGCTCCAGTTCTTGACTTGTTTTGTGTTCCCCAGATTTATCTGCATCTCGCCTTCAAAAAGCCAAGGAGGTGGGGGCAGATTTCACCATTCAGGTGAAGAATGAGACCCCGAAGGAGGTGGCCTTCAAAGTGGAAAGTCTGCTTGGCTGCATGCCCGAGATAACTGTGGAGTGTACAGGAGTGGAAGCCTGCATCCAGGCTGGCATTTATGTGAGTATTGCTTGTCTGGCATTGGCTTTTCTTTTTCTGGGATGCTGCAGTGAATGACAGTTATTTCTCTCCCATAGTGCTTAATTTCGGTGAGCTTGGTGTGAGGGAGAGGAGGTGCTTGTTAGACAACAACTAAGAGAGACAATTAAAGAGTTAACATCTTTGCAGGCAGCGTGGGGATAATTGTCTGATTTGGCTTTACCACTTACCGAAGAGACTACAATAAGACCCTGAAACTCAGCATGGCTACGCAGCAGTGTCAGAGTAGGACAGCATCTTACATCAAGTTGACGATATGTCCTAATAAGGAGAATAATTAAGAAAATTAATTCCAGCAGGTGAAGAAAGCAGTTAAGGAGATGTTTTGCTGTCATGAACTGCCTGATGTGAAGCTGTGGAGCAGGTAGCACAGTTTCACAATGAAAGGACAGGAGACAAATGGGACAAGCTACAAAAAGAGAAATTCCAGTGGAGCATCAGGCTCTTGGTTTTAAATCTCTCCCATTAATCCCAAAATCCAAAAGTACTTCTCATACTCCTAAATGCTAGTCATTTTTCAGAATAAGATTTAGAAAATCCTTCAGAGATTTTCAAAAGACTGCTTTTTTAAGCCTCGTTTATTGTGTGTTTCACACTTGCGGGCTCCTGACAGGATCCTGCCTCTCCCCTGGCTTCTCTGCTGTGCCCTGAACAGTCCATTACAGCCATAAAGTGTGGTTTTATTTTTTTACAGACTGCTGTGCAAGCTCAGGTGACTGTGTTTTGCAAAATGTAACATATTTTGTGCTTGTTCTCCAGGCCACTCGTTCTGGTGGGACCTTGGTGCTGGTGGGGCTGGGGCCTGAGATGGTCACTGTGCCCATCGTGAACGCTGCCGTGCGAGAGGTGGATATCCGGGGGATATTCCGCTATTGCAACACGTGAGTCTTGTGCAGCATGGGCTGATGTGTTTCCAAATCTGTCTGTAAGAAGTTCTTGCTTTCCACAAGGAGAGAGGGTGTGGAAAAGGCTGGTTTTCCTTACCAGCCTTTGGTTTCCTTTACCATGGTTAAACCTCATTGTCACTCTGAAATGCCAGCGCAGCAGTGCAGACAGTCTGACTGATGTGTCCTGCATTTTGTGCCTTGGTTCCTGTATGAACACTGCACTGCAAATTTGACCACAATAAAGCAGCCCAGCTGGGTTCTCCCCCTGTTCCATTTCATGCAGCATTTGGTGCAAAGAAAGGAAGAGACCCTATAAACCCTTACTCTGCTGCAAGCAAGCAGGACAAAAAGGGGTGTGTGTGGAAATCATAGTTAACATTTGTGCCATCAACTTTTATGCCCTGTAGAAAGGGAAGGCCAGGTGCTGGGGGTGTTTTGCAAGAGACTGGCTTGTCCACAAGTGTGCTGGCTCATGGCTTGGCAGGGAGGAACACAACAGCTTTTAGCTGCTTTCAGCCCGTTGTGCTGGGAGATCTCTAGGCAGCAGCTTGACCTGGCCCTGACCCTACACACTATTTTGTGAAAAGCTGGCTGCCTCCTGGCATTCACCTTCCTAACTGTTATATTATCTATTTTGAGGCAAAGGATATGGGTAATCTTAATTCTGGGCAAAGAGTCAAAAATCCCAAGTGCCATGTCCTATGCCAAGCTGTGTCCAGCTCTGTTCTCCTTGCTCGTCATGGAAGGAAATCACATTGTCAGTCTTGTTGGAGATCAGTAAATGCTGGGATGAGCAAGAGCCTTGTTTAGTTTCCTTCATTTATCTGGAGCCAGTCTGGAGGTATATGTGCTCTCTCCAGAGGACTGAACTGCATGGCTCATGGACAGGCAGGTCTTTGAGACTACTGAAAGCTGGCCTCACCCTGTAGGCAGGTGAAGCTCAGCTGCCCTCTCTTCAGTCTTGTACTTCTTGGGCAGGGCTTGAAACGCAGCATTGCACATTTGCAACCTGATTTTTGCTATGTTCAGAGCTGTAGTTTCTTGCTAGTGGAGCAAGAATCCTTACTTAGTCTGTAGAGATTGACTTCCAGGAAGGATTTATGAGATGCAATCAAGCTCCTTCTTAAAATGAGAAATGTCTTTTAAGTAGGCAGTTTGGGAATTAGATTAGCTGCTGCATCCCTTTGTATCCCCATCACTCTAATTTGGTCCATTCAAATGGATCAGCAAGGCAATCAAATTGAGGGCATCTGTGCCAGAGGAGAGGCTGGAAGCTGACTGAGGCTTCTCCTTTCTTCTTCCTGCACTGAGTCAGTGTGTTTGAACTCCATGGTGATCATTCTGCAAGTGAGGAGACCAGGTGAGTGGAGAGCGGTGCACAGCAATTCTTTCATTCGATGCTTCAGGAGTACAGTTGTTTCCTGTAATTCTCACTTACTTAGCCTCTTGTAGGTGAAGCACAGCCAGCTGTCTGTGTATAGCAGTGCCTGCCTTCTCAGTGCTCAACAGCCCAAAGCAGTTGGCTTGTCCCATCTCCCACGCCTGATGCTTGAGGTTCCCGTTCTGGAAGATTGTTTGCAGGCAAAACTCCTCTTGCTTGCCTGGACTAAGGAAATTACTGTAATGAAACCAGGCTGCTCTGCGCTCTTTTCTTGGGGCTCCAGACTGGGGGCTGCTCTCATCCCCTGCTCTTTGTTTCCTGTCCAGGTGGCCTGTGGCAATTGCGCTGCTCGCATCCAAGCGGATCAATGTCAAGCCTTTGGTTACACACCGTTTTCCCCTGGAAAAGGCTCTTGAGGCATTTGAGACCACCAAGAGGGGTGAAGGGGTCAAAGTCATGTTGAAGTGTGACCCCACTGACCACAACCCCTGAGATGCTGTGGTGACCAGCCCTCTCCCCTGTCACACTGCCTGCCCAGGATGTGAAGCATGAGGCCACAGGAGGCTGATGTATGGCTGTTGCATGTTTATACAGTCACCTTATGCAGGCACTGCCTTGTAAAGGGTGAATGGCACTGAGGGATACACCATTTGAGTATTAACAGGTAACTACAAATGAAGAACCCATAGGGGATAGTTTGAATCAAAATGCTGCTGTTTGATTAGGGACTATGGTTCACATAGCTGGCTCTCCCCCGGCAGACCCCACGTGCAGAAGAGCCTGGGTGTCTCTGTGTGTATTGGGCAGAGCTGCCTGTGTCTTTTCAGTCACACCTTCCCTCAGGGACACTCGGGGTCTGTATCGACCTGCAGAACAAAGCCTGGCTAGCCCACCTCTATGGGAAGCATCTGCACATTCAGGCTGTTCTCTTTATGCTCTTTGCAGACAGCAACTGTGGGTCCAAAGCTCTGAGCATTTTTGAAGAAGCTAGTCTGGAGGCCAGCTGGGACTGTATCTGCTGTGTCATTCCCCCCACAGCAGCTCCCCGCAGGGCAGAAGTGCTGATCCAGGACAGGCTGCAGTGTGTTTGCAGGGAAACTGCCCTGGCTCTGGCTGGGACCAGAGAGAGCCCTGTCCTTACGTGGTTCCCAAGGAGGGGCTGCTGCTGGGGGACAGAGCTCGCTTTTACCATGGAGGGGAGTGAAGGTGACGAGTAAGGGAACAGCATCACTGAAGGGTTTTACCACTGCGAATGAATTGTAACTTTTCCCAGATATCAGGCCTTCCTGCTGAGCTTGTGAGCCATGAACAAGGTACTAATGAGATAGCAGGTTGCAGATTAATCTAATCTTTGATTACAGTCATGTGTTAATTTTACTACTGAGAGATCAGTCCCTTTCTTGGGCTCGTGAACTTTCCTCAATAAAAGCTACCTGCCTGATGTGTCTGCATCTGTTAAAGAATTGGGTGCAGGGTCTGAAGGGGTCCATGGGCCCTGGGGAATGTGCAGACCCCTAGGCTATTGCACTGCTGTGTCTTGCCAGGCTGCAGGTGAACTCAGTGCTAGCTGCACCATGAAACCTTAAACAGCCCAACTGTTTGCAAATCAAAGCTTGTGTTTGTTGCAGAGGTGGCTAAGTTAGTCTTGGCAGATGTAGAAGCCTGCAAGTCTGTGCTGTGCTTTACACAGCTGAGACATAACCCAGGAGAAATTTCCATAGCCAGAAGAAGCGGTCAAAGTACTGTTCAGAGTAAACTGGGTTGTTAATGTGTAAGCCTGAGCAGGTACAAACCTATCCGAGAGCTTGACCCCGTAATTGGATGTGGTATTAGCAGAGCCTGTCCAAGAATTACTAAAATGCACCTTGCCAAAGGGTGTGTGATGGCTGTGGGAGGGGGAGGCTGCCCAGCTTTTGGCAGCAGGTGTGAACCAGGACTTCTCACTGAGCCCTGGGGCTCTCCTGGCCCCCGACTCCCATGCTGGGGGGAGCCCCACTGGTCTAGCTGGGGGACCACTGGCCATTGCAAGACCCTGTTAACTGCTGGGAAATGGAAACCTACTCCCTTGGGCTTGGGAGGCTGTTTAACAGCCGGAGGGCTGAAGCTATTCCCATGGCTTAGCCTCTTTGGGCTCCTCAGCTGTGATTTTTCTCCCATGCTGGGTTTTGCTGGTGGCATTGGCACTGCAGGGGCATTGCTCAGGGTGATGGGTCTGGTAGGACACAGCGTATGGGGTTGTGCCTGCACTCAAATCTGTATCCCCCCTCCACCCCATGTACATCACCAGCGCAGGGGATACTCATTTCTGTTTAACCCATTTTCCAGTGGACTGGCATAAATATGCAACAGGAGCAAGAGCAGCACTATGCTGCAAGAATTGTAAGTCTCCAGGTGACTGAGACCCCTGCTACAGGAGGCAAGAAAGCGTTTTAAAACTTCAATCAGCTTTATTTAAGTAAGTTCAATCACAGCCTGCAAGAGTGGCAGCCCAAACACAGCTAAGGCCCTATGCAAACCCAGGGCAGGCTCAGAGTGCTGACAAGCAGGCACAAGTAAGTGGGGTAGGAAAGCAGAGTCTGTTTCAGGAAGGGAGATGGTGGGGAGCTCTCTGGCTTCTCACTTCATGTGTATGCCACCTGGATCTTGGGGCAAAGTGCCATGCATTGAGGTGGTGCAGGCACCAGGCTGTTCCCCAAGGCTGTTCAGAGAGATTCCCCAAGCCAGCTGGCAGAGCACAAGCTTTGTCTTGCGGGATTAAGGTGGTAGAGACAGGGTTAACTTGAACACTGGGTTTTCTGGATGGGGTCACGCCAGCCCGACCCTGGGCATGGGGCTGCAGGACTGTGTGGATGGTAGCAGGATGCCCTAGGCTCAGTGTGTGGAGATGCTGGGATAGCAACACTTCACCAGCACACCCTGTGCTGATCTAAGCTCTGCAGGTCTCAGTGTCCATGCTCTTGGCCATGGATGGCTTTCTCCTGGGGATGGTGGTAGTGGGAGCCCAAGACCCTGACCATCCCAAGCACTGCTGCACAGGTGCTGGGATTGAACAATGAAGACTGCAGCCCAAGGGTGAAATGGCATGGGGTAGGGTCAGAAGTTCTCATAGTGATGTGCAAAGTAGGTCTGGTCCTTCTTGTTCAGCTGCTGACAAGCCTTTTCCACACTCTTTGTCATCCCAGGTGGGCCACAGCTGAACACCCCAATCTTCTGCACCTGGGGAAGGAAGGAGGCACAGGGGTCAAACCCAGCAGCACCAGCTCTCCCCCCAGCCCAGCCCCCCTTGGCCCTTTGTCCTCTGGCAGCTTTGAGCACGGACGCTGGCCAAGCAGTCTGTTCCAGCCTGAGAAGGCTTTTGGGGAAGGTTGTCACCTCCCCGTGGAGCTGCTGGGGCCAAGGAAGAAAGATGGGATTCCCCAGGGTCTCTGCCAGCTCTGGGCAGCTGTTGCAGACAAGGTCTCATCCTAGCAGGGTGTGTTTGGCTGGTACAGGTCATTGCTGACTCTTGCAGCTCATCCTGACTGCGGAGGGAAAGTGGGGTTCATGCCCCAAGTTCTCAAGGGCCTCAGGGACAGGCTGGGACCAGTCCTCTGCACTGGTCAGTGGGTGCCCCTCCGCCTGTCCCCAGCCAGGCACTGACCTCAGGGTGCACCTCCTGCAGCGAGCTGAAGAAGGGTGCGAAGGGAGGGCGCCCAAAATGGGTGATAGAGCGCAGCCCTGTGAACAGGCTCTTGTTCAGCACCTTCTGAAAGTGCCGCTCGCAGATGTACTGGAAGAGAGATTGCGGCACGTCAGATGGCCCAGCATGGCATGACAGCCTCCTTGGTGGGTAGCCAGGCTCACCAGCATGGTGGTGCGCAGATCAAACTTCTCAGCCAGCTGTGTGATGTAGATATGTACAGAAACCAAGTTGTTCCTGTCTGTCTCCTCCACCTCATGGATGATATCCGCCAGCCATTCAAACTGCCGCTGTGTGCGTGTCACCCAAATGAAGTAGATCTGTGGCACATGGGGATGAGGCTCAGAGTGGGGCCAGCACCCTTATGCATGTCCATGGGGCTCCTTCCCAGACAGATCATGGAGGATTTTACCCCAAAGTGGCCAGCAGCAGTAGGAGGCATCTCAGAAGGACTCTTGTCTTTCAGATGCTTCCTCTTACCTTCTTACACAGCAGCTTGGAGTTTATGGATGACTTGAAGACCAGGTCCTTGAGGATGGATGCGAAGGGCGTCACCCCAATGCCTCCTCCCACTAGCACAGACACCTTGAACTTGTTCCACTCCTGGTGGCCCTCCCCAAAGGGCCCGTCCAGATACAGCTGGAAAGGAGCCAGCCATCAGCAGAACATCTCCTGCCTCTGCTTGCCCACATATTTGCCACATTCAAGGCTTGAGAACCCATTGCTGAGATGCTCTTGGGCTCGGATGTCCCTGTCCCTGGAGAAGCAGCATGGGACTCACCTTGGGCAGCTTGCCGATGAGGGCCAGGCTCTCTGGGGAGTAGATCTCCCGCAGGCGGGTGGTCCAGGGCCCCACAGCCCGGATGTGCAGGCTCAGCGTGTCCTCATGCGGCGCTGAGGTCAGGGTGAAGGGGTGGTACTCGGTGGTGCCCAGGGCCATGCAGGCAATGCGCACCCACTGCCCAGACTTGTAGTCAAAGTCCTGTGGCCGCTGGAACTGGAGGTGGGTGACACCTGGCGGGGAGGGGGGTTCGCTGAGCTGGACACATTGGGTAGTGTAGGTTCCTCCATCACTGCAGCCCCTCGACGCTCTTGAAGAGCCTGGGCTGAGCTCATGCCATATGGCCGGGGATGTTTGTTGTGGTACCTGAGGGCAGGAGCTCAGCTTTCACCACGCTGATCTCCACCTTCTTCCTGCTCAGACTGAGCAGCTTGTCTGCACTGTAGATGAGAGCTGGGATGATGAAGTAGATGTGGAAGCGGGGCTGCTGGATCAGTGCGTAGCTGCCGTGGATGATGACCTGGGCAGGCAGGAGCCCCCCATCAGGATGGTGCTCAGCACAGCAAGCCATTGTCCCATGGTTGATTTGGTGGCAGCTCAGCAGCAGTGGGGAGCTGGGACTGGGCCCACCAGCTCCTTGGGATCTCCCCAACTATTTCATCTCATCAGCTGGACTGACCCACAGGCTTGCAGTGCATCAGCACGACCCACCCTTTCCTCCCAGCCTAAAGGCTTTACCAGGATGTAGAGCAGCACATAGAGGTGGTGGGTGATCCAGAAGCCCTGGAAGCTGACGCGTCGGAAGTGGTGGGTGGCAAACACGTACATCACGGCCAGGATCACAAGCAGCAGCACTCCTGTCATGCCTGCGAGAGGAGGGGTTGGGGAGGTCCCAGGGGGGATCAGGGCAGCCCCCAGGGGCTCCACCTGGGGTGGGCAGAGGGCTGCCCATCCTGAGCACAGGCATGCAGGTGTGCCTGCTAGGTGGTCTCACCTGGAATAGTCTGGAAGAACCACCAGTAATACTTCTGTGGGAGCTGTGACCTGGAGAGGGACAAGAGACAGCACCACAGAGTGGTCAGAGCAAACCCCTGGTTTCCACTTTCATTCCTGTCCCCGCCCAGGACACTCTGGACTGTGCTTTAAATTTCACCTACCCATCATCTGTAAAGACACTGGAGAAGAGACAGGACAACACGCTGAGCGGCATGACTGAGAAGATGTAGACATTCACTATGTGGCCTGCAGTGTGGAGCACTGTAAGAGACAGAACCCAGGAGAGAGAAGCATCACTGCTGCTGTGGATGGAGATGCAGCAGACCCTGCTGATGTGCCCAGGGACCTGCTCTTCTCTGGTGCAAAGTGTCTGTCTCTGCAGGCTCCTTACAGGCCTTCAAGCTTCTGCCTGGTCCTGCTGTGCCATGATGAGCTGGTCCTCCTGCTTTAGCTGTGGTTCATGGGCAGCACATGTCCCAGCAGCCCACCTACCTGAGAAAATCAGGGCTGCCATAGCAATCCAGCGGTGGAAGTCTACGGCAGCATCAAAGGGGATGTAGTGATTGAGGAAGGTCTCCCGCAGGACAGTGATGAGGTTGCGGCACATGGTAAGCAGGATGTAGGAGTACATGAAGGAGATGCAGGCAGCTGATCCCCGAGAGATGATGATCCCCACGAAGGTGGTCTGAGTAATTCCAGTGCTGGGGGATGCAAAGGTGTAGTCTAGGGAGAGTGAACAGAGGGGGTGTCAGTATGCCTGGCACTGAGGACCGTGACCCTTCCTGCAACAAGGGGACAGCCAGCTGTGTGGCTTCACCAAGAAAAGGTCACGAAGGACTGGGCTGTGTGGGGACAGGGGCACGATTCTTTGTGTCAGACCCCCCAGAGCTGCTGGGTGACAGTCTCCTCAGAAGTCAAGGGAGAGGATTGTCCTCTGCTGGGCACTGTAACTGCACCTTGGTGTTGTGTCCTCAGTTGAGCATCCCAATATGAGAGGTGTCAACAAACTGAAATGAGTCTAGTGGAGGCCACCAGGGTGGGTGGGAGCTGGAGAATGTCACGTAGGGGAAAGACTGAGGGAAATGGGCTTGTTCAGGCTGGAGGAGATGGGTCAGGGAATACCTTGTAGCTGTCTGCAACAACTTAATGGGTGTTAGGGAGGGGAAGAGTGCCAAACTCAGTGATGTACAGCGAAAGGCCAAAAGGCGACAGCATACATTTCACTGAAGGAAATTAAGGTTTGATGTAAAATAAAAACTCTTCACGGGGAGGATAGTCAAAAACTAGTTAAGCCCCAATGAGGTGGTGGGATCTCTGACCTTGGAGCTCCTCAAAGCTTCTTAAGACAAAGGCTCCAGCAGCCTTGATTCAGCTTTGAAATTGACCTTGCTCTGAGCAGGGTGTTGGACCAGACCCCTCCAGAGGTCCCCTACAACCCCAGAATAACTTTTGGTTATTCCAGTGGAGGACCAACACTATTGCCTAAAGCTGTGCCGGGACCTTTCACACCCCAGCATAGTCCATGCAACCACTAGCTTTGAGGAGCCAAGCCCACACACCCCTCCACATCTGGGGCAGCCAAGCTGGATGGGCACTCACAGTAGGCTCTCTCCACGAACACACCAGCAGTGATGGCGGAGAAGAGGACCACACAGACAACATGGCGCCGGTAATTCTCAACGAAGCGCTTGAACTCCTGGATCTTCTGCTGAACTTTGTTCCGCTTGTACTTCTTCCGTTGTGCTTCAGTGTACAAATGCAGCCGGTACTGATTCACCCTGGAAAATATAAGGGGGCTGGTGTCATTTTGAGGCTTAGCTGGCAAGGTATGGCTCAGGGACACACAGCCCAGGTTTGGGTCTTCCTCCCTGTATAGCACTGTGACTGCCTCTGCACACCAGTGGGGGCAGCGACCTGAAGAGCACAGTGTCAGCGGCTGATCTCAGGTCATCCCAGTCTATACACCTTTGAAAGCTGGCAACAAACGTACACATAGTGACTCTTAAACTAAACTGTAGATAAGAACTGTGAAAGATAATTTTCATAGTAATGTTCAGCCCTCCAAACTGATCCCAAGGTAGGGGAAGTTTGTCGGAGCTATTATGGCAAATCAGGATATCCTGGTCATGTGTAACAACCACATAACTGCTTCTTTGTAGAAGTATTTGCTGCTGCCGCAGCATTGAGGACCAGAGTCTCTCCTGTAGCTCTCGCAGGGAGCCTACAGGTGAATCAGCAGCATCCCAAGGGGCAGAGGAGTGCAGGCAGGACCTGCCGGGCAAAGCCTCTCTTTGCAGGCAAGGCACACCACTCTAAACACTATTGCAGGCTCTGGAGTTGGCCACTTCATTTACTTTTTTTGTTATGTTTTTTTCATAGAGGCACATCACCCAGATCCAGCTGTGGCACCATCCCTACTGAGACAGGGCTGTTCCCGTAGCTCCTTGGCCAGCGAGAGGCTGTGATGTGCCTGCCTGGACTGGGGCACCTCCTGCAGGGATGGTCTCGCATCCCTTCCCTGCGTTGCACCACCGTCACTGGGGTGCTGGTTCCTTGCAGCAGTGCCCTTTGACCGGAGGGCGTGTGACACAGAAACATGAGAAACAGCAAATGGCTGAACCCAAACCTGAGAAGCGCACCTGGCGAGGAGACAGTATACTTACTTTCTGCCTGGCCTCTTCCTCAGTTCTCGTCCTTCTTGCTCTATGAAGTGGCTCATGGTGTCCAGGTTTGGGTCTTTCTCCTCCTCTGAGATGGTTCTGTTGGAAATAGAGCTATCTCTAGCCCAAAGCTGTATTTGCAGGAAGGGCTTGGCAAAATTTCCCCCAGTTCTCTACTTTCCATGTCAGGCTCAGCTGAGAAGACATTTAGTTCTTTCTGCAGGCCTGCCCGTGTTAGCTTTAACTGCATGGTACATGGGCTGGATTCACTCCAGGTTAACCCACTTCTTTGAAAAGCAAGGTAGGATGCCCACATCCCCACATACGGATGCAATGGGGGCTCTGAAGAAGGCAATATCTCCTCTCTGCCTGCCTGGGTGACAGGGGAGGAGGGCAGCAGCCCCACCAAAGCATTGGGCTTGCTCACGGCCATGTCCCAGCACTGTCATCCCCCTTCTCCAGTGCTAGGTGTGCAAACAGACAGTGAGGGCATTTGTTGGAGGAGCTGAGGTGAAGGATGGATGTGCATCAGGGCAGAAAGAGAAGAAGAAATAGCAGCAGCAAGGCTCAGGAGGAGAGCTTACCCTTTTGGCTCTTTCTTTTTTATGAAGGAGACGCGGCTGTAAAGGTTTTGCTTGAGCACCTCAGGGACACCTTTGAAAAGCCAAAAGGACAAACAGCTGTTCAAGGATCTGTGAGATGTGGTGGACAAGGTTTAGGCATCGCCCCTGGGCAGGGGTGTGGTGGGGAGAGGCTCTGAGCTGACCCAAAAGTGTCACACATGGAGCAACAGCTGATGCCCCAATACTGCAGTTGGGTTGGAGAGATTGATGGGACAAGATTTGGGAGCTATGTACTGGGTGCTGCCCATCACCTACAGCCCTGCAGGGTCTGGGGTCACCCACTGCTCCTGCCCACTGACCTTTGACGCAGAGGTGGGTGAGACGAAGCTCGCTGTCATGGTCCCGCAGCATGTAGTGGAAATCCTCCCATGTCAGCTCATCCCTGTCCTGAAACCCTGAGGCCCGAAACATGGACTCTGTCACCTGCTCTGCCTGGTCTCTTGACAGGCAGTTGTTGGAGATCTCAATGAAGGACCTGTAGCAATGAGGAGAGATGGGAACTTCAGAGGGCCACAGCTTGAGTCCTTCAAACAACAGAAGGCAGAGCCCCAGACCAGTTTTGCGGGAGCCCATGGGCTCTCGTGTGGCACACTCGGTGAGTGAAGCACAGAAATGGAGCTGCTTTTGAAGACATCTGTGTTTACAGACATTGCAAAAACATCTTGAAAGATGAAGAGAAGTACCTGAGCATCCTCAGAAACTCCTCCTTGGAGAGGAACCCATTCTCATCAATGTCATACATCCTGAACATCACCTTGGACTTCTCCTCTGGGGACCCTAGTGGTAAGAACAAGTAAGTAAGAACAAGATCCTATTTTCATCAACAAATGTGCTCTCAAGCATTGTCTCTAGAGTATGGACCTGCAGCAGCAAACGTCAACACTGAAAGCACACTGCTGATCATAGCTTGACTAGTGACTGAACGTGAATAGCGTGCCGCCCTTTCTCGCACTTGACTTTCTCAAGTGCAAGGTAAAAAATCAGGTAGATACACATTCTTTCTTGTACATTATTTTGCAAACTGAAAACGTGCTTTTGCACAGCAATGATTTTTCTGGGCG
The DNA here is from genome assembly GCF_023634085.1 of Falco cherrug. NCBI lineage: Eukaryota > Metazoa > Chordata > Aves > Falconiformes > Falconidae > Falco > Falco cherrug. The sequence goes on along the minus strand of NC_073703.1, from coordinate 337,023 downwards.
CTGCTTTGATTGAATCTGGCATTCATCACCTCCATCTATGAATTCATTATTCCAGTTGTCATTTAGGGAAGATCAGTTACTATCGTCTCTCAAGGACAGGATGCATGGTCCACCCAGGAGAGAGGGCAGAGTTGTCTATGGTGGTGAAAGATAGCTCCCTTCATGAAAAGTCTTTCAGAAGACATAATTGCATTGCCACTGCCCCATAACTCAAGCTGAAGCTGTCCTAAGTGAAGGGAATTTTAATCTGTAGGAGTGTCTACGGATTGACCTGCTGGATGCATCACTCTGCTGGTGGCATTGGCAGAGCCTAGAAACAGCACTGAGGGCAACAGATGAAAACATTAACCAGCTCCAGCTCCCACCTTTCATGAAGACCACCAAGATGTCCAGGAATTCCCGGAAGGAGATGTAGCCGTTGCCATCTTTGTCAGCCAGGGAGAACATAGAGTCCACAAACATGGAGTGGGCTTTGAGTCCCAGGGCCTCGGCAAACTCTGCCCTGCTCAGCTCACACACTAGAGACTCCTTTGCCTTCTGTGAAGATTCAAAGTTGAGTTCTCCAGCATCGGACCTGTCGATTTCCAGCACCTGCCGGTTGTAACCCACAAAAGAAATGCCATGAGTGCTGGCAGAGCAGAAGGCTGGTGTTCACTTGCCTGACCTGTTGCACAAGGACCAGTGGCTTTCCTGGCACAAAACTCATGGGAGATACCATAGGAAAGTCCCGTGTGTCTCCTACACAATGTGACTGTCGTACTAAATGCCAGTGACCATCATGGAGACCTCAGTTACATCATCCACAACTCTCTTTGTAACTTTAGACACTTACATCACCACAACAGAACTCCCTTTGTCTTCTCCAAGGGAAAATGTCTCTTGGTCCTAAAGTATTGGCAGATTCCTTGTGCATAGCTTACCAGCTCTTACAGTGAGCGACAGCAGCAACGTTCATGGCTTAATCAATACAGAAACACCTTCCCCCATGCATCAGAGCCTGCCACACTTCTACTGACCTGAGCAAACAGGTGCCTGAAGAAAGTCTCCAGCATTTGTTTTCTCTGCTCCTGAGTGACTGCCCGTTTCATCAGGTTCTGCTCCTTCATCTCAGACACATGCAGACGAAGGCTGCTCTCCTCCAAGTGGCCTCGTAGCTTCCCAATGAAGTTTCTCCTCTCTGCCTCCTCGCTGAAAAGCAGCACCTGCAGAAGACACCATGGAGTGGCTGCGAGCAGCAGAGGCTCAGCTGGGATGTGAGTGCTGACGCTTTTCACCACAGTGGTCACTCCATGGTATGAGCTGGACCTGGTGGTTCTCAGGAGTTGTGCATGAGCAGCAGGAGAGGACTGTGGACAGTCCAGGGGAAGGTATCATACCTCAGGCATCATAGTACTCACCAGGTCATACTCCTTGGGTCTCTTCAGGAGGAGAGCTCTGTTCGCTTTGTTGCTGGAGAGGATCACCTCCACCCTTTGATGGGCTTTCAGGCTGATGCTCCGGAGCACAGACCCTCTCCCATCCAGCACTTTGAGCACTTCATCAGTTTGGAGCTGGACGTAGACAGGAGAGCTGTCTGTCCTGGGACCGTGCCACTCCATGGCTGATGGGAGAGAGCACAGGACTCAGCTGGAAATGCACACCTGGGCTCCTCCTATTCATCCCAGCACCTCCTTCACCAAGATGCAGTTTGGGAGTGATTTCATGACCAGACACACATGCTGAAAGCAAAATTATGCTCTCCCAATTGCAGAGCTCAAGTGCATGGGCACAGAAGGAGTACAGACCATGGAGCAGGGAGGCAGGATTTTTCCATTGTCCAGAGCAAGGAGATACAGTCCCTATCCTGGAGCTACCAGTGCAGCTGCTCTGCATAGGTTTCCTTCAGGTAAGGTGTGATCTGGAGAGGGCTGGAATTAAAGGGTCATAGGATGACTCAGGTTGGAAAGGACTTCGGTTGGAAGGGTCTCTCGCCCAACCTCCTGCCCAAAATAGGACCAGCTACAGGGTCAGGCCAGTCTGCTCAAGGCTTTATCTGGTCAGGTCTTAGATATGACGGAGATTGCACCACCACTTTGGGCTACCTGCTCCACTGCTTGGCTATCCTCCTGGGGAAACAGTTTCTCCTTATATCCAGTCTGGATATAAGCTCCAAGCCCAGCCTGCCTTGGGATGTGCCCTGACTTCAGCAGCATCACCAGATGCCATCATAGGATTGACAGTGCCACCTCACCGCATATCGCCTCGCTGGTCACTTCCCTCCGCACACTGGGGCCCTGCTCCTTCTGCAGCTTCTTGAAATCTCTCTTGCGGAAAACAGCAACGATCCAGGCAACAAACAGAGTCACTGTGGACACAGGGGAGAAGGAGGAATGAGATATCATAAAGCTCCTTTCCACTTTGGCAGCATCACCTGCATGATTTATTTCTTCCACATCACCCCTGGTTCAATGCTGTGTGGATTTATTTAATGCGGAGATGCTCCATGAAAGCCCTGCTCCCTCCTGGTGCCCAAGGACCCTGCCATCTCAAGGACCATGGAGTGACCAGGACTCAGCAGCACCTGCTGGGACGTGCTTGGTCCATAGGCACTTAGCCCCTTTCTCCAGTAGAAAAGGAGATGGGTAAAGAAACGGAGTGGCAAACCTAAAGGCAGACAGCAGAGGACAACAATGATGATCCCGAAGCCTGTGCCACTGCCTTCGAAGTAGTCCAGCACCATCAAGGGCGTGCAGTTGGCCAGGTGTTGAGCCGTCAGCTGCTGGGGCTGGGGGCACGGGTCCCCTGCATGTGGGGAGACAGGCTGTGAGTGTCATGGACCTTTTACCCATCTCACCTCCATCGTCCCCAGGAACCTCTGCATTAAGATGATGGTGAGGTTTGTTGCCAAGTGACCCAGGGAGCACTGCAAAACTGGGGTGCTTGAGTTAAACTCCATATCTTAGGGAACAATTGTTTTTTTCCAGGTTGAACCTTTGCCTGCCAGAACAAAGCAAGTGCAGAACTGGACTTGAGTACTCTGGGAGTTCAGTTCCATCATCTCACCTGATGGGATGGGCTGAGCAAGAAGCACCCTGGGCCATGGCAAACTGGGGCTCAGAGCCTCTGCTCATCTGGGTGCTGCAAACCCAGGGAGTCCTCCTGGTACAATTGCATGGAACATAAGCCAAGGGAATGAAAACTCCTTGCAAGGGTTCAAATGTGCACCAAATAAAATGCTTTCAGTAAGTGGGAAGGGTGTGGCAAGATCCCAAGAAGAAAAGGCATACTGCTGTGTCTGGCCTCACCTCACCCTAAGCATGGCAGCAGGAGGGAGAGGAAAGCTCATTTTAAGGATGGTGCAGGAGGGCACCAGGGTGAGGGATGCACAGCAGGCACAGGACTAGGCTGCTCCTAGTCTCCTGTGAACCCAACATGTGCTGGAGTGCAAGCTCCAGGTTCTCCCCAAGCTGAAAGCCAGCTGATGCAGGTCGTACTGCTGTTGCAACCACATCTGCAGGAACACCTGGCCAGCTCTTCCAACAGGGCTGGTTAACCAACAGCCCAGTCAATGGAGCAGCCAGGTGAGGGGGTGGGTATGGGGGGGTGTTGCAGTACAACACCCAGGGCATATGTAGGGGTTAGTGCAATTAAAGGCAAAAGTAGGGAATGATACACAGTTATGGTACACAAAGCTTAACTCATCTGCAAACTCCATGATGTTTCAGGTCACTCATCAGTTTAACCTGCAACCTGTGTGTGCTTGTATAGAGAAGGAGCTAGAGGACACGTCAGTGAGGAGCGTGATAGTGTGGGGTAGGCAGAGGCTGAGTTCTAACCCTAGCATGACTTTCAAGGGCATCAGTTGTATTTTTGTACCCAGACATCCTTCCAGGCCTCATGCAATTCACCTGCCTGGACTTCAGCCCACTTTCAATGTCAGTGCTGCCTGCCTCACCTATAAGCAACCCTTGTATCTTGCACACATTTCGCTGGCTTAGGGGCATAGCAGGTGTCAGGCTGGAGGAACTGCCAGCCCAGTGCTTTCCCTGTGTCACTGAGTCACCATCTGTGTCACCAAGATGGGTCTGCTTTCCTCCCTAACTTGCCAGTGCTGTTTGCTCCCGGTGCCCTGCCTTTACACGCAGCACTCACCCTCTCTCCAGACAAACACGTGGGGCTGGAGGTCTGTGGGGTCTGCGTGGGTGACGGCAGCCAGGATGTCGTGGAAGGTGGTGTTACGAATCTTTCCAATTTCTTCTGCTGTGAACAGCCTGGGGAAAAAGATACGGGGCCAGATGGTGGCCCTGGGTGTCACCGGGCAGCAGCAGGAGGGTTTCACTCCTGGCACTGTTTTAGGAACTGAGGAAGCTGGAGGATGTGTTACGGGGGCTTGCAGAGCAGTGGGCAGCCTGCCAGATGGGGAAGAGGCATTTACCCATTCTTGGTGTTTTCAAACCAAAACCTGTCACCATCACGCAGGCGCACAAACTGGTCCAGGATGATGGCACTGAAGAGGGAGCTGTCAGCCTCCAGCATGCCTCCGGGGAGCAGCTCCAGCCCAGCTGTATTGTTGGCATACAGCACAGCGACCTTCTCCAGCACCTGGCCAGAAACCCACACGGCACATGTGAGCAGAAGGAATTCTGCCAGGGCATCAGAAAGTCTTGGCAAGTCTCAGAAGGAGTGAGGAACATGCATTTCTCAGGCATCACATGTCCATGGGCTGTGAAGATGCTCAGCCCCACACACCCTTGAGCTCACAGCTTGGACTTGAGCAACTAAGCATCAGTCCCAGCGCATCTCGGCTCCAGGAGGAGCAGAGCATCCAGCTGCGTGGGAGCTTAGCACCAGGGCAGGATATATATAGTCGTGCCGTGTAACTGCACAGTTACACCAATGCAATAGCCCTGCAGGCATGAAAATAAGTTAGCACACGGATGCCCCACTTCCTACATTGCTGGAGAAGCCAGTTACTGCCTGGACTGCCCCAACATCCTTTGACCCACACTCTCTCCGTGCCCAGACCAGTTCCTGTTACCTGTTGCTCCAGGTGTGGGGCAAGGTCTGACCAGCTCTGGAGAGGCTCCAACCCAAATCGCTCCCGGGCTTGGTTATAGGTGGGCAGGCCAAGATCTCGCCCACGCTGAAACCAGCTGGCCACGTAGTCAGTGCGGGAGTACTTCAGGGGCCCATACCAGTAATCTGTGGGTGGATTTGAAGCCATGGTGATGGCAAGGCAGAGCTGGAGGAGCAACACCAACTGCCATAGCTGCTGGGCTGGCCTCATTCCTCTGCCATGGGCCATGCTGAACATGGAGATCATCTCCACGTTCATGTTCTTGTCAGGACAGTCCCATGGACATGCTTATGTCCTGCAGCTTCTCTGCACCTCCATTAACAAGGCTGAAGCTGGTCTGAGCATGTGGTTGGGTGCTGATGGCAGTGGCCATGGGACCTGTCTCCCCACCTCAGCCCCTGCACAGCCCTGGGAGAGAGGGTCCCCCCCACTGATGTGCCAGCTGCAGTACGGGGGAGTGCAGACCTTGGAGATCTTCCACCACAACATTGTCCTCCTGCTCTGCAATCTGTGAGCTCATCCCCAGCAGGAGGTTGTCCACATCGTCTGCCTGCTGCAGCCTGGTGCTCTGAGGGGAAGAGCAGATGATTCCTCACAGGACTGAGAACATGGGGCAGCCCCACACCCCTGAACTGGTGACCATAGGGGTGCAGACCCAGGGACTTCTTCCCAGCTCATTTTCTCCACATCAGCTCAACCCTGAGGTCTGAGCCTGCCGCAGATGAAGGTGGTATCTGGGGATGTCTGGATGGGGAAGAGCTCACACTCCCTTGGTTAGCTGTCACGCTCCCCACCCAATTTCCCTTTCAGATCCCTGTGGTGTCTTCCATAACATAAAGCAAGGAATGAAGCCCCCCCGGCCAGTCTGACATGTCCTCAGGACCCCCATGCCCCCTTACCCGTACCTCTCTGCTCCAGTAGCTGTTGCAGAGCCGCACTGCTGGGAACGGGCCACCAGGGCCAGGCACTTCCTGGAACTGGCACCTGGGGTGTCTGGAACAGAAGAGAAGGGCTGGACCCACAGCTCCCGGGTCTCAACTGTCCCCGCGAGGGGCAGGATGTGGGGAAGGGACTGGGCCCATGCTCAGCCACCACCTCCTCTTGGGCATCCCCTTCTCTGGCACAGACACCGCTCTCCCACAGCCCCACCAGCTTGCTCCTACCTCTTGTAAATGCCTGGTGGCACCATGGTGGCCAGGAATTGCCCTGAAGCCGCCAAAAACTCTGGTGAGAGGCTGGGGTCCAGGTGCTGCTGGTAACCTGTGGGGCAGCAGCCACGGTCCAGCAGCCAGGCTGGAGGGAAAGGGGGCCAAGCTCCCTCTCCTGCCTCATCCCCCAGCTCCCCTGGTCTCCCCACACAGCACTGCCCACCATGCCCCTCACCTTTGTACTCCGGGACGTCTCTCCCCAGCAGGGTTGGCAGCCATTCATACAGCACGATGCTCTAGGGCACAGGGGACCTGGGTCAGGGCCAGTGTTGGGGAGGATGTCAAGGGTCCCAGCAGAGCTGCGGGGGGGATGTCCATCCCTCACCTGAAAATTGGCGATGACCCACTTGCGAGTGTGCTGGAAGAGGTCCTCATCGGACCAGGTGGGGTGTGTCTGGGCCAGCACTGTGGCCAGGTGGTTGTGGTACCGAAACCAGGTGATGCTCTCAGCCTGCAGGAAGAGGTTCTCATTCCCCCAGGCGCTTCCCAGGTCTGCAAGAGCCACTGGGACCATCAGTGGGGGATGCTGCCACTGGGTCTAGGTTTGCCCATGGCTGGAGGAGCAACCCCAGACCTGTGGCTGCAGCCCAGCATCCCCTCATCCCCTCAACCCCTCCCTCCTCTCCAGGGACAGAAGCAGCCTGAGCATGCAAGAAGCAGCACCAGGCCCCCAGCATGGACAAAAGGTCAGGCAGGTGAGGAATTCAAAGCAAGCTGAGCAGGTTTTTATTGGTGGCAGCCCCCTTCCCCAGAGGAGTTCGCCTTGGATCAGAGGGATCAGCACCCACAGGTCTCTCTGTGTTGGCTGGGAAATGACCTGTTGCCTCCTGGGGTTGTGGCACCTTACGTTCATGGCATGTCTTTGCTGTGAAGCCTTCACTGGGGCACCTGTCTTCCTGTCCCTTGGGCTGGGAAACTGCCTGCTCTCCCATGGAACTGCTGACCTGCGTGTCCTGGCTCACCGCACACCCATACCCTTTCCTGGGATCCCCTCTGGGCTCAGCTTCAGGGACCACCTGCTCCTCCTACTCATGGTCAGAGGTGGAGCCAAGCAAGTGAAAACCCAAAGAGGATGCCACAATTACCGTAGATTCCCTGGGAGCCACCCTGTCCTGTGGATGGATCCAGCGCCTTCCACATGGGAACCCTCCCGTCTGTCTCCCTTGGGAGGTGCCCGCTGGGCCCCGATGCCAGCTTTCCCCCTGAGAAGTTCCTCAGGACATCACTCCAGGACTGTGAGGGGCCATAGATGGAGCTTCCGTCCAGCCAGCCCGTCACCTCGTTGATCTAGGGCAGGCACAGGGAATGGGCATTAACAGGCACTGGGGTCTCAGTGAAAATCTGCAAAAAGTGCCTGAAAAGCCCCAACCTGTCCCTTTTGGTCCTGCAAAGCAGCCACCCATCCTCTGTTTTAACAAGAACTGTCAGGATGCAAATATATACACCAACAACCTTTATGCAAACTGCAAGAATTAGCACCAGATACAGCAAAAGACCAGGCACAGGTTTTTCAGAAGTACATTTTGGGGCTTTTTCCCATTTATTTTCAACCATGACCAGCAGCAGACATCTGTGAATCCCTACATAAGGCTCTGGTAGCCCTGCCCTCACAGCAGGGAGTCCCACTGCCCTGGCAGCATGTCGAATATCTCCCCTGCCAAATGTTTTCATGAAAACACCCTGGATTTTTCATTTTTCTAAGGTCTGAAATACTGCTAAAAACATGACTTGCTAATCTGGTCTCATCATGGTTTGTCATGTGAAAGGTTCAGGGCCTATTTTGCTTTGGTGATTGTGACTGGGAAACTTTCCAGCACAAAAGAAAAAGCACATGGGCTTGGGAACACATTCAACCTCAGCAGCAAAGTACAGAGAAACTGGGGGAAATCTGGATTTTTTCCAAAGTGACTTAAATTCAGAGAAGCTTTACAACTTTATGACAGTACCGGCTCAGTTTTTTCATACATTATTAAGGGTAAGAGTTGGTGCCTTAAAAAATATGCCGTAACTACTGGCCTTCTAGAGCAGCACAGGTGTACAAATTGGTTATGGAAGTTCATTACACTTGCACTAAAAAGGCTGCAGTTATCACTTGTTTCACCAGACACAGGCAGCCCTACCTTTGCTCATTTTGACTGAAGTGGTAACAACTTTGGCAGCCAAGGAAAACTACTAATTGCTCCTGCTTTACCCTTTCCTCTTCCACCTGCCACAAACCATGCAAGATACTAAAATTTGCATTAAAATAGATGGCACAGGCAGATTTAGAGTAATTGCATTTCCTTTGGCCAGGAAAAGTACCGACCATGTGCAACCACAAATGATGCTCTGTGTGAACCAGTACCTTGGAGCTGTGCTTTGGTTTCATTTGCAATTGGCTCAGACATTTGAGAGATGTATGTTTTTAAGGAACCAGTGGTGCTCTCTTTAATTTTTGCAAACATTATTTTGGCTGCTACAGACCCCATTGCTGGGTACCAAGGAATTTAGCCAAAAGGCAAGAGCAAAGGAAACACTACCTACCTGTTCCCGAGGGCTGTTGGGGCTCTGCCCTGTCTCTGTTGCCCAGTGGATGCGCTGGAAAGGCAGGACCACGTCTCCAGTGCCTGCAGGGTCGAAGATGAGGTCTCCAGATGGGATGTGGATGTTCAGGAACTCAGCAGGGCAGCCAGGTTTCTCTGTACCCAGGATGTCCAAGAGCACGTGAAAACCTGGCAAAGACCCAAGCAAGGTCAGCAGCTGGGAAGACTGTCACCAACACTTGGAGCAGGATGTGATGGTGGGCAACCAAGTTGTACATGGGCTGAGTGGACCACCCTGTGCAGCAAGACTGGTTTCCTTCCCGCCTTCGCTGCTGGTTTTCTCCGTGATTTTGAAAAAGTCACTTTGGGCTGGAGCCCAGATGTGCTGAGCTCCAGCCCACAGGAACAAGGCTCCAGGTGCCCCTAGCCAGACCTCATGAGTAGGGTAGGGTCATTCAGGAACCAGGGTGGAGAAACTCAGCCAGTGGATGTTTGGAGACCACCAGCTGCTGGCACCACTTCACCAGGCACAAGGCTCTGCATTTAGCCACTATTCCCTGAGCTCCTCCTTGCCTGGGGCCTTCAAGGCCAAGGGTTGCTGCCGATGCTGAGCCCAGTGGCTGCTGTTGGCCCATTTGAGCTCTGGTGTGATGGGAAAAACTACCTCCAGGGAGAAGCTAAATGGTACTGCACTAGTGTCTTCCCCTCCAGTGGCCCATCCTGGGGCCCAGCACCCTGGCTTGGGTGTATGGGGATGTAGCACCTTAAGCTGTGCAGGGAGCTGGGTGTCTCCACTGCTTTGACAAGTTCAGCCTGTTTTCCCAATGAGCTGAGGGTATTTCCCACAGACAGATGTCCCCAGGCTTGGAGATCCAAGACCCTGCCAAGTTCCTGAGCAACAGCAAAAACTGCTCCAACTTGCAGCAGTTCTGCCCAGCAATCATTCATGGTGTGGCTCTTATTGCATCTGTCAGGCATTTTGCAACGGTGTAACTCTACCACTAAAACAAATGAGGAAGTTCCCAAACGATAAATATCAGCGTTTGGAACAACAGCCAAAGGTCACCGAAAATTCATGCAAGCTGTCTTGGCTGGACAGTACTTTGGTGATACCCAAGGCTTTATCTTTCAGGCGTGGGTCTGCTATGGAGCAGTGGGTGAGGAGCACTCTGACACATGGCCTTGGGGTACGAGAAACCAACTTTTTTTCCACTTGTTGCCAGGCCCCAGCTCTCACCAAAGAAGACAGCCAGCACAGTTACGTTCCTGCGGGAGGGCAGCCCGGAGGGTCCCCGCGCCACCGTGTTGCTGAGCTGGCGAGCGTTGGGCACATGGGGCTCCTGCAGTGCCTGGTAGACACCATCCGCGTAATTGGCTGGCAGGAGACGCAGCAGCCTAGCACCTGCGGCACAAAAGCAACACAGCATGGTTCTGATGGCACCTGACAGGAGATGCAACAAGGGCAGGGTATGCTGGTGTGTGCGAGGGTCCCAGAAGAGAGCAAGAGGATGGCATTGATGCTTATAATGGCCAAGCGCATGTAAGTTTTAGTACCAACACCCAAAACTTCTTGCAGCACTGGGGTCAGAACTCTTAAAACTAGCAGGGATCCTCCATGGGCATGTTCCCTTTCAGGTGTCCTTCTCTGGTCCATGTGCATCCCCATTGCCTCCTAGAGGTCTGGGGTGGTGTGCTCCAGTGGGTAACTGGGGTGATGTTAAGATGCCCACATTGACTATATAATCCTGCACAAGCATGGTGATTGTCAGCACCGTAGGAAACAGGAGAGGAAACAGCCAGAGAGGCAGAGAGACAAGGGAGAAGATGAGGGAAACTTTGCACCCACTCCCTGTCTCATAACTGAACAGCCCACAGGCAGGAGGTCATTTCTCACTGATGAGAGAGTTTGTTTCAAAAGGCTCTTCACCAATGTGGTGAGCTTCATTTGATGGAACTCCTCAGAGCTGGAGGAAATCCTGAACTACTGGCTTAGTTTCCATAGGTTTGTTTCCAAATGTTAAGGTCTGATCCATCTGCTCTGGAAGAGGGAGATCATCTCTGCCAGGGACCTGCTGGACCTCTCTGACAGGCCTTGGTGTAACCAGAGGGCTGATGACACACATGTTGAGTCAGCCATTCAGACTCAGAGGAAGCTGTAATTGCCACCATGCCTTGTGACACATGTAGGCAACCGATCTGGGCTGCAGGAAATAGGAGGATTCATAACCTTTAATATTTTAGGTAAGATCCTCCCTGATCCACCCTGGTCCCTGGCTCAGGGACATCTCCTGATAGTGGGCCCACAGGCTGGTTATAAGCATGACAAAGCAGCTCACAACTGGCACAGGGAAATCCCACATGCCTGGCCCAGTACAGACCAGTCCATACTGCACAGCAGCCCAACAGCACAGTATCTGCCCTGTGCAGCGCAGAAAAAGAGTTGGTCTAGCATGCCTGGACCATGAACTCTTCTGTCTCTGGCCTTGTGTTGAATGCTGCTTGAACTGCATGCTGATTCTGGCTGAAGATGCTTTTTCTCAGCTCCGGGATCCCTGACTGTCACTGAAACTCCTGCTGGGAGTAGCTGGGCCCTCCCTGCCATGGATATTTTGAATAGCCCCATAGAGGCACAGCTCTGCTCAGGGACTGATCTAACACCAGCATGACCTGCAGATATTGCCCAGGCGGCAGGTAAAAGTGGCAAGGCCAGGACATGAGAAACAAAGGTGGCCTTCTGGGCCCCTCCAGACTGCTCTAACAGGACTCTTAGGTGCATCTAGGGACCCACCCTGAGTGCAAACAGTCACCTCTAAGGGCCACAAGAGATGGCACTGCCTGCTTACCTGACTGGTTGAGGCTCAAGTCAGAAAGGGTTTCTCTCTCAGTCATAAAGTGAGTCAGATACCAAGGTGCCACCTCACCCAACCCCACCATCCTCATCCCCAGGCCTGGCACTCACCCACCGAGCCACGGCTGTGGTGCAGCAGGTTGTTGTACCAGCCATCGTAACGTTGGACCTCCCAAGAGATGCTCTCCTGCGCTCCTGGAAGAGGCCAGACCCACTCGGTGAGCAGTATAAAAACCCACATGAAACAATCATCTCCATTACAGAATTGTATTTGTATTGTGATATTTTCACATATTCTTTCTGAAACTTTCTGTACAAGCAGTGTTTTAGACAAGCTTTGCACTCCTTTTGATGCATAAGCAGTGTCTAAAATTAGAAATTCATGCTTGTGATGCTGATGTCCCCAAATTAATTTCTGACCCTCATCAGTCTAGTCCCAAAGGATCTTAATTTCCTCTTTCTCTGTTATTGTATCAGAAGTCTCTCCTTACTTCTGACCCCTACAATGTCCATGTGAGTCAAGCAAAGGCCTTGACACTGAAGTTATTATGCTTTCCCCTATGCATTGTCAGCATCAGCCTTTGCCAAGAAACATGCATTTTGTTTCCTTTGTGTTAATTTATATTGCTTTTATTCTAACACAAGCAAAAAGCCCCAGTTCCTGGTTACAAGCTGTGTACTTCCATAAAGAGCAGTAGGTGAGTCTCCCAGCCTGCAGGCTCTGCAAGTTCAGCATTTTGCTCATTTTCTTTCTTATCATGAAAGAGTCTCTGATGTGATGTCCCATGAGTTAATGGAAATTCCTCTAAGGGCTAGAAACTATCCAGGATCTCCCCTTGGATCCTCTTCCCTGAAACTGTACTTACTCCCTAAGTTCCACGTCACCAGCAGAACCACGGTCAAACTCAACATTATCTCTGCAGATTGCATCGGCCACTGGTCTTTAGAAGCAGCCACCTGTGAATGGAGAGGAGGAGGAGGAAGCTGGAGCTGAGCTGCTCTCAGGGGCTCGGAACATACACAGACCATAATCTCAGCTCCCTCTTGTGGTTTCAGCTTCCTGGTAAAGCCCCTCTGCAGCCACCATCCATCCAACAGCATCTCCCAGTTGGGGCTGTGGGAAGGTGGCAGGGGACACGTGAGACACCGTCACCCTGGGAAAGCTCTGTCAGGAGGTGTCAGCAGGCCTGAGAAGACCTTTCTGCTGGAGCAGGACCAGTAGCCCTGCCTTGGTGTATCCCAGCTGTAGGCTCACAACTCATCATCCGTGCCAGGAAGGCATTAAGCTGTGCCAGCTCTGTTACAGAAACACTGTCCGTTACAGAAACGGACTCATTTCAGCTGGCAATTTCTCTGCACATGCATTGTTCCATCCAAGCAAAATCCAACTGTGAACACGACTGGAACATTCTCAGCATGTGGTCAGGCATTCCAAACTGTGCTAGTACTGCAGATCAAGACCTCTTGACCATCTCTGGGCTAACTCAACGGCACCCTCTCATCACCAGCTTTTCTCATAATGCTTTACCAGCTCACTTCCCACAAAGTCCATGGATCAAGAGCAAATTTCATCAGTGGGACCAGAACCTTTAAAACCCTGGCCAACACCTGAGTGAAGAGAGGGACTCCCAGCCATGAACAGCAGAGGCTACGTTTTCCAATCATATATGCTACAACGCTGCTGCTGGCTTCCCATGCACAGGAATGCCAAACCTGGATTTAACTCCAAGATGGGATTTTCCACTAAATACGTCTTCTTGTCCCTTGTTCCAGCACTGTAGGTGTGTATGCAAAGACTAGCATCACTTTAGAGGAGTTGTGTTGCTAAGAGATCTGGCAATGCACAGGTTTCAGCTTTTCCTACATTACTCTGTCACAAGCCAAAGTGGTGCTTTTAATTTATCTTTTTCATTGTTGTAATCAAAACTTAAAGAAATTATGGTTTCAGAAAGGTTTAAATGCTGCCAGCAGCTCTTTAGGTTTTATTTTTGATTTACTGGGAATTGTAGTGTGGATTTTTCACTTATAACTGCCAGTCGCATAAATTGTACAATGCGAGTCACTAAATAAACTACTCACCTGGCAAATGAAGAGGTTTGAGATTTAAATATTGTCATTTGCACTCACATTAATTGTGTTCATAAAACTGAACGCTCATTACCATGTTGTGAGCATAGCATATAACCTGTCTTGACTCCCTGGCTGCTAGAGATTTCTGTACTTTTGGCCTTTCGCATTAGAAAACAAGCTGTTTCTCAAGAAATGGCATTTCCACGTTCCTCTGCCATCACCATGGCTCACCTGCACTCTGCAACTCACAAAACATTATTACAGGCAAACCACTCTGTTAGCTTTCTGTAACATGGATTTAACATTAAATCACTGTTGAAATACCTCTGCACTGATCGCAGTTTTGGTTCTGGCCCCACCTCCATGAACAGCAGCTGGGGCTGCTGAAGCCTCAGAGCTGCCGAGAGCAGCACTGGGTGGTCTTCCTGGTCACCCAGTGCCACTCCTGTCCTCCTGGAGCATGCCTCTGTGGAAGGGGCCCCAGAGCTCTTCCAGCCTACAGCCCACCGCTACAGCCCACCGTGGTCTTGTGGACGTGAGATTTGGGTTGTGCAGCTGGTGGGAACGAGAGGCTTTGTAAGCCCCATCCCATAGGAGGAACACAGAAGTCTGGCCAATGGGTGAAGCACGGAGATGGCTAAGACCTCTGCCAGGACCGTCACCACTGGGGACTGCTGCCAGAAAGCTCTCCCATGGAAACAGCCTGTTCCCTGCTGAAACCAACGTGAAAGGCTGCATGGCTGGAGACACCCTGAGCAACCTGCAGCAGGTGTGGTTTGTGTGCAGAGGTCCCCACGACCTCCCACACTGTAGGAAGAGAGTCTCCATAGAGACAGCCGGGTAAGTTACCTCCTGCTATATCAAAATGTACAGAGTTGTAACCCCCATCTAGAGCTGAGACCTGAACCTGCTGCAGCAGATTTACCAAAGTCACCCAGGAAACACGAGGCAAAGCCAAGGCTCAGAGCACATTACCCACAGTCACAGCACAGCATGTTTCCTCCTTGCCCTTCGGTGTTCTTGCAGGGCTCTAGCACAAAATGTGTTTTAAAATTCATTCTGTCACTGAGCAAACCTCCCGTTTCCGCCAATATGGGAATTGCTCTTGACCCAACATGATGGATGCACCTGACCCCTTAACAGGGGGCACAGGCTCCAAGGGAGATAAAGGCCTGAGCTGTAGCTGGGACAAGAACTCCTTCAGGAAATCCACAAAGGAGCAGAGTGACCCAGAGAGCACTGGTGCATATGAGCTTGGAACACGAATCATACGATCAACACATGAATAGCCGGTGGTTTTTCCCAAACTAATTTATCAAGCAACAAAGCAAGCTGTGGGTACAAGGAGCCCCATGCATCCCTTCCCGATTGTGTGCAATTTGACTAGGAGCCAACCACTTTATCCCATAAATACAGCAGCCTAAGTAAGTCACCTTTGAGCTCTCTCTGCTCAGCAGCGTGGCTGTGTGGCAGTGATCTCCCCTTGGGCTGGGACACCTCTCAAGGCTGCTCTTCGAGGCAGAGAGACCTTTTGCCAATGACAGATCTTTGGATCAGTCCAATTCCAATTCTCTTTAAATTGAACTGGACTGCATGCCAGTGACCCTCCCCTTGCTCTGGGATGCCTCTCCCAGTTTGGGCTTCCTTACCCCAGACTAAGAGATCCTTTCTTACCCAAGGTGGAGAGAGCCCTTATTCGCAACAGAACCTCCGCAGCTGACTGATAGCATGCTGAATCAGTACTAATGAAATCCATGTAGCTAATTCCATTAGACATAAACCATTGTCCAAGTCTGACACTAAGACTGGACCTAGCCACATCTAAGCTCCATCAGGAGTTTAGGAAGCAAGGGAGCTCACTCTGAACCCTGTGACTCAATGGGAGGGTCCCTGTTACCCTTTTGCATCTCTGGTGTCTGCATAAATCATTCTAGCTTGATTCTAATTTGATTTGCCTTTGTATGTTTCTTCCATGCAGTAAGTAATAGAGTGAACGTTGCCATCAAACCTTGTTAAGAACACTTGTACAACATCATATTAAAAACACTTTTGCTAATACCTCTGATGGTGATTCTTTACATGACTTAAATCACTCATTTGTGACAAATTGGAATAGCTGGCAGGATCCTAAATCAGGATTCATGACACCCGAGCCATGAGATAACATGGCAGTTCTCATGCACTTTTAATCTCTCCATGGCCCAGCACTGAAAACTCACTTATTGCCTAGTCAGCCCAAGACTGGGGGGAGCAGAGGGGTGTCTCTGGAGGCTTTCCTGCCTTGCCTATGGCCAGTGTGATACAGTGACTGTGGTGGTCTTACTCCGAGCAGTAGGCTGGACCACAGACTTCTGAGGGTCTTTCCTAACAACATGGAACTTCTCTTCCAAGCCTCTACTCTGCCTTTATGTCTTCCTACAAGTTACTGGGCACGTCAGCATCTTGTCTTCCCCAACCAAATCTCAATAGCCATTCCCTTCCCCTGGCAGCTCTCCCTGACAGAACTTGGTCTGCAAAGGTGTGAGGAGATGTTGGCACCATGTCTCCCCTGCCTGTGAAGCCTCCAACTATTGCTGAGAACTCCCTACAGGCAAGGCTGAGTCACAGCAGTCCTCAGGTTGCACTCAAGAGGAGGAACATGCAGACCTGGTCTAGGGACCTCATGCCCAAGGAAGATGGGCACCTCATTAGTGGCACTCGGCTGTCCCACAAACTCCTTTTCCATGCTTCAGCTGAGAGTTCCAGCTTCACACTCCCCAGTGTGCTCTCCCATGTGTTGAGGACCACTTGCAGGCTTTTCCATAAAGAAAAAGAAGAGAGCCCCCTGCTCTCACATCTGCCTCCAAAATCTTGCAAACCACCCGGGGGTTCCTTGACATAATGAAATTCGACTGACCTTGGAATCCCACGGTGCAGCTTGCTGCACGAAAGCTTTGCAAGTCTGGGTTAGCTCCACAGGCTTGTTAAGCTTTTCAGAAATTTTGTGTGATCTGATGAGCCCTCCAGACTCTGCTTTTCCACAAATTCCCTGTGCCACCTTTGGAAAGTCATTCCCTCCCTCTGCACCTAGTGAAATGAAGTACCTCCTTCCCCAGCCTTGTCTTCTCCCATCAGAGAGGATCCTGTGTCCTGTTAAGGCTTGGAGTTTCACACCCCTCCAAAAACCTTGCTGCAGAGAATGCAAACACATGGCTTCCCCCAAAGCAAGGATCTCCCACTCCACCTGATCTCAGCAGCTGTGTTTCCCCTGAAGTTAGAGCTTCAGCCCCCAAATATCTCCTGACCTCTTCCCAGAGCCACTTGTCAACCGGGACTGTGGGACACGTCAGCATCCTGGGAGAGCAGCAGCCCCACTGCAGAACTTAGTGTGACCATACAGGTAGAGAAGAGCAGTTTCAAGACATTCAAGAAGCCTGGAGCCTGATCCCTATGGTTCTTGTTAGTCACTGCTTATGTCTAGCTCTGCAGGGCTGGGGGGGCAGATGGGCGGGCTGCTACCTCCTCCCACCAGCCAGCCAGCTCCGGGGTTCCAGAATAGGCTGCATCTCCCCAGCCTTGGATGCCATCCAGAGAATCCTAAACCTGTGCACGCAGTATGGACAGCATGCACACAGGGACCAGCAGTGTCTCCAGCTTTTCACCTGGGGACAACCCTGGGGCCAGATGCCCCAGTGCCATGATGGTGCACAGCAGGGACTCCCTCCCCTGGTGGGACATAAGGAGTCCCTGCCTGTCCCCACGCAGTCCTGTACCCATGGCAGGCAGAGACATGCATATTCCCAATCCATTGTTTCCTGTGGCCCCGCTCCCTCACAGGTGGGGATGTGCATGGTTCCATAGCACCCACAGGTGAGGACACACGTGACCATCCTACCCTGTCCTCACACAAGACCCAGACCCTCCCAGCCCTCCATGCTGGCCCCAACCTTCCAGCACCTCCTGCAGGTGTGTGTCCCAAGCAGGCAGGGACACAAGCGGCCCTGGCCCCTTGGTCCCCCATGCGGATGAGGAGGTGTACCCCCATCTCACGCTGCGCGCTGTCCCCAGAGCACCCCGGCTCCCACGCAGATGGGAGCACACATGGCCTCATCCCCCCCGTCCACCAGCCGGGAAAGAAATGCGTGGCCCGTCCACTTCCACACGCACCCCCCCACACGACCCCAGCCCAGCTTGTCCCCCAAGCAGGAGACAGCGGCGGCGCGACCCGCAGCCCTCTCCACCAGCGACACCGCGCGCAGCCCGACTCCCGCAGGTAGCAGCGGCCCCGGCGCCGAGCCCCGCAGCGGGGAGGCAAGGGACGCGCGGGGCACCGACCCCCCAGACCACCAGCCCCGGTCGCGGCGGCCCCCGGCTGCGGCGCTCACCTGTACGGCGGGCCGGCGAGTGGGCAGCGCGGCGGGGCAGGGTGGCGCGGCGGGGCGGGCGCGGTAGCAGTAGCGGGGCGGGCCGGGCCGGCATTTACTCGGGGCTCCGCGCCCGCCGCTGCCTATAAGAACAGCGCGGTGCGGCCGATGCCGCCTGGGTCCCTCCGCAGGCAGGTAGGAAGGGGCTTCCCCCTCCCCTCCCCTCCCCTCCCCCCCCCCCCCCCTCCCCTCCCCCCCCTCCCCCCTCCTCCCCTCCCCCCCCTCCCCCCTCCTCCCCTCCCTCCCTCCCCCCCCTCCCCTCCTCCCCCCCCTCCCCTCCCTCCTCCCCCCCCCTCCCCCCCGCCCCTCCCTCCTCCCCCCCCCGCAGCGCCCCGGGGAGCAGCCCTCCCGGCTTGGGGGGGCCCGGCTAGGGGAGGGTGGGGAGGACAGGAGAGGATAGGATGTATCCCCATGTTGCGTTAACCTGAAGGTTTTTCCTATCCCGATTTGACCCTTTCACAGGGGCTGGAAAATGCAAGAAGTCCGTCGTCACACACACCCCCGCCCCGAATTGCGGGTCTGATCACTCAGTTTCCAGGGGACAGGATTTCTCTTGTTTCAATGGGAAATACCGACCCGCAGCCCTGAGCAACCCCATCCAGGAGCGCTCTTGGCTCTGCGAGGGGGGGTGACTGGGCACTTCCAAAAGGTCCTTTCCAGCTCGATTCATTCCGGGGCAGGAAAATGGGGTCTGCTGTAAGGAGAAACTGCTGGGGTTTGGGCAAGCTTTCTACCTCCTTTGCCTTTCTCCCCTGCCAGTCCAAAATATTTTAAACAAAAGACAAGTTGACCACTTCTAAATTACTGATCCTTCCTTGAAGATGTCTCTAGTCTTTTCCCTCTCCATATACTGTGACAGAGGAAACAACAGGGGCTGTAGTGCCACAGCCTTGCTTCTGCATGGAGGGTGCTTTCCAAGGTGCAACGACTTCAGTTTCTCCTGCCCTGAGCTGCAGGCACCAGTTTTCCACTTCAAAGCTGAAAAAATGCCAAGGAGCTGGTCTTCTGCACAGGGTAATCAAGTGAGAAAGATGGGATGGACAGCGACAGAAAGAGTTGCTTCCCCTGGAAATTCTCTATAAAACTATCCCCAGGCACTGCAAAATGTAAAGGAAATGCAAACGTCCCTTGATACTGTTTGAAAATTAAATTTAGATTTAACAGGGCAACATTTTCCACGTTATGTTCTGGGTCTGCAGTTGTTACATATTGTTGACCTGTATTAAGCTGTGAAGAGCTGCGTTTCAGTGAATACAGACTTGGAAATCGTTCCTTCCCTCAATGTCTCTCATATGAGTTTGGGCAAAGATATAATAAAACTTGAGTTTGAGTGGAATTCAAGCAACCAAGATTTAACTTGACCCAGGTTAAACTGTTCATTTATCTCTTCTTTTACAGCTGCTCATACTGTTTTGTGGGCACACTTGCTGGGCTGGGGATCCCACAGCTGGACTTCAGTCTGACACTGTAGCACTGGGAATCCACCACAGCTGCTTCTTGCCAGGTAATCACAGCAGGAGTGGTGCTCTAGGGCTGCCCTTCTCTAGGTTTGGCTTTCCAGGGAAACAGCCGCAGACAAGACCAGTAAGTACACAAGATAGCTCTGTTAGCCTGGAGCAGAGCATTGGGGCAAGGTCAGGCCTAGGTCAGTTGTAAAAACCCAGGGTCTGTTAAACTGCTGCAATGATCTGGGCTGCTGGACAGATAACTACTCTGAAACCAAACACTGCTTTATGGACTGAAAAGTGACTTCAGCTGTCCAGGTAAACTGTTTTATGATACTTACTGTAATCTCCACCTGATGCTGCTCATTACACTCAGTCTCATAATCGGAAGGCCCTGAGCTCGAGCCTTACACGGGGCACCCTCTGTTACAGCACAACCAAGCTATTAGCTGTAATAAGGCTTTTACTGTCGGTCAGATTCTACTGTCCCCCTGCTGTTTGTCCTTCCTCCAGAGGTCAGACCACCCCACTCCCCCTCCATCCAGCCACCTCTCCCACAGTCCTTGGAGATACTTAACTACTTAGTGAGAACAAGCTACACCTGCACAATATCCATGTCCATCAACCCACTGCCGCTGAGGCAAGCCCACAGCTGCATATTATCAATGTTAATTAACCCACTGGCTTCATTCCTCTACACCCACCCACTTCTAGGGATTTGGAACCCACTTTTTTGTGGCTGAATTGCTCTGGATTGGATCTTACCTAAAAATATGATTAACACTGTTTTCAGAAAATTAAAATAAAATCAACTCCTCCAGGCAGGGACAGAATAAAATTGTCTTTGGTCATGAGTCATATAAGCTCTGGCATTCTCTGACTTTAGACTTCCCAGGGTAGTTACATGCAGAGATGTTATTAAATAGGCAAAATAAAAGAACTAAGCATGTAATCAGTTTTGGTAGAAAAGATCTAACCCAGGAATGGGGGAAGCTCAGTAAGTGCTAGAACTAAAGTGTCAGAGGGGATTCAAAGCTGTTGAAGGGAATTACACGCTTCATTGTCTCATGTAAGTCAGTTTCCTTTAGCCTTGAGATGTGCTCCTGATGTTCGTGTGCCCCTTGGACCCGCATCCCAGCTCTAGGGGTTACTTCTGGCCCCTCTGGACCAAGCGCAGGATCAGTTCTCAGTGGTTCCTTGCCATTTTGGAAGTAGGCTGCATCTGTCAGTGGTGGCTCTGCTCATGGACTTGCTCTAGCCACACGCCACAAAGTGGAAAGCCCCAGCTGCATCTGCTGGAGGGAAAGTGTCAGCTCTGTCTAGGGAGGAGCTGCTCAACAGGTCTCTGTGCTTGGGCTGGTCCTCAGGCTGCAGCAGGACTGCAGCTTGTGGTTCCCTGCGCTGCCACAATTCCTCTGGGCTGGTGGAAGTCCTGCCCCAGGCACCTCCTCTCCTTCACCAAGGGCTTTTGGGTGGTGTGTTTGCTGGGGAGTTTTTCACCCTGCCTGTTCCCTTGCAGCATCATGTTTCCTTGTCCCTCTGGGGAGTTTCAAGGTGACCTCCGGCAGCTGGTTATTCCAGAGCTGAGCTGGAGCTGAGCACCATAGGCTTGAGGGAGCCAGGCAGGACATTCATTGCAGGCAGGGACCCACTGTGACCGCCTCTCTCCCACAGGCTCCTGGAGGTACAGGATGACTGTCTTTGATGGCAGCTACCCCTTCTACCCACAGCAGAGGAAGGCCTTCGTGTTTGACATCAGTGCCATCATAGTGATTGTGGTCTTCCTAACGTTCGCTTGCAGCTTCCTGCTTATCATCCCGGGCATCCGTGGACGGGCGGTGGGTGTGTGACCCCTCTCCCTGGGGATAAGCATCTGCCCTCCCCCCATGCTTTGGATGCTGAGGCACTCCTGGCTGGTTCAGGGTGAGGCAGGACAGCTGGGGCTGTTCCTCCCTGCCTGATGTCCCACCTCTTTCCCCGCAGAGGCTATATTGGATTCTCAGAGTTCTCCTCAGTCTCCTCATAGGAGTGGTGATCATCGGTAAGTGCTGCACAGCCCTCTGAGGGTGGGTCCGGGGTCAGGATTAAACCCTGGGGTAGGGTCCGCTTCTGGGAAATGCGAGCTGGTGATCACAGCTGTGGCCTGGTGGAGGCTGGTTGCAGGGTCTATCCTACCCCAGCTCTGCTCTGCAAAGCAGTCACACAGCCTCTCTGAAGGGCTTTCCCATCCCTGGCACGGGCAATGAGAGCCCCTGGAGGTGCCCGTTGTCATTTCTGAATCAAGAGGGAGCTTTGCTGGCAGTAGCTGCACCAGGTCAGACAGCCCCAGCTCTGGTGGGCTGCACAGCCCTGTGTTCCTCTGACCATGTATGTGAGCCGGCACAGGCAGGACACAGGAACAACCCAAAACCACAGATGAAATGTGAAGAGTAAGTTTATTTTTGTTATCTCATGAACCGGGGGATCCCCAAAGCGGCACCTGGGCAGAGGCACACAAGTGGGGACACAGGCACGGCTGAGCTCAGTCCATGCTAGAGCATCGCTGAACCTGCTGTTTTCCTGCCTCAGGGATTCACGAAGGCACAGTTTACCACCGTGCTTGGATCTTTCCCATAGCAGGGCAGGAATCTCAAGCATGCTTGATTGGGTGCCTCTGAGTCTATCACAGGGCTATGTTATTTAACCACAGACATTCTACTTGTCACAGGTAGAACACAAGTTAGCACAAGGCTAAACAATTAGCTGCAGTGACCTGAATGTGTTTACAATCATCCTTGCCAATCTTCCATTATTTTCTCACATCTGCAAGCCCTCCCAAGATGCCCGCTGCTGAGGGAGCATGGCTGAACAGTTCAAAGTGTGGCCAGGCACATTTGGAGAAGGAGAGGAGCCTTGTGGTGATGTGGAGAGAGCAGGTCAAAACAAAACACAGACAGGGCAGAGGCTGGGACCAGGGGGTAAAGACCTTCCAAGGAGCAAGGCAGGAGGAAATGGAGGGGATTTGATTTAGCAGAAGCCAGGGAATCTTCTGTAATAAATAGGACTGGTGGTGGGAACTAGGCTGTGGGATTTCCAACTCTGACAGGGCAACAGGATGTGTAAGAGAAAGGTGTACTGAGGGGACAGAAGATGCCAGATGGGGAGAGAAACCAGCCCTGACCCTAAATCAAGAAAACTCTCCTGCTGTGAAGGACAGAGCAGATTACAAGACTGCTTGAAGAGGGATGATGAAGCACAACCTAAATGACGCAACCCCAATAGAACTAGATAGCCAGGCTGTGACCAGCTGTGGGGATCTGCTGGCCAACACATGGGCCAGTCCAGCATGCAGTGGCCACCCTCCACCTGGTGCTGGGAGATGCCACCAGAGCCACCTGGGAACATGGCATCAGGCTGGAGGTGGCAGAGGGGTGGAGGTCAGGGCTTGCTCCACAGCCTTAACCAGCTCAGCCCTGGAGAGCCGTCCAGCGCCACACTCATTACAAGGATGCAGCCAGGTGCTGCCTGGGCACACAGGAGGAATTAGTTGTTTCAAAACCAGCATCAGGGTTTCCGTCTGGTGGCAGCAGGGCACATTCAACCCTGCAGCTAGAAAACATTCCTGCAGAGCTGCTACTGGATCAGTGCCTTCACAATTTGTTTCAGCAGCTGAACTTATTTTGGGGCAGGTTTTCTTGTTCAGCCTGAGATTAAATAATCACCTTCACTTTCAGATCATTTCAATACTGGAAAATTAAGACCACCACAAAGCAACAGTGTTTCAGAAAAGAGTACTTTGTTCCAAAAAAAATTATATACCAGAGATGCTTCAAATTTTTCTTTCCTCCCCCCCCAGCTGAAATGGCTGTCGGAGCTGTGATAGCACTAGCCACCCCTCTCCACCACCTCCATATGACAGTGATCTTCACTAATCACTAAAAGTGTGATCTAGGGAGCTTAATATTTGGAATAAAACTCACTCCTGTTCCCGAGGTCGATGAAGAGGCTTAGTTTTGAGCCCTGTCCCCAAGGACTGTGGTGCTCGCCGTGGTGGGGAGCTTGTGAGGAAGTTCTGGAGAGGATGTTCAAGGAGGAATCAGGTCATGGGGCTCATCCCTGGGGATCCTAGCTCCACTGCTCCTGGATTAAGGGAGTGGATGCGCAGTGAAGGGAGGACATGAGCTCCACCAGCGTGTGGGAGCTGGTTGAGGCACATCCTGGTGGCTGAGTCAGCTCTCCTGCCCTCCTTACCCTCCCTTGCAGTGCCACGGTGTGAATGCTGCTGTTCATGGTCCCAGCCTTGAGCACAGCAAAGCCTGAGACCAGTCCCTCTTTAATCCCAGCTTTACTTTTCCTGGCAGTTGTCCAGTTCACAGGGGACTGGGAGACCGGCTGGGTAACAGCAAACACCTCCTACAAGTCCTTCAGCCATGCCCTGGTGAACGTGGATGTTGGGCTGCACATTGGCCTGGTGGGGGTGAATATCACACTCATGGGTGAGTCTGATGTCCCCTCTAGAGCAGCCATGGCCCCAGGAGGTCTCCAAGTGCTCTGTGGGTGGCCATGGTCTGTGTGGGTGTTCCTGGGACCCTGCTGTCCCTGGGGTGCCTCTGCACCTGGCTGGCAGCACACAGGCTGCCGGGACACAGTGGGACCTCAGTCTTCTCCCTCCGGCAGGAAACCCGGTGAATCAGGTCAGTGAGACCATCAGCTACAATGAGCACTTTGCTTGGAGCTTTGATGCAGACTATGACCACAGCTACAGCAAAGGGCTGGAGAGGGGGCTGCCCAGCCCCATCCTCTACGTGGCAGAGAAGTTCACCACACAAAGCCCCTGCAACATGCACAGGCAGTACCGCATCTCCAGCCACTATGCATCAGCCACTCTCTGGTGAGTCTTTCTCTGCTTGTGCAGGCAGGGGAGATGCAAGGATGTGGGAAGGGCTCTGCTGCCCTGTCCCTAGTACTCCAAGATGAATGGTGATTGCGTGCTGCCAGGAGGAAAGTTCTGTGCATGGAGGGGCCTCTGCAAGGTTTGAGGTCAAACCGGTGGCCATGTAGGCACTTTGGGGTGAGCAGATAGGAGGTTCTGGTTCTCTCTGCTGGTCAGCTCCACCAGGGCTGGGCACAGGAGAGAGGAACGTGGTGCAGATCCTTGCCATAGTGTCATGATGATGGCAGGGGTCCACCCCCATGGAGTCAGAGCTGCTGTCCTCAATGGCCCAGAGACACCCATGGGTGTGTGCAGAACTCTCTCATCCCTATCTGGGAGGATATTTAGTGTCTGGGAGTGGGACCAGCTGAGGGAAAGCTGATGATGTTGTTATTACGGGGTCATATGGCTTGGTGGTGGACTTGGCAGTGCTAGGTTAATGGCTGGACTTGATTAGGTCTTTTCCAACCTGAATGATTCTATGATTCTTTAGTAGGATCTGCTGAGCAGCAACACGTTGCTGCTCACTTGAGCTGAGGGAGAGCTGGTCCCCAGCTGTCAGGAGATGGTCCCCTCTACCATGGGTTGTGGAGAGCAAAGACCATTGCAGTGCTGTTCCCCCTGCTCTGGGTTTGACAGCAGGGATGCAGGAACTAGGAAAGGGGCTTGGCAATGCCATGGAGTGAGAACTCCTGGCCCGTGGCTGAAGCATTCCCCCTGTCACCCAGCTCAGCCAAGTCCAGAGCTGCTGCCAATGACTTATGCCTGCTTTTCCAGTTATCCCAGTCCTGTGCCGCTCTCTGGGTTCTGCACTGCCCCACACATGGAAGGGCAGGGAGCTGAGATTGTCTAGATACACTGAGTGGGCTTTCATGGCCTCCTTGAGGCTGGTTCAGTCTGTGGGCTGAGCAATGGGAAGAGGAAATCTGGGCTTCTGCCTTCTGGATGTAGAGCGTGAACATTGCACATCTGCTTGCTCAGCCTGCAAAGCTAGGGATCACTCCAGCCTGCCCACAGAGCTGCTTGGCCTTGTGTGAGCCCATGTTCTTCCTCCCACATGGAAATCCTCACATAGAGCATCCTAGTCTGTGACACTTGCACAACTCATCTGTGGGTCTTCTCTTGCCTCCAGGGTGGCCTTTTGCACTTGGCTCATCTCAAATATGCTCTTTGCCATGCCCGTTCTAGTCTACGGAGGCTACATGCTCCTGGCCACAGCAGCCTTCATGATCTTTTCCTTGCTCTCGTTCTCCACTGCGAGGAATTCCCTGATGTGCCCGATCCAGTTTGGGACTGCAACCCTGCACATAGGCTATGGGGGATCTTTCTGGATCACGCTAGCAACTGGTAAGGGCACCAAGCTGCACCAGGACACGCCACCTTGTCCCTCTGGGTGTGCAAGAGTCCCAGTGCTTTCCCCTCAGAAATGGAGGTGAGAGAGCTTGGGGAGTGCAGCCCACCATAGCCCCAGCCTGTGCCTTGGCAAAGCAGATCCTGGCAGAGATGTGGAAAGGGCTGGCAGAAGAGGGGACACCATCCTCATCTCAGGGGTGATGAAGGGTTTTTTAGTCCCTGAGGTACAATAATGCAAGGAGAGATGGGGATCACTTGCCTGGGTTTTAAGATGCTCGGCACAGCAGCTGAAGCCACCTCATACATTATTAGAAGGCCATCTTCCATAAAAGAAGGTCTTGTCCCCTGGCAGGAGGCCATCAGAGGAGGTGGGTGGGAAGTGTGCTGGTGTTTACAGGAACGCTCTCAGAGAGCACTTTGTCTTCCAGGCTTGCTCTGTTTTGTGGCTGGGATCACTGTTGTCACAGTGCACTACTTCAACTTGGACCTGCTGAAAAATTTCTTTGAGCTCCATGAGGACAAATCAGAGGAGTACCAGGAAATGATTGAAGTGTATGTCAATCCTCATTTTGTGAGCAAAGGTTTGCCTCCATCTCAGCCCTCAAAACTCAACCCAAACAGTGTCTAGAAAGAAGTTACTCCCACTCCTTCCCTGAAGGTGGATCTGAAAGGGCAGAGCACAAACCCTTCTTGATGTCCCCAGAGAACCATTTCCCTATCCAACTGCCTTTGAAGAGTGCACAAGTCCATGTTGGGATGGGTACTTGCTGAGGAGTACCTTTGCAGGCTGTGTCTCCCTGACCATGCTCTCTGGAAAAGCGCAGGCTTTGCCGGGAGCTGGCAGGCTGCAACCACAGCAGCTCACAGCTCCAGCAACCTGAGCTGCACAGTCACCTGGGGATCTCTGCCACAGAGATGCCCTTCCTGCTCCATGCCCTGGCACAGCTTGCCACCCTGAGCCTCTGATGGCCAGTTCTCATGACAGAAACTGAGCTCACCTGTGAGATGTCCTATGGGGAGCACCTGCAACTCCAAAAGCCAGTGACTAAACCCGCTCATTTCTTTCCCAAGCACTGATGTTTAGTGTAGACCTTTAGGTGCACCTAGGAAAGCCAGGCACAGACCCAGGCTCAATCAGGCTAGGTGCTGCATGAGCTAGAGCAAAAAGACTGCACCAGCAATAAAGACTGACTAAACATGCAATGACATTTGCCGTGGGGGATGTGATGTGACTATTTTCACTTTCAGACTTGGGCTTTACTAGATAAGACTTCTACCCTGGATGGGCCAAAGAGATGCCACAAGAAAGGAAGCAGAGGGAAGAATGAAGTTACCCCCATCCAGCCAGAGCATGCTTGGGCGAGCTGAGCTCACCATGAAATGCAAGCCCTAGGCCAGCCTTTTGACCCAGCCAAGGTGAGAAATGAAGTACATTGAGTTGTGTTATTACAAACAAAACGTGGGCTCTGGCACCAAACCCACTGGCCTGATGAAGTCTCTACAGCCTGGCACAAGGAGATTGCCATACCTGAATGCTGGAGACCTGGGCAGCTTCAGTCCAATTAATTGTAAAGGACATAATTGCTGTATTTTGACTCTTCTTTCCAAGGCAAGACCCTCGCTATTAAGTTACTTCTTTCACATTATATTTATGTTGCACTAGTGTGATTTGTTATGCACAAGAATTATTATTTTCAATAAAACTTCACTAAAAACCTGTTCCTTTGAAACACTTTGGGCACTTTTGGGGGCTGGTTTCTTAAGAGGGGGCTGTGGGGCATAGCTGCAGGTGACTACTTGTGAGCCCCCAGCAACAGCACCTTTCCCATGGCAAGTTGCCCTGGCAGAGGTGGCCCCGAGGAAGGACAAGGCTCGCTGGCATATTTCAAGGTGAGCCATTGAGAAACCCTTGTCACTGGGAGCAGCACACTATAAGGATGTAGGACAGCTTCAGAAGGACTTTAACTAGTAGAGCAGCAGGACAAAAGCCATAAGATTAAACAAACAAAACTCCCTCAAAAAAAGGAAGATCCTTTCTTGAGTCTTGCATCCAGACATGCCAGGTCTGGAGGCATCACGGGAAGATGCTACAACCAACAACAAGTTATCAGGGCTGGTGTGGGACAGATCCCATGCCCCAAAAGCACAGGAGGCTGGGTTTTTACCATTCTTTCTGCCACCACATCTGGCAGTCTGCAGCCTCATCTCCTGCTTTTAGGCATGATTCCTCCCTCCAACAGTATTCTCACCAGAAGAAAAGCTTTGGCCTGTTCCATCAGACATACAGGGGCACAAACCTCAATAAACAAAACATAAAAAGAATTGATTGGTTTGAAGCACAGACACCAAATCTCTGCATGCCTTGCCCACTTCCTAGCAAGCACAGGACCGCCAGGATTTCTGCAGTGGACCCTGCATGGGGCCAACTGAGCAGTGGCAATGACATGATAGGGGACACAGAGACCCCTTCACACATTGTGTCTCATGCAGAAAAGGGGGTCAGGCCAGCAGGGGCTGGCTGTGTCATGGGGGCTGCCTGCAAGGAGGTCTGCAGGTGGAAGATTTCTTCCCTTGCCGTTCACAGCGTGAATTCGGGAGGGGTGGCCTCAGGCTTTGCCCTGCCTGCACCCAGTGCCTTACAGCTGGGTGGCTGTCACCTCACAAAGCTCACCCAGGGGGACCATCAGCATGTCCTGCGCAGAGGAACTGGGCTCAGCTGGCAGGTAGGACTTGTCCCACACCTCCTCTTCTTCTCCCTTGCCCAGGTTAAAAACAAGCTTCAGCTTCTCTGGCTGCACAGAGTTCAGGATGATGATGGCCAGCCCCAGCAGCAGACACAGTAGCCCTGCAACGCACAGCACGGGGAGACACATTAGCTCCTCTGCCCCGCTGTGTCACAGCCCCATTGAGATCCAGATCTGGTGCTGGAGGCCAACTGCTCATGGCACCACCTGGGAGGTCAAAGGAAGGTGTTATTTCCCTCTCCATATCTGCACTCTGGCATCAGTTTGGGCTCCCCCAGTACAAAAGAGAAGTCAATGAACTGGGGCAGATGGCCAAGAGAATTGGGGTTGGAGCCCACAATGTACAGGGAAAGGCTGGAGGAGCTGGGCTTGTTTAGCCTGAAAAATAGGAGTATTCAGGGGGCACCTAATTGTGGTCTTCTGCTACTGAGTAAGAGCCAGTCTCTTCTCAGAGGTGCACAGTTGTAACATGGGAAATTCCAATTTGATAAAAGGAAATAATTGCTGTCCATGAGTGGGACAGCTGTGCGGAAGGTCCTGAAAGGCAGAGGGGATCTCTAGCCATGGGGCCATCCACCACCAGACTAAAGCAAGGTGTCTGT
This sequence comes from Falco cherrug, assembly GCF_023634085.1. NCBI lineage: Eukaryota > Metazoa > Chordata > Aves > Falconiformes > Falconidae > Falco > Falco cherrug. Next base: position 307,860 of record NC_073703.1, on the reverse strand, counting down.
GGCTTTGAGGTTAGCCTTGCTTTGAGCAAGGGCTGGGAGAGAGACCCCCAAGCGTCCTTCCAGAGCACATCTTTCCCCAACTCTGCAATTCTTGACTTTCATGGAACTCCTCTGGACACACATCCCCCCAGATAACTTTGGCTGTTTGGATCTCCTGGCTGATCAGCTCTTTTTTCCCCCCAGTGCCAATGATGCTATCCTAAATTAATGTACATTGTTTAAAAAAATAAATATCATTTTCTGTGATAAGCCATAGAGACAGAAGGGATGAGGCCCTGTTGGGGCATCACTGAGCATCATCAGTGTGGGGATGGAGGCTGGTGTTTGCCCCAGGAGCAAACTCACCTGTTGCTAATGTCAGCCAAAAGGATCCACCATAGTCTGTTTTCAAGGAAGCTGGGCCAAACTGGATGGGGCACTTTGGGGTGCTCCTTGCAGTGAAGAAGAGCAGCGAGAAGAGCATCAGCACAGCAGTGAGCAGGAGCAGGTATCCACCATAGAGCAGGATGGGCATGGAGAACAACAGGATGGAAATGAGCCATGTGCAAAAGGCCAGCCTGCAAAGGACCGAGCAAAGCATCATGCTTGGAGCTTCTTCTCAAGGTCACCTCTCCACGTCCCAGTGGAGGGGTACAGCCCTGGGCAACCTGCTTTAGCTGGCCTTACTTGAGCAGGTGGGCTGGACAGGCTGATCTAAGGAGGTCCCTCCCATCGCAAATGATTCTGTAACTGCCTGAATGGTGGAGCTGTGGGACAAATCCCACAGCGGTGGAAAGGGACCTCCATGCCAGGGGACATTCAGTGTTGAACTTCATGAAGCCCCAGGCACCTTGATATGGCTTTGACATCAGCCTTGCTCTGGGCAGGGGCCTAGAGTAGAAACCTCTGGAGGTCCTGCAAATGAACTCTGTCTGACTCTTGTAGTCCTCCACAACTGGCTGCCCCCAGGCAGTTCCCACCTGTTCAAAGGGAGAATGACAACAAAGGAGACCTCTGGAGAACTGCATAACCAGCCATGCCCACATCTGACTCAGCAGCTTCAGTGAGCCCAGCTGCCTGCCCTGCCCTGTGTGCGGGGTTGGCTTTAGCTCACTGGGGAGGCAGGCCACACAAACTTTTCTGATTCCAAGAACAATAATGAAAAATAAGTTTACATCAATATCCCTGCCTTAAAATACTCCTTCTCAATAGTAGAAAAGTTTGGACAAGGCTAGTTATTTTTCCCAAAAATAAAAAATGGACATGTGGGCAGGGACCTGGAGCCTACATCCACAGGCAGAATTGCAAGACTCACTCTTGCCTGCACTGCGTTTCCAACGGCCTGAGACACGTGGGGATGCTCTGAGACTCCACCATCATAACATGCACAAGGCCTCTCAGCTTTACACGACAAGACAGACTCTGAGCACCTTCTTGACGGTCCCTCTTGCTCCCCACCAGCAGGTCTCATGCTCTCTTGGGCATGCAACAGGAACCCCCCCAGGTGGTCTTATCGGGGCTCTGCATCTTGCTTGGGAGAGGACTTTGCACCAGAAGCCCCACACAGCTGCATCTGCTTTTCTTTAAATGAAGAATCATTTTTCACCAACTGCAATTTTGCAGATCAGGGCAGAGGACACTGAAAAGGACTCAGGGGAGATGGGCAGGCTGGGAAGCATCAACATCCCTGGTTCTGCAGAAGGGCAGGTGCCAGAGACCAGCCAAGGCTTTGGCACAGTCTTAGAATGAAGAGGTGGCTCCACCAAGCTCCCTCTGCTCTATCTGGTTCTTTCCATCTCCCTGCTGAGTAGAGATAGGGCTGACCTTTTGCTCTAACTTACCACAACATGAGGGATGCGTAGTGGCCAGAGGTGTGGTATGGCCTGTGCATGTTGCAGGGGCTTTGCGTGGTGAACTTCTCTGCCACGTAGAGGATGGGGCTGGGCAGCCCCCTCTCCAGCCCTTTGCTGTAGCTGTGGTCATAGTCTGTGTCAAAGCTCCAGGCAAAGTGCTCATTGTAGCTGATGGTCTCATTGACCTGATTCACTGGGTTTCCTGCCAAATGATGAAGATTAAGGACCTTTCTCAGCCTTGGAGGCAGCTCCAATACTTCCTGATGTGGGGACACGAGGGCCCACAGCCCCAGTACTCAGGTGTACAGCTGCCAAACTCATACACCATCTCCTGTTGTGATATGCACTCACCCACCAGTGTGATATTCACCCCCGCCAGGCCAATGTGCAGCCCAACATCCACATTCACCAGGGCATGGCTGAAGGACTTGTAGGAGGTGTTCGCTGTCACCCAGCCAGTCTCCCAGTCCCTGGTGAACTGTATGGCTGTGAAGACTTCAAAGGTTAGTCATAGCCTGGCAGCAAGACATTTAGAGCTGAAAGCACCTGCCACAATAGTTACTGTGGCCTGAGCACCATCTACCCTCTCCCAACAGCAAGGCCTGGGTTGTGAGCCCCAAGGAGCAGAAGCCTTGCATGCCTTTCCCCAACACAAACCATGACAGCCCTGTGGCATACAAAGACACAGACCCCAAGTGAGATCACTTACTGCATACATAAGTGCTGGTTATATACAATCACTTATCCACCCACATTCTGCCCCAGAATGTGCCTACAAGCAGCAAAGTACCTTTGTAGCCAGTTCAAACCCCACCAAACCACTTACCCCCTCCATACCCCTCTAAGAAGGTCTCTTCTTCCCCAATACTTAAGCTTGTGGGAGGCCTTGGGCACACCCCTCATTGCAGGCAGGTGTGCATGGAACTGATGTGCAGGTGAGCTCAGAGAGCCACGTTTAGTGTTGGTTGTTTCCTCACTACATTTTAAGGTACAATTACTCTGCAGCCTGGCACCCAGACAATGAACAAAGCCCCTTCTCAGAAAGGGCCCTTACACAGCCCCACTCAGGTTGTTTTCTTCCCAGACCCATCCCAGTCCCTAGCCCTAGAGACAATGGGGCTGATGTGTGGGCACTGTCCGGGCACTGGTCCCCATCTAAGCATCTGCCAATTTGTCTGAGTCTCCTAGGAGTTGGCAGTGGGCTTTCGGCGACTGCCCTGGAGGTAGTCTGCACATACAACCACCAGTCTTCAAAGAGGAGACAGATGGGTGCTTGCATCTCCCACCACTTGCTGGAGTCTGGTCCCAGACAGATAGGTGTTTGTCTTCCCCATAAATCCATCCTGTGGGCTGGACTTGATGCTCACTGCTCTGTTCACCCTCACCTGTCTTGCTCCTCCATTCCCTGTGTTTTGGGCATCCTTGAGCTTCCCCCCCAGGACCCCGGTACTCACTGATGATCACGGCTCCCACAAAGAGGCCCATCACTACCCGCAGGAACCAGAAGAGCCGCTGCAAGGGGTTAGCAGAGGCAGGGAACAGGTCTTAGTCAGATTTTGACAGTGGGGACCTCAGCAGCAAGCATGTCATTTAGAAATGCCAGCTGGTGAGAAACGGGCCTGTCCTTCCCCCAGGGAGTCACGCCATGGGTCTGGGGGTGGGTGGCACAGGGGGAACATGTGTCTGGGGCATCCCTGCAGTGGAGTGGGATACAGAGCAGGGAAATCTGGGCACCCCAAGAAGATTAGAACAGCCCATTTGGAAAAGCTGTGGCATCCCCTTTCTGGGAAGGAGGATGGAGACACTCCTTTAATAGTCCTGAGCTGGGATTTCCACATTTGTTCAAACCTCACGTGTTTGGACTTGGACATGTTGGCAGCTGGCCACAGCTGGAGACAAAAGCAGCCAGGGGTTCACAGTGTGTCCCCTGGGGGGGAGACGCCTCTTGGCCAGCCCCTCTGCAAAGCCAAGCACGCAACAGACATGAGAGTGGTGGGATGGCAGCAGGGTTTGTTGGCCACACAAGCCCCATGAGCCATGCTGGGGCATGCACAGTGCACACTTCCTTCTGCTACTGGGGTTTCAGGGAAGGTGGAGCGAGGTCTTTGAGCCTCGCCCTGTTTTTCCACTCCTGTGAAATGACTTGGGCTTGCTTACAGAGAAACTGAGCCAAGCTCAAATCTGGGCATCTTGTAAATTTGGGATGGTGGATTTTGGTGTCTCCAGCACAGGGGTACACGCTGGTTGGGCTCTCAGAGCCCTGGCCAGGAACCTGTGGGCATGCTTGCTCCACAGTCTTTGAGGCTGGGAAAGAGGAGGCACATGGGATGCACAGGGCAGGGACCAGAAGGCTGAGCTCCCCCTGCCCCTCCACTTACCTCTCTGCCCCGGATCCCCGGCAGGATGATGATGAAAGTGGCCAACGTGGAGAGGAAGATGGAGATGATGACAGCCTGGGTGGTGTCGAAGGGGAAGCACGCATTGGTGCCAGGGTAGAAGGGGAAGGAGCCATTCCACAGTGTCATCCTGCTGTCTGGGAGGGCTGGAGATCAGCACCCAGAGAGACATCGGGGAGAAAATGACCTCCAGAATTCCACCCCATCCAGCCTTCTCCACAGAGCCACCTCCTGCCCATTTGCCAGCATGCTGCTTGTCCCAGGCATGGCTGTGTGTGCATCCCCAGTGCCCATGTACACTGCAGGCCTGCAGTGGGGTGTATGCTCAGGCATCTCCCATGGGAACCTTCCATCTCCCCCGGGTACATCCCAAAGCAAAGCAGGTTTGGAGTCACGGAGGCATCTGCTGCAATGCTCAGATTGTCCCCAAGATGGGACAGCATGACATACAGACATCGCTGGGCCTCTCATTCCCCTCTTCTGCCTGTTTTCAACCCCTGGTCTCTTGCATGTGGTCCCACCCTCCCCAGTTCAGCTCTTGATCCAACAGCCTGGCTCCTGCTTGCAGGCATTGTGCTTGGGGTGCTCAGCGAGTCATTGCACAAGTGCAGGCTGCGCCCCACCGGGCTGCTCCTCACTAAGCCACGGACAGGGGGACTCCTCATGGCCTGAGGAATAGCCCAGAGGGGCAGGGAAACCACCTCTCCCTGGCAGCAGGGTGCCAGTCACCACCTGCCCACCTTCGGCCCAGAGCCCAGCTGGAGGCAACGGTGTGGCACAGGGGATGGGATGCTGCTCATGAAGCCAGCTGTGTTCTTTGCCACGGCACTTGGCCAACGCACCTCCCTGCTAGGAGAGGGGTGCTCAGCACCCCCTGGGAGTGGGGACTGTCCCAGCAGCGGCTGCAGAAACACCTGTGCCCCCTTCCCTGCACCAAGCCTACCTCTGCCATGGGCGATCCCAAGGGTTGGCGGCTGCACAAAGGAAGCTGCAGTGTGCTCCGGGGTGCTGCTGCCTGCCAGCACTGCCTCCCTGCCTGTGCTGGCTGCCTGCCTGTGCTGCCTGCCAGGGCTGTGGGTAAGAAGCCAGCTCAGTGTGTCACGGCTGTGTTTCTCACAGCCTTTTTTACTGTGCCCGCCTCCAGAAGTGGCTGGATCGTGCCCCCTCTGGCACTCCTCCAGAAGTCCTACAGACACCTTGAGGTGTTTTCCCCTCTCTTTTTAATTTTCTGGGTATTTCTTCAGGCAGTAAAGGCATGTAGTTCATCAGACAGTTTCCAAGGAACAGGTCTGGGGACTCATTAGTGCTCTCCAGGGGCTCGCAGCCTTGTGCTCAGGGTGCTGCACCACCCCACCCCCACCCTCCCTTCCATCAGCACCCTGCCCTCACATGGGCAGCCCTCTTCTATTGGGCAGCTTCTGCCTCACTGGTCTGCAAGTGATGGTCAGGGAGATTAGGGGTGAGTCACCCCATCCAGGTCGCCTGAGGGAGGTGGGGCTGAGGAGGGCAGCACCCACCACCTCTTGCACAAGCAAGCAGCCACCAAACGTTGAAATGTTGGATCAGCCACCATCTCTCACAGTGCCAGGAACCAAGGCGGGCAAGGCATGGGGACATGTCTGGGCAGGGACATAGTTTTGGGGATGGCCCAGGAGCCCCAGGAGAGCTCCCTTCACTCAGAAGATTTCTGCCTGATCCATCAGTGCCAGTGGGATAGACATGGTGTCTGTGTCACCCTGCCCCATTGGCTGTCCCCATCGCCCCTCTGTACCAGCCCCCGGCATGGAGGATGCTGCACCTGGGGTCAGGCTGGAGTTTTGTGGCAATGGAGCCCATCTAGCATCCCATCCCAGCACTTGGATGCAGCCCAGGATTCTTTGCAACAGCTGAATCACCCATGATGGAGCAGTTTGAAAGGAGGGACAGGAAGAAGGATGGAGGGATCCCCTCTGGCCAGTTTCCACCCAGCATAGCCAAGAGACTCATGGTGCTGTGGCCACAGTTTGGCTCTAAATACATTTGCAAGAATGATCTATTTTTCCAACTCTGCTTAGAAATTACTTAAAGATTTTGAGAGAAGGGGAAGGTGTTGCTGCACACTACACTGCCCAGCGAGCTGGGTTTCATATCTCATGATGGGAGATAGCTCAGGGTCAACTGAGAGGACTGCCAGGAGATGGAGGTGGAGGCAGAACTCAGCAATAGCAACCCATCATCCTAGTAGGAACTGAAACAGGAGGGTTTTCAGCCACACTTCGAGGAAGTCCTCATCCAGAAACTGTGCTGAATGTTCAGCCCGCTGCTCCTTCCAAGAGCCATTGTGTAGGAGAGGAAGAAGTGTCATATGGCCTGGACCTTCAGAGGCATACACCAGGAAGAGCACTTTACTTGTGGCTGCTTGATCGTCTTTGCTCCCAGCCTCAAACACGCGTTCAGCTCCTGCCAGTGCTGTCGCAGGTTTCCATGTGCTCTCAGAGACCCAGGGAACAGAAACCCAGCTGCCCTGTTGCCCTCCTGAACATCTCCATCCCGCCCAGAGACCCCATGTTTGACCCCGTGGGCACTGAGACCAGTGCCTGCGACAGAAAAGGGGACCCCCTGATGTGGGGCTGGGGAGGGAGCCGGTCCCTGTTCCTTCCCAAGCATCATGTCCCTTGCTGGGATTGCCCAGCCCAGATGAGGGGCTGCAGGTCCAGCCCTTCTTTCCTGTTTCACAGACCCCAAGTGCCCCTTCCAGGCTGCCCTGATTCCAGTGTTGCAGCTCTGTGGAGCAGAGGGATAAGAGGAGGGAGTGTGGGAGGGTCTGAGTGGGTACCCTGATGCCCTGGGGGAATGGAGGAGAGGAGGTGGCATCACCTCCCCTCTTGCATCTATGTTAGAGATTTTGCCTCTCCACTAAAGAGCAAGTGGGGTTGCCAGGTCCCAGATTGCCTCTCCAGACTCATCCCTGAGGGCCCCCCAACAGAGCTCTGCTGCCCCAGGATGAGCGTCAGGAAGTGCATTAGCCTTTGGGACACATCTCATCAGGGGTTTTACTGTCCCAGCTTGGGAAACCCTGTCCCCGCAGATAACAGCCTTTCCTGACAGTCTGACGTAGCTGTCAGCCAGTTAAGCTTTTCCAGGCTTTGCTCAGGCTTGTTAATGATGCATTGCATGGTAATTAGCACTTTTGTCCCAGGCTGCAACTCAGAGAGAAGGTTTCTCTTGTAACCCCTGTTGTTAGAGGCCTAATTAAAGTGATACACAGTTTTCCATGGAGCTCCTGTGTCAAGTGTCGCCCTGCCAGCCTTGAAATTAATGCAGAGAGCAATGCTACCTCATCTCGGACTGCACTGCAGGTCTGGGTCTGAGCACACGCAAGCACTCTGCACCCTGTATCCTGGCTGTGGGTGGAAGATCATCTGAATAGCTGGTCCTTCTATCCAGGCAAAAGTGCCAATAGCACATGGTGTAATAAGAAATTGTGCATCTGTCTGAAAAGTAGTGGAAAGACCCAAGGGCTGCTTCACAGCATGTGGGCAGAAATATTATGATACATTACAACCAACTTCTTGCTTAATATTAAAAAAAAATTCCAAAGTCAAGGTAGTCTGCAAGCAGAGATGGGGTTGCCTTAGCTTATGTGCAACAGTTCAATCCAGCTGGAACTAGTGCAGATTTTTGTAGGGCTTGTGGAACAACCTTCCAACTGTTTTTGACCTTGCAAGAGAACCTCTTGCTGTCCCAGAGCCCTCCAAGGACCTCTTAAAAACTCAGAGTACCTCCACTTGGACTTGGACTACCTCCTGCTGGGGATGAGCTTGCAGACCTTGGAGCAGGAGGATGAACATTGTGGTGGAAGATATCCAAAGCAGATCTGAGGTTGGCTGGGTCTCCCGTGCATGTTACCAGCTTTGACTGTCACAAGGACTTGTGGGCTGAGGTGCAGAGCTCTTCCCACCCAGTGGTTCTGTCCTACCAAGCATCACCTTGGTATAGTGCCTTGCAGTTGGTGACAATCCTGCTGTAAGAGCTTGAACTAGAGACCTTCAGAGGTACTCCCACTAGCATTTATACAAATCTGGTGGTGCTGTTCCTCCTACCATAGTCTCACAAACCTCCCAGCAGAGCTGGTTCCTTAAAAACTTTCAGGGCATGTGTCACCCATCCTTCCAGAGAAAGGGCACATGCCAGGTGAGGAAGCTGGCCCTTCATGAAAGGACATGGTCTCTGAGGTCAGGTGCTGCCACCTGGAAGTTCCCAGGCAAGAGGAACAGAGTTCACCTTGGTCCAAGCCTCTGAAGTGTATTCCCATGAGTTCTCCTGCCCTGCTGGGAGCTCCTTTGGCCCTTCCCTTCCCATAGCATTCACATCCAGGTCCTGGAGCAGGTTGCTGCCCTCCACACCAGCAGCACGGCCAGGCTGGAGCTGCTCCCTGAGAGCATGCTGGAGGTGAAGGCTGGTGTCTCCCTTGACAGTGCCACCACTCTGAACTAGTTTGTGCAACAGGTTTTGGCTTGAAAGTACCTGGAATGGGTACAGATTTCCACCTGGAGGCAAAGGTCTTCCCTGGAACATCAGAGGATGGGGGGTGCCAAGACCATGGGCATACTGAGAGCTGGAAATGGAAAGAAACAAGTGTCCTAAGTTCAGTCTTTCTAGATCTTACCTGGAGTAGGAAGGGGTCTTAGTGTGTCTACCTTTGCCTACTGCTTCAGGAGGGGGACTTGCCTGAATTACTGTTTTGATCAGCTTCCCACACTGGGAAAATACTTCAGTGTTGTAGTACGGATCTACATGCATTTTCTAAACCCCATCAATTACACAGCAATTCCGCCAGCCCTACAACTCCTAGCACAGTGTAAGTGTTGTACAAGAAGCCAAAAGGTTGGCAGGTGGACTTGGTAGCAGCTGATTTATGGCACCTTCCTCCCTGCAGCTCAGCAGGAGCATGTGCTCCAGGAGCTGTTACCAGTACAAAGCAATGTCCCAGTGCTATGCCACATGTAGCCTACTCACTATGTCTTATACACCACAAGCTTGAAGAACCAATTAATATATTAATACTTACTCATGTTACAGTCCATGGATCATTCTCAGCACCATATGGAGGGGCTGAACTATACTGAAGGCACCAGTGCTGGATTCAGAATACACATCTTTTCTGTCTGCGGGTTGCATTTACATGAGACCTTCTATGTCATTGGTATCCTTCCCCTCTTTCCATGCTGCCAGAGCTTTGCAGTGAGCTGTTGGGTCCTGTCATGAGGAAAAAGCCTCTATATCCTTGATGGATGTACTTCCCTATTGTACTGGTGTCCAGGGGCACCAAGGACAAGAAACACACCCAGACGGTTTGCAACTCTGCGTTTGAACTTGGCTCCTCTGCACTAGGATGCCCTGCTCTCTGCTCCCTTGAAATAATTTTCAAGACAATAGGGGTGCCGAGCTCTGGACACCTGCTTCCTCAGAGTGTCTCAGCCTCTGTACTGGTTGGGTTTACCTTTTTCAGGTCAGATTTTGGTGTTCATATCAGGACAAGAAGAGCTTTCCCTGATTGTTTTGCTTCCCGAAGGCAACCTGATTTCCCTTCTCCCTCTATGTCTCCCTTCCTCGTTGCCTGCTTTGTTGGTCTCCCATGGAAGACAGGTCTGAAGACACCTTGGAGGAAGGAGCACACCAACCTGGGGCATGATGTCTTTGCTGAGGACATAGCAGGAAAGCCAGTCCTGCGTGAATGAGCATGACAGGGAACACTTCACTAAGCCTGGGACAGCAATGACACCAAGTGGTGGCAGTGGACTTTCACAAACATCCCTCTGAGCCAGCTCCTCCTCATGGGGCAGTCCCACAACTAAACAGAAACAAATGTCAGTGGTGAAGGTGGCTTCTCTCCATTTGTCTTATCTCACTTCATGTCCTCTTCCCATCCCTGTGGTCACACCACGGCCACAAGTTATGGGGGAAGTCCAGGAGACCAGCTACGATCCCAGATGTCCGTGCCCTGAACTGTGAGAGTTTTGGAGGCTCTGTGCCACAGTTCTGCTCTGCAGTGGTCTGTGTGCCCCAGGGAAGTTTCCCACTGACCTCAGCTGAGTCAGTGGCCTCCTTGCATCTCTGCTTGTGGTGTGCAAAAGCATCAAGCTCTGCTGTGGGCAAGTTCTTGAGTCCAAGCAGCATCACGGAGAGGCAGCCTTGAACCAGAGCAGCAAGGGGAACAAATGCAGAGCCGGAAAAAATATGAAGAATTTGCTCATTTCCCTAGCCTGGACAGAAAGCTTTGGTCCTGGAAATCCCCAAAGAATATAACCTAGTGAGTGACAGGGCTTTGTGCTGAGACACTGTGCGTGCTGTGGACCAGCAGATAAATGTCAGATGGGCAGACACCAGGCAGAGCTGACAAATTGCCAGAAAGTGGTATTCCTCAAAAATTTTTTCTGACTCTCAGTTTGCAATTGTAATTTAATTCGGATTGTATTTTAAATTGTATTTTTAAATTAAATTGTAAATTAAATTGTAGTTTAAATTGAAAACAGAGTGGGAGTTTTGGGTTTGAGTGGTTGCTTGCCTGTGTGGGAAAAGGAGAAACACTGGAACAGCCAAGCAGTGGAGCAAGTTGATGCTTGGAGGTTCTCAAGACCTGATGGGACAAAGCCCTGAGTAAGCTGGTCTGACTCCAGAGCTGATCCCACTTTAAGCAGATGGCTGGACTAGAGATCTACTGAGGTCCTCTCCAGACTGAGTTATAGGGTGGTCCTGGAGCTCCTGGACAAAATAAAACTCAAAAAAGAAAGCCTGCAGCGGGTGGAAGCAAGGACAGATAGCCTGGCAAGAAAACAGGGAAACTGAGCAGCCAGGGACCAGGTCAGGAAAGCTAAAGCCCTGATAGAATTAAATCTGGCCAGGGGCACCAAGGACAAAAAAAGCTTCTGTAGGCATGTTGGTGATAAAAGGAAGACTAGGGAAAACGTGGGCCCTCTCCAGAAGGAAACAGGACACCTTGTTACCTGGAACACTGAAAAGGCTGAGGTACTCAACAACTTTTTTTGCCTCAGTCTTCACTGGCAACTGCTCCAGCTACACTGCTCAAGTGTCAGAAGGCAAAGGCAAGGACTGGGAGAATGCCTGATGTAGGAGAACAGGTTCAAGCCCACCTAAGGAACCTGAAGGTGCATAAGTCCATGGGATCCGATGAGATGCATCCATGAGTCCTAAGGGAACTGGCAGATGAAGTAGCTAAGCTACTACCCACCACATCTGAGAAATCATGGCAGTCCAGTGAAGTTCCCAGGGACAGGAAAAGGGGAAACATAACCCCCATTTTTTAAAAGGGAAATAAGGAAGACCCATGGAAATAAAGGCTGGTCAGTCTCATCTCTGTGCCCAGCAAGATCACAGAGCAGATCCTCCTGGAAACTATGCTGGTTTACATGGAAAATAAAGAGGCGGCTGGTGACAGCCAACATTGCTTCCCTAAGGGCAAATCGTGCCTGACAAATTTGGTGGCCCTCTGTGATGGGGTTACAGCATTGACAGATGAGGCAAGACCAATTGATATCATCTACCTGGACTTGTGCAAAGCTTTTGTCACTGCCCCACACAACATCCTTGTCTCTAAACTGAATAGACATGGGTTTGACAGATAAGACTACTCAGTGGATAAGGAATGAGCTGGATGGTTGCACTCAAAGAGTTGCTGTCAATAGCTCAAGGTCCGAGTGGAGACCAGCATTCTTCAGGGGTCCATACTGGGATCAGTGCTGTTCAACATCTTTGTCGGCAACATGGACAGTGGGATCAAGGGCATCCTCAGAAAGTCTGCTGGCAAGACCGAGTGGAGTGGTGCAAACAACACACTGGAGGGACAGGGTGCCGTCCAGAGGGCCTGCGACAGGCTTGAGAGGTGAGACCGTGTGAACCCCATGAAGTTCATCAAAGCCAAGTGCAAGGTCTTGTGCCTGGGTTGGGGCAACTCCCAGTATCAACACAGGCTGCATGAAGAATGGATTGAGAGCAGCCCTGAGGAGAAAGACTTTTGGGGGTACTGGTGGACAAGAAGCTCAACATGGCCTGATGATGTGCACTGGCAACCCAGCCAGTCACCTGAATCCTGGGCTGCATCAAAAGAAGCATGACCAGCATGTCAAGGGAGGTGCTTCTCCTCTGCTCTGCTCATGAGACTCCACCTGGAGTACTGCATCCAGCTCTGGGGCCCCCAATATAAGAAGGACCTGCCAGAGAGAATCCAGAAGAGGGCCACAAAGATGCTCAGAGGGCTAGAGAACCTCACCTATGAAGACAGGCTGGGAGAGTTGGGGTAGTTCAGCCTGGAGAAGAGAAGGCTCTGGGGAGACCTTACAGCAACTTCCAGTACCTAAAGGGGGCTTATAGGAAAGATGGGGACAGACTTTTTAGTAGGGCCTGTAGCGATAGGACAAGGGATAATGATTTTAAACTAAAAGATGGGTAGATTTAGATTAAATATTAGGAAGAAATTCTTTACTGTGAGGGCATTGAGGCACTGGTTGCCCAGAGAAGCTGCGGCTGCCCCATCCCTGGAAGTGTTCAAGGCCAGGTTGGACAGGGCTTGGAGCAGCCTAGTCTGGTGGAAGGTGTCCCTGCCCATGGCAGGGGGGGGGACAACTATACAATCTTTAAGGTCCCTTCCAACCCAAACCATTCTGTGATTCTATGGTGTCCAAGGCAGGTGCTGGATACCTTGCTTCTCAGCAACATGTGGCTCGGGGGGGTCAACATTGTTTCAGCAGCCTACATAGCAGTTCAGAGGAGGAGGATGAAGCGCTAAGTCCATGGTGGAGCAGGCATGCCTCAAATGGACCACTGCAAATGGAGGATCCATGCTGGAGCATATACATCCCCAAAGGGACTGCAGCCAATGGATGAGCCCATGACGGAACAGGTACACCCTCAAAGAAAGATGTGAGTGTTGAGCAGTCACAGTGGAGCACAGGAAAAAGACAAAGGAGAAAGGAGCAGCAGAGAGGAGACGGCTACAACCTAACTGCATCCCCTGCCATTGCCTGTGGCTTCACCAAGGGGTCTGAGCTTAACTTGCAGTATAAGGAGGAGAAGAGGTGCTGGGAGCAGTGCTGAGCCTGGCAAAGGGTAGGAGAGGTGCTTTCCCCAAGTGTGAAAATACTTGGAGGGTTTCATTTGTTTCCAAAACCTGAATCAGTAGACAAATATTTATATTACATTAATTGACAATAAATTAAATTAAATTCCCCAAGTCGAGTCTGTTTTGCCCATTACTGTAATTATCAAGTGACTGCCCCATTTTTATCTCGACCCGCAAGATAAACACAGGGGGTGATGGGGGACAGACAGGCAGGCAGCTGGACAGGTTGTTGTGGGGTGGGTGGGACAATGAGGATCTCATGTAGGTATCTCATGGCAGGTTTCTGCTGTGATATTCAGGAACCTGCTCACTCTCCCAGATCTTGCCTGGGCAGGATGTGAGCTGGTGGTCCCATGACATGTCATCAGATCAGGAATCCCATTAGGCTGTCAGTCCACCACACTGTCGGCTGAGAGGCATCTGGTCTGCTCCAGTGTCAAACACGATATGCTATATCATTACTTTTCTTGTTTATAATTAGTTTTAAGCCAAGGCTTTGCTACAGCTAATGAAAAGTGAGCTAGGGGTCACCAATGTCCCAGTGCACAGCAGCGAGCCTGGGCAAAAGAACACCCAGGTTGGGGGAGGCTTCCTGTAGTCCTGGGCATGAGTGACCACAGAAGGACAGTGGGACAACCCTTGAGCAGAGCTGGTGGATAGGAGACCACAGAGGACACAAGAAGGGGATAGAGGCTGCTGTGGTGCTAAAGGTGGGTTGTTCATGAGCAGGCTGGAGAAGCTGCGACCGTCATGCTACTGCTTGGGGCTATGCTCTCCCCAAAGGCTGCAGCCATGCGACTGCTGCAGTGAGGCAGGGGAGGCTTGGTGTGATCTGACCGATCATTATGCGCCTCCTGAGAAAAATCCCTCCTAGCTCCGTCCGACTCTCCTGAAGGATGAGGGACCCTAGCACTGGGGCATTTGATGGGGAGCACCAGGTTCTGAAGGCAATGTTTGGGGCAAACTAGTTGTAGGATATTTAGCTTTTACCCACCAAAACCAGTCTACGAACAGCTGGAAAAACGTCAACTCTGAAGGCTCATAAGCCGGGCTGTACATGCAAAACCAATGCTCACCTATTGGCCTGTACACTCCAGAGGCCAGGGCGTGGGATTTCGGATTGCTGCATGGGGGTTGCTGGCACTCCGTTGCTGAAGCACATCATTCCCAGCTGGCAACACCTGGGCAATTGCTGCCAGCAAAGCCAGGAGTGGCATACAGGGGACAAGAGGGGGGACAGGTGAGCAGTTGGGCAGACAGTCGACTCTGCTTGCACCCCAAGGTTAAGCTCAGAGAAGGAGTGGTGACCCCATCACACATTTCTGCAGTGCCTACCTCTTCTTTACCCCCCAGACTTGCCAGCTTGCCCCAAGCACCCTGTGATGTCCCCAGCTGTCCCCCACACTGGTGGCTCCAGCTCTCACCTGGCTTAGGACATCCTGTGACACTGGCAGTGGGTTTGCAGCACCATACCATCTCCTGAGAAGCATCTCCAGGCCTGGGGCTGGCCAGGAGGCAGCACTGTGCCATAATACGAGTGAGTCAGGGCATCTGTGCCTGCATGCCCCACATCTGCCTGGGATGGAGACCAGCCATTATCTCCTGCAGCTCCCCAGAAAAGGGTTTAGGGCTGCCACTGCCATTCCTTCACTCATAAGTTCCTGCAGGACCAATACATTCATAAACAACATCCAGGTTTCAAGCCATCCTTGAAGTGATAGGGAGCAAGGTGGGAAGGTCTCCTACCATGGCTTTCTCCCTTCTGGTCATCAGCATGTTCAGATGCTGGACTGTCCCTTGAGTAGGCATGATGTGGCTCTGGGCTCCTTGTTGCTCTTGGGAGAAGGGTTCTCCTCCTTGCAGGAGGTCAAAGGTTCAGGTTGAATTTAGTATTGAAAGTGTGTGTAAGCTTATGGTTTCATTCATGGCATCACTCTGGGATCTGCTGCCAGGTTTGGCTCTGCCTAGGCACACGCCCATGGCAGCTGGGGGACATAAGGCTTATCTATACACAGCACTTTCAGAAGATGCAGAACCAGAGCTCACAGGACCATGCTCCATCACCCATTTTGGGCAGCCCCTGTTTGTGCCCTCTTCAGCTGTCCTGCACAACAGAGGGACACAGGGCTGTGTCTCTGCCCACGTGAAGACACACCAAGCCATCACCCCAGAACAGGCACATAAAGCCATGTTTAATGGTCAGCACCTGCACATGAGGGAGAGCAGAAGCTGCAGTCAAGGACAATGAGCCTGTAGTAAACCCTGCAGTCCGATGAGGCAGGGACCCTGCCTGAACCAGAAATCCAGCAACACCACAAGCAAGATGCTTTTTGTTTTCAGGAGGGTTTGCTGGTAATCTCTCCAGCAAAGAGGGTTATAAAGATGCTCTGATAGTGACTGGTGCAATCAGCTCATCCAAACTTGTAATTTCATCATGCAGCAGTTAGCATCTCCTTCAGTAAGCAGAGGCCGCAGGGACTGAATCCAACCCCCTCCTGGCTGCTGAGAGCCAGGAGCTTCTCTCCATCCCCCACTAAGCTGCTCCCACTTCCCATTTTTCCTGCACAAGCCCTGAGGGTCTGCCTTCCCCCCCCCCAAAAAAAAAGTCTGAGCTAGTCTGTGCAAAGAGCCAGTTTTACTCACAGGGGCACATCAGACATCAAGAAAGCAGAAAACATACAGGAAATATATAAGGAGGCTCTGGTTTTCATACAAGCAATTACTATTAACAATATTACAGAAAGAATAAATAAAAGTGATGTCACTACAGTAACCCACAAAGACTATGCTCTCCTCCGTTCACTGTGCATGGCTGAGCCGGCAGACCTCATCCTCCATGGCTGTGCTGCTTCAGTTTGAAAAATACTTCTCCAGCACCTTTGTTAAAAGCCCCGTCTCCTACAAGAAAAGGCACAATGGTGAGACACTGGGTCCCATACACAGCCTCCACAAACGTCACCTGCTGGGTACCACAGGGCAGATGATCAGACATAGTCCCATGCTGGGCCATGACAGCACTTTCATGGGTGGCTTGGAACAGCACATGAAAGCCTGGCTCCCACCCTGTGCTACGGCAGCTGGACCACAGCTGACAGACATCAGAAGCAAACTTCACCAGCTGCTGAGACAGCAGCCACTGGGCTGGGCTTCAGGAACAAGAGCAGCCTGGGGCCTGATTCAGCAGAGAGATATGATTGGGCAAACAGACAAAACACAGCAGGGAAGAGTTACAAATAGATTTTGTGGGATTGCATACTGCCCAGAGGTCCCAGAGCTACGAAGGGCAGCATCTGCCTTCATGAAGGAGGCCTCTCCCCAAACCCCTGCAGCCATTCCACTCCCCATGCACACGGTCTTGTCTCCAGGAGAAATACTGCCACATCCCCAAGAAGATGACAATGGATGGGATCAATCCTCCTCAGCCAGCTGAATCCTTGTCACACACAGCAACAGAGCAGCACCGTGAAGCCCCAGCATGCTGAAGGCTAAGCCCTACCTGCCACATGTGGCTAGAAAGACAAACCAGAAATCCCCGTTTGCAACCCCCTTCTGCTCTGCACAACCTCTGCCACTGCAAGCACAGAGCAGCATTGTGGGCTCCCACTTTGCAAAGGGATGGGAAACATCCCGAGAGAAAACTCAACAGCAGCAGACAGGACCAACCCATGTGAAGGGAGAGCAAGTAAAAAGACTAAGCCCTGTAATTTATTCATGCTTGGAGGGGCCCCACAGAAAGAAAGAACCCATTTGTGAATGATCAGTAACACCCTCAGAAAAGGAAAAGCTCATTAGATTTTTCAATAAAAGTCAAGTTCCCTCTACACTTATTGAGCCACAAAGCAGAGCATGTGTGCTGGAGCAACAGAGCAACACTTAGAGAGCATGTTAACTCCTGCCTTGCTGACCAGGGGGTCCTAAGGAAAGGAGAAGAATCTCTTTTTCTAAACAGAGTTGAGATGAGAGTGACTGATCCTGAGCAGGGAGTAGACAGCATTTCATAGAGCAGAGCTATCAAACAGCTTGTTAGACAGGTGGCGAAACAGCACACAGGCCAGTTCAAGCACAGGCTGGATGCTGACCCTACATGTCCAACAACAGTCACACTGAGGGATAAAGCTGTCAGGGTGGCAGGAATTTGCATTGGCACCGCTGTCACCCACAAGAGCAAGAAAAAATAAGGTCTGACAGAAAAGCGTAACACAGAGAGCACTCAAAGGCAACAGGGAGCAGCAGTCCTGTAATATCAACCAGCAGCTCAGGGGGGAGGATGCCCTGGGGGGACAGGTGGCAAAGAAAGGAGCAGGAAGGCAGGAGTTGAGTCTGGTGAGGTGCTCAGCGGTACCTGAAGGGCAGAACCAGGCCTACCACCCAGCAAGGTCTCCACTGCCACCAAGAGGACAGCTGGCACACCAGGGCACTGGCCAAGGAGAGGAGAGAAGCTTTGGGAGAAGGTGAGGGGTAGGAGCCAGCTGCACATGAGGCACCTAAGCTGCGATGCCACATGTGTGCAGGGCATCCCGCGGCAAGGCATCGGGGCAGTGAGGCAGGCAGCTGGCTAGCACCTGCTTGACCATAAGCCAAATTGCCCTCCACCAGCAAAACTTTGACACCCAGCACACACGCACCAAACACCAATGTCCAGTGCTGGGTGCTATCCCTAGCCAGGACCTGCCTTCAGGCACGGGCAATGAGCGCTGACAGGGCTGGCAGGGCACCAGCACCCAGCTGCCAGCCTAAGACACAGCACCAGTGCTCAGGGCAACCTCTGCCCAAGCCCATCTGCAACATGAGCTGTGACTATGTGGCTCACCTGCACAGAAGGGAGCCACAAGGATCACTCTTATCAAACTCACACCACATGCTCACAAATCATTAGGGCAGCACCATCATCTTAGGCAGTTAATGAAGCAAATGCTCTCCACCTCAAAGGCTCCCTAGTGGGGATGGAGAAGGATCTAGGGCCTTCAAAGCCCTCTCCTCCCTTTCAACTGCATACAAGCAGAAAAAGCTGCAGCAGCGCAGCAGTCAAAGCATCTTAAGGGGAGCAGGGTGGGCTGGTGTCTTCAGTCATGCCCAGCTGTTACCTTCACAGTGGAAAGCCCTCTATCCTGACTGGACCAGCTCTCTAGGAAAGCCTCGGTTTACCTTAGTCTGCTGAAACCGAGTCAAGAAGGGCACTTGAGCAATTAATGCCAGTCAGGCTCATATCGCTGCAACTCGGCTCCACCTGTGCCTTCCTCAAAAAAACAAAACAAAACAAAAATATAAAAGGCAAAGAGGAGGAGCAAGCACTGCCCAAACCTAGATAACAGAAGTAGCTTTACCTGCACAGCAGTGTTACTGGATATCTCCTCAAGTACAGCAGCTTGGTGGGACAGCACATGCAGGACCCACCTAGGAGGATTTCATCCCTTTTAGGCTCTCAGTTATCTTCTGCAGTGACTAGAAAGGGGGAGACGCCAGGGAAGTGCACATGAGGCAACAGACAAGCAGAGCCCCATAAACTGAGCAATTTCATCTCCGTGTCCTGCATGAGGATCTGTGTGTGTGCCTTGCTCCCAGAGGCAGGTTTTTCCACTCAGTTAGGTGAGCTCTGAGGCAGAAGCCACACGGAGGAGGCTGAGGACCTGCTGACGCACAGCAGGACTACCAGAGCTCCTGCCTGCTCCCCAAGACCCACTCTGCAGAGGTACAACTGAGGCACGCCTCCCCTCTGCAAGGCAAGCTAACAAAGCTACATGCTCCTCAGTAACAAGGGATCCCGACCACAGCGACACAGACCCAAGAGGGGCACATCAGAAGCCCAAGATCTTTGCAGGACACACTCCCCTCACATACAGAGCTGTGCGCCCCTCTTGGCCTCCCTCTACACAAATAGCGGGGAGAAAGGGTTTCCTTCTCCCTGCAGTGACTGGAAAAGGAGACATTTCTTCACGGCCACCACAGCGGTCAGCCATCCACTTCTACATCTGGCCAAGGAAGACCCAGATGCTTATTAACAGCCCCTGCCTGGGCTGGAGATCACCACTGCCACAGCTCCATCGCAGCATCCCTTGACTGCCCCTACATCCTTCCCAAGCACTTGGGACTATTAGCCACTGCCCAGCTAGACACAAGCCTAAGGAGATTTCTCTGCCCCTTTATGGCTGGTGTTAGGAAGTGGTTTAAGGGGGGGTTAACAGGAACACAAAAGGGGGGAAAACTCTGCTAGCAGCTGTGTTGGTGCTCCCATCTCCAGTAAAGCTGGCTGTTGCAGATTAACATCTCCGCCACCTCCCTGCTCTGAGCATCTCCCTCCATCTTAGTCAATATTCACCTGTTCAGTGAGGTCATATTTTCCTTGGTTCTCATCCAAAAGTCTCTCCTGCAGGAGGATTTTCAGGAGCTCACGGGTAAGCAGTTCCATCACGTCCTCCAGCAAAGCTCTGAGAGAAGGACCGAAGGCCAATGGCACTGCAGGCTCCACCGGCGACTCCAGGTGCGGGGAGCCCGTGACGCTCTTCTTCCCCATGAAGTGACCTGCAACACAACCGGCGTGTCCCAACACCGCGCACCGGCGGGACCGGGGCGGCGCTAGGGCTCGATGCTACCCGCTGCCTCACGCCAGCGCCAGTCGGCGGGAAGCACCGAGCAAACCCAACGGACGCCTGGATAAGCCGAGCAGGACGGAGCGAGGAGAAACGCAAAGCCCCGGGGTCCTGGCTCCGCGGGACTTCGGGGAAACTTCCCCCTCCTGCCGACAGGACCGCCGAGGTCGGAGCGCCACCGGCGCTCCACCAGCAGACGCTGGAGGAGGGTGTCTCGCCCCTGCCCCGGGGTCCCGCCGCGCCCGGCCCCCACAGGGCTGCGGAGGCGCAGGGGGCGCCCCGCGGGTTGCCCTGGGTCCCCCGTGCCCCGCCCGGCCCGCCGCCTGCGTCCCCGCCGCCCACCGCTACCTGTGGCCCAGAGGCTGCCGCGGGGGTTGACCTTGATCTTGGCCACCTGGTTGCGGTGCTCGGCCAGGTCGAGGCGGACGGCGGGGCCCAGCGCGGCGCCGCACAGCAGCAGTAGGAGGCAGCGCCGCGCCGCCATGGCCGCCCCGTCGGGACCGGGACCCGAACACGCACACCCGCCACGCCCGCCGCTCTTATAGACCGCGGGGCGGAGCGGGGCCGAGGGGCGGGGCCGCGGCGCGCACCCCCCGCTCGCTGCCCGGGCTTCGCGCCCGCCCCCAGCCCCAGCGCACCCGCTCGCTGCCCCGCAGCCTGGGGGGGCGCAGGCCCCGCGGCGCCTTGGCCCTCTGCTTGTGCCCCCCACCCCAGCAATGCCACCCCCGCCTGGACGCGCTGGGACAGGGCGCCCACCAGGCCACCGAGGTGCCCGCGGGGCTGCCCGGTCCGCGCCGCCCGGTCGCCGCTTGCCCCCGCCCGCCCGGGACGCGCTCAGTGGGGTTGCCGCGGCACCCCCGCCCCCACCCGCTGCCGGTCCCCCTTGGCCCTGCCCCCGCTTGCGAGCGCCGAGGCAAAAGCAGCTCGGAGCAGCCCGGCCTTGCCTGAGCCCGCTGCCAGCCGCGGTGGTGCCGTCGTGAACAGGTTCCTTCATCCTCCAGCAGCTAAAGGGGCTTGTTGGGATGCACAAGGAGCATCAGATCTCCTGTGACTAAAGCAGCTGTAGTGGCAGGAGATCCGATGTGCCCTGCACGTCTCAACCATCTGAGCTTTGCCTTTCCTAAAGTTGTTCCTACAAGCACAGGTAACATTTCCAAATATCTCCTTCATGGCCTGCCCATGCTCCCATACCCTTCGTACTGCCTTTTTGCACTGGAGCTCAGTCATGAGTTTCATCCCCAGTTTAGCCAAACCCATTTCCCAGTACACCTACTTATGTACCTGCTCATTGGGATGGACATGGCAGATCCTGTCCTTAAAGGCCTGCCGGCTCTGCTGAGCTTCCTCTCCTCTTCAGAGCAGCCTCCCACAGGATCCCACTTATCAGAGCCCTGCAGAAACTGAAGACCAGAGTCTGTTTCACCGCTTACCTTTTCCACTCCCTTCAGGATCTTGCAGGCTGCTGTTCCCTGATCACTGCACCCAAACCTGCTGCTGGTTGTCACGTTCCAAATCAGTTCCTCCTTTCCCATCAATGGGCCAGAGCTGGGCATGCCCAGCAGCAGCATGGATGGAGCTGTGCCCAGCCATGTCAGGGAGGGAGATAGCGGGGGGGCGGGACATGGACATGTTTCTGCCCAGGGTTCACACAAAGTGAAGTCCATGTACAACTGGAAGCGTCGGAGCAGAGGGTCCTGAGACACGGGTTGTGTTCCATTTCTTCTTGTCATCTGCCTGCAGGGACTTTTGGGCTCCTCCAGATTCACGATTATACAACAGGGGTGCTTTCAGGGGCTGGGCTGCTGCAGGACAAACCTATGTGCATAAAGAAGAGACAAATAAGAGTGCCCAGCAATCTCACCCAGCACGCTGGGCTTTGAATTATCTCCCTTTTGTGTTGTATGCACAGACCACAATCAGGAAGCAAAGGGTCTGAAGGGTTGAGCACCAGCCAGGATCAGGTAGCTGGTAATGCAGCTCTCCCAACAGCCAGTTACCCAAGGGGCAAGCAGAGCAGACTCACAGATGGTCATCATGTTCAGAGAGAGAGTCCAGATCATCAAGCATGTTCATGGTGATGAGGCAGGTCTCAGGGCAAGGTGAAGGTCAGGATGAGGTCTGGTGGGAGTAACCAGGGTCAGACAGAGTCCATAGGCATGAGTCAGAGCTGAGATCAGGTCAAGTCAGTCCATAGCCAGGCACTGCTCAGCTCAAGACTAACGCTCCTAGGATACGCATCAATGAGAGACTAATGGCCCAGGGCTGAGTTTAAATGGGTTCCTGGGCCCATGGGGGTGGAGGCCCAGGTGAGACCCATTAAGATCTGTTAGTGTCCTGACAAATTCTGCCAAATTTACAGCTCCATAACTTTGCAAGGAGGTGCAGGCTGTGGGAGAGGAAGTGCCTGAGATGACCCAGTTCCTCTGGGAACTAGCACAGGGAAGATTTATTAGCAATGACCTTCTCAGCATTTACTGCTGTTCAAGAGAAAAGGGCTAGAGGTGGCTTGTTCCTCTTCAGCAGCAGGGGGTTAGAGTCCAAACTGCAAGCGCAGCTCTAACATTACAAGGAGGAAAAAAAATAAAAAAAATACTCCTGTGTTAGACATGCATCCTTCCGAACTGCCTATGTGTCCCCCTGGGTGGGCAGCTGGCTGGTCAGCATGTGTGCCCTTACTGTCCAGGTGATGGGCATGGCCAGCTGGGAGATATTGCCTTCTAGTTGGTCCTCCACCCAGCAGGGATGTGGCTGCCCCCACTAGCCTTGTGCCTACCTGTGCTGGAGGTCCTGAGCCGCAATGGGAAATCTCGCTCCCCTTTCCCACCATGCTCCTTTCCTGGTTGTGTTCAGCGGGAATATTGCTGAGCAGGGCTGTGCTGGGGCTAGCCAGGAGATCAGGGAGTTCATGCCCTGTTGCAGTGTCATTATAAATGCTTAGAAACTGAGGGGACACCAGATTAATTGCTGAGTACTGAGGCTCGACCAGATGGGGCACATGTGGGAGAGCTGAGCCCATAACCCAGACTGCAAGCCTGGGAAGAGTAACGGAATAGCTGCTCGGGAACTTGGACGCTGGAAGTGGGAGCATGATTCAAGGCAGCCAGTGGGATTTTTATGGAAAACAACTCATGAAACAGACCCAAACTGACCACTCCCTGAGCGGCAGCACCAGTGCTACAGGCAGCTGTGCAGCTGTAACCCAGGCAGGGCTTTGAGATCACCACTTTCATCCTCTGCAGCAGTCTCATTAAATACTACTGCCAGATGCCAACAGACAGACCCCAAGCAGGAGACTTAGCACAGCTCACCCTCTTCAGTAGTGTGATTACAGCCAAGTGGATGTTCCAATGAAGGTGGCATGGGAGCTGAGCAGCCCCCAGGCAGGTGTAGATGCTTGACAAGCTGGGCTCATCCACTGAGTGTTTTACTGCACCTGGGAGTGAGGTCTGCAGCTTGGTCATATGGGGCTGGAGTGGGCTGATGGCACTGCAGCCAAATTCCACCATTCCTGGGAAGGCAAGAGAGCTGCCCACTCTCTTGTCACCCTGAGCCTGAACAAAAGCAGCCTTGCTTACAAATGGAGACCAGGTTTCCTCTGGATTTTTTAGTCCTTATCTTCCTTGCAAAGTGGTGATGCCATTCCTAATTTGGAAAAAATAACTGGCACCCAGGACCCACCTGGGAGAGGCACCATACTCTGAGCTCCAATCCCCAGGCACCAGCCTGGCAGGGTTTGTGATAGATTTTCTGCATCTGCCTTCCTCCAACTTTGGCATGCAGAGCTGGCCCACTCAGCGCCTGCCCACACATCTGCCAAGCAGTGGAGGAGCCAGCCCATGAAAAGATGCTGTCTTCAGCAGTGGCCGTAACAGGTGCTCAGAAAACCGGGGTAAGAAATAGTATGTGCTCATGAATCTTCCCTGTGACACGTTGCCAGTTCACAGTGCCTTGACTATCAGCGGTGAATTGTGCTGAAGAGTATGCTAAAGATTTCCTCTGTAGATTAGAATCCAAAGTACAAACCTACTGCTGTTCTCAGGGAGGTGGCATTTCTTGCTTTTGAAAAAAAAATGCCCCTACATTTAGTCCACCAAGGCTCTGGGGCACCCGTATTTTGTGGGTAGACAGGAACTTGATCTACCTGTGATCTGAATGGATGCAAGCTTTCTTTAGCATACTAAGAGAAGCACTGGCAGCAGGGGAGGCTGGAACCTTGGACAGCTTTGGTCTGGAGCCTGCTGAGACCTGCAGCATTCAGGGCAGGAATCACCACTGCAGCATCCTCCACTGCTTGCTCTCTCCAGCCCAGCAGAGGCTCGCTTTCCCAACTGTTACCAGCCACCAAAGGAATCTTCCCAGCTTATATATCAAAAAAGGCATTACAAATTCTATTTCAGAAATTGATTTTGCTGACAAAGGTCACTGCACCGGCTTCCACCAGCGGTGCAGGAGATGGGCCTCTAGACCACCAGCTTCCTGCAAGGGCCTTATAATGGAGCTGGGGAGGGACAGGGTTGACTCAGCAAACACCGGGCTTCTGATAGATGGCTATGTCCTGAGGCAGAGCTGCCTCTGCCCAGAGCTAACCATCCCCTCTCCTGGTAGGATTAACCCTCTGGGGCTGGGTGAGAGCAGCCTGCAGCCACCTCCCTGCAGCCCTGCACAGATCCACACCCTCCGGGAAATGGTCCCGTCTCACCCAAAGCAGACAAAAAACCCCAGGGATCCTTAGCTGGCACCACTGGTTTCCCCTGATGCCTCCAGCTGGAGGAAACAGCGATGGTTTGTTTTGCTGTCTGTTTTCCCGTGGTAATTCTTGCACACAATGTTTCTCGATGGCTACTGACCATTTCATAGCACAATCTGTTACAACCCCGACGTTCCAGATGGTAACACTTAACTCAGAACCCGTTGTTTTATAAATAGAGTTAAAATTGTCTTTTTTCCCCCTGTGCACCATTTCATATTTACATACATTTGAGTTTCATCTTTTTTTATTGCCCAGTCTTTTTCCACAGTTGGCCTTCATCCACCGACCCTTTGCATGAGCAGCAAACTTCAGTATTTGCCTGTTTTTGCTGATCATTTTTGAATGTGCTGAATGTGGTCCCTGTACAGCTCCCTGGTGTTTTCTGCTGCAGAGCTTGTTGCCTCCTACCTTCTGTTCCTTACCTTTTAGCAAATTATTTCTCCCTGTAAGGACCTCACCTCCCATTCTGGGGTTGCGTTCTTTCTTTAGGAGCCTTTGCTGAGGGACCTTGCCAAGTACCTTTGGGAAATCCAGTTGAATGATCCCAGTGGGCTCACCTTGCCCATGCACCTCCTAACTTCTTGAACAAGGAACAGCCCTATTCCTTTCCAGTCCACAGATCTGGTTTATAGCCTACCGATCCCCACATCTCCACCTCAGCCACTGTTCTGCCCCTTGGTGCCACGGTAGGCTTGACAAAACAGGGGTGCTCACCACGGCAAACAGGTCAGTGCTTTCAGGTCTGCGTCCTTGCAGAGCCTATGGGCAGCTACAACCGGGCCTACGGGTTCATTGCCATCCTTTGGGTCACCGATCCCTTCTGCATGTTCTTCCACTGCTGGTGTCCAGGAGCTGCTGGCCGCACAGGACGCCTGGGGTGCCCTGTTCCTCATCGAAGAGCACCTTTTGTCCATGTAGGGCTAATATGAGTAGTAACAGACCTATGAAATGGGCACTATTAGCAAATCCTCCAAATGTAACTAAAGATGAAGCAAGATTTCATCGAGCAAAGAAAGGAGACCTTTCCATAACTATGGAAAATAAATATATCTAAAACCTGCACATCCAAGAGGGCCTTGCTAACGCTGAGCTAATAATGAACAAACGGAACAGACCAACCTGGAAATACTGTGGCTTATAGCGTTTAAAGCAAGGTCCAGTTTATTTCTTTGTTAAATTATGCTTGGAAACCTTGGCATTGACTAATGCATCTCCCAGAAACGTGGCCAATCTGGTCTGGGAGAGACTCCGAGCTGTGGAGCTCCAGAAACACAGCGCAGGCACTCCCCAGCCCTGCAGACATCCAGCTGGGCAGGCAAATGCATGCTCAAAATCAATGGCTCTAATAAAAAACAAACACAAACAGCAAAGGCGTCGAATCCCCCTGTTCGCCTCTTTCACAGAGCTCCTGGTGCCAATAAAACTCTCAGTAGCAGTTAAGTTGTTTTAGCCTCCTCTTCACCACTTCTCCAAAGCCAGGTCAAATTTAAAATCCTGCCATAAGCCTGAGGGTCTACTTTGATGCATTTTTCTCTTGTTTACAAAGATTAAATCCCTCCGTTACATTCATTTGTCCACAGGCAACAACTGTTATTTACAAAAGATAAAATTTGAAAACTTGCACATCTTGTTTTCAACTCCTTTTCAATTTTCATTTAAGCTTTAAACAAGTTGTGGTTTTTCCTGAGGTTTCCCACTCACTGGACATAGTAAGAATAACTGCTCTGCAAGGAGACTTAGAGAACAAAATATTGTTTTCTTGCAGGCAAATCCAGGCCTAGCTTAGCTCAGAAGTGTCCCAACCAGAATTACATGGCAGAAATCTGATGTCCCAGTCTGAGTGAATTGAGGTTCAGAGAAATTAAATTGAAGTTACTTTTCTCTACATTACTTTTACTTCTGTCTCTCTGGAAACTGAAACCCTTGCAAGGTTTAGTTTCTGCAAGGGAAGGAGAGATTGGAAAAGAAAGGTGATATTAAGATTCTCGCAGAGAGAACTCTGGGAAGTGTTTCTAAATCATTAAAACAGAAGGGGTGCAAGTCAGGAGATGAGGCAGAGGGAGTGAGAGACAGAGCGTGCCTGCTCCATCCTGGATCACAGACGGTAGGTTTTCTAGCCCATCCCTATTTAGACTGTTCTTCTCTGTGGAGGTATTTGATTTCCCCTAAGGTTTAGGGAACTCTGCTGGATCAAACATTTAAAGGACCTGCTAGAATTGAACATGTGTATGAACTGCTCCGTGAGCAGGAACTGATTTAGCAAGCAGCAGGACCCAGCATGTAGGCAGGCCCTGCTCCACAGGGAAGCAGGACTCTGTGTGGAGGAGCTGGTGGCTTTCCACAGAAACTGAGGGGCGAGCAGGGATGAGCACACAACAGCAAGCAGCAAAGCTGCTACCATGAAGAGGGGCTCCTCATAGCCCGGCAGACCGCCAAGTAGCAGCAAAGCCATCCAGTTACAGCTAAGGAGATCCAACAAGGCAGGCTTGCCAGGAAAGCCACCATACCCCTTCCAACTCCAACATGCATCAGGCTGCAGAGCCATCTCTGTCTCTGCAGAGACCCGCGGCTTCCTGAGGGGCGAGCAAGCTGAAGTGCCTGGGTGCAGATGACAAAGGGATGGAAGTGTTGCAGGGGAGGGGAGAAGGCAGAAGGGGCAGGCAGCTATTCAACTGGCTCAAAAGGCAGTGTAGGTGCTATTTCTCTTCTCTCAGGAGCCAGTGATGAGACAGTCGGATCAGTCACTACTACACATCAACTGCCACCGGGAGCTGCAGACACTGATGGGAAGGGCAAAGGCTGTGCCCTGCCGGCATCACCAGGCACATCTCGCAGACTGAGGACGGGAACCAGGACATTCCTCATCTGACTCAGCCACTGAGCCACTGACACAGCATGCGTCTTCAGCCTGGGTTACCTAAACATCTGCTTTGCGTTCCCCTGCTCCAGCACAGGAGCCATCCCCAAGCGACATGCTCTGCCTAAGCCACCCCGCCTCTCCTGGCCAGCCTGGCCCATTCTGGGAGCTTTCATGCATTTCTCCCACAGGAACTGGTCTTCTAAACACGCATGGACAAGACTTCACCTTGCAGATTGTCCTGGAAAAAGTGAGGTTGACCTGTTCTGATTTTAAGGGCAGGAAAACCGCCGTGAGATTACCTCGCCTCATTAAATGAAAGGATGCAACGATTGTCTTACAAATCCAAGCCCTAGAAACCCCTGCTAAGCAATATGCAGCAACAGATCTGGATGAAACAGTGTAATGCTTATTACCGTTCAACCAACAACCATATGTTTAAGTATCATAAACATACAAAGATAGCCTTCGTCTCAAGGAGTTTTGACATTAAGCATGTTACTCCTCAGCTCACCTCCTATCCATCACGCTTTTGCTCATGCATTTAGCTTCAATATGAAAAAATGGAGTCACCCAACAAAATTCTAGCAATGATCAGAAATAGCCCAGCATCACTCTGCTCTGTGAAACAGCTCCTGCCCATGAAGATATCTGTGCCCTGAACTGCAGATGTGATTGAACAGCAATTAAGCAATGAAATTGCCTACCAGAAAACCTGCTCTGTTTGGCTGTAACCATAACAGAAACAGAAGGAATCTTAGCCCTGGCAGGTATTTTTCTTGGGTTTGGGTGGTTTGTTTTTTTTTCCTTTACAAACCAGACCTTCCAACACCCACATACTTCACAAACAAATCCTTTTCTTGTTGTGACACAGAGATCTGTACCCGTCTCCAAAGCCTTCAGTCTCAAAAGCTTTGCTAGAGCTGACCAGACGGCTTCAGCTTTAAAAAAAAAGAGGAATAAAACTGAAACAAAAAACAGACACGTCAAGTTCTAACAGCAAAACCCCTGGCTCTGTGGGAGCACAGCAGCGCTTGCCAAACATTTCAGCATTAGCACCCAGCTGAACCAGAGATCCTGCACGCTCTGTAGCTTTTCTGCTCAGCAAAGCAGAATAAGTCTGGTGGGGACAGCCAGCAACAACTCTTTGTCATCCCATGTTCTGCTTCCAGCTTGTGCAGGCTCATACCTCGCACCCCCTCTTCCCACTGTGCTGGAAGGAAAGGCGTTATAGGGATAGTGATGGGGGAGGCAGTGCGGGAGCTGGTGGGCGTTGGAGCTGTCAGTGGATTCACTGCTTATTTATCCTCACCTTAATCGGAGCCAATACCTCATTTCACAGCTGCAGATAACGGAGAGCCACATTCTCAGCTACAGTGAGCTGAAAATAGGCAGAACACAGACCACAGAGACGAATTCCCAAATCTCACACTGCAGCCCCTGATTTAGGGCAATTCTTTCTGTTCTTAAGGTGTCTGCAAACTCAGAAAAAGAGCAACCCACTGAAGCTGGGCTGCAGCAGGTTCCATCCCACCCTTTACCCCAACCACCCTGCACTTTTTTAAGCACTTCCTGCTCAATTACTTCACATAGCATCATGCCAGAGCAAGGTTGGGAAAGGCACACACCTTCCTTCAAGTTCCAAACAGGTCTGCAGCCACCTTGGCATGCAGAGTATGCCCTCAGCCACAGCAACCAGTGACACCTGCTGCCAGTGACCAGCCACGCCAGGAGGGTAACCCTGCCACCAGCAGCACCCACAGGCTACCCTCTCCTAACATCCCAGAACGACCATTTCTTTTCTCTTGGAACTGAGGTTTCAGCAGATGATCTTTAACAGCTCATCTTTGCTCTATAATCATAAATCCTTTGTATTTTAGTCTTTTTTTTTGTTAAATTAACTCAGTAACAGTAACACAACTGCTTCTGCATGCTCAGATTTTTGCAAAGGGTGTGAATGCGAGAGGACTTGGAGAACAGCATCAGCAGCACCTTCAGTGAGTTTTCACCGTAAGGTGTCGATTAGCAGACTTCACAAGAGCTCAACTCAGTCCTTTACGTAAGCCCAAGTTAAAAAACAATTTATGCACAAAACCAGTTTAAGCTAAAGGCAAAGCAGAAGAATAGACTCAAGCCTCAGTGGGACCTGCCAAGGCGGAAACACTGCTCCAAGTCCTTAGGAAGGTCCTCCATGGTCACAGCAGCTCCCACAGATTTTGTGTTCCCTTGCTGCTGGCCAGGTTTGGCTTTTGACAAATCATCCCATCCGTGACTTGAGCATTTCAGAAAAACTCTGTACCCACATTCTCTTCTCAAGTGCTCCAGCACTGAGAGTGGGAGATACAGATTTTATTACCATTTTTTATTATTAAGTTACAATTACTCAAAGAGCCACAGGCCCAAGGCTCAGGGCTGGATCCCTTCACAGACTCTTTGCAGTGTCCCAAACATGATTTTTTTTGCTTCATCCTACCCAGGGAACAAACCACCTGGTTAAACCAACTTGTGTTGGGACACCACAGGTCAGCCCAGCTACTAAGCATTAAGCAAAACGGTCCTGTGGACATAACTAACAGCACAATTCACTTCCATAGATCGGACAGGCTTGAGAAGCCTAACGAGGTACATATGTAAGAAACTGAAAATAGACCCTAAACACCCTACTGGGTTTTGTCCTTGCCTTTCCTGATGTTTTATGCTACACAAGCTGTACTCATGGCAGTGGCAATCATCTTTAATGATCCCTGTTGTTGTTGAACCTCAGAGCAGTCATGAAAAAGAGGGAACAGAGGATGCAATGAAACGCACCTGAAAAAACACACAGTAGCTTTGAACTGTGTGTAGATTTTGCAAGACTGAGGAATGCCCAGGGAAAGCACAAGAAGTGGCTCCCACTGCCAGGGGGAAGCTGTCCTAGTGAGACAGCTGGTTGGTAAACTGTAGAAAATGGATCAAGCAGCCTCAAGCAGAGGTGGTAATGGCACCATGGTTCCACTGCCTGCTTTTATGAAAATCTGTCCTAGTGAAGGGGAAGTAAAATGTTTCCATGAGTCAGTTTGCACACTGTGGAGGCAAATTATAATGGTCAATCACACTGTGCAGGTGGCACAAATTTATATTGAAGCTGGTAACTAGTCTCTGTCTTGCACCTCTTCCTTGGGCTCTCCTCTGACACCACAGCTACACAAGAAGGATCACCATCATGAACAAGAAGCCTAGAAAAAAAGCTGTTGCACGTGGTGACAAGTGGTTTCTTCTTTTAGACCTCCGAGCAGTGGGGGCTCAGTCTTTCTGTAGCTTTCAGGTGAGCTGTAAGAGACATGGCCAGCTGCAGGGATCATTAAACCTAAAACCCATTTCCAAAACTAAGAAAATTTTACTATTGCATCCTACTAAAACATCCCTGCCATACCGCTATGGGTATTTCCCATCTCAATTCTTTTGTTACCTAGTGCTGCAATGACAGCTTACACACAAAGGAATCCTTTGCCATTTTCTGCCCAAAACACCTTGTAGTCTTTAAGCAGACTATTTCAGTGTGATTTAGAGAAACACAGAAATATCAAACAGATCCACAGCTCAGGACCGCTTACTCACCAAAAAGAAATGAGATGAGCAACCACTGCTGTTCTGTAAAGAAAGCACAAGTTAGTTTGCTAGGCTTTAGGAGTCAGTCTGCAATGGGAAAGCCGAGGTGTATACATCCCGCCCCCTGGCCCCCCGCCCAGGAAAACAGGGCAACAAGGCTGCACTCAGCAGGGCAAGAACGAAGAACGTGGCAGGGCTTGTTCTAGGAAAGACGCAAAATCTTTATTCCAATTCTGAATTAGAAAAAACATCACCTCCAGAGCTCACCATTTGACAGTTCAGTCAGCAGGGAGAGGTCACGCTTGCCCAGCAGAGGCACAGACTTAGAGGACCCAGTCCTGTAGGCACTTCAAGAGGAAGCTCAGCTTCAAAGTACAAACACTGAACAGTTTGGCTTAAATTTTTAATATAAAAACTCACTAAAAATGCTAAAATGTGACAAACCATTGGAAATACTGTGACAAACATTTGCCCTTATGCAGTAAAAAACAAAACAAACCCAAACTGGCAAGAAGCTTTGAAATGCATGTTTTCTTCTTCCTCCTGGCACACTGGACCACCATCTACTTAAAACGTTCATCCAAAAAAATCCATGGCACCTTCACCTCATACTTCAGTGCAAGAAGCTACTCTCGATGGACCAGCACAAACAAACCCAGTAAAAAGAGGACTGCATACTGTAAGAGAAAGAAGAGAAGACACAAGAGTCCACATTCACATCCAAAGATGCAGTAAGAGCAGCAAACAAAGGGCAAATGGTTCTGCCTGTGTGAATAAAGTTCTCGTGAAGTATTTTAGCTGGGGCAGGAGAAGCAGGCAGAAAATGAAAGCTCTTACCTTAAATTTTGGGTAATCATTCATTAAGATAGTCACTATTCCAATATAGGGCACAAATCTACAAGAATAAAGTTTTTATTAAAACAAACACTATTCAAGGTTGCATACAGGAGAAGCACTGCCCTGGTACTTGTACAAAGGAAAAGCCACTCCAGCACGCAGAGGGCTACAGTCAACAGGCCTGGGACTTCTTCCTCCCAAGCAGGGAAGTCATGGCAGTGGGGGCTGAGTGACAACAAACCACAGAGCGTGTTTTAGCCTCTGTCTTGTTCAGATCTCACTTGCCTGCAAAGACCGTGCCTTGCAGAATAATTTTGATGAAAATTCTGATCACGCCTGAGTGTGCACTACCTTTGCACCGGTGTCCATCCAGCATCAAAAACTCAGGATGTAGCTCACAGCACGACGCCTTCGCTTAAGCCAAACTAAGGACTGGACTACCTTTGGTTTTTAACTCTCCATGGTACCTTTTGAAATGCTTTCAGGCAGGTCACAAAAACCCAGTAGGGAGAGTTTGAGAGGGATTGACAGATGGCACTGGGGAATGGCAGTGTAAAAAGTCACATCTTTTTCAACTTTACTTACCCTCTTGCTCGTCCTACTACGTCCTTTTTCTCCAACCAGTGCTGCCCTCGTTTGTACAGCCCTCTATCATCAACGGCATTATTGTCTCCCTTTGTCAAAAATTTGATGTCACCATTTTGCCTAGCAAAGACAAGACAGCCAGGTAAATCAGAGAAAAAGAACTTAATAAAAGCTGCTCTAGAACAAGCATGTAGACTAACACCAAGATATTAGAAGCAATAGTGTCCTACACATTGGAGCAGGATGAAAAAGGGAAACTGCCAAATGCAGTGGAAAGCAGACAGTTTGAAAAAAACCCTGCCAATAAAAGAATGAATTCTGCCCCCAACCAAGCTTTCCAGCAGAGTTTAAGAACAGAACCAGCAGGATGAGCCATTTCTAGTGAAGGTACAGCTATCGCCTCTTTGCTTTTGACCTCTCTCATGTTGATGCTTCTCTTGCTTCAAACACAAATGTTGGGTTCTGGGCTCTGTACTACCACCCAAAATGAGACTTTGGGGTTAAAGCAAACACTCAGTAGTGGTCAGAAGCAAGCTGAAACTTAGGAATTATTATGAAAAGGGGGACAGAACAAAACAAACAATACCATTATGATACTGCATGAACTCACGATGTGCCTACATCTTGAATGCTCTGTGCAGTTCTGAACCCCCTACATCCTTTTTTGAAATGGAGAGAAGAACTGGCAAAGGTTCAGAAATGGGTAACAAGGTCTGGAACCACTTCCATACAAGAAACAACAGACCAGGACTCTTCAGCCTGGAAAAGA
This sequence comes from Falco cherrug, assembly GCF_023634085.1. Classification (NCBI taxonomy): domain Eukaryota; kingdom Metazoa; phylum Chordata; class Aves; order Falconiformes; family Falconidae; genus Falco; species Falco cherrug. Next base: position 274,541 of record NC_073703.1, on the reverse strand, counting down.
CAGAACTGATGGGAGATATAATGGTAGTCCAATATAAATGACACAAACAGCAACAAACTAACAGCTTTTCACTGCTTCTTCCAATATAAGACCTAGAGGGCATCAAATGAAACTCAGAGGTAACATGTTAAAACAAGCCAGAGAAGGTGCTATGCAGAACTAACAACAGTGCAAACTAAACCATGTCTCTCAGGAAGGATATTTTGGATGCCAAAAAGTTGTATCAGTTAAAAAAGTGACTGGATACTCCGTGTAACAAAGAAAGGGAGGCTATTAATAAAGAACTGTGACTTTGTGCTTGAAATTGTGATTTGCAGAAAGCAGGGCAATTATCACTACATACTCTCTCTAGTCTTTGTCTCGAGATGAATTAGCTTGCTAGAAACAGGATCCTAGAGCAGATGAACCTTTGCTTTGATGAGGAAACAGCTGCTGTTACGCTCTAGCTTTATATACCACGTTATGTGTCCTTCCTCAGTAATTTCCATTCAGCTTGCTGGCCTGCCAGCAATGCTTGCTTCTAAGCACCAGTTTGTGCTGCTACTCAGGGATCAGCCAGCCACAGTCATCTATCTCCCTGTGGCACATAACAGCAGATGCTGAGCCAGAGCATTATTTTTGCTTGATTCTGTCAGCTTACTCACAGAAATGACAGATCAAATACAACACAGGCCAAGTATGCAGAAAGCCTTCAGAGCTCGTGCTGATTGTTTTCATTATGCCTGAATACTAATGTGTGTTACTTGACAGAAGCTTAGAAGACAAAAAAAAGGGTGTCGGGGGGAAGAACAGACCTTTCTTCAAAGCACATTGTTGTTCCCACACTGTGAGCCAAACACCCTAGGACAGGGGTCTTCAAACTTTTTAACCAGGGGGCCGGCACATGGATGAAGTGGCAGGCAGTCATCTGCGGCTGCTTGGTTTCCCCCCAAACCCCCGGCGGGGGGGTCTGTAAATACTGGGGGCCAGATTGAGGACCCTGGGGGGCTGTATCTGGCCCGCAGGCCGTTGTTTGAGGACCCTTGCTCTAGGAGCTTAGAGATAACAGTCTGGAAAAAGATGAAGATACCCAAAGGTGCAGATAATGTAGTTTCAGCTCTGAAGACTGATGGCATCAGAGTGCATTATCTTTTTGAGCGGATTCAGTGCTTTATCATGAACCAGTATGAGAAACCCACAGCACAGTTGCTCTCCTGTCTGAAATGTGAACGAAAACTGGTCTGTCCTGCACCAAAACCAATAAGTAAATTTTGACCACAGGCTCAATGTTTAGTGACAAAGAATGAACTCAGTTTCGTGCTGAACAATGAAGAAAAGGCTAACAAGTAAAAAACATTTTCTTACTGAAACACTACTGATGTGAACTGGAGCCTGAGTTGCCACAAAATCGTGGAGAACAGGGTTTCTGTTTTCCTTCATTTTGACATTCCTGTCAGCTTTCACAGAGCCTTTTCACAGCTTTCATATTCAGTCCATAACTATAGGAAGTAATGGGAAACTCCAGCCATTCAGAGGGCACTCTTGAATGCCAAACTGGCACCAGAAAAGTATTCTTTAAACAGTGAGAGCAGCAACTGATATCTCAGAGTCCTGCCTTCAGAGTCCAGCTTCAGGTCACAGTACAGATTTTTCAGTTTTATCTTTCCTAACATAAAGATCAGGTCTGTCTTTGGTTGTTTTATTTAAATGAAACACAACAACACTGGACAATGGTTTACTTCACAGAATCTAGGATTGGTCCTATGATCCTGTTAGATTTAAAAAAACCAAAACAAAACAAAAACCAACCACTGGATACCTTAATACCTAGCGGTGAGATAGAGCCAGGCAAAAAAAGAAGAGTGGGTAATATCTGAAGATGAACTACCACACAGAATGCATGTGTCTGCTTCTCCTTCCTATACACTGGTTGAGAGCAGACAGAAGACCCTGACCTTTCTTGCCTTTTCAATAATCAGCCCAAACAGCAGCACGAGAGCCCAGCTGAGCCTTTAGCATGCAACAGGAGAGCAGGAAAGTGGTGTTTTGTTTAAAAGAGTTCCCAAGACATCACAAAAAGTGCACGCGCAACATTAGGCATCAAATTTACCAAGCACACTGATCTTGTTTTTAAATTAGTGGTACCAAAGAACAATACTTTGAAAACTGACACTGTTAAACGTTTAGGGTACAGAATACATGTGAACAGCAAAGAATGTGCTCTGTCTACTGGGAGAGGTGCCACACTCTCACAGCCAGGATTTCAGCCAGACTATTTATGTGCACGAAGTTTGTCGACCTTGACATTGGTCCAGACAAATGGTTTAGATGTCCCAACAGCTGTAGCTGTGGCTGTTATGAACGCTTGAGCAAAGGGACCTTCTCTATCCCATCGACCTCACTTGACTAGAGCAATCCTCAGATGCCACCATTACACAGGATTAAAGTGATTCACTTAACCTAGGAACAGATCTTCGAGTGCTAGTATAGCTCCAGTTCATTCATACTGCAGCAGGCATTTACTCAGCAGAAAGAGATGCTGGGACCCCATCCAATTATTGCCCTCTCAGAGCTGATTTGAAGAATGAGGCATTCAATTCAAGATTTAGTTTTCACTCAAGTGCCACACAGGGCTGGCTTGGATCCCCACAGACCAGCCTGGAGCAGCCACAGTTCCATCCAGCAAAATAGGAAGGCTCATGGCTGCAGAGGAAGCCTTGCTTGGAAAACCAAGCCCTATTCAGCAATCAAACCAGACTAACTGCGCTTTATTCCTTCACACACACAACCTGCTAAATGTTTAGAGAATGAACAGTATATGGAGCGTGCAGCACATACAGGCACCAAGTATAAGAATGCAAAACTTCCTACAAAGAAAAGGAACACCCTGCTTCTGCATGACAGCAGGAACTAGGACCTTATGAAGACAAGTTTTAAAATAATGCATGCTACACACAGAATGCCCCCCTTCTGTACATTCTACCTCTACAAACGAGTCACTTCACACACACAAATGCATCCATACCTACAGGAGACAACCCAGTAATATTATATAGCAGCTTGGGATGGAAATGATGGCACAGGAGACATTAAGTGACACAGGGAGCCCAGGACACTGGAACAGACACCCCACCTTGTGCGTTGTTAGGTGATCTTTACAAGTAAGCCAAGGAGGGCAGATTTTGCCTGTCTGAAACTTCAACATTACTTCCTACAGCACCTGAATATACTGACATCCCACTCATTTGTTTATCCAAGGAACTGAGGAAAAATAAATTTAGCTAAACATCTGCAGTACAATTCCCAAAATTCTTGACATACTTCTCATGAATTTTCAGGACACGATGTACTATAGGAATTTCCCTTCCTTCTATCCTAAAGACCACAATTTCTCCCACTCTGATTGGATCTTCAATTCGGTTTGTGAGGAACAGGAGATCTCCTCTGTGAAATGCAGGCTCCATGCTTCCACTGAAAAAGAGGAGCAATTAAAAATATCAGAATCAGGTTTTGGAGTTTACAGTCCTTTAAGAAAAATTTCACAAGAATCTCAATGAAGAACTCCTAAGGAAACCACCTTGGAGACCAGGCAGATGTCTAACCTCTATTATAATAAGATTTTCAATCACCATGCTACCAGCAATATTGACTTGTTGGGAGAAGAGCACTGCCAGGAGCCAGTGTTAAAAGCACACCAAACAGGAAAAGTCTTCTTCTTTCTTCTTAACAAAGTTGTTGTTATTAAGTATCTTTTTGACTTCTGAGCTCTTTATTTGATAGGGCTAAATGGCAGCACTGCAGTGGTGGGAAGCTTTTTTAATGTCATTTATTTTTATTTTTTGCAGGTAGATAGATCATCCTTACGAACCACGCACTAAAACATACAGGCTCTTGTATTCCCATCTGGAACAGACAGACAGACAGGTGTGCTAAAAATTTGTTATTGTGATTAATCACTTTGCTTAATCTCATTTCAGGCACCACTATTCAAGTTATTCTCTTCCCATCTTGTAAATGGCAATTGTTACAAACTACTTAACCTTTTCCAGTCCAAATAAATAATGCAGTACAAAACAAAATGATGAACTTTAAAGTACTGCATAAATTTGTGCTTTATCCTGAGACAGCTCAGAAGCTGCTATTGAGAACAGAAGATCACATCAGTGAAGAAGGGATGTGACCTAATGGCCCATCTTACTGGGTGGAGCAGCATGAAACGTCTCCCCTGTACTTCACGGGCCCATCAGGAGGGAGTTTAGTTAAAGGGCATGCAGTAATTAACACCAATGTAGAAACACACACAAAAGCTGACATGGCCACAGAACAGGCCCTGCGCAATATCCACACCAGCATCCAATGACTGCCCAAGGAACCTGTCCCAGGCAGCAGGAGGGTGGGAGTAGCGCTGGTGGTACCTACCGAATGGCACTTTTGTGAGGACAACATGCAACACCTAAAACATATCCAGTTACAGAGCAATAACTCTTATAGAAAGGACTACAGTTAAGGCTCCCCTTTACCTGGCCATGTTACAGCTCACTAGAAGGCCTGGAAAAAACCAAGCAGCTGCGAAAGAAGAGTTAGCGGATACTTTTAAGGATGCAATGTAACACATAATAAAGCTCACTGGGCTTTTTGGCAAGCCAGTTCCCATTCAAAAACCCCAACAACTCTTTTTCACTAACTGAATTTATTACTGGCATCTCAAAGATTTCAGCTTCCTTTTCACTAACTGAGGCTCTCCACATCCTTCAACCATTCATGTAGCAGCAACAAGAGACACGGACAGGCACAGCAGGAGGTACCAGTGCACTGTGATGTTCTGCTACCACAACTTCTACTACAGGAAGTACCATTTGCCTTGATGTGAAGGCAAGCTCTGCCATAAGCACTGCTTTTATACAGGAATGATCCCCCCCTCAAGCAACGGGTTCACCATCCCCTGCTTCAAGGCCTGCCTTTTTCAAGTCTCTCTTGCCCCCAGCACTCAGCATTTCTCCAGGTTTGGTACGGTCCAGAAATGTGCAAGTTCCGCTCTTACCGTATTTCTTTGAAGTCCTTCCTCCTCTTTCCCCTTTCTCAGGACTAACTCTCCAACATACAATCCATCCAGCTGGCAGAAGTGGAAGGGTGAGATGCTATTTCTACGCGATGCTCCCAGCCTCGCTCACCTACTTCCTCTTCCCTCGCTGTTCCTCTGCCTGACCCGAGAGCAGGAATCCTCAGAGCCTCTCGCCCGCCGGGGACGGGGCAGGATCCTCCAGCTGCCCCATCCCTCCGGAAAACTTCCTCCGGGTGGGCCCAGCGAGCCCGCACCGCCACGACAGGGCGGCGCCCGCCGCTCTCCGGCCCTGCCCAAGGCCCGCGGGGTCTCACCCCCACCCCGCAGCGCGACGGCTGTACCAGTCCCCCCGACAGCCCCCCCCTCCCCGCCGCCACGGAACTTGCCTCAGCACCACCACGATGGGGCTCTCGCTGCCCGTCACCACCATCAGCCCCTTCCAGATCATGAGGGCGGACGAGACGATCATGCCGAAGTTCAGCACCTGATAGTACAGCTGCGAGGGGAGGGGGGCGTCAGGCCCCGCGACCGGGCAGGCCTGGGCAGAGCCGGGCAGGGCGCACCCGACCCGGCCCGCCCCCCGGGGCCCGCCCCGACCCCCCCGCCCCGGCTCAGCACCTGCCGCTTGTTCATGCGCCGCACATCGTCCAGAAAGTCCAGCGACAGCATCGCCAGCCCCGACGGCGGCAGCACCACCGCCCGCCCGGCCCCGCTTCCGCTTCCAGCCCCGCTTCCGCTTCCAGCCCCGCTTCCGGTCGCGTCACCGCCGCTTGTGCCCCGCCCGGCGGCCGAGGTGCGGCGGTGGCGGCCCGAGCCAAGAACGACGCCCAGGCAGGCACCCTTGGATGCTTTTATTTGCAATACTTTGAAGTAAACATCGTAGCAAGGCACAGACGCCGCTGCGGGTTAAATAGATACGTGATGGCTCGGGAGCGCCCCCTGCTATCCTTAACTCTACGTAGGCTACCTGGTAAAACATCCCCTAGGCTAACGTACACCGTATCAAAAAATACAAAGAGTCCAAACTGTTGTATCAAAACACGTCAAGACGAGAAGGTGAGCGATCCGAATGCGATAAGATAAATAGTTCTTAAATTATTTAAACATTGTCATAGTAAACAACGAGCAGGGTTCTGGCTCAACATAATAAAAAAAAGAACAGTAAGAAGATAATTATATTACATGAAGCACATGTGTGACGGGAATGAGTGAGCAAAAAGAGTCAATATGACTGCACGGAAAGAAACGTCTCCCATGTGACAGGCCCTGCTGAGCCCTGCCAGACACCAGCCCTCGCCGCACCGCGGGATGCTGGTTCCCGCTGCTGCTAGCGTGGGCCACGCTCCCCTCCTGCCCTGGCAGCTCACAACAAGCTGGCCAGGGAGCCCCCCACAAACCAGTGCTGTCAGGAGTGCCGCCGCAGCTTCCCTCCAGGTGATGTCATGGACAGGGAATGTTTTCCCCTTCTGGGAATGGTGCCAACCTGCCCCCCAGCTCTGCCCCGAGCTCCCTGCCAGGATGAGCCACCAGGCACCGGGCCCAGCTGCACCCAGCCCTGGAACGGCTTCCAGCAGCACAACTCCACTGATGCATGGCCAACACATCCCCAAGGGGGACCAGACCCTCCTTAACGCAACACGTAGCTTTGAGCTGTGCTCACCCAAGAGGACAGGGGCTACAAAATTCTCTTTCAGGATGATTCAGGTCCAAGACATTTCATTACATTGTGTTTTGGAAAATACAGTTGTTATTTGGGCAATTAAAGAAGTATCAGCACAACTTACAGCTTGAACCCGTCCCGTGTAACACACCAGATCCCAGATCCGCCAGCATGGTCCTGACAAGTGTGTTTTGCTGAGACAGTGTTATGAGTTAAAATGAATAAAACAAAAGCAGGATGGGAAGAGAAAAAAGAAGCCATAAATAGAAGAAAGAAAGCAAGATAGGGAAGGCAAGGCTGGGGCTCCGGGCAGAGGCTGAGGCAGTGCACACTTAAAAGAAGAGAGCTCATCTTAAGGAAACTGCAGCTGCAGAAAGTGCTCCTAGATCCTCAGGAGTTGGACAAGCTCCAGCGAGGATTCTCGCCCTGCTTTCCCTTTTCATCTCTCTGGTCTGGCAGAGAGTTAGTGCTTAGGATGCAATGGCAGGGTTTGGTTTTTTGTTTGTTTTTAAATTTCCCTTACAAATAGAAGTTAACGGAAAGCAATGTCCATCCCAAAAAATCAACAGAATATTTCAAAGATTCACCCCATCCCCACCCTGTATTTTGAGTAAAAAAAACCCAACAAAGAACCCCGACCAATCAAAAGGGGTTTTTTGTTTTTAAGTCTTAAGAGACTGAATGATTGTTCTGCGAGGTGCTGTTAGGACCCTCCACGCCAGAAGTCTGACTGTGTTCACAAAGAGCTGAGTCACTTCTACACTCTCTGCATTTCAGGTTTTCTTCTACCATAGTGTTCATCTCACCATTATAGCTCTCATGTCCATTTTCACTCATCTCCCTTTGTAACTTCTGCCGTTCATCTTCTTCCTCCTCCTCCTCTTCCTCCTCCTCCTCTTCATCCTTTACTTTATGAACAATGAAGAGGTGTCTGTTCAGAGAGATGTGAGAGGTGTAGCACAAGCCGCAGAACAAGCACTGGTAGGTGGAGCTGTCTGTCTTGTGCTGAGGTATGTGTTCCTGAAACTCAGTACTGATGTCTGTCGCAAAGCCACATTTAGCACATTTCCAATGCGTTTTCAGTTTTTTGGCTGGTGGCACATCTGAACCCGCAGTGGTCTCTGCTTGACCCAGCTCATCCATTGCCATCCTCTTCGGAGATTTTGCCTTAAAAAAATAAGATTAAAGTTACTTTATTGTTCGAGCCAATGGAAGAATAAGTGCATATCTGAAGACACCCAAGGGTGAATACGCATTGGTATTTGGATACAAACTAAAGGAAGCCATCCCTAGGGACTCCTGTTGCATGGCCTTTCCTACCAGTACCCAAATGCCTCACCCCAGCATGAAGGATCTCAACTGCTGTCCTGTGACATGGGGTGGGAGATCTGGGAGGAGTTGGCTGGGCAGAAACATGATTGGGAGAGAAAATGTGAACTTGGTGTGGGAAGAAGGAGCCCACAGAGCAGGGACAGCTGAGGGTCACAGGGATGGTCCTTAGCCTAGACAATGCTTCTCAGATTTAACTCTGAACATTTTCCCCTCCACTCAGGCTTTTTTCACAGCATCTCTCATTAACCCATCCCTTCTGTCTTATAATCCCACAGTGTGCTTCTCCTCCCATGAGGATGGCTCACTTGCATATGTCCCATCATGTGATTTTGTTATCTCCTCATCCAGCAGCACTGAGCAGTCTTTGTTTAGGATACAGCTTATAGGCTTGTATTTGCAGAGCAGCTGGAGCCATGTGAAGCCACCACCCGCCACTGCTTAGCCAGGTGCCCTGGTATGTTGGCTGTGCTTGGGGGAAGCAGCCACCAGCTCATGAAAGTGAAATCTTGAGTTACCCCAGGTTTTCTTGTGGCATAAATATAAAGGGGAGTCAGTCTTGGCTGCGACCCCTCTATGCTAGGGTACAGATGAAAATAAATTGCAGTCATATGGAAAATGTATGTCTATTTTCAAAGGAAATGGAGCAAAGAAGGCCAATCAGCCAACCCTCTGCTCCAAACTGGCCCAAAATAAAATGAGTTGAACAGTTACATTTGCTGAAAAAAATGATACAGTCCTACTTAGGAGGAATGCAGTTCTCATAACAGAAGTCTTTTGTAACTAGCAGAAAAAAACAAGGGAGAAAGAGGAAAAATGTACCAGGCTGGTGAACACAGTGGCAGGGGAAAATGACAGTAATAACAAACCTAAATAAGACCTGGTTACAAAGCAGACTGAAAAACGGCCAGTAAAAGATAAAAACACAGGGCCACATGTTCCAAGGATATATTGAAAAATGCAAGATACGTTGCCCTGGTGCTGCTGCAGCTCAGCTGCACTTTCAGTTCTGATTCTGACACTGCCAGAGAGAAGCAAACTGGATGGAGTTCAGAGGAGGGGAAGGAAATGTGCCGTATGGATGAGACGGCCTGACTGCTGGCTGCAAGGCTGCAGCTCGACAAAACACCCCAAGTGAACACCTACTCGCCAGGTACATTTATTTTTCAATGAAAATATATCAGTTACTTCAGCTGTATCTCTCTCTGGAGCTTTTGCTTTGGCCATCTGGGATAAGTCTGGGTTTTTGATGCCGTGCATGAGGCTGATGTGATTCTCCAGCATGAATGGCTGAGGAAATGTCTGATTTTCATCTGTGCAGTACCTTGAGAATACAAAAAGGAAGAAAATTTATTAAAGGAAATGCCAAGCAGTTAATTTCCATCCAAACAGCTCTGTTATGTGCCACACCAATAGGTGCCATTGGAGACAGATGCTGATGAGTAATGTACTATTAAATTACCAAAATATGCAACAAATCATCATTTTAATAATAAAACATGACCCTTGAGAGAAATCTAGCACAGTTTAGAATTTTCCACAGTAAGCATGAATGGGAATGTACTAAATAAATACAGGGACTAGTGAAAATCTGGCTCACCGTGATACATGCTACACAAGTACAAGATAAATAATCAAGATGGAAAATACATGGGAGAAAAGTGACTCTCAGATGAGAGACCTCCATGCAGAGGGACCTCATGACTTGCGTAACACCAAGGAGGCCTGCAGCAGAACCCGGTTCTGCACCCAGCGTTCCCAAGCACCAGTGCAGCATCACATCCACAAGATCATGTGTATCATAACACACTTAACATGCTTATAAAACTGCTGAACTTCCATTAATTGCAATAACCCAGGAAGAAGCACTCATGTACGCATCATTTATATGTAATTATTCATGTTAAAACTTGGTAGGATTCAAGAGCTGCTAGAAAGCATGGTTGACATTTCAAAAGGAGATGTGAAGGGGATATGCCATCTGTTAAACAACCTTCACTCCTGGATGACTGAGGTCTACTGGAAATAAGTGCCAGGCCTTGCAGACACATAAACCACATCTCTGCAGCATGGTGAAGTACACAGGGGTCTCTGTTAGCAACTGGGAAACCCAAGACTGACTTTGTACTCTTTTGCTGCCTGCCAGTGTGACATGGGAAAGGTCCACCAGCTCCGTATTGACCCAAGCAATGAGGCAAGTAACACCTGACTTTTCTGAAATGCACAAATTGCAGTTGAAATGTAGGCAGCAAGGGATGAAAATCAACAGAGAGGAGATGAAGTGTCTCTGGGCAACAAAGACATCTTTTGAAAGGAGAGAAGAAGATTCCTACTGATCTTTCAGTAACTAGATGGAAATTAAACAACAGTCAGTAATGATGCGAAAATGCAGACGTGCTCATTGAATACTTCCGGTTTTTAACAGGAACTGCTTAGATGATAAATTAACATTTAATAATGATGGAATTTTTCTCCCTCATGGAAGAAAGACGAAAGGTTATTAAGTGGTATTTATCAAAAATAAATATGTTGAAAATCAAGTGTTCCAGGCAGTTTGTACTTAAAACTTGGAAACTAAGAGCAAGTTCTCACAACAATAACCAAGTAAATTATGAAAGAAAATACATAAAACATCAGAATATTGTGCAATTTGTCCCAATTTTGAATTCTTTTCATGTAAGCAGGGAAAGATGCTTTTCTAACCTGAATTACTCCAGTGACAAGCTTGGCAGGAGGGTGTTCATGCAAGTCCTCCATCACTGGTTTCTCCCTACAGATTTAACAAGAGGTAGAGACCTAAGCAGGGCAGGGGGAAAAGGGAAATCACAGCCTCAAATGTTCAGAGTCAGAGGGAGGTCACCTAAAAGACAGCATGCAGGAGTCACAAAAATACTCAATTGCTGGATTAATGACAAATTTTACTCATGCTTCACATGGAATCCAGGAGAGGAGAATGATAGGAAGTTAAGGTGTCAAAACCCCTGAAGGGAATAACAGGTGAGACTGATGCAAACTGCCTGGTGGGAAGAAGGAAAACAGACACCATTAACCAAGGGAAAAGAAAAGGAGAAGCAGAGATGTGTTCTCTTACTGACTGAAGAAATGAGCTGAGAAGGAATTCAAAGGAATTCTAATTTGCAAATAACAGTCACTGAGGAGATTTTTAGAACAGCGCTCTGGACAAACTATAAGGGATCAAAGGGGAGACTGAACAGGAGACACTGGATCCAAAGAGCAGCCATTGGAGATGCTGGGACAAGTATTTCAAGGAAAAGGTTTCATTTGAAGAGTACTGTGATTTCAGTAAGTCTCCCACTACAATGATTAAAGAGAGCACAACCACTGTTCAATTAAGACTTCATCAACAGATTTTGAGGAGCTTGAAAATTAAACTACAAGCTTGAGAATTAAACACAACCACAATTTACTTGAATTTCTAGCTGTAAACATGGAATGATCGTGGACCCTTGAGTGAAGCTGTGGGTCCACAACTGTGTGTCATTCTGAAAGGTTACAGAAAAACTGGACTCCAGGGCCTATAAAGCCAATGCACACAGTAGGCTGGCACCCCCCAGATTATGAGGTATTCCTATACAAATCTCCTTCCCAGCTAGGCTTTATGTTCATTTCAATTCTGATACACTCCACTTTGAAAACACTTGATCCACAGTGAATAGATTTACACAAATCAGGTGCGTGTAACTCCAAAGACCAGGGGTCCTCAAACTTTTTAACCAGGGGGCCAGCACGCGGATGAAGTGGCAGGCAGTCATCTGTGGCTGCTTAGTTTCCCTTCCCCCCCAGCCCCTGGCGGGGCAGGGGCTGTGTGTGTCTGTAAATACCAGCGACCGGATTGAGGACCCTGGGGGGCCGTATCCAGCCCGCGGGCCGTAGTTTAAGGACCCCTGCCAAAGACCATCAACCACAAACTTAAAGCTGAATGAAAAATACTAGGAGCCAACGTTTCATCTTCTCCAGAGGTTCCAAGTCAGATCACAGTTACAAGAAATGGAAAGTTTAGAAGTCCTCACCGAAAAATGCGTCAGGAATGTATTCCTATCAGATGTACTCCTATCAGGCCCCAGTGGTGATGCCAATACTTTATCCATTTACTAAAAGCTACTATGGCTCACTAAGCAGTCCGAAGAAATAAAGTACATGAGGGATGTATTCTTCAAGACAGGCTTTTAGTAACTTAAGTGCAGTAAAGTGACACCACACTCTTCAGAAACACCAGCATTAAACGAAAATTTGAGTTAAATAAAAAAAAAACCTCCCAACCTACATCACTGCAAACTTTCATTCCAACACAGATATGCATTAATTCTGTTTCAGAAGGATGTCTCAGAATGAGACAGGAAGCAAGTCTGCCCAGTCGCTTGGCGTATGACTTATTCTGCAATGGCAGATGAGAACACAGCAGTTGCAGAGGCAGTTTTGTAAACACTGGGCTTTGTCCTGAACTGAGACGGTACTTGCAGTTAAAATATGTTCACTAGCAATGATTTTCATTCACTGCTGATTTATATAGCTTGTCTTGTCTGAAGTCTCCAGATCCATTTTCCAACGTGCATCTTCCCAAGCAAATCCACCAGGCTTAATTCGGCATCACCCTGCAGCTTCTGCAGTCAGTTCTGCCTGTGTAAAGAGGTGGCAAGATCTACTGCCCTGGTTCATTAGGATTTTACACACTTTTTGTACCATTTTTTCATGGGGGAGGCACAAGAGTGATGCACGACTACAGCAACCATGAAGGAACAAAGATTGGCCCAATATTTTATTGGCTGTTCCACACAGGTGCACAATATCATTCTCATTTTGCACCTGCCAATCTCAAATCAAACTTTAACCTACATTTCCAAAGGGCACTGTGCTGTCAAAAGCAGGGACTTATTTTAGCCACCGAGTCTCTCATGTTGAACACATTCTTCTCATTCTCCCTCAGTAACTTATAGCCTCGGGTAGACAGAAGCAGACATGATCTATTACAAAGGGCTTCCAAACTTGAAGGATTAGCTTGTTGTTGAAAACAAATTTGAAAAGCAGCATTCAGTACGTACCAGCAAGTATAAACTTTCTTTGCTGTATCGTGATTATTGCGGATGTGTCTACGCAGACTGTTGGAGGCATTAAATGAGCGTTCACACTGTCGACAGGGATATCTCTTCATAGACTAGCAGAAGAACAGAAATATCTTTTAATAATAGCGAGGCAGAAGGCACTGACTGGATTCTAATATTCCCATGCTCTTCATCTGGATCTTACCTCTCAGGTGCAAAAAATCCCTCTTCCACTGAAAAAGATCACTGAGATTTTGGGGTCCCACTTAGACTCAGGCCAACAGTTGGCTAATATCAGCACCAGTCTTACAAAAACCAGGACTAGTTGAAGCACATGCCTGATTTTGTTCGTTTTATAGGAAATGCATTAGCTGCTTCTCCTGTGGGCTTATGTCACTGCAGGACCCTCTGCAGAATTAATTCAGTGGAAGGTCCCTTCTGCCCCAGAAGAAAGCAGGACCCTAGAGTGAAGTGCAAGTCCACTTACCCTTCTCTCTCCTCATAATTCAGCACAATAAAAGGACAAAATGTTAAAAAGCATCACACAGTCCTGCTTGTTACCCATGTGTGATATCCCTGTCCCCCTACGCAACTCTGCCCTGTAACTAGCCTCCTCCTTTTACTACAGTCTGTATAACCTGCATGCATTCCATTTAAAAACTTCTTAGACTTGTTTAATGAATATATGTGTACTGAACTTAAATATTTGGCAAATTTCCTACTTTTATAGAATTCAAACGGGAAAATCCAGCACTCTCACCCTGCACTCATCTCCTCTTGATACATATCAAGTGGGACAAGTTGCACTGCCCAAGTCAAGCCAGGAGGAATCAAAGACCATAATCCACATTTCCACAGCCTGTGCTCATGGGACTTGGGAAGGGTGACTCAGTATATCAAACAAGAATCCTGATGCCAAAGTACTAAGAAATCTGGCTGCACACACCATCTTGGCCTATGTTCTGTCAGCAAGCAAGGATAAGCTTGACAGAAGTAGGTCAAAGCAACATGCTTCAGCTGGATGAAACCAAAAAAATTGAGATTTAGTTCTTATAATGATAGCTCTGCACACTGCATGAATCTGTTACTCTTCCCCAGTTAGATGTAGTGATATCTACCAAACAATACATCATGTAGAGGAACTGTATGTCCTTCTGTAACGTTGAGTGTAGATAGTTTAGATTGGGCTGTTGAACCAGTAACTGGAGAAGACATGACCTTCCATCCACTTACCCTGATGAGCCAAAGAGGAAGCCAGAAGCCTGACATTAGATGCAGTGGGAGAAGGAACAGCGAAGAGGATGAGGTATGCAGGTTGTAGAGTATCAAGGACAGAAAGTGTGCTTACAACAGCCTACATAATTTTTTTTTTGTTCTGGCCCTGAGCTTACTCCTTAGTGAGCTGGCAAACAGATTCTTGGTTTCTTTTTGCTCCAAATATTAATGATTATCAGACTCTTTTGCTAAAAATATCTTATTATCTACCTGAAGTGTTTCACCTGAGTCCTTACCCTTCCATGACTTCTCTTCATGTGGGACACATAGGTTTCCCTATCAGGGATCCACTGTGAACACTCCTTGCAAGTCCAACCTGTTCTTCTCAGTCTGGACTTGGATTCGGGATTGTGTCCTTCCACCCTCATGTCCTTCCTTGGCAGAGGGGAGCGGGAAGTCCCGTTGGCTACTGATAGCTCCTTTGGTAGGGTATGAAACTGGCTCCTTGATGCCTTCTCAGATTTCTGTGGAAAGTTTGAGAGCTCCTCAGGATTTTGGGGGACTCCATGAACACCCTGGATAACAACAATAATGGAATCACCCACAACATTTATATGTAATTCATATTACACACTTTTATTTACAAATAAATAACATTCATTATTTAAATAAATAATATAAGCCCCTCACACCCTGAAACAATATGCTGATATCTTGCTCCTCCATATCCTCCCACTTTGCCTTGAAGCTGGCTGCAGTGTTTTCCCCAGCAAGAGATTTTTCCCAAGAAACATGAAGCTTCTATTTATGTTTCCTGCATGACAACAGCAGCTCCTTGGTGCTGCCTGTTTAACAGTTCGGATGACCTCTGAGAACTCTGGTTGAACAGGGAAGATGTAATAGAAGAGCAATGATAATTGTCATTATTTCAAAAGCCTAAGCTCTAAAACCACTGAGCTTTGTTAAGCTCTGAATGAAATGTTTGCTGTTATCTTGGGGGCTCCAAAGCGGCTTCATCTTTGCTCTAGGGACGGGAAGACACAACCTCTCAGTTTCTCCAACTCTGCTTTCTTCAATTCCACACAGTCTATTGCTATTTACATTTTCATGGTTCGCTTTGTTCCTGACAAATAAAAGCAAGCATAAAGCCAGAAACCAGCCCTATAAGGAATACATCTCCAGGCTCTTTGGTTGTTCAACAGGCCAAAATCCAAAGTCTCGCAAAAAGTTATTTTAACAAAGAAAACTGAACACAAGGAACATAATCCAGAAATGAAGAGCTGTGGGAAAGCAAAAGCAAGTAAAATAGCAACATACCAAAAAACCCTCAAGAAACTCCCCTAGGAACAACAACAGTTCATCCACACAAAAGGATAATTAAGAGGTTTAATTGTGCATAGTAATTAATAACGGGTAAAGTTTCAACACACAAAAACCCCAGGCCTTTGGAAGTCTTTCTGTGGGTTAGACACCAAACAAACTTCCAAACACTAGGTCTCATCCAAGAAGCCTGTGTGCTTTGCACCTGATCCAGCTGATGTCCGCAGAAGCTCTTTCATACAATGGCAGAGCAATGACAGCTGCTCCACAGCATTCCCAGTTATTTAGGGTAACATGAACAGTTCACCTTTCTCCCCATCTGGAAATTTCAAGAGTGTCTTCTGAGCAGAGTACATTATTACCCATTACTCCATTTCTCCTGTTATTACACCACTGGTGGGGGAGAAGGAGCACAGAAAAACGAACTGACTTCTCTGCAAAATCAGTAACAGGAACCAGACCTTCTAACTCCTACTCCTATGCTTTAACAACAGAAAGCCAGGGAAGATGAGAAGACACATGGTTTATTTTCCACATGGGCACACATTAGACAGCACCTCCTATGAACTTTGTATTACATAAAGGAGCAGGATCTGACAGAAAAGGAGATGGGTTAGTGCAATTACTACCCTGCCACAGCCAAAAAAGCCATCTCAAAGCCATTCAATTACCATCTCAAAGACTTGTTGATGGCCAAATACAGCTGGTTAAATGACAAAAGTTTTGTACTGGAGATGTCAGGGTGCTGGTGTACAAACTGCTGCAGGCAGTCCCTGGGGGTGGGATTTGCAAATAAGCTGCAACAAACTGTGCACCTCAGCTCAAGCCCATCTTGTCTTTTCGTCTTTTTGCATTAGGGCTGAATGCCTCTTTGAAGGTCCCAGCCTTAACCTCAACTCTATTTTCCTAGCTATAGTACAGGAAGATCAGCAATCATCAGCTTCACAGGAGGGCTTCAAATTTTAATTCATTACTGCATGCAAAGCATATCCAGATTTGCAAGTTAAAGGCATGGGGGAGAGAACAAAGTAGTAGTTTTGAACGGGTTTTGCTTTTTGGAGTGAGCTAATGAAACGTCTTGCTTTTTAAAACGTAAGTTTAAACAAAATAAAGTCACTGACTAAAAAAAAAGTCACTTTTTCTTTCCAATCGACGGGAAATTAAGACTTTGCAAACTTTTTCTTCAGAATGCCACCAAGACATCTTCTGAGAGGATTTCCCCAACAGTGTTGTATAGATGCTGTACATAGAAACATACTAAGGCAACAGAAAAATGTGGTGCTCACACATTTATGGGACGATCAGATCTGCAAGTCGTCACATGCATCCCACTAGAAACCACCACCAAATGGATAATAACCGGCTTTTCATATATATAAAAGAGCAATGAATAATAGTGCAATTATTGCAGTGGTTGCTGCAGCCATCACTGAGGGAGGGCGGGTTTAAAGCACTCTCCAGACCACCATTTCCACCAAGTTCTGGGGCTGCACACAACTATCCATTTCAGACCACCCTTTGGAGCAGCCTGAGTGGTGCCAGCATGGATGCACACAAGGCCGGGGTCCCACGGCCCAAAGGCTGGTACCTCCAGGGCAATTGCTTCTGCCTCTGTCCCTCCCCTCTTGCAATCTGGTGTGGCAAGTGGAGCAGCCAGGGAGGTGGGGCATTAAATGCCATGCAGTCGCTCTCTGAGGCAGCTGCAAAGGGGCCAAAACTCTCTAGGTGAGCACCCAGAAGAGGGAGATTCAGCTTTCACTATGTAAATAAAGTAACTGTGGGCAGAGAATACTTCTCCCTGTCTCCGAACCAAAGATAAAGCTCCCGCCCCTGTTTAATCACTTCCTTGGATTTAATATAAAATAGTTGTAAATCAAAAAGATTACCCATAGATAACAAGCCTTTGTCATAAGGTTAAATTCATATAGATGAAAGTAACTGCTTGCGTTATTACCAACTAACACAAAATGCTCCGTTGATGTTTCCAGATAATACTGTAAATCATTGTAGTCTATTTTTCCACTAATACATTACTCAAGAAACTTCCACTCCTTCAACCAATTTCCTCACACAGCTGATGTAAACTCTTGGTGAACTCAAAAAATAGAACCCCGTACCAGTAAGCTGTGAGAGTTACCTACCTTGACGTGCTGCATTAACTGCTGCTTCTGCATATAAACCAGCTGACACTGTGGGCACTTAAACACTCCCACTAACAACTTGCTGTTCTGCTGGAAATGCTCTTGGAGCATCTTCTTCTTGTTAAAGACCGTCTCGCAAGAGCATTTGTATATCACCCTGGATCAATTAAAAAAAGTAAATTCAGTTTCTCTACATTAGCTATCTTAAGAAAACAGTGGAAGAAGTTATCCCAGCAACTTCAGAATGGGATGAGTTTCTGAGGAGGGCTGTACGCTCAGTACATTGTCAACACACACCCACGCAGACAACTGAACCATTAACTCAACTGGGAAGAACAACAAAATGCCTGAGGCACATACCACAGCTTTCTAAAAATATGTTTACTTCTATGCATATGTATAACTACCTAAGTGTGTGTGCAGATGGGAGCAAACCCAAAGTATACTAGCTAGCTACACATTACCTTCAATCCCACCTTTCCGTAGTTCCTCCCTTAAAACATGCATTTCTGGCACTAGCTCAAGCCTTGGAGGGGAAAGCTACAGATTTGAAAAAAACAGGTGGTTTCTCTCTAGTGATTTTTCAGGGCAACACTGCATAGCATTATTCTGCTCTTCCTTTCAGGTGCCAGATGCAGCCGTTGCCCTGGAGCCATCTACCAAGAGGTGCCACTGTGAGTCCTGCCAGACAAAGAGGCAACAATTAAGTTCCTTTTACAGATGTTCAGCTCTTCCCTGCCCAGATCCTCTCCTCCTACCCAGGAGACTGCATTCATACCAAGGAGAGCACACTGTAGGTAGGAACAGATCTCTGCCAGCCAGCCAAAGCAGCAGATCTTCTCATATGAGGACAGAAACCAAAAGCAGAAAAAATCTGGGAGGGAAAGGGGGAATCCTAGAGCTACACAGCAAAGCAGAATAGATAAACCCCAAATACTTACTGAGTAGTTTTATGAGGCTCTTCTGGGTGCTGGCTGGTCATGTGAGCCATGGTGCTGTCGGTCGACTTGAAGGCCATTGGGCAAAAAGAACACTTGTGGAAGACTTCGCAGTGTTTCTCATGGATGTGCACTTTCAGCATGGCAAGGGTCATGAAGACAACTCCACAATGGATGCACCTGGGGGACACACAAAGAAAGAGCCAAGTTACAGCCACAGCGTTGCTTCCAACACACATGCAAAGCAGTGCAGATGGAGGCAAACACCAGGCTACAGTGGGTCCTCGTTTTGTCTCTTTCAGGAGTAATGTGGAAGAGTCACAGAGGAATACAATGCAGGAATTCACAAGCCAGAATGATCTCACAACTAGATGTTAGCGACAAGTAAACAAGATCTATAAAAGAAGCCTTCAGAGACTAAAACAACCAAGAAAGAATAAAGGAAGATGTGGTTCAGCAAAATGCCAGCCCTGTATCTGTGAAAGCCAATTCCCCCACAGGTACATGTGAAGAACTAAAGTAAAAGCATCTGATAAGACCGCTGGGTAGCAATAAGTAGCATAAATACCAGTTAGTCCCTAGTACAAAATAAAAAGAAAAAGAATATTCAGCTAGGAAATCTTAGTAATCTTGTACAATTGCTTCTCATACTCCACTAAGCACCAGAAAATAATGACAGCACCAGCAAAGATACTGAAAACAGCAATAGAAACACCCAGGAACCGATTAAGCTCATTAAAATCATAAAGACACAGGTGTTCCCTGGGAAGTGCTTGTCTGGGAGCTGGGCAGATGCTCCAGGAGGAAAGAGAGGAAGAAGCAGAGGATGCACATGGAGCCAAAGTGACATCGGGTGGTTGATGGAACTGAATGTGCTGTTGGTGGTGTTGAGATAGTTGGAGCAAATGAGTTGTGAATGGTTAATTCAGGTTACAAGCACTTTGTATGTCCATTGCTGGCAAATCCTTTTGTTCAGAAAAGGAATTTCACAAAAGAAGCACCTCTATGGATGGATGGGCTGATAGGAAGCTTATAACAGGCAAGGAGCTCAGCACAACTAGGGGAAAGGTCATTCCAGAAGGGGGAGGATCAAGTCAACTGATTCAAGAAATCCCCCAGTCCTAAAAGAAGCTGAGACAGCATGCCAACTAATTAACATGAGAAGCAAAAGAATTATTTGACAAATGAGAATCTGAGTACTAAATAATGAAGGAGTTGGGTAACTTATAACCAAGGAAGGTGATGTTTTTGTATGCTAAACTGTGTAAATATTGTAAAATTTGACAACCAGGGAGCTAGACATTTGCGTGCTACCACCTAGCTCCCTACTTTGCACAGACTGTAATAAAGAAATAAGTAATACCTCAACTTGGTGTGTGCACTGGTGCTGCACACTGTGTAATGAACCTGCTTATGGGACAGCAAAAGGATTCTTCTTGGCAGCTGAAAACATAAACCCCAGGCCAAAAGGAAAGCCAGGGTCACCCCACTGGTCCCAGCCTACCTCTCTTCCTAATGCACGCCTGTGACAGATCTTGCCTGATACTCCCCCAAAAAGGCAACAGCTGGCAGCCTTACTATATTAACTCTTATAGTCCTCCTGAGAACCTACCTGCCTGCTGTGCTCCAAGAAAACCCACACACCAACGCTACAAGGACACATGAGGATGCAGACACCTGCCCTCGCCTGCCTCAGCCACACCAGCTGCAGGGTTTACCATGCCCATAGGAGCACCTCCGCTGATCCTGGACCAGAATAGCCTCTCCTAAGAAGATTTGATCAAAATTACTAACAGCAGATACCCACTTAAGCCAGCACCATGTACGGACCATTACAGCAGAGGAGCTCAGCTGGGCAATCCAGGAGACCTACACTTGTGCTAGTAGGATACGAGACACACACAAAGGATAACTCCCTCTGGCAAGCCCGGAGTTAAGCTGCCTTAAAAATACCTCTCTTCCTTCATTCTGAGGGCTGCTGTTTGCTGCGGCACTATTAGGGTTCATGCATTCGGTGGTGCTACAGCACAGATGCTGCCGTCGCAGATGGACCCCAGCTACTGAGCAACTGGAAGAGCTCCAAGATCATATCAAAAACAAACAAGCCGCTAGATTACCCTTCCCTCCGAATAAGCCTCCCAAAAGTGTTTAGGAAACAAGCCCACACTTTGAAGTTACACTTCAAAAGATCGTTAGGCAGAAGCCATCCCAAAGGAACCAAACCCTCTCCCCCAAAATTATATACAGAAACGCTCTTTTCTTAAATTTAGAGAGGGAAGCAGTGACAGCAGCTGGTGTCATCTTTGGGGAAACATGACAATACTTTGGGTAGCCCTGCCTTCAAGCCTGATCTTGATTCACGTGAGATGGGGAGAGA
Source organism: Falco cherrug (assembly GCF_023634085.1). NCBI lineage: Eukaryota > Metazoa > Chordata > Aves > Falconiformes > Falconidae > Falco > Falco cherrug. Next base: position 253,460 of record NC_073703.1, on the reverse strand, counting down.
GACTTTCTAGTATAGTAACACCAGGAAGCCTGTTATTATGGGAGAATAAATTCCCCAAAGTATAAATGAAGAACAAATGCTAATCCTGACAGCAAGGTCTGGCTAGTACATCCAGGAATATCCAACAGGCTTCTTCCACAAACACTCCCCCAGCTAACAAGAGATGGTCCTGCATTACATTCAGTTACAGTAAGTACTTCACATAGAATTAGGGATGATATAAATACTAACTCAGGGTCAAATGATCACAAGTTAATTTAATCTGCAGTAAATGGAAGTTTAAACAACAGCCACTTTGTAATCAAGAATCCCAGTGCCAGAATAATGAAGTTTGATAAAGTAAACTAATTAGCAGAACAAAGTGGATGGAGGATGTCAGAGGCTTGCCACGTAATTTCTGCAAATTGCAAACTGCTATTATCTCCCCAACAAGAGGAGGGGGAATAATTTGCAACAGAAGACTCTTGGATAGCCTCAGGGAGAGGAGGGGTGGTGTAAAAGTCTTGGAAAGCATCCTGCAAGAGAAGATAAAGCCACAAGATACGCTTCCTATGCCTGCCGTCACCTTCCAGTCCCAAAACAATTCAGGTGGCAGCAAGCAGCAAAACAAGTCTGGTATCACTGGGGACAGCTAGAAGGTGCTTGGAAAAGGTGGGGAGGCGACACCTGAAGCAAAATGGCAAGGAGTGCTTAGGTAAGGCTTGTTGATTTTAATTTTTAACTGCAAAAGACCTTTCTCATTTTCAGTGCAATCACTAGCCCTGACTATACCCCAAATAAAACAGTACTACTCCAAACTTAATTGAATGCATTGGGGTATTAGCAGAAAAGGAGACAGATTAAGGACTGATCACAAAACCAAACATGCATCAGAAAACCAAGAAAAACAGGGATATAGTGAGAAGCAGCAAAAGTCAAGCTGATTCTAGGAAGGATTTAAAAGAACAACTCGGCTTTTCAGCCCTGTGAGTAATAAAAGTGAAAGAAAAGAAGTAAAGTCACTATGTGACCACAGGGCAGATGCCACAGGATTATCGAGATACGGTTCTGCAACTAGAATTTCTTTCTTCTGTTTTCAACAATGCCAATGACATCAATCCTGCAGCAGACAGGCAGGATAACAAGGATGGCTCAGCCAGAAGTTCACCTGTTTGGTGGACTCAGTTCTCTCCAATGAGCCTGAGCAGATGCAAATTAGAGGAGAAGTTAAAGAAATTTAGCTTCTAGAGAAACTAGGTAAAGCTAAAAAATCCATTAGTAGCATTCTTGATCTCTCTCTTGGTTTAGATCTTCATTGATGCCCCTGGCACAGAAAGCATCTGTAGAAGATGGAAGCTCTTGTTGCTGACAAGGATTAAGGCATCATAAAGATACTACTGTAATATATCTGGAATTAATGACATTTCTAAAAAGTGCCAGGTCGTACACTTAAGAGTCAGGACCAAGCTCTGTTGTACACTGTGAGCCCATCAGCTAGAAATAGAGGAGAAAGGACTTGCACTGGATCACTGCTAAGTGACTGAGCTTCCTATATGATACAGCTTCAGCCAGTGTAACCCTGTAACACGTTATTGATTGAGGCATAGATGAGGATGGGAATACTGCACAAGTAGCTCAGTGTGATGAAGTTGGGCCTGCATTTGGGATTCTCAGAGGCCAGTGAAGTCCAAAGAACTGCACCAAGCCCATGATTAGTTTTCTGACACCTACTCCATTCTCATTTTTCCATCTCAGAGAAAATACTTTTTTCCCGGCTTTCCTCCTTCTCTATGATTAACTCATTTTCAAACAGCCCGAATACCACAGCCATTTAATTTGCAATGGAATTAATTATTTTTTGTGGGCTGTGGCCCCTCAAATCAGATCCCACATAACAAAAAAAAAAATTATCTGTATAAAATTAAATTCAGGATTGGTTTTTGGTTTTTTATGTGTCTCTTGTCTTCACAGTTGAAAGAAAAAGCCCTTGAAAACAGAAACCACACAGCAGAGGCTTCCTGAATCTGCAGACATCTTAAAAGAACAGCTCCAAGAGCAGAAATCGCCCTGTTCATTTTAAATTTCCAAGTACTTAATGGCAATTGGAGAAAAAACAGAACTTTAAGGAATATTAAAAGGTCACCCAGTCTCATCTCCCAAGCAAATAATCTGTGCCTTAAGAGCTGTGCTGCAGCTGAGGTGATCTCAACATGCCAAGAAGGAAAGGCTTGTAGGGTAAAGTAACATCTTTTATTAAAGCAATCAATTTGGTTGGAGAAAAGACAACACACGCATATACACACCACCACATCCAGAACCTTGGGATCTTTCCTCCATCTGTTTCAGTTCATGAGAAGTGTTTGGAGAGTTGTAGGGGTATACAAGAGAATCATCTATGCCCTCCTCATGAAGGCACACATCCCTCAGTCCATTATAACTGACATAAACATAAGTACAAACCTTGAAGAGATTTCAAGGATTAAGATCTGTCATCTTTTTGCTGTAAATATCAATCCTGAGATGCCTGTCTGCAACTTGAATTCAACACAAGCACCTTTCACCTTAGAGCTGCCTCAAAATAATTTCTGCTGTCAGAAATCCTCCTCTTAATCCATTTAGTAATTCCCCATTTCAAACTTGTTTTGTCATGCAGAATACCATGCCAGGCCTGGGCTACATCCTCTTTCACTTCTGCTGTAAGGAAGACACACCTTTTCAAAGATCTAAATCCCCATTTCCCACTCCCTCTCGCCATCTCAGCAGGGACCCTCTGGAGCCTCACAAACCTGAATCCAACTTTGCGGGAATAGTGCAGGCAGTTCTCCTTGACGTGAGTTTGGAAATAGGCAGAGCGGCAGACAGCTCCACACTCTGGGCAGCAGTATGGAGACTTGTGAGCATGGATCCTCTGGTGAGCGCAGTAACTGCACTGGTTAGGCAGCATCATCTGGCACACTTGACACGTCTGATGAAAGAAAGGTTACATTAGTTAGTTATTCTCTATTTGCCTCCCCCCCCCCCCGCCCCCTCCCAATTCACCCTAGAAAACTTTCAGGTTTAGAAGAAGCTTCAGTACACCTTCCTCTAGTATTAGCAGTAACTCTACAAAGCTCTTTCACTAGCCTTCTTATAATGTTTTCCAACAAGTCCAACAACTTCCACAATTAGCCATTCCCAATGAAACTATCCACTCTTAAACCATGTCCTTTGTGGTTTATTTCCAGTTTTATCCCCTAAAAAATGAAAATGAAATCTTTCACCTCCTAGCTCTGAAGATATTCTGCCTGGTCACTGCTTTGATTTCCGCCTTAAGGCGCCTGAGAAGGAAAGCACTTTTCTCAGCAAGCCCCCACACCAAAATCACCAAAAGAAAGCAGGAAAACACCATTATATCCTGACTCAAAACCCTTAGTGCTGAACATGCAGCAGCCTTCCCCCACCAAAACCACAGTTGTGTCTCTTGCGAAACTGCTTTGGACCAGATGAAATCTAAACTTTCAAAGACCACAAACTACATGCACTATGACACCTTATAGAAACTCTTAATAATCAGAAATTATGCAAAGACTCCTCTCCCTGTTTCTGCACCCTTTATGAAACCCATCTTTTTCCCCACCTTTAGAAGGGCTATGCTTACTATCAATACCCCTTTGCAGAAGAAGCATCACTTACTTGACATGAAAAGCTTTTTATGTGGACGTATCGTCCCAGTTTCAACAGCTGTCAAACCTCTGCTCCCTTTCACAGTTGTCTTGCCTCTTCTGTATTCCTTCAAAGCCCAGGAGCAGCTACTCATCCTCTGTAGGATGCACATTACTTGATGCCTAAGCAGGAGCAGAGCTGAAGTAGATACCAGCCCTCCAGCCTTGAGCCCTCTAGGAGCTCAAACTCTCTTCTGTCATTAATAAACCCACACAAAATTATTCCTCTGCTCCTAACTCTAGCTTAAGAATGAACTACAACAAGCAGCTAATTATGGATTATCAAATAATTTAACTACAAATTAACTACATGATTTCTTCCAGTACAATTAAAGAAGGGTACAGGGCTCATTAGATCAGAGAAGTTGTACCAGAGGGTATGTCTACAAGGTCAAACAAAGCTTTTAACGTAGCATGTACCCACACAGGCAGGCCAAACCAAGTTCTGCAGGCTCCACTGCTGGCAACCAGGGTAGAAACCTGGGACAGAAGTCCCTAAATCTGGCAATAAAACAAAATTAAATTAAGGGCCAACTCCATTTTCTATATCATTGCTATTTCATGCAGCATCTCTGTGATGCTCCACTATATAACATCCACTGGGAAACTGTCAAAAACACTGCAGGTAATAGAAAGTATCATTTATAATAAAATGCAAAGCTATGACAAACCCCAAAAGGTACAAGGCGGGGGGGGGGGGGGGGGGGGGCAGGGCGGGGCGGGAATAAAAACCTAGGCTTTGGAAGGAAGAAACTGCAGATATTGCTAAATACATCAAGAGCCTTGGACACATGGTATGCAACATGTTGCAACTTCAGTTTAGAAACAAGTTTCCCCAGGAAGAAGATAAACAGGTGGAAGAAACTGTATTGTAGTACCACCATGCACATACCCAAATGCAATACAAATAAATTCAGGAGTATTTCAGCCCTTCCTCAAATGCCGAGAAGCCCCTCAAGTTTCAGCAAAGAAAAACAGTGCTACTAAGCCATGGTCTGAGCAGTGAAATATAAATGGGAAATAGAAAAGCCTCCAGGACCTCTCTGCGAGGATCTGAGTGGGGCCTTGAATTCTCCAAAGCACTCTCAAATCTCCAAATAAAAGCTACAAGAAATTAATATCCAGGGCAGTTTTACTATGGTTTACGGCATTTTTTTCTAACCAGGTTTCAATTTGCAATGGGAAATCTAACTTCTTGTTGTTAAAACAGGACTCCTCTCACTTCGATCCCACCTAATATTTAAGGCAGACTCAGCACAACCCCAAGCTGAAAGCACCTTTTCCCTTGCAGCTTAGTAAGAACATTTTCTCTCCAGATCCTGCCTTGTCAAAGTCAATTTAGTTTCAATTTTAAGTCTGCAAAGAGAGAGTTTGGGGCTTACTACTTTCTCCCCAGCATGTAATACCTATATCCCACAAAGGTACCCTGGCAATCAGCACACACTAAAAACCTGAATTTTCACTGCTGTGTGCTTATGCTGGATCTAAAATATGCCAAAACCACCAATATTTAATGGGCTCCATGCCTGGACACTGTTGCTTGGCTACAGCAGAGAAGCAGCAAGCTCCTGCCACCTCCACTGTTATGTGAAAGGCTCAGTGGGGACCAAAACCATGCTAATATAGGGCAGGAAAGTTTGGGGGGCAGTTGGCAGGAGGCATCAAAACTAGTGGTTATCTTCTTCAGATTCCACAAGAACAGGAAGGCTGCCAGAGAACGCATACACACAATGTGGGAATAAAAAGCAAGACTCAGCAAGGATAAGGCTGAGTGAATTTACTGGGCCTGCAGAGGCCAGGGAAGAAGGATTCCCATGTTGACACCATGCTCTGCAGGGGGAACAAAAAACCCAGCCCAAGCCTCCGAGTTCAGATTGTCTCATGGAGGAATCAAGAGTAAACAGACAAATTGAAGAGCAATGAGTCACAACAGTAAATTAGTAAGAATAAAGAAAAACTGTCATCTTCAACCAGAATTACTTCTTGGGAAAAGTCAGTGCAGCTTCTCCCTTCCTGTTTCACAAACCCATATGTGAGTAAGGGAGATCTGACCAGCAGATGAGTCAGGCTACCTGGATTTCCAAAATGGCTTTGCAACACTCTTCACTAAAGGACTTTAAGGAAACTAAGGTGCCACAGAGTAAGAGAGGAAGGGTTTTGCTTGGATAAATAAATGGTTAGCCAAAAAGAATAAACAGTCAGTTCTTCGATGGAGGAAGGTCCACAGGAAGTTTTGCTGAGATTTGGGCACTTCAAAATACTCTCAAAGTATCTAGGAAAGGGAAATGAACAGTGAAAAGTCAAAGACTGATCATCATAACCCAGCAGCTCAGCATGTTACAGGTAAGGGCTGACCACAAAGAGCTTCAAGACCACCATACAGGACTGAGTGACTAGGTAATAAAATGGCAGGTTTATTTTTCCACTGAATCAACAAGAAACATAGAGCTGAAAAAGGTTCAGTGGAGGGAAAATATTGTAACTGGCATCTTTATGCTCACACTGATTATTTTTTTTTTTTTTTTAACACTTGCAAAAGATGCAAGGCCAGAAATGCTGCCCAGGGGTATTACAGGAGCATCCACTCATTCACTTTACACCAGGAGCTGCTGCGTTTGTCAGGAGCACACAGGCAGCTGCACGTGGGCTTCCTCACCAAAGGTTTCATCTCAGAGACAGAGTGGCTTTTTCTTTTGCAACTCTTCTGCTTTGTATGAGAAATTGTAACTTGGTTCCAGATGTCACATTTTTATCTCTCTCCTAGTTTTTCATGACTTTTCAAAGAAGCCTGGCAGCAATTTGAGACATTCATTAGTCAGTTATTTCTAAAGCATGTTACCAGGATATGATTTTGAGTTGTGTAATGTCTGTGTTTTTCCATATATTCCCATAAATAACTCTTTATTAAAGTGTAGGTTATTACAAGTTTTCTTTAATTCCCGTTTGCCTGCCACATTTCATTTGGGCTTTTCTTCCAGAAGTCACATTCACACATACACAAATTCTCAGAAGTTCAGCCATTTCAGAACATTTTATTTTATTGCCATTTTTACTTACTATTCTTCAGAAGGGGGGGGGGGGGGGGGGGGCAGGAATCAAAACACTCACTGAAGTAGAGTGAAGGTTGAGAAAATGTACTGCTCAAAAAAAGTTTGTCTGTTAAACCCAACCCTGTGGCCACAGAGGTGTTTGCAAATCAGGAAATGTATAGTTAACACACAGTTTTGCTCTGGAAAGTGCCTGCAAAGAGCTGGCACAATTAATCTTCTGTTTTATTGAAAGGATTGACTACACAACTCAAGAGTCAAATTTGATCCATTCACAAGTGTGTTTTCTTCTACCTACTGGCAGTGCAAAGCACCCCAGGCCAGAGAGTCAGAGCAAGCTCCTGTCTTCTCACATGCAGGCACCCCTGCAAAATTCCTGCAGCCAATCTTCTCTCTCAGATAAAGCCTGTGAGAAAAATCTAGAACCCAGCTGATACCCTAAAACCAGTGCATTCGAGTTTCAGTGACACAATACATGCCAAGTCCAGTCCTAACACAGATGTTTTATCCCAATTAACTCCTATACACTCTCACGTTGTCAAACCCAAGCACAGCAAAGATATTTTTGTTTCTTTGGTTACAGTTGCCTATTTTAAGATGTCAGCCTAAGGGGCCAATGCCACTGAGGAAGTCTGCTTGGCCTAAAGGACACAACCATAAGACAGCCTTCAATGCAAAACTTCTCCCATCTATCCTCTCTTCTGGTATCTCCAACTCAGTCCACTTCTCCCCATCACACCTATTCATCCTCAGCCTCATCGTTGTATCCCACCTCCTTCTGTCAACTCTGTTCACTCTCATTTGTATTCCTGCACCTCACTCATTGCCCAACACTCCCAAACTCAGCATCCTCCTCAGACCTTCACCAAGACAGACGCCTACACACACACACCCCCCACTAAATCATCCCAAGACACCAGGGCACTTTAAGCCTCAGTAAAACAAAGCATTCACCTAAAATCTTATTCCCTAGAAACTGAGGCTGTTCAACCAACACAAAATACATTTTCGTGCATATGGAAAAATCCCTGGTTCAAGCATCATTGTAGATCTAGAAACTTGACGGTCTTAGGAAACTAAGTGGAATTGCAATGGAAAAAATATTAGCATCACAGATCTTAGATAATGTTGCATCAGATAAGCTTAATTCTGAATTCTCTCAGTCCGTAGTGCTTTTCTCTTTATGATCTCAGCTGTAATTTCAAGAATTTCAGTTTCCATATCTCTTCTTCTGACCCACTGTATTGGGTTTATGTGGCAGGATTTTGGTAGTGGGGTCTGCAGGGGCGGCCTCTGTGAGAAGATGGACCTGTCACTGGCCAAAGCTGAGCCCATCAGTGATGAAGGTAGCGCCCCTGTGAGAACACATTTTAAGAAAGGGTAAAAAATGCTGTTGCAACAGCTGGGAGAGAGGAGTGAGAAGATGTAAGAGAAACAGCCCTGCAGACACCAAGGTGGGTGAAGGAGGAGGAAGTGCTCCAGGTGCCAGAGCGGAGATTCCCCTGCAGACCACTGTGAACACCATGGTGACACAGATTGTCCCCCTCTAATGGAGGACCACGGTAGATGTGCCCTGAAGGAAGCTGCAGCCCACACTGGTGTTGGCTCCTGGTAGGATTTGTGGTCCTGTGAAGAGAAGCCCACACAGGAACAGGTTTTCTGGCAGGACATGGGGCCCCCATGGGGCCCCACGCTGGAGCAGTCCATTCCTCAGGACTGCACCCCATGGAGAGGACTCACACTGGAGTGGTTCATGAAGAACTGCAGCCTGTGGGGAGGACCCATGTTGGAGCTGTTTGTGAAGGACTGTCTCCCATTGGATTGACCCCACAATGAAACAGAAGAATGTGAGGAGGAAGGAGCAGCAGAGATGAAGCAATGTGACACAACACCCATTCCCCTGCACCACTCAGGGAGAGGAGGTAGAAGAGTCAGTGAAGCTGAGCCAGGAAGAAAGAAGGTGCAGAGGGAAAGTGTTTATAGCTTTTTATTTCTCACTCTCCTACCCTGCTACAATTAGTTGGCTATAAATTAATTTACCCAAGCTAAGTCTATTTTGCCCGTGACTGTAATTGTTAGGTGATCTCCCTGTCCTTACCCACAAGCTTTTTCTCATGTGTTCTCCCCTGGGCCTATTGAGAAGGGGGAGTGAGAGAGCAGCTGGGTGGGCACCTGTTGGCCAGCCAAGGTCAAGCCATAACACCCACCAATGAACCGGATTAAGCAGGATAAACAGGATTAGCAGGATTAAACTGACCACCTCCTGGGCTCTCATGCCCCTGCCCATCACCACCAGAGCTCTACACTATCTTTTGATATTCTCCAGGTTGCCCTTAGCAGCATCATTAGTGCCCGCACGGAATAAGAACAGGGGAGCAGAAGCCTTCCTCTTGGTGCCATAAGACACCAGCTTCCAGCCTCAGTTTCCATCCTACCTGAGACAAACTGCTTTTGCCTCCAGCTGTCATTGTCACCTCCTCCTTGCTCTCAGCCATGCCTTGGCTCCCAGTGTGCACCAGTGCTCATTCTCCTCTTCCCCCAAGCCGGTCTCAGTCCCCCAGGGGCTGCAGGACCACCAGGGCCAGGCAAGCAAGAGTGAATGGGGAAGGAGGAGAGGGTGGGATTGTCATCTTGTATGGCAGTGGATCACATGCTGATTTATGCAGACCGTGGAACCACACTCTAGCTTTTCTTCCTCCCTAGCCTCTCCTCCTCATCCCAATGCTCTGTTCTCGCCTCAGGGTACAGGCTCTGACTCCTATCCTGCCACTCATCTCTTCGTCTGCATTCCCAGGGATCCCTGCCTGGAGCTCCGTTCCCTCAACATGCTTTCATCATAACATCCTCAATCCCTGTGCTTCCACAAAATCCAGAGAGAAAATATCCATATCAAACAAAATCTGTCCTCACTACTACATTAATCACTCTTGGTTTGGGAGAGGGAGAAAGCAGGGCTTTATGGGGCAAAGAAATTTTTTGTTGATTGTCAATCCTCTTGTTTTCTAAGGTAAAACACGAACATGGCAGAGGGGGAAGGAAGAGAAAAATAGCAAAGTTATGGCCGCTGCCTTGCTTGCTTGCTAGTTTGCTGCTGGGAATTTACCAGTTCAGCATGTGGTCCTACTAGCTTCTGACAAGTATTAGCCACTAAATTATAAAGCACTGATTTAAGAGGGGGAAGGAAGAAGAAAAAGAAAAGGCAGAAATAAAATTGCTTTTAAATAATTCCAGTGCAGGTGGTATGTAAACATGATATGTCACAACTCATTGAAAAATTCTTTTTGGACAAATGAAGGGTAACAGAAGAACAAAATGGAGGGGAGAACAAAAGCACAAAGGTGTAAGACAATTCAGAGGTCCTTTACATTTTGTACTTTATTCAAGTTCCTAGCTACCTCAGTGGATTTTGGGTAGTCAAATCACATAAGACCAAAAAAAATCCCCACAACACACAAACCCAAAACACATGTCTGGTTACCAGTAGATGGACAATTGTACCCAAGAGGGTCAGGAAGCACTCTGAATTCTTGCACATGTTATTGTGTACTTGTCTGTCCTTGCCAAGATAACAAATAAGCTCTGTCTCAAAATCAGCTTATGTCTTTTGTTCATTACTTCTGCTGTAACCTCTTCCTAAATTCACTCCTCTGATGATTACAGACAGTCCTCTAATTTTCTGTGTAAATCCATTTGGTTGGTTCTTGCATCACTGTTGCCCCTGAATTTAAAAAGCTCTTTTCTATAAACCTCAGACCGGATACAGAGTGTCCTCTGTACCCACTCTCACTCTTTTAAGAAAAAGCACATCTAAAATGAAGGCACCAGGAGCTACATGGGTTTTGTTCACCTCCTGTAATTTGAGCCCAGCCCTGAAAAGGCTACATAAAAACCGATGCTGACAACTACCTGGGGTGATCCAAGTACAGGAAACACTTCTTTTTACAGATTTAGTTTCTGGTAGGAAAAAAAAAAAAAAGTGTCACAACCCTTAACACTGTCTACTTCAGTACGGAAGGAGACCCACCCTAATTTACCAGGTCTTTGCCAAGCTAAACTCAAAAGTGCTTTTAGTTTCCCCCTCAAGAGATCATCTTTCCATTTCTCTGGTCATTCTTCCCTCTCTTACTTCAGTTCATCCCTGATAACCAAAACAATATACTTATCCAGCTAAGTTATTTCTCAGAGAGACAGGGAGCATTAACACAACCCTGACTGGTAACTTAGGTTAACAAAAATCCCCTGCACAACTGTATCATCTTGGTCATTCAGTCTTCTTGTGACCAAACACATGTATCCTGCTTTTCAGCTGCTTCATCCCATTCCTACTTGGTCTTCAAGATCATCTAGGTTGTCCTGTAAAATATTCCAAGCTTTCCATGATTTCTTACTCTGTTGGTTCAGCAAATTTTATCTACACATTCATCCTCCAAGGTCCTTAGTACAAACATTAACTGCAGAGGTATCCTAAAGCCATCCCTCAAAAGATCTCACAAGCAACCCATCCCCAGTTGCAGTTACCTCCCTTTTACCCGATTCCGCTCCAACCTCAAAATTCAATTTCTTCAGTACAGCCATCCCCCACACAGCACCCTAACAACCATCTCATTGAACATCAATGAGATTAGGATCTACTAATTTCTCTACTCTAAAAATATAAATGAAATACACATTCTTGTGTATAATTACTTGCATTATAAATAATATAAATTTATCAATTAATTTGGCAGAAACTATACCTATTTAATTATACCTTTTTTCCCCGGAAAATTCTTGCTCTGGAACATAACGCTACTGTAGTCAGTCAACAGACCTGAAGTTACAGGGAACACCTGTTAACATCTTTTGAACATCTGGACAAGCATAATGCTTACATGCAGCCCAGCTTCTATTTTGAAGAAAATCCAACCTACCAGGTATTCAAATCTACACACTGCCTTCTTGCAGTTCTGTGATCTAAAAAGCAGTAAACAGATCCCATCCAACAACTTGATTCAATTGCAAGCCTGCAAAAATTGCAAAATTGGCCACGCTAAAGGCAAAGTAACTGTGATCCATTAAAACTCTCCACAAAACATACATCCAGTTCTATTTCTGAAGTGGATTAGCTCACAATTCGCAAAGCCTGTAACCTTACTGTAAGCCACAGAGATCCCACTGTGGTATTTGGCTGAGATAACTGCCTTCATCTTATGCATATTCTATATAAAAATAAACCAGGTAGGATTTCCCTGCTGTACTTTGAACAACTGCAATCATACAGTTACCATGAGTCTAAAATGTAATACTAAAGTCAAGTGCCCCATGATTTTTCTAAAGGTCTTTCCCCTCCATCTTCTCAATCACAGCATCATCCCCCTCTCTTTCCTCTCACTTGCTCCAAATCTCCTCCTTTCCCTGCTGTCCAGACCACATCCACACCTTTCTTCCTTCCTCCAAAACAACAGTGACCCAACAATGTCATTCTCATTTTGGCCCCACCTAGGAAAGTCATTTACCTGCTATATGTCCTATTAATATGGGCTTGACCCAAGGCCATTCAGATATATAAGACCAAGCATTTCCCAAGCCACCAACTGGAACAAACAGGAAACTCAATCGCCTTTTAAACAGCTATGGGAAACATGAAGATGTCAAAGTAATTCACAAACTCATGGTAAGAAATACCAATTAAAGTGAGAAGTATTAAGTATCAACAGAGGATAAATTTTCTTATGGAGCAGAGCCAGCTTAGGCCGTTCCTCCCCTGCTCCAATCCAATCATTCCTGCCTCTTACCATGGCTCACTCATCCTTCAACTTCTGGATAACTGAAACCACCATATTGAAAAATAAGTCTTTTACCTGCTATTTCTTTTCTTCATCAATCCTACTGGACCAACCCTTTCTTCTAAGCAAGGTCACATACCCATTCTATATTAGGTCTGAAAAGGTTTTTGAGTTAAAAGCCCCCTAACTGAGCACTGCACATGCTCTGCTCTATTTCTCAAGTTATGGTCACTTTAGATGTGCATATCACAGTTAGTAATCCAGACTTGGTATCATTTAGCAGAAGAGCTCCTAAAAACATCAACAAAAATCCACCTAGCTTACTTTCCATAGGTCAACGGTCTCCATCTTCTAGCATAAACCCAGGTGCTACAGATAAATCATTTCTACCCTTCATCTTCAGCCAAAGATACTCCTTCCTTTATACATCCGTCTATCCTTTCCAATTATCCTCTTTTTTGGGACAATCTGGTACCAGGCAATAGTCACAGATTATAAGCTTCAGGCCATAATGCAGTGGGGACCTGCCTTGCTACTTCTTGAAGCTCTTTAAAAGGCTAAGTCAAGCCACAGCCTCACATAGAAAATATCAAGACACTCCGTACTTTCTCAAGGAGGCATGGCAAAGAGTTTGTGTCTGAATTCTGGGACTGAGTAAGAAATTGAAAAAAAAAAATCCAATATACTAGAGTACAATTTTTTGTTAGCTTTAAGAAATTATGACAATCTACACACACACACAGTTGCTTCTAAACTAATGTTTCAGTACAGTGAAAAAAACAGCAGGTATGGAGGAAGAAACACACACCAGTTTTTGCTTAAATGTGCAAAACTATGATAAATACTGGACAATCAAGTCCCCTGAGATCTGGGGATGCAGCTCATGTCTGAGTTTGCCTACAACTGTTAATACCACCTCTGCATCCTGGCAAATTGTCCTGCAACAGCAGCATGCTCCAGATCAGGCATGGGTACGTGACTACCAGTCATGTACCTTTTTTTTTAAAAAAAATAAAAAATTAGAAGTACCAGAATATAAATCAACACCTTCTGCTGCGTGGACATAGTGGTTTTGATTGACTGCTGGGGGCACTAAAAGATTTGTGTTGGATACAGGTCTTACATCAATGCCTTTCTCAGGAACAAATTCTACCACTGCCCCAAAAAATGAGTGACCTGGTACAACTCTGGAGATGGAAACCAAAGTATTCAGTTGCTTCTATCACCTAACAAAGTGTTTGTGAAATCAGTCACTTGATCATCTCCAGCCCCTACCAACATCCCTCTTTCTTCTGACTGAAATAAAAATAGCAACCCAAGAAATTATCTTAATTAATGCAGAGTCAAGGATATCCACAGCATCTTCTCAGAATGGGTTTGGATGGTTCACGTTTTGCTATTTCAGGAGCTTATGATGCATACTCCAACAGCCTTACCTACATCCTTCTCACACCGTATTTAATATCAGATTTGCTTATGTTCATTAACACCCTTGATATGCAAAACCTTCAGCTTCTCATGCCTCATTACTGATGGGAGCTACACAGTGTGCTTACCCAAGTGAGACACATGATGTCAAGGCAGTTCACACCTTCTCCCTTGGACTGTTCAGAGAAGCCAAGTACCCATCTACTGCAGGGACTGCTGTGAGACCACCGAACTTCACCTATCCTTTTACCTCTCAGCCCAGTGACACCAAATACCCTGGGTACTACTAGAAGGCAGAAAGATGGTTTCCATTAGCTACTGCTAAATCTGGATGCATACAATTACAAGCATATGGGCACAAACTCTTACTTCCTTTAGAAACATAACAGCTTTGCTGAAACAGATGTTCCAGGAACAGCATGGAGCACCACCAGGCAGTCTGGACGACAGCAGATAGTGGAAACTGACTCCCAGAGCAATGCATGCATGCCATTAAGTATGGGAAGATCAAACAGCAAGGAGATTGTTTTACAAGTTCTAACGTCACCTCTTTTTCCAGTGTTTCAATGCTTTTATTCAGAAAAGCATTGAATAATCTCACATACAAAAATAATCTCACATCTAGCAGACCTAGACTTAAAGCAAGAGGCTTAAACTCTTTTCTTGGTTAAGTTACAGAATATGTTATTTGATTACAAGCTAAAAATACTATCACATTCCTTCTTTCTTTAAGGAGCTCTTGAATTGATAATCCCACAACAAAAATAGGAAATATATTTTTTAATGCAACTGATTAACATTTTAGCTCACTTTGAAGCACTCACTGTATCCCTTTACCTGAAGGTTTTAATTCCAGACTGCTGACATTTTCTAAAAACGCATTATAGTTGAAAAATAAGTTACGGTGTTGACAGAGTGCAATGCTCACTGATCTGCCTCAGGCAATAAACCTGATTATGTGGCCACGCTGATCCCTCCTGGCCTCACCATTTTTCATGACGTAAAAATCATTCAGCCATAATCTTTTTTTTTTTTTTCCTTTTTTTCCTGATAATGAATTTAAGAGAAAGATAACAAAGCATCTAAAAGGGACCACAGTGACCTCAATACTCCTGCAAGCTATTTAACAAGCAAAGGGAGGCTCTGGAGCATACAGGTACTATGACAGCCATGGCAGACACTGACGGTCATCTCAATTTTTTTATGTCAGCACTGAGTCCTTCTTCATGGAGCTCGTGGAGATTGTGCTGGGGGCCTGCCAGCTCTGCTGGCAGCCACACAGATGCGGAAAGCTTTCATGTCATCTAAAAAGATAAGCAGAAAGGATTCCTCCTCCTGTTCAACTTCAGGTTGGCTTATACTTTAACAGGAATAACCATATCTTCCAAAATAAAAAAAAAAAAGCACAAAGCATATGGCCTTGGTACACAATGAAGAACATCTCTCCTTCATCAGTAGAGACCTAAGCTGGCATTTCAAAGGGGATCCAAACCACCTGTCTGCACCTACAAGGGAGGTCCACAAAGGAGGTGCAGACCCAAGCAGGGCAGCACTGGAGCAAGGCAGGAAGCCACTAAAGCAAAGCTCTTGAGCCCTCCTATGGAAACAGCACCGTGCTGTGGTGTAACCCCAGCCAGTAACTAAGTACCACACAGCCGCTCCTCACTCCCCACTCCACACCACCCCGGCTCCCCCCAGAGGGACAGGGAGGAGGGGGGAGGGGCGAATAATAACTGTAACAAAAAGGAGAGAGAAGGGGAGAGGAATAAATTACAGGGGTAAGGGAGAAAAAAAACCAAGTGATGCACAATACAATTGCTCACCACCCACTGACCGATACCCAGCCAGCCCCACGAGCAGCTATCAAGCTATCGTCAGGCCCTGACCAACTCCCCCCAGCTTATATACTGAGCATGACATTCTATGGTATGGCATATCCCTTCGGCTAGTTCAGGTCAGCTGGCCTGGCCGTGTCCCCTTCCAACTTTTTGTGGTGTCCTTAGCCCCCCACACCCCACTGTCTGACTGGTAGGGCCTGAGAACCTGACAAGTCCTTGACTTAGTATAAACATTACACAGCAACAGCTGAGAACACTAGTGTGCTATCAACTTCACACTCTCACCAAATCCAAAACAGCACTGCACCAGCTACCAAACAGAAAATTAACACTACCACAGCTGAAACCAGGTCACACTAACTTGTCCCTCTCCCACCCAAAGGGCAAAAATAGTCCCAAACAGCCTTACACCCCACACACGGCACCGTTCACCTCTCAGCTAGTCCTGTCACAATATACACTTCACCACATTAACAGTAAAAACAGCACCCGATATTCCAAGTATTACACAGAAGATTCTGGCACAAACTCTGGGAAAGGTAAAATTAAATTGTTCTCTAGTCATGCTTAGAGCACAAAAACCTGTTTCAGGTCACACTCCACTGGTCCTCCCCTACAGCACTCTCGCACACCTCATCCAAGTGATCTTTGATTTCCAACA
Organism: Falco cherrug; assembly: GCF_023634085.1. NCBI lineage: Eukaryota > Metazoa > Chordata > Aves > Falconiformes > Falconidae > Falco > Falco cherrug. The sequence goes on along the minus strand of NC_073703.1, from coordinate 237,041 downwards.
CCTTCCTTTGATGCTCAAGGATCTCCCTAGTCTCCTTATTACCCTCTTTTTGCTGGCAAAGGGTAAAAAGAAGGCAAGCCAGCAACACTAAATGCCTCTTCATGCACACACGTCTGGGCTCATGTGCATCCAAAATCCTCCCCACAAGCACTTTTTTAGGCAAAGCAACTCATTTACCACCAAGATGCCTATTTTTTTTCCCTAGAGGACAATCTCTTAAAACTCAGAGAGATTTACCTAATAACATTAAAATGGTAACTTACCAGCCTCTCATTGTCTTCTGAGGTTCTCTGATAATGAGCTGCTAAAGCAACATAATCCTGCGCCTGCTTGTTACACTCTAAACACTTAAGTCCATGACGGATTAGTCTCAATGGGTCCATATAGAGGGGCAAGGCTGGCTGAGTGTTGGCAGGAATTCCTACCTCACCTCCTGAAGCAGCACAGGGCTTACGCGAAGGAGAGGGTGAGTGCAAAGTCTGAGGAGCCAGAGAGGCTGAAGAGCTTGTAGGAGATGAAAACATTTGGTCTAAGGAAATTGGTTTCATTAGCAGCTGAGAACACTGCATGATAAATCCTTTGCTCTTATGATCTCTTGCATGTTTAAGCAAGCTACACTTATTAAAAAAAAGTAGCATAGTTGAACACTGAGTGCACATGACTTCAATATGAACGCTTCGTCGACTATAATGTTGAGTCAGGCTTTTCTCTAAGGCAAATGAGTCCCCACATTCCAGGCAACAATACCCAGAGGCAGGTAAATTAATATTGGTGTCACGTGGAGGGCTAAGGTTTGGAGTATATATTGGCACCGGATTGGCACTGTGTAGTACTTTATTAAATGCCTCCACAATGACAGGAGCAGCTTTCTTGACTTGGTGTACCAGCGGCACAGACATCTGCGTCACTTGAGGCTGACTTCGTCTCTGTGCGGATGACTTTGCCGTAACAGAAGCAGCAACACTATGCGGGACTAAGTTGAGATTTGCCAAGTGCACAGCTTTGGGAAGAAGGCTGGAGGTGGTCACGCTGGATGGCTGCACCACAATACCCTGCTGCTGCCTCTTGACACCTACTTTTATGGCACCACTGCCACAGTTTGGCAGGGGAGATAAGGACACGGCACGCGTGCTGTTTGCGGCAATATCTGTTTTCATACCATCTGCATAAGGACTTGTTACGTTTGACAACTGGATAGCCACAGCAGCCCTGGTTTTGGCTGAATTCTTGCTAGCCTCACTTTCCATAACTGCACTAGTATCAGGGGATGGGAAAGATTTTATAAACTCTTCAGCAGATGAGGTTTCCACAGGCGACTCTTCTGAAGATTTGCCCAACTCATCATTTTCCGGCAAAATTCTAGTTACAGTTCTTTTAATTTCACCAGAGGATGTCTTGATAGTCTTTATTCTAACTTTGGGAATAGCTGGCGGAGAGCCAGCTGCCATGGAAGGAGAGCCTTTTCCACTGCTATCACTGCACACGCTCCGAGGACTCTCGGGCTGCTTGCTGGCCTTCCTTACCACCTCTAAGGGGCTTCGGGGACTCTTTGGCGACTTGGGCATTTTTGGACTTCCCTTCATCCCATCTTTAAAAGGAACAGGTTCCTTGGTAAGATTTGGCTGATCGCCTTTTGGAATACATGCAACCTTTTTGGCCTGAAGAGCTACTAACGCTGCCACGCAGGATGACAACTTTGAATGAGTTGGCTTTAACCTCTGGCGAGGTGGTACTGATGAAGAGATGTTCAGCTCGGGCACAGACCCCTTACTTTCTCCTAAATTATTGTGAGGGAGGTCTCCAAACACCAAGCCTTCTCCAAGAAAGCTACTGGTATCTACCAAGTCCTTGCTTGACTCCACAAACCTCTCTGCTGCTTTGTCTTGTTCTCTCCTGCTCATTTCCACCCTGTTCTCTGGCTGGCAGTGGATTTCCATCTTTTGTTCCTTTTTACAGTACTGATCAAACATGCTTAATTCGGGCTCTGGTACCTTCCTAAGATGATCTAGTACTGAAGCTCCTGTCGGTATATACATCGAAGGTGGTGGAAAATATGGAGTTTGGGCATGTTTGGGTTTATCACCAATACTGTTCTCTTTGAATGTGTCCTCTGGTTCAGGGCTGGAAATCGGGCTAAACTGACTAAATGTTGGCAAAGGCTCTGATTTGGATTGGTCCAGTTTATCAGAGTAACTTCTTGAGCTGTCGCCATTAATAAAAGTTGACTCAAACTTGCCATAATTATGCACTAAAGCATGAGCTTCCGATGGCAGATCGGACCCACGAAACCCATTATGCAGCAGACCAGTCCCGAGGTGATTCCCCTCTTTTTCTGCTTCAAAGGACTCCTGGCGACTCGTGTTCTTCACTATCACACTCACAACAGGAGCATCAGAGGGAGGCAAAGAGTGGGACAAGGACACATTCTCATCTATGCAGATTCCCGATGACTTCAGGTGATTCTCATTCTCCTCCCCAGCTGATGGGATGGTCTCCTTGGCATCAAGGCTAGTCGGATCAGGGATGTCAAAAGCAGCCAAGAGGTCATCAAAATCTGGGGTTTTCATGTCCCCCATGATGAAAGCTACAATTAAAAGCAACAAAAAATATTTTATCAGATACAAAGTTTGTCCTTGGGGGAAATGTAAGATTGTTATGCAAACGAGCCATATGTGATAAAAAAACACAACTGCCCAAAATGCTAACGCAGCAGGGTACAAAGACTAGAAACATCTGCAGCAGACACTTCAGCTTCCATTTTAACTACTCCAAGATCAACTGTTTATACACAAAGACATTAGCCCAGGTTTTTCAACACAACAGCGCCATTTCACAGGGCACTGTAGAGAAGGGACCTCTCCTGTCCTAGTTGTGCCTGGGGGGATCAGCAAAAGCTCAGGTCCCATCCTGCTCGAGCTATCAGGGGCAGGTGGCAAGTGACATGACTGCCCTGCAACACAACCCGCACTCTCCAGGTTGTGGGCAGAGCTGTTCCTGGTGCTTCAAGCAACACAGTGGGAGATAGCATCCCCTTCTCCCAGGGTCACACAGAACACAGCTAGTTCAAACGTAACCTTTTAGGCAACACCAAGCGCATGCAGGGGACATTTTCAGCCTGTCAAGTGCATCACTCCAAAACTAGCCATTTTCATGGGCCTCAACAGAAAATATTCAGAAGGGCATTAGTACAAGGTTTTTTTGTTTAGCTGGGGCTTTCTTTAGAGCTAATAGGCAACAATCACTGCCAATTCCTCAATAGATCATCACATCTGAAGAATTCAGTCCTCCTTCAAGGAAAAAAGGCATGAGTAAACAGGTGGCCAAAGAGAAATAGGCCTGAAAAGCAAGATGAGTCCCTGCCCAGAGCAATTTAAATAATAGAAGTCTTTGGTAAATACCTCAATACAGCAGCTCAAAGCACCATAAACCAAGCAGAGTTTATTTGAAAAAGGGGCAATCCTTAATTAGGTAACGATGCGAGGCAAAACTCCCCAAAGACAGAATAAAGGATTGTATCCAAATCATAACAAGAAATAAGTGTTGAAATCCAGCTCTCTCTTTATAAGCCCTCCAGAAGGGAAGTGGGGACTTAGACACTCGCCAGAGACCTGTGACAGCAATAATCAAGCTCCGGTGAGACACATAATGAAAACTGACAGCACAGAATTACTTGAACATTTGTGTTCGCTACTGTCAGAGATACTGGTTTTCCCCTGTTTAATCAAAATATTTTCAAGTTAGCACAATATATAGTCTTCCCAAGTATTTAATAAGCCATTATTTTAATACATGTTCCATTTAAACCACCAGTGTACGTGAACCAACGTACGCTGTATGCAGGGGAGGAAGAAACCCAAAAAGCATCAACTGAACTAGCAGAGCACCAGTTCTTACTGAGCACAAGCACCCACAGGCAAGGTAAGTCCTGCCACATTCATTTGACTTGGGCTGCATCAGCGCTGCCAAAGCCAGTGGCAAGCAAGGGAGACTGGGAGTGTGTCAAGAGCCCAGGAGAAGGGAGAAGAGCTGGGAGCAGAGGTACAGGCAGAGAGGAGGACCCTGGGACAAGGCAGAGGGAGAGAAAGCTGTCTGATACCTTCACAAAAGGCCACTGATTTCAGGCTGCTTTCATTATTTACTTTATTATTTATTGGGTTTAAAAGTTTGTCAAGCACTGCATTAAAACCAAACAATGCTCAACCCTTCCGGCCAGACTGCTGGTAGCGGGAACAATTTACAAAGCTGGGCCAGAAGAAATCACTTCAGTGTGGAACAAGAGGACATACTGGTCTCTGAGATTTAGTTCAGCTGTGCCTACAGACAAGCCCTGGAGGTGTTACTTTGGTTAATCTGCTACAAAACACTCTGCAGAGATTTACTTGGCTGAAGAGTGGCTTGCTGTGGTTTAGCTTAAACTTGTTCTCATTCTTAAATTAAACCACAAATATGAATGTCCACAGAGGGCTGTGCAATCATCTATAATCACATCCCTCAGCAAGGTAGGGCAGCTGTGCATTAAGTCCCTGGATACACTTCACATCACCAGCACCTGACAAGGACTTTTCTCTAGCTGCAGTAACCTGTGATGTTTCAAGAGCGTGGACCTGAAACTTCCCCCTCCTTGGAGTAGGAAGACTTCTGCCAGCTGGGAAAGAGCTAAGCACCATTCTGCTCCCCAAACTTCTGGCACACAAATCCTTCCACAAGGAAGACACTTCACCCATAACCTGAAATGCTCAAGTTTTATATACAGAAAAATGAGCTCACTAACTGCTCTTGACTTCTCCGTTCTCACTCTCAAACATGTATCCACGTCTTTGGATGCGGCAGTGTTTTAAAATACAAGACAAAATCAATCTGAGGTACCTGCAGCATTACAAAATATGTTTTTCTTGGAGGAAACCTTGCATTTTTAGCAGCTTTCCTGTACATCTTTGAGTCCTATAAAAGACTATTTTACGCTCATTCCTATTACAGGAGCGCAAGCCTCTATGCAAGTTTTTTCTCCACAAAATTGCATTTTCAACCTGTCATACATGAAGCTACAATTTCTCAAAATAAAGCAGAACTGGACCCAGATTCTAGAGAAGTCCAAGTAAGTATCTGGCCAACAGAAGTGATTTTTAAATGATACAAATTTAAAATTTTGACTAAACACCGTTCATTTCTGTTCTCAGACAGCAAACAGAAAGAGTGTATTAATGGAAATTATGTCAAAGCCTTTATTTTCAGCTTTCCTCACAAGAGAAGACCTCCATCCTTACTCCATCCGGCTTGTGCAAAGGACTTGACTCAGAGCCCAAGCTCAGAACCCAACTTTCTCTCTCTGCTTGCCTACGAGAACATGGAGGATAAGGTTTGCAAAACAACAGAAGTGAACAAAATGAGCAGAGGAGGACTTACAGAGTAGAATGCATGTGCAAAACCAGCCTCACTATAGTGCCTTCCTCCAGGAGGTGGGGAACCTAGTAGCCTCCAAGCCATCCAAAAAAAACCCTGTGAACTTGCATGAGGCAGTATACGAGACCCCAGGGCCTTCTGCTGTGGCTAAGCTTCAAAACTTTGCAGCAGGGCAGAGGCACCAGCGTCCCACACAACATGCCACACAAACCTTTTGCTAGCGGTGCTATTCCTGGGGACTTTCGGAGATCTGCAGCAGCTCCTCTGCAGCTTTCAAACCAGCGCGTACCATACTGTGCAAGGAGGAGGTTCAAGGTTGTCACCTAATAGAAAAGCACAAAACTGCAATTACACCAAGGTTAGACAGTAAAGGAAAAAAAAGCAATAACAGTAAATACTGATAAATCTGCACAGGAACGCTGAGGTACAGGGGGCAACATGTGCCGAGGAGCGCTCCCGGGGCGGCAGCAGCAGGCACCTGCAGAGGGGCGGCCGCCGGGCAGCGCTGCCCCGCCAGGGAGCGCCGGGCCCCGGCGGGGCCACAGGCGGGACGGAGGGGGTGCCCACCATGGGGCGGCGGCGCGGGGGCCGCCAGGGCCCTGCCGAGGCTGCAGGAGCAGGGAACCCCCGGCGGGCGGGGGGAGTTAAACCGGAGGCTTCAAGCGGCCAGCGGGACCCCGCGTTTCAACACCCGTTAAAGTTTCCGCAGCCCCGTACGGCAACACGCCGCTTCCCGCCCCGGCGGCGCAAGCGGGTCCCAGGGACGCGGGGGGTCACCCGGCCCGTGGCAGGGCCGCCGCCCCCCGCCTCGGCCCACGCCGTCCCCACGCGCGACCCACCCCAGACAAAGGCCCAGGGCCACCCGCCGGCCGCCGCCCCCCCGCTGCCCGGGCCCCGCCGCCCGCCACCGCGCTGACAGCCCAGCCCCGCCGCCCCCGGCCGCACGTGGGCGAGCCCCGCCGAAGTTAGTTTGTGCCGGCGCCGCCTGACCAGGCCGGGCCGGGCCGGGCCGCCGCGGGGGCCGGGCCCGGCGGCCGGAGACAAGCCGGGGGGGAGAGGCCAGGCCCCGGCGGCGGGAGGAAGGCGACGGGAGCCCCGCGGGCCGGAAGAGCCGGTGCGGCGGGCGGGCGGGCGGGCGCGCGGGGCTCCAGCTGCCGGCGGCGGGGCCACCCGCCCTGCCCGCGGGGCGGCAGCACCCGCCCAGCCGGCGGGAGGGCGCGGGGAGGGCGGAGGGCGAGCGGGAGGGGCGGGCCTCGGCGCGGCCGGGCCCGACCGAGCGGCACTCACCCACACAGGCGGCTTCTCTGAGGGCCCCACCACCGCCGCTGGGGCCCCGCACAGGCCTCACCCCGCACCGGACACCAACGGCCGCAACATGGCGGCGGCGGGCGGGGCCAAGGGCGGGGCCGGGCCGGGGCACGGCGGGCCGCCCCCATCCCCCGGCGGCGGGCTCACGGCGGCGCCGGGAGCCTCCGCTTCGGCCGGGGCTTCCGCCGCCCCGCAGAGTCCCGGCCTCCCCGCCCTCCCCGCCCCACAGGGCCCCGGCCGCTGAGCCTGGCCAGCGGCCGGCCCAGGCCTGAGTCCCGGTGCCCGCCTCCCGCCGGGGGCGGCTCCTGCCGCCCTGGCAACCCCCGGGCCTGCCCGCGGCCCCGCGCCCTCCGGTGCCGCGCTTCTCCGTCTGTAACGGTCCCACCGAAACCTGCCTTCTGGGCCGGCGCCGCCGCTCGGCGCTTCTCTGTGTCTCTGAGCTCCTTCCCCACCGCGTCCCACCAGCATGTCGATGTGTGCGATGTGACCTGGCACACGGTTAGGCTGGCTGGCCTGGAGATCGTCACTGGCTGCTCCTGAGTGTGCGAATGGCGTTAGATTTGTGTGTCGTGTGTGTGAGTGTGAGTGTGGCTCTGTCTGTCTGTCTGTCTCCCTGGCATAGGCCATTAGTATTTCTCACCTGTCGATGCTACTTGGTCAGAGTCTTCCTTAGCTGATAAAATTCCCAGGTAGGCGCTATCAAGTACTACAGTTTTTAAAAAATCATTTGTGGTGGCTTGTGCTGAATATCTTCCACAGTCAGTGATGGATTTGGAAGCAGCAGTGAGGCCGTCCCTGGAGAGCCGCATCCTGCGCTGGGCTCACCTCTACAAGAAAGCCTGGAGAGCCCCCAGTGAGGGCCACAAAGATCAAGAAGGGACTGGAGCATCTCACGTCTGAGGCAAGGCTCTGTGTGCTGTGACTGCTCATCCATCCTGGGGAATAGAAGGCTCAGGGGAATCTCATCAATGTCTGCAGATACCCGAAGGGATGGTGCAAAGAGGACAGAACCAGGCTTTTTTCAGTGGTGCCCAGTGCTAGGACCAGAGGCCATGAGCACAAACTCAAATGCAGGAGGTTCCTTCTGAACACCAGGAAACAATTTCCTCCCTGTGAGGGTAACCAAGCACTTGCACAGGTTGCCCAGGGAGGTTGTGGAGTCTCCATCCTTGGAGGTGTTCAAAAGCCATCTGGATTTCCTGGGCCCCCAGCTGTAGGTGGCCCTGCTTGAGCTTGGACCAGATGACCTCTGGAGGTCTCTTCCAACCTCAACCACTCTGTGATGCTGTGAAGCATTTTATGTTCAGGTGTGAATATGTCACCCTCTCATGGTAATGAAAGACAAGTATTCCTTGAGTTTGTCTTTCCTGTGACATCACATTGTTACCAACTAAACCTGGTAGTGCGCTTACAGCATTGTTCATACTGTATTTGTTTCTCAACTGGTTAAATAATTTTTTTCCCTTGTCATCAGTCCCATGGGCAAATTATTTCTTCTTTTCTTTATTGGCACTCATAGCTTCACTTCCTTCATTTTTTAATTGGTGTCATCACCTTTCTCCTTTTGGAGATGATCAAAAAAAGCACAAAGGAAGTCAAGAAGAGGGAACACTTTCAATATCACAACTGTTAGCTGTATTTTTAGTACGTCTCTATGAAAAGCTGTTCAGGAGCTGTAAGTCATATCTAGTAAGAGAGCTGACATTTCTTACACAATTTATAAAGATCTGCCACAGTCCTGAACAAGTTATGGCCTGCAGGAAAGCCACTGTGATTTGAAGGATTGTTCTAATTAAGAACTGCAACACCAATTGGGAATTTAGCCCTATCCCAGATGGCCAGGAGGAGAGGGAGCCCCAGACTGGCCAGGTGGGAAGGTCCCTTCCATTCCCCTCTTCAAGACAGCAAAGAGACAAAGAGGACTAAGGAGAATCTATATTCTTCGGTGCAATCTAAAAATCAGATTTCTTTTTTTATTTTTAGTCCAATGTGGGAACTTGACAAATCTGGAAATAAATTTTTTTTTTTTTTTTTGGGTGTACATTTGTCCCTTTAGGCTTGTTTCATGATCTGAGCTAAAGGATTTGATGTGGAAGAGATAAAAGCTGTGGATCTGAAAGAGATGCTGTTACAAAGCAGCCCTCTGCACTCGAGATGTGCTGAGGCTGGAGCAGGGAGCAGCACTGGTGGGAACCTCTGTGCCCTGGTGACACCTTGGTGATGGAAGCCCCTGGATGAAATACTCTCAAGTGATGTCCAGCTGCATCTGAGATCTTCACTTTTAATTCTTCCTCCTGCTTGGGGTTGTTGGTGCTTGCTTTTTAGCTGGGGGAAACTGGTTCTTCCCAGGTGCTCGCTATGTCAGAGGGTATGTAGGTAGGCAAGCTGGCAAGTACAGTGAGACCCATTTTATTTATACATTATAAACGTAATGAAGTCTTGAGTGCTCATGCCTAGGCAACTGTCAGTTTTCAAATCGACGATTAATTTGTTTTTGTCAGAGCTCGGTGTTATAGAGAATTATGTTGAGCTGGCTGCAAAACTTGTGCGTTACAAAACTATAATTAATGTTTCAGAAACTCTGGGGAAGGTTTATTATTGGCAGGGTGAGAATGAATCTCCTGACACAAACATTCCTCTAAGATAACAGCGTAGCCTTTGGCGTTATCTACAAAAAAAAAAAAAAAATCAGTGTAACTTAAATCAGGGTAATTAATTACACATATGTCATATGTATACATTTAAAACCATTTACACCTTTCACTCTGGCTTTTTGGTCTCCCTGACTCCCTGGGCATACTCTCTGCATTGCCCCAAACATACTTTTCCCCCCCTTTTTGATTCTTGATACACATGCCAACAAGATGACACATCTCTTCAACAAAGATCCCTCTGTACAACAGTGATCAGGAGTCAGGAGTCATGGTACTCGCTTGCAGTGATGGAGACCTGACCTTAAGAATTCCTGTGTCAAATCAAAGAGGACAAACCCATGTATTCCAGTGAGTTTGGGAGTAGGAATAAGAACCCTAACTTGGCAAAATCCTGTTAGAGAAGAACTGTTTCATGCCCTACCATGCTTTTGATTCCCATTTAGTGGAGTTGGAGATGTGACGAGATAGATGTGATTTCTTGCAGGGAGGTTGTACTCAAAGCCTGCCGAAATGGCAAGGATGCACATTTCCCATATCGGCTTTCGCTAGCGCAATAGCAAACCCATTTTACTACTCAACTAGAAAACTGTAAGAATAACTTCCAGACGGTCAGTCAGTTTTCTTCACCCACGAGAACTGCATGCTCCAGTGCAGCACAGACATGTTCCAAGGACTGGGCAGGCAAGGACCCTTTGCACAATCCTCTGCGCCAACAGCAGAGATAGTGCAAAGTCCTGGGCTTCATATTGCTTTGCCTGAGTAGCATGGATGCAACCGCTTGCAGAGCTCTCCACCTGACTGCTGAACGCAAGCTGGGCTCGCAGTGACCCCCTTCTTCTAGAGCTAGCTCCAGATGGGCTCACTGCCATGCTCCAGGCATGCTCCATGGCATGCTCCATGGCAAGATGGCCTTCTCAGGATGGTTCTCCTGCTGTAGCAGTGTTTCATGTGTCTGCAGCCCTGGGCCTGGCCTCAGGACTGGGGTGGCTGGGGGACACCATGGTTTCCCCATACGTTTCCCAGGGTGACAAGACTGGCTTGAGCTGTTCTTGCCTTTGAGCCTCCAGTTGCCCTGTGCATTGGCAGCAGGACTGCTCTGTGAATCAGAGAGAACTAGTTCAGGCTTCATAAACCTCTTCGGGGAAGAAACTAAACTTCATGACTTCCCTCATCAGCTTACACGTAGTCCCACAAGCAGCTGTGTGAGCAAAAATGAAGACTGGAGTAGTTGGCTTCCAGGTGGGAGCCAGCCAGAGGGAGAGCTGCTGTGGCAGAAAGACCAGAAGCATCAAGACACAGCCCACGTTGCTCCTGGAAACGCTCCTGAACTTTGCTAGAAAATGTAACCAAAGCTTGACAAAACTGCAAGGAGAATAATTCTATGAGGGTTCTTAACCAAAGCTTGAGAAAACTGCAAGGAGAATAGTTCTATGAGGGTTCTCTCTCCTAAACTGCCTGTTGCATCCTCCAAGCAATTTCAGAGCAGTTGTACCTTGAAAAGCCTCACCAAGATTGCTTTGCACATCGATGAAAAGAGAGATAGTCATGTAGATGTCAGGGCAAGGCTGGTCTGTGTTGCAGGCATAACTGATTGATGAGAGGGACATTGTAGGCTTGGTGGTAGCTGTTGTGTAGTCCCATAGTCTGGCCAACACGCTGAACTGCGACAGGGCGGTCCAGTGTAGGCAGGCTCAGCCCCAGACTGGGCTTTCTGCATAAAGCCTTTTTTTCTTCAATTAGTTTTTCCAATTAAACTTAATAGTAAAATGTTTACGTCAGAGACATCTCAGAAACCCTAACAGTCTGCACTTTCACTCCATCCTTACTATTTCAAGATGAATTTGTTGGGGAAGCAGAGCTTGTGTTCATATGTTACAATAGCCTTTGGTTATATTAAACTTTTTTTTTTCTCCAACAGGAGGAACAGGCAGTCAACACAACCGCATTTGAAGGTAAGGTAGGAAAGAAGAGGTGAGTAGATGAAATCGCACTGCATACAAACTATCTCACATAGCTAGGAGAGGCATTTAGGAGAATATATGAATGTGTTTCCAGGTCCCAAACAAGGACTGAGTTCAGTGTAGCCCCAAAACAAGGTGCAGGATTTTTGCTTTCTGTGCAAATGCATTGATAATCTTAAAGTGAACCTGACACTTCTGGCATCATCCAGTTGCGAGAGAGTTTTCATATTTAAATGCTAAAACTGGAACCACATACAGAAGCAAATTTTAGCATTACAGTAAGAATAAAGTAGCTCAGGAATGAGGGCTTCTGGTGCACAGCCCCACTGACTGTGCCGTTTCTGCTCTGACTCGTACATACTTGAGCACATGTCTTTTTGCACTTCTCGGCATTGAAATGGTCTCAGGCACTTTCCCAGGTGTTCACAGGAGACTCGCTGATCTTACCCCTGGGCAGTGGAAAGGTCGCCAGGGACTGTGAGGCATCTGAGCTACTTAATCTGCAGCTGGGCAGCAAGCTGGGCGGCTCCAGCCTGTGGTGGAGTGGCACATGTTGAGGCTCTATCCCACAGCCTGTGCTGAGGAGCACGGCCTGAGGAGCACAGCCAGATTTCAAACTGTACCCAGTTTGGGGCAGAGGCTTTTCTTCACAGCTAGGGACAAGAGGATAGCTAGCAACCAAAGGATTTTTCTTATTGCTTTCCAAACATTGTGAGTTCCTAGGAATCGCACACATGAAGCAAAACAATCCTCCGTGTTTGATCTCCACCCTGTCATAGTTTCTGGTTAGTTTGTTGAGGGTTGGTTTTTTTTCCTGGAAAGTATTAAAATCTTTTCACTCATTTGAAACTTTAAAACTCAGTGGGTTTTTTTCAGAATTGTATGTTATTATTTTCTCCCTCAGCACAACAGTAGGAAAACACAGCTGAACCTTTACACTGGAAAAGTTTATATGTGAATTCTCTTCATCACAGCATTGATCTCCAGGTATTTGTTATCACACCATTATTTAAGTTCACATGCTAAAATGGACTGTTCACTTTGCCAGGACAGCCTCCATCATATCAGGAAATAGTAAATTGTTGTGCAATTAGTTTGGCTCACTTCACGCTTCTCCCAGGAAAACCCACAGCTTGACCACGCAGCCATGCCGACACTGGGGGTGAAGTGGATAAAGCTCAGCACTTGACTCCACTTTCTGGGAAGCAGGCCAGCTTCATGTCACCCTTTCACAACACTGGAATGACTGCATAGCCCTGCAGTGGCACAGAACACAGTTTGGCTCACACGTTTGCACTAGGAGCTGGCCTTCAGCTGTGTGGTGCCCAGCTGTGTCTCCGCGGAGCTCCCTGGAGGTGTGCTCCCAGGCACTCGGCTGCCTCTTGCTCCCTGGTTAGCCTTTCCACCAAGCTCTCAGTCAAAGGAAAGATCCACGTCTCAGAGAAACTGCTGAATTTTCAACCTGGTTTGGATTTTGGTAACATAAATGTCTTCATCTTTGTGTCTCATTATTTCAGATGTTAGGGCAGAGCCCCCTACATCTGCTCGCTTCACTCACATTTATGCAGCAGGGGGATAAATGTAGAGAAGTTGCTGCAGCTGTAGCATATCTTGCTTTCTTCCTCAGTGCTCTACTTGTGCTGCCTGGCACATGCGTGCCTCTGCCTCCTGCATCGCCTCTGCCTCTTTCATTTCCTTTGCCTCTTGATTTACTTCTGCCTTCTGCATTGCCTCTGCTGCCTACATTGCCTCTCCCTCCTGCATCTCCTGTGCCTGCTGCACTGCCTCTCATTTCTACATTGCCTTTGGCTCCCGCATCACCTTTAGTTTCTGCATCATGTGTCCCACGTGAGGTGGCAGGGGCAGAGCCATTTCACTTTGGGGCAGCCCACATTGGTACCACATAGGACATAGTTTGATGCCCCTCTGTAGGCCTTACTGAGACAAAGCTGGAGAAGAAGGCTGGTATTAAGCAGCAGTACTTACTTCTCTGCAGAGGCCACAGCCTTCAGCAACATCTCTCAGTGCTGCAGCTTCTGAGGAGCAGTTTTAGATGCAAAACCTATTTCCTAAAAGTTGATCCTTCTTGCCAATGACTTTGTCTCCCTTCTTCTCCAGACCTTTGGCTTTTTATCCCTAGAAGGAGAAAGTCCTTGGGAATTTATACACCATATCTTTCCTTCCTCTCTCACCTTGCTTTGTCCTTAAATTCAAACCTGGCTTTAACTGAGGCAACTGGTGGTGTGTCCTGTGTGTCCCAGAGGCTTTTGCTGCATTGTAAGACTGAGCAGACAGCGCTGGTCTCCACTCTGCCCTTGATAATAAGGTGTCTTCACACTCATATGTCCCTGGAAAGAAGAGCTAGCTCTGAAACACAGAATCAGGCTGTAACTGAGGAGCTGCAGCCCGTACGCTGGCACAGGCAGTGCTGTCAGCAGGATGTGTAGCTTTCTGGCTCCCAAATCCTGTCTCCATGGGAAGGGCCTGCAAAGCAGAGGTTTCTTAGGCTTGTGTCTGTTGGCAAATTTGGGCTACAAGTCAACAAAAAAAGTGATGGTTCTGGCACCAAAAGGCATTAATTTGTTTATTGTTCAGTTTAACAGCAGGAGCTATCTCATCTGATTACTTTTACACACAGGTGACTGAGGTGTGGAGAAAGAAAAAAAATGATGTTATGTATCAGGAGAGCATCTCATAAGAGCTGCAGGACAATGAATACTTTTTGTTCAAACCAAGCTTTGGGATAAAGATGAAGAAAGATAGGAAACTATAAGGGGCTGTCACAAACAGGCTTTTCAGGAAAAAAAAGGAAACAATTGCAAGATTTGTTAAGGAGAAAATTATTTTTATGCGTCAAAAACACCAGGTACTGTGATGGTAAGAAAGCACTGTACTAGCACAGTCAAAAGTAATCTGAAACATAGTAGGCCTCCTTTGACCCCATCAACTGTGGATATTAGAATATTTACATGTTCTTTTTTATCCTGTTAGACATTCATTAGGCCCTCAGTTACGCTGTGCTGTCAATCAGGATGCTAAGTGATGGGCTGTGGTTGCTCAGATGTGTCAGTGAAAGACGTTTAAGTATAAGACAAACAAATGCCTCTGGCCTTCAAGAAACAATTTTGCAAAGGTTGAACTCGTATTGACTCATACCAGCGCAGCAGAGTGATGTGCTAAGTGCTCTTTCTGCAGCCTACCAGGAAGCAGAAGCGCTTCCTGTGAGAGAAAATAGTGGAGAGGAGCCAGGAATGAATAAGCAGCCTTATTGCATTGTGGATTAAAAAATCTCTTCCTATGAAAAGGCTGAGCAGATCTCATTACAGCCTTGATGAAGACAAAGAGTAAGATGATGGGGTAGACAGGTTAAAATAACCTACAGCTTTTGGGTAGGAAGGAGACGAGCAATAAAGGAATTGGCTGGTATGGGAGGCAGCAGGTTTCTTTTCTTCTCCTAGAGCATCTTACCATGTCACATTGCTAGAGGTAATGGGCTGCAGGGGTTTCTGGTGGACGTCCCTTCCATTCCTGTATCCCCTTTCCCCAGGGCAATGCTACCAAAGCTGGACAGAGTCCTTTCTGAGGATTAGCATGTTGCTTTCTAATGGCACTGTTATTGCCATCACCTACAACCCCCCAACGTTAAGGTGCTTTTCAAAGAGAGGGTTCAATCTTGAAGATCCTGTGTTCAGGATCAGCACCTGCACAGCATGCCCGAAACACGCTTCCACTCAGTGCACGGTGTCATGGGTCTGAAGTGGATGGTGGTCTCTTTTCAGACCTAGGCTTCTGCATTTCTCTTCAGTGGCCGCCAGCCTTCCCAGGGCAGGGAACAGGAGCTCTACAGACAGGCTTAGACACTGGCTTTGGAGCTCAGCCCTGCAGAGTCAGGGCCAGCAGAGAAGGATGCACATCACACAAGTGCTTCAGGAAGAGCTGCTGCGCTTCTACCAGCTGCCATGGGACCCTGTGTGTCTGAAACAGTCCTTTTGGTCTAGCCACCTAAACTACCTGAAGGAAACCACTGGAATGTGCTGGGGGTTCGCAACACTTTTCCTTATTTCCTGTTGGAGGAGCTGAGGTGGGTTGACTGGGCTAATGTCAAAGGGAAGAGCATTAAACAGACTCTTGTTTTGTCTCACTAAGTGATAAGCAGCCATCACCTGAGGAACTCCAAAGCCTGATAGACACAGCAAGCAGATGGAAGGATATATTTTATACTTTCTGTAAATCTTCCCTTCTGCCCAAGATCCTTCTATTTTTCCTTCCAGATTGATTGTACTTTTCAGCATGCTTCTTGGTGTTCTCCACTGCATCCTCAACAGGACCGTCCCAAATCAGTGCCAAGACCGGACCTGCCAGATGAGTTCTCACTTTTTGTGTGAAGCTATTAGCCTTTGGCATTTCCATTTCACAAGCAGCAGATGCTTCATTCAAGGGCTACATGCACAAAAGTGCTGAAGACACACATGTACCCAAAGTTCACTGAAATCTGAGCCCAGGCTGGGGCTGCTCCCTGCACACAGTCCTTCTCCAGGCAGTGGGCAGAGGAACTTGGTCCATGGTTGCAGCTGCAGGTCATCTTGCTGCTTCTTGTGATTTTGGTCACCAGGGTGGGTCTACAGTGTCCCCCTGGCTTGCAGGAGAGGGACCCTACGGGTGCCTGACCCATTGCAGCCAGTGTCCTGGGGAGCCCCTTCAGCAATGCTGATGTGATGGGTGAGGGCAGATGGGCACCCATAAGACTGCAGTGTCGGGAAGGAATCCAGTGGCTCTGTTATGCCAGCAGTACGCGCTGGCAAAGATGATCCCAAAGCTGGAAATGTGTTAGTAATTGTCCTGGTTTTGGCTGCAACAGGGTTAAATTTCTTCTTGTAGCTGGTGCAGCACTGTGTTTGGGATTTGGTGTGAGACCAATGCTGATAGCACACCAATGGGTTTGGTTGTTGCTGGGTAATGTTTACACCAAGTCAAGGACATTTCAGTTTCTCAGGACCTGCCGGCAAGAGGGCTGGAGGGGCACAGGGAATTGGGAGGGTACACAGCCAGGGCAGCTGACGCAAACCAGCCAAAGAGGCATTCCATACCATGGGACATCATGCCAAGTGTATAAACTTGGGGAAGTTGGCTGGGGCCTGGGGATTGTTCCTCAGAGACTGGCTGGGCATCAGTCAGCGGGTGGTGGGCAGTCATGTTGTGCATCAGTTGTTTTCTTTTCTCCCTTCCCTTTGGATTTCATTCCTATTCCCCTCTCCCTCCTTTTCATTATAACTGTTACTATTATTATTGTTCTTTTGGGTTTATTTTATTTCAATTATTAAATTGTTCTTATCTCAGTCCTTGAGTTTTAAAATCCTTTCTGATTCTCCTCCCCATCCCTCTGAGTGAGGGGAAGTGACGGAATGGCTGTGTGGTACTTAGCTACCGCTGGGGTTAAACCAGAACAGTAATTAAATTTCAGATTTTCTCTGATTAACATGGATGCCAGGGAGACTCTTTTGAAAGATATAGAAAGCAAAAAGATGAGAGTAACTCAGCAGCAGTGGGACTTTGGAGAACAGTATAGTGAATGAAGGTATCATCAGTTTCACAGTAGTGATCGTGGTCTAAGGCTGTTTCTTGGCAAGGGTTGTAGAGAGTGCATGGATCTCATTAGACCGGCTGCTGCTGTTGGGGGGGCAGGGGAAGAGGCTCCCTTGTTGAACCTCCACTGCTCTTCCCACACCACCTTTGCCTGAAAGCTCGCCAGAAAAACATTACACAAATGCCACTTTCATAAAAAAAGCAACAATTCTCTGAAGTCTTTTCCCTCTTCACCCTTCAAATGCTACCAAAGCAATCATCCAAAACAAGCTCACAGGGAGTGTGCCAAGCTTGAGCACTACATGCAAATCCTGTCCTGCAGACATAGCTGAGATCTCTGCCCATCATGGTGTGATCAAACTACACTGTGTGCATGTCACACTGGGAAATCCTCCAGTCTGGGAGTATTCAAACAGTCTCACTGAAACTAGGTGAGAAAACCAAACCTACTACATGAATTTGCATAGCCAACATGCCTGAGAGCCCCCCCCCCCGTCAGCAATGAGAGTACTGTCCTCCTAAAGCAGCTGCTCTGCACTCTCTGATCTCTCAGGCATGATTATCCAGGGAGATCTACAAAATAACTTCAAAAAAGAGAATTATAACTTTGAGTAACAGGATTTGTAATTCATGTCTCCAGCAAGCACCAGGGCTGCATCACCTTTCTCTGCCCGTGCTCTTTGCTAAATGCTTTTGCATTCAACAGGCAGCAAAAACTGTCTTCTCTTTTTGTCTCTCCATTAGCTGAGAGAGATACAATCCCAGCTGTCCTAGCTAACATGCCCCTCTGCTCTCTGGGAACCACCTCTCATTCCTCTCAAATTACTCCATCTATTAACACAATCAAGCTATGCTTAGAAGAATCATTCCCAAGATACCATTTCCCTCCCCGGTTCATAAATGGATCTTTTTTAGGAAAAATATGAATCCCCATCCTACTACTATGGGCAGCCCCCAAGGTATCTGCACACACACCCATCCTCTGTCACCAATGGGGCAAATGACCCAGGACAATGTGAAGCATCAGCAGGGAGGAGCGTCCTTGCATTGGCCACATTTCTGGTTTTATCTTTTCCTCGTCAAAAGCAAACTTCAGGAAAGCATGAAAAGGCAGAAGACAGAAGCTAAACAGAATTTCACAGCAATTTTTATAGACTCCCAGAAGGACTTAGGGTGGAAGGACACCCTGGAGGTCCCCAGGTCAACCTCCTGTTTAAAGCAAGACTGCCCACAGACCTTGTTCAGGCCACTCTCAGTGCATTCTTTCAATATATAAATGGGGCTTATAAGAAAGATGAGGAAGTTTTTTACCTGGGCCTGTAGTGACTAGGCAAGGGGCAATGGTTTTAAACTGAAAGAGGACAGACTGAGACTGGATACAAGGAAGAAATTTTTTACAATGATCGTGGTGAGACATGGGAAGAGGTTGCCCAGAGAAGCTGTGCATGCCCCACCACTGGAAATGTTCAAGATCAGGTTTGATGGGACTTTGAGTAACCTGGTGTAGTGAAAGATGTCCATGTCCATGTCAGGGGGTCGAACTAGATGACCTTTACAAGGTCCCTTTGAACACAAACCATTCTGTGATTCCATGATTTTGATGCCTAGGGCGTTTGTGACCCTGATGCTCCTGACAATGCCAGCTGAAAAAAATGAATTTATGAGTCCTCATGGAGGCAGGGACGTGGTGGGTGTTCCTCACTGAGAACCAAATCTTTACCAATGTTTCTGGTGTTAGACAGACCACCTTGGTGCTCTGCTTTTCTCTGAAAAGCAGAGAGGTTATCAGGCCATCATAAGCCCGCTATACAACACTGGGGCTGTTTCGGGGCACAAGGGAATGACTTCGCAAAAATCAAAAGTCTGGGCAAAAAATCAATAACAACCAAAAATTAGAAAAAAACATGCTTTTGGAAGCATCTTCCCAGAGAACAAAGCAAGTGAAGCACCACAGTTATTTCTGTAGCTTTCTCTGGCTCATGAACTACACTTCTTACTCAGCCCGTCACTTCTGCACCGTGCAGTGATGGTTTGTCTAGACTGAAGGCTACAAACAGGGACCATGCCACACAACTTGCTCATCACAAGAACTGAGTGCGCTCATGCACTCATCCTGGCACAGACTCGCAGATAGATGCCTCAAAGAAAGGAAACCAGAAGACAAAGCCCCAGAGGTGCATTACTGCACGCCAGCAGGGCCACTGCTGCACAGATGTGCTGCGGGAGCATGTTGGACCAGTGTGTGCATGCTCCCTGACACTCATACTGCAAAATGCAGAAGGGCACATACCTACAAGTACCAAGACATACGTACCAAATCCTTGCCAGACTCCCAGAGCTCTCCGCCACACCAGATCTCCTCCAGATCTCTACTATGACAGTACAGATACATTTATATTCCCCAGAAAGTTTCCCCCCAAAGGCAGCCCAAGGACTCCACGAGTGAGCACCTGAGAAGATGCAGATCCCTCAGATACCTGGAGATAAAAGCAGTCATTAAAAAGGCATAAACAAAGGGCATCATGGTTGTTTTGCGACATCTCCAGACTCGAGAGGAGGCTGAAATAACCTTTACATAATCCCATTAGCATTTCCAGTGAAAACAATGGCATTTTAGGAGGCATAACAAAGTCTTTTCTTATCATCCAGAAAGGTCAAAGGTATTTCTCTGATTTAATATATTATAATTGATATTAAGCAACATAGAAGAATAAGGGAGGCAGGCAGGACATGGCTGCAGTGACACAGCAGAAGGCGCCTTCTACTTTTCCAGTAATGTATCTGTCATTCAGTGGGCTGGGCAGCAGCCAGGTCTGGGAGCAACACCCCTTTTCTATTGACTCTACAGAAAACAGGACTTTCTGTCTTGCCACGCTGTGGTAAGGACCCCAGATGCAGAGGCAGGCTCCCCCACGCTCACAAGGTTGCCACTTAACACTGTTGCACTGCCACATCCCTGCAGGAGCCGACACTAACTGTTGCAGCCCCACAGAGGGACATGCAGCCATACTCTCCGTGATGATGCCTTTGCATTCAGAATGGTAGCAGGTCAGGACCAGCACCCCTTCTATGGGTCCACAACCTGCCCCAGCTTATGGCCCTGTGATCAGGTAGGGACAAGCTGTTGGCCCAAGGGACTTGTGGTCCAATGTTTCAGTGGGTGCCCCACTGGTGCACAGGGTCTGTGACCACGCAGCACTTGGGTATCTCATATTTTTCATCTCTGGTAGGGAATGGAAATTAGGAGGTTATTCTTTGCTGAAACATTCTGGAAAGTCATAGCTGAAATCTCTCACTTGTCTCTTCCATCTGTTTATTTTTACCACTTAATAACACGTCTGTCTCATCAACTATTCCTGACACCATGGCAAGAAAACCCAACTCAGTGAAGACAGCTTTATCAAAGAGACATTAGCTACTCATCACTGTGTGACACAGCATCAGTTCTTGTGTGTACGAAGTCTGGTCTGTAGTCTCAAAGGGTGTCTTCCATCTCTTTGAGGAGGTGGTATGGCCAATATATTTGAAATTGTTGAGTATTATGCAAAAGGTTACCCAAACTGTGAAGATAAGCAACTTCAAGCACTTCAAGGATTCTCATTTGTTTGGCGATACACTTTTTCTCTTCACTGCCACATGATGTCATGTACCTAATTTCAAGTGATTAGTAACAATGGCAAAGCAGTCATTGAAATAATCTTTGACAGAGGAAAAGACTCTGGGGTCATATAAAGAGCCTGTGCTGTCCATAATTTCTCACCATTGATAAAGTCCTAGCCTGCAGGTTTCACCATGACACCAAACCTGCTTCTGTCTGCTATCCAAAGAGGCATCCCAGCTCTCTGCAGAGGGGTAGCTTGCCTGAAGGCAGGTCAGCGGTGTTTATCTCCTTTTTGATTTGAGCAATCTTGGGTTTATTGTCTTTGCAGTGGATGGCTTCATTCACTCACTCCCAGTTTCATTACTGAACAATCCACTTGTTGGGGAAGCCTGGAAGAGGAAGAACTGAAGCTGAAACATCTTACATTTGCAAATCAACTGTTTTACCACCTTTCCCTTATTTTCTAGACCTGCCATAGTTTTTGTTTTTAGAAGTTTTGCAACCAGCTGAGCTGAACCAATGTCCTCATTTGCTTTCTGGACAAGGAGCAGAGATATTTCACTGAAACAGAGTCTTGCATCTCCCAGTTTGCTTGCTGCTCAGAATCACTCAGAACACATATACTCTCTTGGGCATATATTCTGGTAGCAGAATCACAGAAGCGTTGGTTAGAAGGGACCTAGTCCAACCTCCTATTCAAGGCAGGATGACTGCCAACATTAGCAGAGAGGAGAGCACAGCCGTGGGTGTTTCCATGTGCAAAGCATGATGGATAAAGGCCATCTGTGACACACTGCCTTTTGATAGCACCACCTGGATTTAACAATTCAAGACCTCCTTACTAGTCCTGAGTCTGGTATCTTCAATTACCATCTTGCGCATGGTCCTGTTACGCTTACAGGAAGTAGACTGCCACTACTTGGTATTTCAGAAGTGATCCTCAGCTGATGACCAAATGAGTGCATTTTAGAAAAAAAAAAAAAAAAAAGCAACTTCTCTATTAGATCAGTTCAAGGGATCATCCTATTCAATCCTTGCCTACGAGAAAGGTAGCACAGCTGCTAAAGACCATGATAACCTGCCCTTTGGGAAGCTCCTTCCTTCCCTGGCAAGGAATGGCCAGTGAATGTCTTTAGGATCTCTTCTGCCTGTATGAGAAGCTACTTCCAAAACCCAGGGAAAGAGGACCGAAACAGTACTCTTGAGTCTTGCAGTTTCCCTGTATGTCCTTCTGTACATTCTACTATACTGTGCACATCCTTTCCGCAAGGTGCCATCCAGGCCCAGACTGATTTGGTTGCCTGCTGTCCTGAGATCAACCTGAGAAAATTCTCAAGGTTGCAGGGTTTCCAATGCTCCAATGGTCAGAAAGGTCAGGAAACAGCATGAGAAAATTTCAGCTCATCAGTCTGACAACTATAAGCAACAGCAAACAGCATCTATAGTAGGAAGCGTCAAGCAAGTGTACCTACTAGACAGCACCACTAGCTCTGCCCTGCAATGCAAAGTAGGAAATAATCTGGCAGGTTCTACAATAGTTATTACAGAAATCTCTATCAAGTGGAAAATAAAGAGAACCTACCAGTTTCTAAAGAGTAAATTCACTCTTATGTGATGGAGAAGGATTTATTCCAAAAAGCTGGAGGGAGGTAAGTGAGCTGGTAAGTGAAACAGCCTCCACATTGACCCTTTTTTCCCCAGAAGCAATTCCTTCAATGAAGTTCTGCCTTAGCCAGCATCCCAGGTGTGCTGTGACACTGCTGCACCACAGATGTTTCATGAGCCCATCTAAGGCTTTCCTCAAGATCGCTCAAAGAGAGGACACACCTCTGGGATACTCCTTCAGCTCTGACCTCAACCAGACCTGCACGGTAGGCAGCATAACCCCCAGAAAGCAAATGACGAGCTGCTGCTTTGCATGGAGGGGGCATTTTCCACTCTGTTGAGGCTGCTTCACTAAATCCACACAGGATCCAGCGGTCTCACCCACACACCACCCTGTAAGGTATGCTTATTACCTTCACTTTATGCCGACAACATGTGCCACCCATTTTTCTGTAATCTACCCAAGTTACAGCACAGTTTACAGAGCAACTCGGTCAGCTGGGCTAATCCAGCCAGCTATAAACTCATTACCAACCACCCAAATATCACTGTTTTTTACCAGATAAGGTGCAGAACTCAATGGCTGGCTGGTATGGCTGGGATGAAAGTTTGTTGTTTCTGTACTCACTAGTATGACTGTGGTGAGAGATGACCCAGGAGGTGGTGGAGGACTTTCTGTCCCTCTGTTGCATGTCTGAGAAAGGTAATGAATAAAACATGTCTTTGCACTACAGAGGATGGAAATGTTCATAGGTACCCACCATCAGGCTCCAGTCCTCCTCTTCTGTACCAACACCTTTGTTGGGTCCAATAGGAGGCAGCTCTTGCCCAGAGACAGCAGGGATGGCTCAGTGCCCAACACGAAGCTGTACGAACCAAGAAACACCCCGTGTTCTGCCTTGCCTCCATGATGCTTCTTGGAGACATGGGAATGGCACGTGGCACTAATGCCGCAGTAATTGCATCTGAAACACCCACAGTGACATGCAGATGCCTTGGCTACTCAAAGGTGCCAGGAAGATCCTTTTGGCTTGAGAGCACACTTTGGTGTCATCTGCCTTCATAGCTGTCTTCCTACCTGGCATGAGATATGAACCCATTGCTTCCACTGCCCTCTTATCCCTAACTTGCAGGTTTACTTGCATGACCAATTCTTTTGACGCAGAAAGAGCTGCCTTATGCTTATCCATCTCTTCGATTGAGACTGGAGAGTGGCCGATCTGGGACAAATCTACCCCTTCCTTGCTTTGGTCACAAAAAAGCCAGCTGAAAACAAATTTTAAGGAATCTGCTGCCAACAGAAGAGTGCCGGGCTCAGGTCATATGCCAGTGTACATATAACATGCTTCTTCACCATGTGCTGGGCCAGCAATTTTCCAGTAAGTAAATAAAACAGACAGAAATGGCATTTCCCTGATTTTCACTACATTGTTTTCCCAGTCCTTTTGGGCACACTTGTTTTGTAAGGAACTGCCAAACATCAGCAAATGAGCAGAGAACTGCATCCCAAACAAACTCTATAGCAGAACACATGAGGCTGTTGACCCAGGTCCTTCCCTTCAACACATCTACATTAGCAGAGAGGAAAAAAAGGGCATCTATCTGAAAATAAAATTATTGCACATTTTACAGGAGTTGCTGTTTTCATCCGATTAATGAATGTTTTAAAGCTTTAGTTCACTTGGTGATTCTCCAACAGCAGACCTGGGCAAAGGGAAAGCAGCAGTAACTATGTAAATGCTGAACAGCTGTTTGCAGGCTCTGGGCACAGACTGTCCCAGAAACAGTAGGAAGCAGAGGACAGGAGCTGTGGTTATGAAGGTATAAGTGAATGTATGGAGGCAGAGAAAGAATGTAAATTGGAGCAGATTTCTTGGTCCCACTTTGCCTGCAGTTGTGCATCTAATGAAGGAGTCCCAGCCTTTAATGGGTCTTGTAGTCCTTCTGGGAGAAGCAAACCAAGTAATGAACTGGTTTTCTTACTAAAGGTAGTACAAAGACTACACACAGGGAGTTCACCCATACCACCCAGCCACAGGATCTGTCCAGGCTATGACCCTGCAAAGAAATGCAATGGGATAGCGTAAGATTTCCAGATTTTTAGGTTTGGAGATATCATCTGCTACTTCAGAAAATGCATGGAAAAGCATGGAAATCTACTAAAAATCAGTGGGGACAGAGGAATAACCTGAAATGACATAGAAAGATGGGTGGCATACACATTGTCAGGTGAGAAAGGGAAGCAGTACGAATGGCTGCTTGTTGTGGTGTCAGTGCTGTGACAAAGGGGAAGCCAGAGAGATATGGCAGCAAGAGGTGAAGTCAGGTCACACAGAGGTGAGGGGAAAGCAGTGTTGTCCAGGAGCCAGGATGGATGGAAGAAGCTGCAATGAAGAGAGAAACCAAGCATTGAGTGGACAAAGGCTGCTGGGACTACTGGGCCACAGGCATGCTGGGCAGAGCAGAGTAGGAAATGCTGGTGCGTTGCACAGAGGTGGCTGCTCCTTCCTTCCTATCTGCTTCAGGCTTGCCACAGGGAGCCTATGAAGCCCAAGGACTACAGCTGCAAGTTGGGAAGGCTGCAGATTGGGAAGAATGTGGTCAAGAGAAGCGCAGTAATCTTGGATGAGCTGTCCTCGACGCTGGGAGAGAGAAACACAGATTCAAGGGCAAATTTACTGGCACTGAACAGTTATACCACCACAGGAGAGTTTGGATTTCACATGTAAGGCAGGGGGCTGAAGGCAGACACAGCTTCACCCCCTCCTACAATGAACCCAGCCGGTGGCTGGGTAGCAGGCTGTGATGGCCAGAGGCCCAGGGCACACTCAAACTCCACCTTTGCAATTCAGTTTTGCAAGTGCTTGTGTTCTCAGTGATAATACACAGTCATCTGAGGTGCACAGAAACATGGTGGTAGCCCTAGGCTTGGCTGCAGGGTCTCCTTGAAGGAGCAGGACAGCTGATGACAGGGACAAGTCCTGTGGCTGGCACTGGGATGGGAGGCTTCCTAAGTCTGACCCAGCCACCTGAGAGCCACACTTTCCAAAGGAGACTGCTAATTCACAATGAATCCTGACATTATTTTATCTACATGTTTCACCTGACACCATTTAATCCTATCTAGTATCATTTGATCCACCTTCTAAATCCAAACTTCAATATGACGTTACTTAAAAAAAGGAATAATCTTCACACATTAGAGCCTGGAAGTTAGAGTTCAAAGCATAAAAACCCATTAGGTCAGTATTAAGTTACACCCTGGTCATCAGAGGGAAAAACTAAGGCAGTTAACTCAGAGCCACATGAAACTTGCATTCAAAAACACCAACAGTGTTTTATTCAGACAAAATAAACAGCCTTGCTTTGAATGAGATTATCATTCACATGATATGACATTTGCCATGATTATGCGAGTCAGAAACACATCTTGCCCCAACAGTATAGGACGGTGTAAATCATCCTCATAGAGGCAACAACTCTCAGCTCCTCCAAATGCCATCACAGCCATTCCCACTGCCCTGTCTTAAGTTTCTGCTGGTGTTGAGTTGATCTTCGGCTCTCCCTTCCACTATTATTTTCTGATTTAGTTTCTCTATCAGTCCATCTTATTTAAGCTACATCCTGTAATTTTAAAAAATTTTTTAGCTTTACATTTTTTCCTAGGAGACTTTCTAGGCTTGAGCCAGATGGGGCCCTCCTTCTTTCTCTTGGCTCTACTCACTGTAAGGAGAATAAAAGCCTCCTCTGTTCTCTTTGGACAGGTTTCCAGCACTTATAGGACAGTTTATCTGGAAGGAACATTTCCTATTTTTCCATGCGGCAACAGATACCATAGATGGGAGATGCAAGTATCTTCACTGCTAAAGAACAAAAACTCAGAAAATGCCCTCTCCATCCCTCTTTTAGACCAAGACAGAAGACAGACTTTGGGCACTCTCCTTGCCCCACCATCCTTGACCTCTCAAGAATTCTTTGATCTCCAAGCACTTTCTTCCACAAGACCACAACAGCCTGAAGGGACCTCTGGCAGTCTCTGGTCCAGCACCCTGTCAGCTTGGATCAGTTCATCAGCACCTTCTCCAGTCCAGAGTGACCTGTCACCCAAGGATGGAGATCCCATACTTCGTTGGGGTCACTGGCTTCTATTGAACTATTTGACCACCCTCCCAGTCCCTTGCTGAGCAATTACCTGAAGCGATGATGAAACCTTTATCAAACAAGTATTAGAGAAGCAGGCAGGGAGGGGACTATGCCCACATGGTTGTCCTTTAGCTCCTGCCCACCTGTGGCTCCCTCTGGACAGCTGGTTGTCCATGAAAGGTAGTGCTTGAGGTTGCCCACAGTGAATGTACCCACATTGTGAACGCCACAAAGACAGGCACTCACTTTGAAAAACAATTTTCACAATAACTTTTTTGAGGTTCTTCACCTTCCATCCTGGTCTTTCCATCTCTCACATGTAGGAAATTCTGCATCTGACAGGAACTCAGAACCACACAAGACTCAACATGCTTTAATGCCCCTATGTACCACTAGAAGGGGCACACGTAAGTACACCTGCCTGGTGGCTACTACTTATGGAAAACCAGCCTTCACTGTAAACACACACTTGATGGAACATCTGACCTTCCTTTTCCTGGCAAGCAATTGTCTTGCCCCAGGTATAAATACATTCTTTAGAAATACATAAATGCATAACTTAAAAACTGCTTTGACACAGGCAGGACTCACAAGGAAAGAAAACCATGCTGCAGTCCCAGGGGAGAACTTGTACATTCACAGCTCCATCTGGATCCCTTGGTCAAACCTTGTGTCCCTTGCACAAGTGCAATGAGAATCAGCAGTTGTAGCTGGGTTTTGAGGCTGTGTCACTGCTGTAGCACAGGTCTGTAGTGTTTATAGGTTTCATGTTTAATGCTGTTAGGTTCACTTTCAGGTAAAGTCTAATTGCAGAAAATATCAGCCAGTGCCCTTGACTTTAAGTGATATTGAGTTTTGCCTGGCAGTGTTATGACTTGTCAAGTGGCCCCGTCCTCCACCAGACACAACAATGACTCCTTGCTGATTCCTGCTGCTCCCATGGGACAAGGGTTATTTCCAGTGGGCTTCAGACCCCGCACACCACAGGGTGCAGATGGGAGAAGCCTTTCCAAAAAAGCAGCCTTGGCCTCATTTGGCTAGGGTGATCACTGAGGTTGGAAAGCAGCTGGTGGATTTTGATGTATTTAGCCTTCAAATAACTGTTGCCTCTATTAAAAACAGCAGTTCTCAAGGCTGGCCATGTTCACCAGCAGGAGTCAAGGGTAGTCCTGCCCTGGGCCAGCCCGGAGCAGTGCTGAGCAGAGCTCGCTGAGGTCATTCTCATCATTCTCCTCTGGCTCACCGCTGGAGTTGGAGGGGTTGCTGCTGGGCAAGCTGTGGCCAGAGCCTGTCCTCAGAGATGCTTGCCCCTTTGGGTCCCCACTCAGCACCGACACAACCTGGAGGCACATGCTGCCTGTGCAAGCAGGAGTTGTCTGGTAGCTTGGCTGGGAGTAATTCCTCTGGCTGAAAAACTGCCCTAGCAGAGACTTCTGGAGGGTTGTTTGCAGGCTTTCACAAGTCCTCTGTTTTGTGCTCAGCTGAGTGTAATGCAAATCCAACTGCAGGACCACGTCTGTCTGGAAGGGGAGAACAAAGGACACAAAGTGAATCAGAGACAGACTTGAAGCAGAGCTTTTTCTCCATTGCCACTGTCAACAAAACTGAGACTCTGCTGGCTGTTCTGTAGGCTCACAGCCCCATGCTGTGGCATGATGCAGCAATGCTACTGCCAGAGAAAATGAGCAGTTGCATACACTTGATGACATTTGTGAGCCTCAACCATGGTTTATGGATTTTAAGAGTTCTCCTGAAATCAGGCCACCTAACTTGAGAACTCATTAGCCCAGTTCAGGGCACTGTCACTGAGAGCATCACCCCCAGGACACTGGCACAGGGGAGCAGATGGGGAGAGGGACTGCACACGGGCAAGCTGCACCCACACAAGGAACAGCATGATGTTCATCCCAGCCAGGGCATGGGGCTGCTGCACACACAAGAGGAAAGCATGCAAGGGAAGGAATATGAACCACTTAAATAACACACACATCACACAGTAAAAGCCAATAGTTTTCAACAGCAGCGCTCCATAGGGATCCATTTGCAGCCTAGCACTATTTTAGATTTTTATAAAGGATGGTGAAGAAATCAGAAAATAACCATATTCATGGCAGCCAAATCCCTGAATGTGAACCCCCAACACGGCACTGTGCCTGAGATGCCTGGCTGTGCAAAGTAGGGAGATGTATAATGAAGCAAGAAAAAAAAAATTTAGCAGGCAGTGCAGTGTCCAGATCTCATGTCTGCGCTTAAAAGCAATGCTGAATGCTTGGGAAGGGTTCAGAAAAGAGCTCCAGGAACAATCAAGGACTGGAAGAGCTGCCATATGCTGAGACATGTCATGCACTCAGCAAACAGAGCTTGTTGTAGGCAGATCCAGGCAGCAGCTCAAGAGCAACATTCAGTGTGAGCTTGTGTGGAACAGAGCAGATAAGAAGCTGGCAAGATCCAATGGCTGAGTGTTGGAGAAGGGAAAAAAAACCACCAAAATGAGAAACAAGGTGCACACTGCTATTTTTGGAGAGATAATCTGCTGGAAGAGATGAGCCAGGGGACTAACAATTCTGCCTCTCTCATGGTATTTAAGTAGTTCAAGGGTCTTTTTAAGTATGCCAAAGATGCATAGCTTGGATTCAGGCTTGATAGTGTCACCTTGACAGCAGGGGATAAACTCTCCCACTGCTTTAGATCCTGGCCAGCCCATGAGCCCATCTCTCAGGCAAGCACACAGATTAGCGAGACATTCTTAATCTTAAATATTTGGGCCGGTCTAATCTCCCCTAGGCTGACAGAGGCAAAGAACAGCCCCCTGGCCAGGCAGCACAGAAAAACAGAGTAAACCAAGAGAAAGAGGATGGCTTTTGTGCCTTGAAGGTCAACAAGTTCATCTAACATCAATCTGGATGTTACACCAACACAAGCATGCCAAGCACCTTCCACATGGAATCAAGAGACAGTCAAGAGGGGCACATCCAGCTAGAGCCAGCAGGGATGGGGAGTACCAGGGTGCAGGTGAACCACAGAGATTTGCACCTGGCAGCTCCCTACCTGGATCTTCTGTAGTCCACAGAGCTGGAAGACACAGTCCAGCTCCTCTCGCTTGTACACAGAGGCGAGGAGAGACTCCACTTGGTCCAGGTGACACTCTTTCAGGATGGCTGTGTGGTCCATCTCCTGGGTCAGGAAAACAAAGAGGAAACAAGGAAATTTCAGCATCAGACATGGAGGTACAACTGCCCATCAAACATGCTGCTTCTCTGCACACAGCAGTGCCTGGGGCTAGGCTGTGCCCTTGGCACTTTGGCTAATGGAAATACTACAGAGTGCAAGTAACAGAAATATAGAGATTTTACACACTCGCCTTGTGCATATCAATGGGAAGACCTAACTAAACATCCCTTGAGCATGTTTGCCAGGAAAACTGTGGTATAATGGGATTTCCACCAGAGCATATAGCAGCAACAGCTGGTATCACAGCCACCTGTAGACTAAGCAGTGTGTCAAGGAGGACATTTTCCACGAGCATAGTTGGAGGAAGCTCTGAGTTGTGCCGGGTGCTGAGTTAGTGCTTCACCATCTACAGAACTGGCAATTCTTGCCGAATTACTCAAACTTATCCAGAACAGTGAGGAAAGCCAGAAAGGATCTTGCACAAGTCTCAGAGCTCTTGTTTACAACCTTGGCACAGTTTTCTGCCCTGACTTTGTTGCACCAGCTGTCATGGCCTTTGACCGGAACTGGTACCCTACTCATTTCCCATCCCATGCTTACACTACTGCTTATTCCCACACACATGCAGTAACTTGCATTAGCCTTGACCTCAGATTGCATCTCCTTCTAGAATCTAACCCTGTCTTTCAGCACCTTGCAGAGATGGCTACAGCATCTGTGTATTTAATAAGTGCATGCTATGGTGCATCACTGAGGTCATTAATGAAAAGTAAAAACCAAACCCACAGCCCTGTTTTTTCAAAAGAAACAATGCATTCAATCACCCTCAGAGTAGGGAAGTTCTCAGTTTTAAGTGGAATATCCTGCATTTCAGTTTGTGCCCATGGCCTCTGGTTTTGCCACTGGGCACCACTGAGAAGAGCCAGGCTCTGTCTTCTTTGCATCCTCCCTGCAGGTTTTTATATAAATTGACGAGATCCTCCTGAGCCTTCTCTTCTCCAGGCTGAACAGTCCCAGCTCTCAGCTTTTCGTCTCTTCATCACCTTTGTGGTTCTTCACTGGGCTCTCTCCAGTATGTCCATGTCTCTCTTGTACTAAGGAGCCCAGAACTGGACATGGCTCTGCCGATGCGGCCTCACCAGGGCTGAGCAGAGGGGACAGATCACCTCCCTCAGCTTGCTGGCAGCACTCCTCCAAATGCAGCTCAGGATCCCATTTGCTTTCTTCACTGTGCAGGCAGCAATACATTGCTGGCTTATGGTCAGCATAGCATCTATGATGTCTGCCACCACCCCCAGGGCCTTTTCTGCTAAGTTGATTTCTAGCCTCTTGACCCACAGCTGTGCCTGTATATGGGGTTATTCCTCCTCAGATACAGGACTTTACATTTCCCCTTGTTGAACTCTAAGATTCCTGCTGGCCCATTTCTCCAGCCTGCCCATGTCCCTCTGGATGTCAGCACAACCCCCTGGTACATCAGCTGTTCCTACCAGTTTTGCGTGAGCAGCAAACTTGCTGAGGGGATGCTCTGCCCCATCATCCAGATCAATCTTTAATGAAGATATAAACCAGTATTGGCCCTACTACTGATGCCTGGGGCTCCCCACTATTGGCATCTATCTAGACTTCATGCCACTGATCACAGCCTTTTGAGTCTGGCAGCTGAGCCAATTTTCAATCCACTTCATCTACTTATCTAGTCTGGTACCTCATCACCTGGTCTATGAGGATATTACAGGAGAAAGTATCAAAAGCCTTGCTAAATCAAAACAAACAATATCCACTGCTCTCCCCTCATTCACTGAGCTAGAAATTTCAATGCAGAAGGCTATCAGGTTATCAGGCAGAGCCTCTCCTTTGGCGACTGCTCCCAATCATCTTCTTGTCCTTGCTATGTTCGTAAAGGGCTTCAGGGATTATTGGCTCTATCACCTTCCCAGGGATAAAGGTGAAGTTGATCTGTCTGTAGTTGCCCAAATCTTTGCTCTTGCCCTTCTCAAA
The DNA here is from genome assembly GCF_023634085.1 of Falco cherrug. Lineage (NCBI taxonomy): Eukaryota > Metazoa > Chordata > Aves > Falconiformes > Falconidae > Falco > Falco cherrug. The sequence goes on along the minus strand of NC_073703.1, from coordinate 205,614 downwards.
GGCAGGAATGAGACTGGCTTTCTCCCAGGCATCAGGAAGACCACCATGAACTGATGTAGAATGGCCTTGCAGTCTCATCACCATCTCTGTCAACACTCATGGGTGCACCCTGTCAGGTCCCATGAATCTGTGAATGTCCAGTTTAAGCACTCCATGAACTGGTCCTCTTCCACCAACTGTAAGTCTACCTTGCTCCAGACCTTCCCCTTAGTGTCAGGGTTCTGGGAGCCCTGAAGGCTGGTCTGATTAGTAAAGACAGAGGTGATGAAAGCATTGAGTATCTCAAACTTTTCCATGCCCTGTGTCACCAGGGACCCTATCCCATTTAGCAGTGGGCTCATATTTCCTCTTGCTTTTCCTTTGCCGATATACTTGTAGAAGCCCCTCTTGTTGCCACCAGATTCAGTTCCAGATGGGCTTTGGCTTTCCTAACCCCATGTCTATGTGCTTGAACCACATCTCTATAGTCTTCCTATGTCATCTACCCTTGCTTTCACCTCTTGCACAACTTTTCATGCATGAGCTTAGTTAGGAGTCTCTGGCACATCCATGCAGGCCTCCTGCCACCTATGCTTGACTCCCTGATCATCAGGATCCTTGAAAATTCACCAGCTCTCCTGGACCTCTTGTCTCTCCAGGGCCACGTCCCACAGGAACACAGCTCTCCAGCCTAGTGACCTTCAAGACATTCACTTAGGTGAGGAGCTACCTAATCTTGAGGGATGAGTTAAAGCCCTGACACATAAGATTCAAAGCCCCTCAGCTGACAGTAACTCGTTATCCACAAGTATCCACACTCTGCTAAATTCCCAGCCTCAATAGCCTCCTGTGCCAATGACTTCCACAAAGTAATTACAGTGCATGCAGGTAAGTATTCCCTTCCATTAGTCTCCTTGATCATTTCTGGCTGTGTAGGAGTCAGGAAATGGAGGTTTTTTCTAAACATTTTTTTAGCCAATTCATAATTATTTATAAATGTTTTCCCATGGTGGACTGCATTTTTTAATAAGGATGATGCCCAAAGTTTTGGCTGGCCCAGAGTTTCTGATATTCTACATAAACTGGGGAAAGTGTGACTGGAGAGGCCATTAGGTCAATCAGCTCCAGATCAAGTGACTTGAAAACAAGGAGATCCAACAGTTTTTAAAAAGTAAGCACTTAAACAGCACAGAGCAAAAAAAAAAAAAATGGGAAAGTTTTAGCTCTCAGTATCATTCCTTTCTACAGGTGTCCTACAGCAGCCTCTCTCACTGAAGACTGCGCTTGTCAAGTAAAAAATGCAAGCCAGGCATGACACAAGACGGGAGAGAACACTACCGCTGGACAACGAAAGAAAATTGATCAATGATAGAAAATTCCACAACAATTATCTCTGGCAAGCCCAGGCTCTCTGCTTAAGTCACTTTGATAAGCAGAATGTGGCAAATGGTGGGAAAACTACAATTTCCTCAGCCAAATGTCTCCCTGGGTTCCTTCCCCAGGGCTTATAACATGCACCTCACACTGAGCCTGTTTCTGTTGGCCTTCAGCCTCCAACTCCTGCATCTCAGCAATGCCAGCGTGACCCAGACAGTTCCCCAGCTCGCCTCAGCATCCCTGAGGAGCGCTGGCACAGCAAGGATGCAGCCAGCTTGCCCAGATCGTGCCCTCCTGCAGGCACCCGTGCATCTCCCTGTGGTCTCACAGGCAAGAGGGGGTGGCCTCGCTGTGGATGTTTAAAGTGGGGTAGATTAATTGCAATCCGGAGAGGATGTGCTGTCACATCAGCAGGCACCACCGGAGGTCAGTGTGACCTAGCACTGCCCTGGAGTAGGACAGGGATGGGGATCCTACTGCCCTGGCATTACAGGGGTCCCTTTTTGGTCTCCCCAGTCCCTCTGGAGACAGCTCTGGATGCAGGAGCAGGCAGCCGGGTCCCCCTTACCCTACAACTGCAGATGTGGGGTGGATGCACACAAACACATGCAGACACGCACACACACAACTTTCATGCATGATTAGGGAGCTCACAGGGGAAAACGATGCTCCAGCTTGGAAATGGGCAGGATCAGGCTCCAAACCTCCTGCTGGATGCACCGCGTTGCATCAGTGACCACAACATACTTAGGGGCAGCATACCTCCAGGAGCAACAAGGGCTGAAAAATCCACCACAGTTATACTACGCTTCAGAGAAAGGACTACCGAAAATGAGGAAGATTGTTAGCAAAACACAGCAGCAAATTTAATCTTTAGAGGTGGCATGGAGACCACCAGGAAAGGCCACACTGTGCATGTGGTCTGTTAGGAAAGGTGTGAGAAAGGGTACAAGGAAGCAGGGAAGTATATTGTTGCATTAAGATATATTAGCACAGTGGGCTAAGAAGGCATGATTCAAAAAGCCACATCTGCTTCCAAACATGGAAAACAGAAAGGCACTTCACCTCAGTCAGATTAAATGCAGTAATTTAACCAGGCAGGTCAGAAATCTGTCTGAGTGGCAACAGCTAAAGGCACCAAAACTTGAACCACATACTTTGTGATGCATTAGGAGCAAGGGAGGCAGTCTGCGGGGCACTCGAAGAGGTGTTTGCAGAGAGAATTATTTGCATCAGAGGTAGCAGACAAGGGAATCCTTTTCCATGTGGGTTCAGCCTTTCCCAGCCCTTAGGGCCCCTTGGACTCACCCTAACCACTCTCCCAACTCTGCCCTGGGTAAGAAACTTAGTGGGAACTCAGGAGAAGGGGACCAGCCAGAGGACTCACAGTGGGCTGGCAAAGCAGGAGGCGAGCATCAGCAACATGGTCCGGGGCAGGCTGCAACTTGGCGCACACATACATCAGGTTGGAGAAGAGCCAGTGGAAGTGGAGCTCCACCTGTGCCCCACAGGGGAAGATCACCATTTTGCTCAGCGGCTCTGGAAGGGAAAGCCAAAGAGGGTCAGCTCCTCAGAGAGCCCTGCCAACACTTCTCTGCAGACCTATGTCCCTGAGGAGTACTGGGACCCCCAGCTCTCTCCTCCCCCTCCACCTGATAGCCCTCCCCATTCTCTGCATGGTTTACCGTGGCTGCATCCCCAGCACTCAGCAGTTGCTCCCAAGGGATAGATCGGGTCTGTCAGGGACCGGGCTTCCTTCAGAGTGTGTTTGATCTCCATCACCTGCTTCCCAGTGACCAAGGGATCCTGGCCAATGTCTGGGGGAGAGAGTTTGGAGGTGCAAGGGTCACTCCAGGTTCCTTATTTATCTCCCTGCCTTTTCAGACCCTACCTGAACATCTCCATACTGCTGCCAGGTTACTAAAAGCTCACACGGGGCATGTCCTGTGATTTGGTTTTGTCCTCGTTTTTGCTGAGATAGAGTTAAGTTTCTTCTTAGTAGCTGGTACAGTGCTGTGTTTTGGATTTAGTACGAGAATAATGTTGATAACACATCAGTATTTCAGTTGTTGCTTAGCAGTGCTTACTCTAAATCAAGGACTTTAAGTTTCCCATGCTCTGCTAGTGAGCAGGTGCACAAGAAGCCAGGAGGGAGCAGAGCCAGGACAGCTGACTTGAACTAGCCAAAGCGATATACCGTACCATAGAATGTCATGCTCAGTATATAAACTGGAGGAAGTTGGCTGGGAGGGGCCAATCACTGGTCAGGGAGTGGCTGGGCGTCAGCAGCTGGCAAGCAACTGTATTGTGCATCAGTTGTCTTTCTTGGGTTTTATTTCTCCCTTTTTGTTGTCTCCCTTTTCATCATCATTATTATAAAACTATTAATTGTTAAACTGTTCTTGTCTCAACCCACAGATTTTACCTTTTTCCCCAATCCTCCTCCCCATTCCACCATGGTGGGGTGGATGAGTGAGGGGCTGCATGGTACTTAGTTGCTGGCTGGGGTTAAACCACAACAGGTTTTTAGGGAGGGACAGCTGGCTGGCTGGCAGTGATGGGGTGGCATGGAGCCACTCGATTTCTGCTGCTATTTCTTCCCACCCCTGCTACTGACACAGATGTTTTGTAGCTCATCCCTTACCTTCTAACACATCCTCCAGCATGTGCGTAACCTTTTTCTCTTGCAGAATATGTTTCTTCAGGTATTTCATAAAGATCCCAGAGGTGAACTCCCCATCCTGCAATTCATAGGCTTCTGCATCTTCGCTCCTGCAAGAGTAAGGACTCATCCTCACATTTCTGCAATAGGCACAAAGCCCCAGGGGTGAGTCAGAGCTTGCTGACTCCATCCAGACTCTGTTGGATGAGTCCGAATTAGCTCCTTAAGCTAATGACACAAAGTGCTTGGTTTTGGCCCAGGAAAGGCTAGGAAGAGCACAGGATGGGAAAAAGCAGCAGAGAGGGGTGGGAGAGAAGAACACAGCCTCTTTTGCCCGCCTAGGTGGGTGACAACAGTTGAAAAGACAGTAGAACTGGCACTGGAGCAGTAAGCAACACTGATCATCTCGCACTGATTCTCTCAGGAGGCTTCAACTGACCTCAGAGCACACACACCTTGGGAATCAGGCTCAGGCCTGGAAGTATATATGACAAGAGCTGATACAGGTTACGTGTTGAGGTGGCAACTGATGCAGGAAAGAAGTGCCTGAACAGCAAATGCTAGAGATGAAGGGTGAGCGCCAGAGGAAACACAAGAGAAGACTTCTCAAGTCTCCAAAGCTACCACACATCAAAGGATGCGAGAAGATGTGGCTGCGCCAACATTTGATTCTGTGTCACAGTGTAAGGATGGCAAAATGCACTTACGTGGCATAGCCATAAATGGTATTGCCCCAGGGCTCCAGTGGCTGCACCTGGGAGAGGGCACACTCTGGGTTGTACCTAGAAGAGGAGACAAAGGTACGAGTCAATATCGAGGTAATCCATCAGCATATGCCTGGAGGGGACAGAGACTGTATGCTCCACGACATCCATCTCCTATGTATGGCAATAACACCAACCCCCACATCAAATATAACCACCCATATTACTTGGGCAGCAACAGAGGCTAAAGCCTGGAGCCCTATGAAGAACACAAACCACAGGGAAACAACAAGTATATAGGGCTAGCTCTGACCTGTCTGCACCGGTGAACTGCTCCTTGCCTTGAAGTGAGCCTGGGAGCTGTGGGTGCAATGCCTCCTCACTCCTGAGGCTGTCTTTTAACACATCCAGGCAGCAGCACATGCAGAGAACATACGGGTTCATTGTGGCCCAAGGGATGACTGTCCCTAAGAAGTCAGAGGCGTGTATATTGCATGGCTATGGCTCAATCGCCTGTCCCAGGGGTCTGGGATACCCCACAGGTCCCTTCCAGACCATGCACACACCTTCTGCCCCAGGAAACCAAAGCACACTACAGCTGATAGACCTCCGGATCCCACTCAGAGATGGGATCAGGACACACATCCAGGTCTCAAAGCCCAAAACTGGTCCCAGCACCCTGGTTCAGATGCAGGTCAGTGAGAACAGATCCTGTTATTTCCAAAATCAGGTAGGTGTGGGGTAACAGTCCTGGTTTCCACTGAAAAAGTTATTATGGGTGCACTTAATGGCCAAGCCTTGCCCATCTGACTGCAGCCAGACTGAACAGCATGGGAAACAGCCGCCTCCAGTTTACATCAATGACTTGAAGCTGTTCCGAACTGCACAGGGCCAACAGTCAAGCACAAAGGCAGCAACACTGTGTTATTCAATTCCAGCAGTTATCTGGGGCTGAAGCTGGCACACTAAGAAGAGCAGAGGGGACAGCTATATTGCCATCAGCCAGCACATTACCTACTGCTGGCGGCACAGTCTGGAGATGTTTAATGGCAGTATTCATCTGGCTTGTCTAAGTTTTCTAAAGATGATCAGAAGAGTAAGTGTGGAAAAGGAGCTATGCTTCTAAATATGAAGATTTAGCAGAGAAATTTATCTGCTCCTGAGCTGCACCTAAATGAACACAGAAAACTGGGATTCCAGGTCCAAGGAGAAATGAGACATGGGATCCCAAAATAAGAAGAGGTCCTGCTGTCCCCATGCTGGGCACATCTACCCAAACCTGCACATACAAGAGATGATGCCAACCTTTTGTGATGGCACCAGCAAGCATCCAGAGCTCTGGCAAGGCCAGCTAGTGCCTGCAGCAGAAATGCTGGCTGTGATCCCCTGCCCCAGCAGAAGAAAAGCTCCAGCAGAGGCATTTCCAGATCATGACCAAACACAGGGAGTGGCCTGACAGCAGAGAAGGTGGCAGCCCTCCTTCCTGCTCCAGACCGCCCCCCCACCCCCAAAAAAAAATATCAGTTACACAGAAAATCCCATGCAATCCGTTTCTGACCTGCATCCCAGATGGTGTCATCCTGCTGCCCTATCTCCTAAGCAGCACATGCTAACAACCTTCATAAATCAGGGAGCTCCTGGAAGAGGCAACCACATCCACCCAAAATTAGCACACAGATATATGAGGCTACACACAGGCTCCATGCTCCTCGTTCCTCTGCTGAAGCTGAACATCTGCTACCACTTGGCAAAGGGAGATGTGTTTCTCATTGCCTTGGCATTTCTGATGCTGACATATGGGGTGAAGAGATACTCCAGGTGAGATCCCTCTGAGCACACACACAGCTCCTCCCAATTCATGCACAACTGAGCAAACTGTTGACAGACTTGCAGCATCAGTCCAACCAAAAGGGCACTGGAAAAGGAGGCCCCAGGAGCCTTGTTTTACAGAGTGGTGTAAACACACACAACTATGAAATCCAGATGCTTTGCTGAGCTGAAATAGTGACTTCTTGAGAAAAACGAGCTCAGGAGAGAGCTTCTACAAGCAATCCCCCACAACCCTGGGATTAACACCTACTGCACTAGGTGCTGTGCTTGCTGTGGGAAAAGGGAGGAAAGAAGTGTGAGGTCTGGGGGAGGAGAGAGAACAGCCACACAACCATGCCTAAACATCACAGCAGATCTCACACTGCATCCTTTTCCCAAAGCATCATTAAAACTCTGCTGAGCATGGAAATCACTGGCAACGCCAAGAAAGGAGACATCAGCTCCAAATCTATTTCATAGATTGTCACCATTCACATTAGTGAGCCCTCCACAACACCACACCCCCTCCCCATCACACACTGCCCTTGGATGGACTACCAGCAGCCTGGAGGCACACTAGCCCAGCTTCACTGGTGCATCTATGAGAGCCAGGTGCTCCTGCTCAGCTGCAAGCCAACCCCTGCCTGGTATCATGCTGGGGAGAGCAGCAAGATGCTGCCACGTGTGCCAGGGGGCACTTGACAGTGCAGGGAAGCAACATGCTCTGCTCTCAGCAGCAGTGGTGAGCAAAAAGGTGGAAAGGGGATGCTTCACTACAGGGCATTCAGAGGAGGTATCAAAGGACATCAAGCTCCAGTGATGCTGGCAACTCAGAGCTGTAGCAGCAGGATAAGCCCCAGTGAAGACAGCTTGTAAGCTATTCAAAGTCAGCATTCCCACCTCTGCAGCTAAAAGGCATCAGAGAGTTAATATCTTTCAAGGGGCTAGCAGCTCTTTCAGGGCAGTGGTATCAAAATCTTGTTGTCCTTCTGGTTCTTAGTGCAGGAACCACAGAAGGAAGAGGAAGACTGTTCTGCATTTGCCCTCCAGGTCTTTTCTGACCTGTAAATCTGCCTCAGGAGACTGAAAGAAATGAGGTAATGACACCTTCTACTGGAACAGTCTACCTACCTCTGCTGAAAATGGGTGAGCAGTAATTTTCTGCAGCCCACAAGCTGCAGGATAGAAATCTGCAGACCAATGGAACATGATGGGCTTTCCACAGACAGAGAGCAAAAAGCTGATCTCTGACCTCAGCAGCAGCCTGGGTCCCACTTCACAACATGACCACTTCAGAAGCATTTAAGGCCAGTAAAAAACAAATAGCACAGCTTAAAATATTGCCCCATTGTGCTGCACTCTTCTCACTGAGATGTTAACAAAAACACAGCCAGGAGGAGAGAGGTAAGCTAAACAGTGCCAGCCTGAGCATGTGGGCAACATGTACCATGAAAGCACAAGGTCAGTGAGATGCTGCTACAGCCTGCCAGGTCAGGTGTTTCAGTGCAGGGGGCTGAAACACAAAAAGACAAAACCTATGCTGAGTTTCAGCCAACAATTTATGCCAGGGAAGAGCCATCCCTCCACAGGCTTTAGGCAACTTGCCTGCATTTGCCAGGCTTCTTCACCCCAAAAAAATCAAGGAAGGTCTCCAGCTCCTTCTCTCCAGCAGATCTCAGGCATCATCTAATGCTCTTTGCACCTAATACCTGACCAGCTGTTCTCCCCAGGACATCCTGCAAGACCTGACAGTCTTGCTGATTTTATGACACAGCCCAATCCATAGGAACACCCCACGTGGTAGTGTAGAAGCCCACTGCTGAAGCAGGGGCTGAGGCTCACAGCTGTTTCCCCTGACCCCTTGAAATGCCACACTCTGCCCATCCCGGGTGAGGAAGGGGGAATGCACCCTACCATTTCCTGCAGGTGTCTAACAGGATGAGGTTCAGGGCTGTCTGCTGTTGCTGCATCTTCTGGAGGATCCTCTGCACACTGATGCAGTTCTCAGGGGCATAGGGTTGTGGAGCATCAATGGGGACCATGTAGTTCCTCCCTGAATGTTCGTACCCATGCCCAGCATAGTAGAATATAGCTGCAAACACCAAGAGGAGAGGACGAGTCATGATGCAAACCTGCAGGTCAGTAACCAGCTCCCCACAGCCATGTCCCACTTCCTGTCCTGAGGAGATACTGGTGCAGGACAGACCTAGACCAGCGGCACCTATGAAACTGGATCTATGTTGACCTCACAATTTCAACCTTTTTTTCCAGTCCATTCCCCTCTGCAGATTTGGAAGCAGCCCTGAGAGGCTCTCCTGTACTTGTGTTTTCCAGCACAGTTTGTCAGGAGACCCCAAAGTGGCTGGGTTTACATGTTTCCATAACCATCTATGCTACCACACCCAAGCTCAGTATCTGCCCAGCTGAGTACCACCTTTGAACAAAGTTTCAATCACCAGCTCTTTCCAAGAATATGACAACAGACGAAGCATGGAAGTATTTTACCATGATGGAAGACACATTCACAGCTTTTAAAATGAGAAGCTCCTCAGCTTCTTAGTTTTGGGGGAGAGACTAGCAATGATTAGGTGATGGGAAACACTCTCCAGATTTCAAAAGCCTGCCTGTATTTACAAACCTAAAAGCTGGTGAAAAATGAGAGACAGAGATGAGTTCTTCAGATGCCCAGAACATGCGGACCACATACTTCAACAACCTCAGACCAGATACCAGCTCTGTAAGGCAGGAGAGGAGTCAGACTCATCCAGTTGTTGGTAGGAAGTCCAACACCTAACAAGAACTTTGGTTTTGAGTTTTACTCGTAAGCACATAAAACTTTGTAATGGTTTCTGCCCTCACAGGAAATGGCAACACAGGGGCATTCAGCTTGGAAAGCCAGCACAGAAGAGCTCAGCATGGCCCAAGCTGGTGCTTCCCTCAAACCCCTGAGTTTGGTGAAAGGCTTTCCTTCTGCACAGGGATCCGCATGGGGGCTGTAGCTTCCTGAAAAGAAGCTGTACATTAGCGGCCTACCTCTTCCCAGCACCAATGCAATTGCTTGGAGGATCCTGGCGAAAGCAGCTTAGGGAACTGAAATGTGTTAAAAATTGCAAGGTGATGCAAACAGTTGCACTACCACAACTGAGGGCTTGTGAAGAACCAGAGGTCTGAAATGGGAACAAGTGGCTAAGAGGCCAAAGCAGGAGGAATTCTTCAGATTTGCTGCCAAAGCCCCTGCTTCACTGAGTAACCTCTCTACTTTCTCTCCACTGTTCCTGCCCCTGTAGTTCACAGGACATTCACTTTGATCTCTGATGCTGCAAAGGATGCAGTGAACGGGGGCAGGAGCTGAAGAACTAAAATCATGATCTCATCATACAGAGGATGGAAAGCATGACCTCATAGTAAAAAAGGCCTCAAGTCACCTTTGGTTTCTATTCTTAGAGGACAATGGAAAGTTACTCAAATGGGTGTTCTCACAGGTGCCACAAGGTTTGGGTTCCTCTTCTTGTAGATTGCCTGCCAGACACAGTGTGCTCTGATCTACAGAAGTTTAAATTTTCTTTCACAACTTGCAAATCAAGCCACAAGAACCTCCCCTGAGACTACAAAATAAGCCAGGAAGCCTTCTGGAAAAATCATACGCAGGCACTTCCGGTTTGGTGCCTCAAATCATGGGGCACTGATGGATTTTGCCTCTCTGCCTCTCCTCCTGTACATGGAAGGGAGGTGATGACATCTGTTACCAGGCAGCACCACTGACACTTGGAAAAAGCTGAATTGCAGAAAAACCCACAAAGAATCAGTCATTAAATACTGCAACTTTTGAGGTCTTTTTGCACACCCTCAATGCACTGTCAAGTGCTCCCCAGGCTATCACAAAGACTCATGCTCAAGTCAAGATACATGAGTTTCACATCAGCTGAGCAACTCTGCAAACCTCTCCTGGACTTAATCTTTCCTTTTGAACAGGAAAGTCAACAATTTGCCTAGAGAAAGAAAGGGGTTTTTTTATTCCGAGCTAACACTTCAATGTTCTTCCCACATCTTGTAAGACAAAATTGCTGATCAGAGACAAGCTTCTGAGTACCATATTAAAAAGGAGAAGCTCCAGACACTGCTTATAACACAGAAATGTCAGTTTGCAGCTTAATGCCAGCATAACAGCATATTCCTAGAATTTCACTCACAACTTTCTGCTCTCATTGCATTTCTGAATTTTTTTTACTTGGGACTTTTTAGGACACTCAAGATAACATCTGGGGAGATTCCTCATTTGCCTGAGGGTTGCATTACACCACTCAGGGGATGTTTGGGGCCTTCAAAAATCCTCTGCGGCTTTTCTGAAAGGAGATCTGGAGGAAAAGAAGCCAGATGAGCCACCACCTCCACACACTGAATTAGAGAAGCCTTTGGATCACCTTGAACATGCAGCCATACAATATTGCTGTGCCTGAAAATGAAGCCATTCATTGGCAGATAGCACCTCCAGGTTCCTCGAGCAAGAAAAATCAGGTAGAAGCACCAGGATGCCTCTGTGCAAGTGCACATCCAACACACACACATGAATGCGCAGGACCAGCTATCACAGGCACCCTTGGGGTCTTTGTAGTTTTAACAGGCTGCCTAGGTTGTTCCTGGAGCTGCTGTCTCACCACTAATTTCCCATGAGTTAACATGAATCCTAAACCTCTCTGTCAGTTCTAGATACTTGTCCTGGAGCTAGTGCCTTGAAAAATTGATACATAGGACTTGTTAGCTTCTTCTAGATGTGCATTTTTACTAACAAGACAAGTTAATTTCAATGATTTGTACTTCACCTGGTTCTATTTTATGTAAGGAAAACAGCTGAAGAAATTCTGGAAGACACATCACAGTGAGAGGCACCACACTTTAAAATGGAGAAACCCTGGGGCAATCAGCAGGAAGACTGACCCAATGCCCCACCATTAAGTCTGGATGCCACCAATTACAGCTAGAGTCCTGAACTCAATCATATTGCTGGCACCAGCCTGTGCTGGGGTTCACTGCCTCCAAATAATAGTAGACCACTCAGCTTAGAAAACTGTAAAGAAAACCACCATCCAGAGCAGGTTATGCCTAGCAAACACTTGAGGCTTATCAAGGTTCAGTAACTCTGTTGTTAATGTTTTCCCTGCCAGTGCACAAAATCAGTTTTGCCAGGAAGGATCAGTACCCACGAATGCAGAAAAACACTAGAAGTTTAAATAAGGCATGACAGCATGAAAGGCTTGCCGTTTCCAAATCTTTTTTCTCTCAATGCTTATGAAAACAACGGAAGCGCTATGGATAACATGCCGTTTGGTCCTCACATGCCACAGATAGAGGGTAGGAACAGCAGTGCTGTGGGAAAAGCACAGCAGCCCCCCAGGATGACTCTGGTCTGGGAGAGAAGGTAAAGTTTGAGATGCAAGGGGATTTCAGAGCGCAACCACAAAAGGAAGCTGCAGTTGAAGTCATAGGAATATGCTGTCATCAGACAATGTGCTTGGCCAGAGTGGCGACAACTATGTACTGCCTTTCCTCACCAGCTCAGCCTCCCCAAGTGAGTCAGTGTTTCCCAGAACGAGGTGGCTTTGCAGCATTTCACTTGTGGCCATGTCCCTATCCGTTGCACAACCTCCAAACCTCACGCTAAGCATGGGGCTGGAACTAGCCCACGCTGACTTTCACTGTCTGAGTGCCCTCGTGTGCCACGCAGCTGGGAGGGTGGTGAACATAAGCCTTGCACCAAGATTTGGAAGCAAAAAAACCATATGCAAGCTTTTTTTCAGGGTATCTCTCAGGCTGGGAGAACCTCAAAAACCCCAAAGAAGTTGTTACCACCAAATCTGAACACCTGCTTTAAGACCCACAAGATCTGGTGGTTGGTTTTGTTTGAAGAACACTTCCCCACTGAGGACAGCGTGCAATAATCTCAAAGCCATCTGCAGCTGGGAATGCTCTTAGGCAAAAAGGTTGTCAGAGGCCCAAATTAGACTATCAGGAAAGAAAAACAAGGAAATCACGGCCTGCTGTAGCAGTCACAGCTCAAAAGGAGCTTCTCTCTGCACTAAGGAGAGTGGTGGGGGCAATCGATGGTCAACCTCCTCTATTTCGTCATCTAAGGCAAAATCAAAACACCTTCTCCCATTTGCCATCAGAAGCACTGGCTCCCTAAAACCTCAGCATGACACCATACTGTTGGAGTTGGAGGTGAGCCATGTGTTAAAGAAACAACTGCTTTGCCTGCCTGTGTAACCTGGCCAACACTGAATGGTGTTTATCTAGGGGCTCCTGCCAAGGCCTGGTACAGCTGCACACTGTGCTCCAGGTCTCCCTTGTCCCCTGCCACAAAGGAAAGTTCAATTTCTTTTAATTCAACAGCTGTTCAGAAAATTTCCAAATCCCTGCTCCTCCCTGGCATGAACGACTGCTATCCACACATCAGCTGCCGGCTGCTCAGCACTGGCAGGTAGCTGGTCTGGCTTTGCCTTACCATAGACTCCCTTCCCAAGGAGCTGCAGGAACCGACTGATGGCTGTCACCATCTCAGCCTTGTTCAGATCCAAAAGGGAGACAACCTGGAAGCTCAGCTGCTCCAGAAGAAGGCTCAGCTCAAACACATCTGTGACAGGAGCCATGAGGTTGGGATGATGCTGGTAGTGGTTGTTGCCCACTAAAAGCGCTATCTTGCCTGTAGCTAAAAGAAACACCAAGTGACAAAGCTGTAAACACTCATCAGGATGCAAGGTATCACATCCTTCTGTTGGAGTGAAGATACAGGAAATATTTTCTTACATCTAAGCACGAAGGATAGACCCTATGCTGCTACAAGCCTGGGGCACCCTCCAGAAAGCCTTTGCCTTTCAGAACACCTTGACAAAATACACAACCATCCATTTTGATAAAAAAAAAATAAAAAAAAAGCCTTGAAAAGTTTTCATTTGACAACCAAAACTCCAGGAGTGCAGGATTATCTGCACTACCGAGATTATTCGGCACCTGCCCTACCATGACCACAGGTCTTACGTGCCAGTGGTGCCTGGGAGGGAGATGCACTGACCCAGGCTAAGAGGTCCTTTCTCTCATGGGATTAAACTTACTCCCCTTGCTGAGACTGACCAGCACTTGTCAGGGGATGGGACTCATTCTCTGCCTTGAAGCTGTGATCAGAGAAAAGCAGAGAGCCCATGACAATGGGGACATAAAGGCTTGAAGCAGTCTTTGCAGGAAAGGCACTTCTATGCCCTGTCCTCCCACCCACACTGGAACCTGGCTTTTAATTAAAGGAATAATTGCTCAGGAAGAAAAGATGACAGTACTCACCAAAAAACTTCTCAGAGCGACACATATCTGGAAAAGAAAGAGGGAAGTGATAAGCCTCTGCCAGCACCCAGCACCCCACTGCCAGCTCCCATCGCAGGTCTGAAACCTGCTCCAACATCCCCCAGCAATGCAAAGCTGGATCAAACACTGCAGAGCATCACTCCTTGGGCAAGTTCTTCATAGCCTGACTGCTAACCTTAAAGACACTGGTCTGGTGATTCTAGGGTATTTATGAAATCCTGAGCAGCTAGGAAGCAAAGCTTGGAGAAGGGGCAGACCAGGGGAAGGAGAGCCAGCATGGAGGAGCTCGTACCCATCAGCAGGTCTGCGCTACTTGTACCAGCCCTGCCTGGGCTGCCACACTTCCCAAAGTGACTTGTCCACTCCCTCACTGCAGCAAAAGCAAAGGAAACACCATGACTCAAGGTCAACGTAAGCTTCACAACAGACAGCTTCTCCCCATAAGCAGTCAACACAGAGGAAGTCACCTCTTTGCTTTTGACTACTATAATATTCCCAGTCTTTCAGCATCCTGCTTTGCCTTTCCCTGCCTTTAGCAGCTCTAGCTCAGAAAAGCCACTTCAAACATGACTCATTTTTGCAAGCCCCACAGCTCCCCTGCCCAAGCACTTCCAGACTCTTAAAATCATCATTACCCTAACAGCTCCAGCTTTTCCACTGAAATTAAAAATAACTAAAAAAATCTATCCCAGGAGAAAACCCTAAAATCCTACAGGCTCAAAAAAAGAAATTATGGGTATTTAATTGCATAAGTCACAGGGGTCAGGAAGATGTTTAGCACCTGAAAGAGTGTTGCTAATGCAGCAGGGGTGTCTGGAAAGGCATCACAACAAGCCCATTCATCCTATTCTACCTCTGACAGAGCCTGTTGCATGTTAAAGCTAGCCAGCTGTAACGTTTTGAACCTAACCCAATCTGGTGCCCCTTTTCTCATTGCCTGGCCCCCATACATGCTGTTCTGGCTCTCTGGCTACACAGGACCAATTTCCACTCTGGAGCAATTTTAAAGCCAGCCTAAAAGGCGGAATGAGAAGCTTATGCATAGAAAAATCTCTAGATGGAGTAAAGAGCCAGCAAAGCTAGCCTCTGCTATTCCTGTCTCACAGAAGGGCAAAGGCCGCCATCACACCAAAGGTGGAGCATGCCCCAAGCTCTGGGGACCCATCTTCTCCCTGGGATCTGGCAGCATCAGGTCTGGGCTGCCACCCTGAGGGGCCTGACATTCCTGAAATAAACACCATCCTCTCCAACTCTTTGTGTCTGAGTACACCACTACACATCAGCAAGGCTGTAAGTGAGGTTTACCATAGGAGCCCACAGCGATTTGGCTGAGGAGCTACTAAACCAGCACCTTGGCAAGGCAAGAAAAGCACAATGGGCACCTGAGAGTGCTCAACCTGCCCAGACATGGTATGTTTCTGACAGACTGCAGGACCCAGCAGCACCCACGCTGCGGTACAGCAGATCACTGGGTTCTGGGTTTTTTCTTTCAGACATTGCTTCCTCGCTACCTCTGAACCTTGTTATCAAGGAATCCTATTTATCATGGTCTGACGGATGCCTGAGCTTGCTGCTCAGCAGGCCTTGCACAGCTCTGCTGAGATCATTGTACCCAGTATATCCAGGGTGCGAAACTGCTCTCTGCAGGCTGTTCCCATGACAGCTGCCCAAGTACTGCCAGGGCACTCCAGCCTCCTTCCCTCCAGATCCCCATGCTGCTGCTCTACTCCAAAATGTCTTATCTTTGGATCCCTGCAGAAGCAGTATTCAAACTGGTGGCCTTTCTTTTTGATAATAAAAGCGTGAAAGATCCACCCAAGCTAGGGGAAGGTGCCAGTGTCAAAGCCACCCATCCTACCTCTCCTAACCCACACCCTGGTGCCCAGCTTCCCCTGCACTGACTGAGCTGCAGGGTAACATGACAGCACTGGGCTCCTTGTTCACCAGCTTGGCACTTCCAGGTGGGAGCACTAAATTCCTTTCTGACCTCTAATTACTTTTCATGCTATAATGTGATCTGCAGCAAAGCAGATGCGGGTTGACTCTGCTCACCTATGTGAATATCCACGGCGCTGGTCCAGCATTCTCCATGGCTATTGGAGGCACAGCAGAGGTATGTGCCGGAGTCACTGACCTTTGCATGGGTGATCTAGACATACCAAAAGTTAAATCACACTGTTTATGGTGAAAGTTTGCAGCCCCCTGTCCCTATCTGCCAGAGGCATCTGTGGTCCTGGAATAAAAAGTCTTTTTTTCTTGCTGTTCGCTAAGACCTCATTCCTTGCCTCACAAAGCTAAGATTTCCCATGACCTTCGTCTTTTTAAAAAGCTCAGAAATGCCAGACGCTAAAGTCCGCTGCAGACTCCAGCTTCTACAGCACTAGAATCCTCTGCCCAAGTGTCTTCCCTTCTTTCCCCAGCAGCCCCAAAACCCTGTGTCATAGCCATACTCTGCCCCAGGAGCCACACTGGGACAACGGTGCATGACCAACATCAGAAGCTTGCCTGTTTTTCCTCATCGGTGACATTTCTAGACTTCTGATCATGCCCATTGCTCTCTTTGGCAATTTTTCAACTCTTATCCATCTCTCTTGCTGTGGGACAAGAAACAGAGCAGTACTAGCTGGCAAGGACCTCTGCCATTCTCCAGGCCAGGCTCATGCTCAGAGGGGAACTAAAGCCACCACTGAGTCAGGCTGGTAACCTCCTCTCTCCAAGAACAGAGATCTCGCTGCCTTTCTGGCTCCAGTGCAGCACCACCCACCTCCAAATGAAGAACCTCTTCCTAATCCCCAGGTGAACTTCCCTGTGAAAAGTGCAATCTGAGGCCACCATCTTCTACCATTACTGAGAAGAGATTGGATCTCATCTTCATTACCCTTCACATGATGCCCCAGAAGGAAATCTGCCTTTCTTGCTTCAAGAAGTCAGCACTGACTTATATTCAGCCAGTGACCCAAAATAAAGCCAGACTTTCACCGTCTCCCTGACTTTTCTGCTGGGACTAAACACTTTTCCTTCTAGCTCTCGTGCAAGCAGACAGCACTCCCACAGCTCCACCACTCCACAGTCCCCTGCACAGACATGCCATAGTTGTCCTTGTGCCACTGCTGCAAAAAAAGGCATGAGAGATGTGCCGAGAGCCCTTGACACATCTATGAATTGGATACTTCTTAGAGAAACATCCACAGCTTTGAAAGAAGCCCATAAAACCTATTCACTCTTCACCCAGAATCCTTCACTCAGCTAACAAAGCAACAGGGATGATACATGGAGTGCTTTCTCACAGCCCTGCAACACAGCAGGGAAAGATAGCTAAGCAGGATGCTGTTTCTTGAGGGCTGGAGAGGCAGAAACAACAGGCAAAGAGAAACTGCTTTCTACTGGCATTCATCCAATCGTACAGATAAAAGCATGCCCAAGCCCTGACACACAGATATGAGCCAGGCTTAAGGACTGCCACAATCCACATCCAAAACAGTTTGCCTCACAAGGCACCAATTGCCACACCACAAACAAAACTAGCAAGCTACAATAAGGCTTTACTGTGGGTCAGATTCTACTGTCCACACTGTTTCTCCATCCTCCAGAGACCAGACCACACTACCACTTGTCTCTGCTAGGTCCAGACTCTTCCTTATCCAGACCCCTCCTCCATCTAAGGCCTCCCTCTCCTACAGGCCTCAGAGCTATTTAACCACTTAGCTGAACAAGCTACAGCTGCACATCATCCAGGTCAATCAACCCACTGCCACCAAAACAAGGCCACAGCTGCATTTTATCAATGTTAATCAACCCACTGCCTTCATTCCTCTACATGCCACTTGTCATGTCCAGGATGACAATACCACAATTTTCAGCAGTCTCTTCAAGGCTTCTGAGTCTCTCCCACATCCACCATCCACCATCCAGCAATGAGCTTCTCCCATCACCCACCTCATCAGCCAAAGTTTCTGAACTATCCCAAGGCAACATTACCCAGAGTTTTTTTTTCTTCTGGTGTTCCAGCAGGTTCCCATTCCGGTACCACTGGTACCTGGGGGCTGGGACCCCCATGGCAGCACACTGCAGCTGTAGTGGCTTCCCCACTTCCCCGCTCTGCTCCATGGGGTTGAGGATGATGACTGGTTCTCCTTGCCACAGCCGAGGCGGCAGTCCTGCGAAGCAGCAACAAGGAATTGGTCCTCCCTCCACAAGGCCAGAAAACAATGGTAATTCTTCCCCCTGTATAAGACCCTGCGTGTATTGCCAGAAAAGCGAGCCTTTTTCACCTGCACCAAGACATGCTGTTCCACAGGATGGCTGTGGTTGCAATGTCACCGCTACATCTTTCTGCTTTGGGAGCAGGGAATCCTTGAGAGTGACACCTGCGATAGTAAATGACACACCAAAACCCCCTGCTTTCGGCTTCCCAAACCTGACGCTCACCCCTTCCTGCCAAGAGTGCAGTCAAACATGCCAAGGTCAAACCCACCCAGAGCTATTTTTGCTCAGCTTTGAAATAGCCAGATCACCTTTTCCAGTCCCTCTACCCAATGCAAACAGGCAAACACCCTGGGAAACTGGGAAACCCACAGCAAGCGATCAGCAGGAGGAGCAGGCACATATAGCTGGGGCTGTTGGGACCATGACAGTGACCTGACCCATCCAGATGATGGATGCAGTAGTCTGGCTTAACCTGCAGGCTCATGGTAGCTGGAGCAATCTCTCTATATTGTGATTTTCAAGCTGGGAGGACACGCTGTCCCAGGAACTGCACAGGATCACTGTTGCAAGGGTGGGCAAAGCATAAAGTACAGAAAAGCTAGAAGACACGCTCGTACCTCTGGCAACACACTGATGGACCTCCACCTTCACCCAGTTGGTGAAGACAGCATTTTTGTAGAGGTCATTGATTCTGCAGGTGTACAGTTGGGTCTGCTGTGCAGTGACGGGCAAGTCTTGCCTGGTGGCACCAGGAACTGGGCAGCAGACAGACTAAAGGGAAAACACAGGCGGTAGGCGGCCAGTCCCTCGTCATCGCTGGCAGTAGAAGACACCAGCAGGCCCCTTGTAAGACCAGGAAAAGTGGAAATTCCACATTTCCTCCCCTCCTCCATCCGCAGGGATGCAGAAGGAGCTTTTCCATTGCACACCCTACCCCAGCACCTGCACACGCATCCCACCCTGCTCTCCTTGCTCTCCTAGCCACCAGATCTGCCCACAACGGGCCAGCAGCCCCACTGCCGGGGGAAGGGGCCCAGGCTGGTGCCACACCAGGCCCAGCTCTGCCCCCACTATTACCTGGTGCTGGCAGAACCACTGGTACTGCAGCGGCGTTCGTCCCTCGGCCCTGCACCGCAGCGTGAAGGCGTACCCCGCGGGGACTGACACAGAGACTGGCTGCTCAGTGATCACGATGGCTGCGGAGAAACAGGTCGCAGAGGTGGGCACAGCCCGGCAGGCGCAGCCCAGGCGCCCACTCCCAGCCGGCGGCCTGGGCTGCAACAGGGCTCCCGCCGCGGGAGGGAGCGAGCCTGGGGAAAGCGCGGGCTCTCGGCCTGCCGTGCCCAGAAGCGGCCACGGGGCTTTCCTGGGCCGACCCCGGGACCCAAAGGCACGATGCGCCCGGGTACGGGGCACGGCCCAGGCCAAGCCGCCTCGGGGCTCCCGGGCGGCCGCTCACCTTCCTGCATCGCTTCGCCGGCGGCTCCTCCCCGGTCTCAGCGGCCGCCGGCCGGGCCCGCGGCGGCTCCTCTCGCGGGGACGCAGCGGCAGTACCTGCGGCGGGCGGGACGGCAGCGCCCGAGGCTGAGGGCGGCTCGGGCCTGGCCGGCGGCGCCGCTCACCCGGCACGGCGACGGGCGGCCATGGCGGCCTCGGCGGCCTCCGGGGCGGGACAGGCCTCGGCGGGCTCTCCAGCCCCGCCGCCGCCGGCCCCGCACCCTCCCCGCCGCCGGGCCCGCCCCGCTCCCACAGCGAAGCCAAGCAGCCGCCCCTCCCCTGCCGACGGATACCCTCACCCTTCCCCGCGGGTGACCGCGCCGCGACCATCCCCCGCCTCCTCCCCACGGTGCCCCCCACCGAAGTACACTTTTCTGCATCCCCACGGGTGTCCTTACTTCACTCCCACCGGTGCCCTCGCCCCCGTGCCCACCACCACCCTTGCTCTCATCCCCACAGCCACTCTCTCCCCCTCCCCACGGCCACCCTGCCCATCGCACCCACCTCCCCACGGCTGCCCTCCCCTCTCTCCGGCGGGCGGCAGCCCAAGGCTCATGGCGGAGCCACAGCTCTGATGCCCCTGTGCCGCTGCCCCCGCCAGCCTGCTTGCCCCAGAAATCCCCATCAGCTGGGGCAGGCATCACGGGGCCAGGGGGAAGTGGCACTGGGCCAGCTCAGCCAGAGGTTGCACAAGCCCCTCCAGCACACAGTAGAACCGGGACAACCGCGGACAGCCAGCTTCCGCAGGGGAAACAAGGTGGCAGTGAGCATCAGGACTTGTCACTGATGTGCCGTTACTTTAATTTACAAAATTAGGGCAAGGAAGGTCAGACTCATTAAACCAAAACTCATCACCTTTCCAGAGGTGGGAGGGTCATGTGGAAAGGAGATGGAAATGTCAAACGGAGACAACAAAGGATGACCAGGGACTGACTGGCTGTCATTCCCAAAGAACTCTGAAGTGACTGGGCACAGAGGGTGACACAAAATGGCTGTGAAGCAGGTCCAGGCTCAGGACTTGGGGAGGCCCCTTTGATGGGCTCCCAGTTCCAGGGCAGACAAATTCCCACCAGGCTGGCTTCTCCCCAATCCAATGGTCCTGCACAGCAGATGCCCACAGTGCCAGAAGCGATGGGGAACAGGACTTCAGCTCGAGGGGGATGTGTTGGTTTTGTCTGGGACAGAGTTAGTTTTCTTCTTGTAGCTGGTGCAGTGCTGTTTGGGATTTGATGTGAGAGCAATACTGATAGCACACTGACGGGTTTGGTTGTTGCTGGGTAATGTTTACACTAAGACAAATACTTCTCAGTTTCCTGGGCCCTGCCAGCGAGAGGGCTGGAGGGGCACAGCCAGGGCAGCTGACCCAAACTAGCCAAAGCATTCCATACCATGTGACATCATGCCAAGTGTATAAACTTGGGGAAGAAG
Source organism: Falco cherrug (assembly GCF_023634085.1). NCBI lineage: Eukaryota > Metazoa > Chordata > Aves > Falconiformes > Falconidae > Falco > Falco cherrug. Next base: position 184,602 of record NC_073703.1, on the reverse strand, counting down.
AAGGAAGGGGGGCACATCTGACATTATGGAGTTTGTCTTCCTGAGTAACCGTGATGTGTGATGGAGCCCTGCTTTCCTGGAGATGGCCAAACACCTGCCTGCCCACAGGAAGTGGTGAATGAAATCCTTGTTTTGCTTTGCTTGTGTGAGCAGCTTTTGCTTTACCTATTAAACAGTCTTTACCTCAACCCATGAATATTCTCACTTTTAGTCTTCCAATCCTCTCCCCCATCCCACTGTGGGGGAAGTGAGCAAGCAGCTGCATGGGGCTTAGTCGTCAGCCAGGATTAAACCACGACAGGGGACCACAGACCATTTGGAGAAGCAGCTGTGACAAAGACTCTTGCCCCCCTGCTGATGTTTCCCCATGGCTGTGATGGGAGCTGACCAAGGGAAAGCAAGGCCTTCAGGGATGTCTGTCCCAAGCATCTTCAGTGGCAGCATGGAAAGCTGCAGGCAGGTCTCCAGGATGGCAGAGAGAAGCAGTCATGGCTGAAAGCTGTCATGCATCACCTCCACAGTACTCCCTCAGGAACCCAGGGCAGAGTTGAGCCATGCCATATGGTCAGAGGGACTAAGCAAGGCTGAGGGATGCGCCTCTACCTGCTGCTTTTCTCTTATAAAGCATGGGAAAGATGATGGTAGGAGAAAGACAAACCCAACACAACTGGTGGATGGAGGAAGGATTTTCTCCCTCCACATCCCTTCCTCTGTGCAGGATGGGACAGTCACACTGCGCTTCCACAAAGGCAGGAGAATGTGCTATGCCCTGTCCATCCAATATGATCCAGAGCAATCCCTGCTCCTACAGGGACTGCTCCTTTTCTTTCCTGGATACAGGGAAGGTGATGCTTAGCATAGACTCGCAGGACCTTTCTTTGTGCTCATCTCCCCAGCTGTCTCTGAGATCACACAGACCATCCTTTTTTATTAATTTCCAGAGTGTCCAGCCAAGCATTTGGAAATATACCCTTGCAGGTTTAAAACAAACATATGAATGGATTATAAATGAATGTTCTGGCCGAATATGTGCTAGTAACTCTGTGTCATGCCTGTGATGCAGAGTTATTATAAATACAGTGCAGATAGCTACTAAACATGAGCATTAAATTAACCCCAGCACTTTCGCAGAGCTAAGGATGACACTTCTGATTGTTGCAGCATCTCTTCAAATAGCTGGAGGTTCCTGTGTTGCCCACAGTCCTCTTCTTTGGGCTTTGGAGAGAGCATCCTCCATCAAATATCTGGACAAAAAAGTCCGTCATGCTTGTCCTCTGTAAGATCCCTGCCCTGGCACAGTCCATATGTATATTTTGTAAAGAAACAGAGATGAGAGCTTGTTGACATCACATTGGACAGCAGGAAGAAGCCTGTGATTTTAGAAAGAGAGGAACCTACGGGTATGCATGCAGGGTGGGAAAGGGAAGGATATGCTGTGTGAGAGCCACTGAGAAAACATCTATGAATCTCGCTGTGAGTAAATGCTGGATTACCAGACAGAGGAGGAAAGCTTTGCTAACAAGGATTGAAACCTTGTGGCTGACTGGCTTAGGCTTCAAAAACTAAATGGTGAGAGAGTGCATTTCTAAATGGAGATGGGACTAGAGGGCACTGTCACTCTCTGTGAACAAAATGAAGAGAGAACAGATGCTGTAAGAGGAAGCTCTGTCTGAGCAGGCTGACAGGCACAAGAACGGCAGAAAAAAAATACACCCACTGTGCGTCTGAGGGGAAGATTGAACACCATAGCAGGCTCTGTCTCACCACAGTCAAGTTAAACCTGCACTTGCCATCCAAGTTTCCCTCTGCTACTGGGGTGAGGCACAGAACCATGGTATGACTAGGCTGGGAAGGGACATCTAGAGGTCTCTGGTCCAGCCTGCCACTCCAAGTAGAATGTCTATCAGTTTTTTGGCACCTTGTCCCATCCACAGTTGACTGTCTCCCAGGAGATTACCCACCTCTCTAGGACCCTGTTGTACTGCCTGATCACCCTCACAGGACAATTTATTTTCCTAATGTCTAATCAGAACTTGCCTTTGTTGCCTCCCAGTCTATCACTGCACCTCTGGGAAGTGGCTGGCTCTGTCTGGTCTGCACCCTCCCATGAGGTAGTTGAAGAAAGCAAGGTCGTCTCCATTTAGCTCTCCTCTGAAGACTTAAACCCAGTTTCTCTCATCCTCTCCTATGTCATGTGCCTGAGCATCCCTTAATCATCTTGGTGGCCTTCACTGGACTCACTCCAGTATATCTGTGTCTTTCCTGTATTTGAAAGTCTGAAACCAGACACAGTTCCAGGCCTGACAGAGAGACCCACCTGTTCTGGATACCTTTCTCGAGATGTTCTGTGCTCTTTCTATCAGACTAAGGCACAAAGAAACAGGGCTTATGGTTAGGAGATGGTAAAATAACATTTGATTCATATGCTGGGACTTGAATTCAGGTTTCCTGAAGCTGTGGGACCTGAAAGTCCTCTCAGAGAGAGAGATGAGAGCAGGAGAATGTTACCTTGGGTCCTCCCAGCCTAGCATCCTGCCTCCCCATATTTGGGCAGCAGCCAGGACACAGCAAAGAGTGTGAGATCACAGCAGGCACACAGCAAATATTCTTTTGTAGCTCAGAGACTTCTTGAACCAAAAGTAGTATCTTAGTTCTGAGTAAACCTCAATAGATTCTTCTTCCACAGATTTGTCCTATGGGGTTTCTTTACCCCTACTGACATTGAGCAGCCACAGCAATGTGTGGAAGCCGCTTAGTGAGGGGGAAAGCATCTCCCCTGTACTGCTAATTTCACTTGGTGCCTCCGGTCTTGCTCTCCTTGCCCTCACAGCTCTGTATACATCAGTCATATGCACCCCAGTTGTTCCTTGCAGGCTGAAGAGTCCCAGTCTATGTAGTTATTCTTCATGCAGCAGCCAGTCTGGACCTCTGGTCATCCTTGTTCCCCTTCCGTGAGTTCTGGGTTTGATTTTTCAGGCCTATTGTATTCTGTTTGAGATGGATTACTGCTGAGTGGCATTAGCCCATGCAGAGCCCACTGCTGCCTACCAAAAACGAGTATCTTTGTTTCCCCTATGGATCATGTTATGTTTGTTTTATGCAATTTCACCTGCTATTTTACTGCCTGGTGAAGGTGAGATCTTCAGTCAGCGCTCTGGGATCACCTTCTTTCCCCATATTTCCTAGGACCACATCCAAATGTCTTATGAAGTCCCTTGCCTTTGCATTTGCTAAGACCAATTATCCTCTCTGATATCACAAATCCAGCTATTTACATGCCTGATAATGTAATCACCTGCCACGGTAGCCTGCAAAAAGCAAATAAATGCCAGTACCTACACCTGAGAGGACAGAAAGCTCCTTCCAAAACACTGCTCAAATGCAAGACTATCCTGAAATCTGAGCTGAGAAAAGCATTTCACTGAGGCTTGAGTGGAAGAACTACAAGTCTGATCAGGCCGCTGTCAACCAACGGGATAAATCCAGATTTGGAGCACTTAGGACCACCTGATAACTACTGCAAACACAAAAACAAATTGTTGACCCAGTATACGCTGACTCCAACAGGATCCAAGAAACTTTATATGACAGTAAAATTCACTTGGAAGTCCTGGCTTTGGATCTAGTGGTGTCTGCAAGCACTGCTTTTCTAGATTGCATGTCTGAATGCCCTACAGTCATCGCCTCTCCCTGCAAACTTCTCCCCAAACCCCCAGTACAAGTTGTAACCACCCCTTCCATTTGAGCCAAGGTTTGGTATACCGGTGACAAGGACAGTTTAGGTCAAGGCTGAGTTATATCAACCTGATGCACACTGTCTGTGTCTGTGCACATGCCTGTGCCTGTGCATAGATGGTACACACACCCTATATGTCCCTGAACACCTCTCTGCCAGTCTCTATCCAAAGTCACCTTCCAAATCACAGTGTTTGCTGGGGAGAGGAAACAGGGGTGTCCTGCATCAAGTGATCCATGTGGACATCACCTGCCCCACTGTTTGCTGCCGCATTTGTTACCTTTCCTGCCCAGGGAGGATCAGCTCAAAGCCTGTTGTCTTTCCTGGTCTGGGGCTCTCTACCACCATCTTCCCACTTCTGCAATTGCTGCTGTGGGAAGGTCCACAGCAAATCTGCTCCATCTGTCAATCCTGTGCTGGAGAGATGTAGTGCCACCAGCGACATGCCTGTAGCACATAATACAACAGCTTGACAGGTAATATGAAGGTGGAACAAGAATAAATCCCATTTTATTACCCATTATGTTTTTGTATCGTATTAAATCACTGCTGGTAATAGTTGTTGACATGTATCCAACTTTTCTAGCCCTCTTTTGTGCTGCCCTTTTCATGGAGACTCAATAAATACCATCACAGACTTTCTCTCAGGCAGCCCAGGATAAAAACCAGGCTTCCAAGGCATGAGGCACTTCTCAGGCCAATGCCAGGACGCGACTGCCACAACCGCACTGAGGGTGCCTGCAAGAAATCGGGGAGTGTTTTAGCTGATCCCAAGACATCTTCCAGGTGCGAGAAATCCTCCAAGTTGAGGCAGGGGGTGGGAGTTATTGCGAAGAAAGAAACCCAACACCACACCCCCCCCCCTTACTCCTAAAAAGATGAACTAGAGCTGGCAATGACAGAAGGAGGAGGCGGCGGCTGGGCTGCCAGGCCCCACACAGCCCGGGCCTCCGGGCAGCCCGGGCCTCCGGGCAGCCCGGGCCTCCGGGCAGCCCGGGCCTCCGGGCAGCCCGGGCCTCCGGGCAGCCCGGGCCTCCGGGCAGCCCGGGCCTCCGGGCAGCCCGGGCCTCCGGGCAGCCCGGGCCTCCGGGCAGCCCGGGCCTCCGGGCAGCCCGGGCCTCCGGGCAGCCCGGGCCTCCGGGCAGCCCGGGCCTCCAAGGCCGCCAGGGCCAGGCCCCTGGGGGGGCGGGCAGCGGGCCGCCGCGTCATGGCACCGCCGCCCCCGACTGACAGCGGCATATGCGGGGCGGCTATAAATGCCGGCGGTGACTGACAGGGCGGGCGGCGGCGGCGTGAGCAGGGGCAGCCGGGCCGCCGCCATGGGCTCGCCCCGCCGAGTCCTCGCTGGCCTCTCTGGGCGGGGAGCGGGCAGCATCGAGGGGGCGGAGGAGGCCGAGAGCGCGGCCTGGGCCTCCCGGCCCGACCGGCGCAGCTACCTGCTGGCCATTCGGCCGCGGAACAGGTGAGGGCGGCCGCGCCGGGGGAAGGGGCTGGGGCGAGCGGGCGCCCGCCGCCCAGCCGCCGCCATGAGTGCGTGCGCCGCCGGGCCCGGGGCCTGCGGGAGGCGGCTCAGAGGCAGGTGGAGGAGCGGGGGCGGGCGGCCCAGCCCATGAGGCCATACCCCAGCCCCGGCCGCACCGAGGTGATGGCCGAGGTGGAAGAGGCAGGGCCGCCTGGGCCTTTCCTTCCCCCGAGATCTGCTGCGGGGTTGAAACGCTGAGCGGTGGCTCTGGATCTCCAAAAGCTCTCCTCTGCTGCAGGCTAGCCCCTTGCTTCCCAGAAAAGGGCTGTGGGTTTTGGCGGCTGTAACGGGCCAGAGGCTGTCAGCGTCGCGCACTGTTTTATAGCGGGCAGGTGTGTGCGGCGTTGCCGCGAAGCTCTGAGGGCCGCGGGTGGCCGCCGACGCCCTGGCGATGAGCGCAGGCCGTGCCCGGCACCACCCGCCCACCCTCATCGTCGGGCTGAGCAGTGGTCAGAACAGCATTCCTAGGTCGGAAGTGTCCGTAGGAGGGGGCCTGTGGTAGGAATAAGGCTTTGTTTGCATGGGAGAAGGTACGTTAAATACCGAGACTGGCAGAGGTTAGCAAGTATGAAAATACGAGGCAGCGTGCCAGCGAAGGCAAAGCTGTCCGAGATTGTGTTAGTTATTCAAAATAAAGCCTATCAACTACTTTTAATTCAGTAGGAGTGCTCTTCAGTCTGTAAGCTCTTGAAATGAGCGTGCCTCTTCCCTGTTAATGACATAAATAATCCATTTCCAGCATGTTATGCATTGTTGCCTCAAAGAATAGGACATTTGTAAAAATAAATACAGGACCAAAAGAGACTTAAAGTGCTGCCAGGAAGTCAGACATTAAAACTAGGGTAATGCCAAAGTTAAGTTGCCTTAATTTGGTTCCTCTGTGCTTGTACGGCAGTGTGTGATCTAGTTGCAGTCTGTCTATATACCCTGGTGTCTTCAGCACCAACAGGTGCACACAGCGTCGATAACAGATTTGTGCTGTCAGGCCATACTGTGCAAAGGAAATTGGAGTTCAGTGTCTCTATTCTGCTGATTACAAGTAGAGAGAGTCCTTAATAAATAAGATGTCAAGGTGTTCTGGTTGCCTATAGCTTGAACTGTTATTCCCCCCTCAGTATGTTCAAATTGCAGCTTTAATCAGTTTAACTGATAAAGGAGGGCTCATCAGTCCTGTGAGCAATACCTCTGGTGTTCCCAGCCAACTTCCCCAAATCGTTGAAGTTTTCCTTAAGGCCATTGAGGCAGGCACAGAGTGATGTAGCGCTCTCATGCAGTGAGCCTGGTGTCTTCTGCTTGGGTCAATGCTGTGGCTCAGGCACAGTAAATCCAGCCCATGTCTGCAAAGCTCTGAGTCCTGAACACATTGCACTAGCCTGACAAGTTCAGCTTGTGGGTGCACCACACTTTCCTAAGGCTTTTGCAGGTAAAGGGACGCTGTACTGCCACACTTAAATCAGCAGTGCATTCAATTTCCACAAATTGTGCCATCCAGTTTTCAACCTACGTATGTACTTGGTTGGCAAGCCAATGGCAAGGTAATTTCATTTTGCCTGCTAACTTCGGTGGCTGTCTCTTCTGTTGTAAGAAGCAGTGAATAAATATTTGTTAAATAGAAAAACTAACCTTTCCCTGACATCTTCTAGTTTCTCCAGTGAATTAGGGAGGAGTGTTATAGAAGTATCATGCCCTGCACATACCTGAGAGTGCCTACAAGTGCTGAAGACTTGAGCCAGGATGTGTGAAAACTTGTTGTCTATGATGTGGGGCAAGGGCTTGAATGAAGTGGGCCTCTTGGTTTTATAACTAAATAATGTGTCATAACAATTCGGGAAAGTGAGTGAGTGGAATAGTGTAGCAAGAGGACTTTCAGAAAGTAATTACGAGTTTAACTAAATCCAGGAACATCTGGAGAGCTTGCCTGGAGAACTTGAAAAGCAAGATGAGTGACATCCCTAATGGCAGATAACATTCAGCAGTTCTCTTTAATGCAGAACCTATTTGAATTTGGTGGCTTTAGAGCTAATAAAAGTATTGGACAAGTGATGCAGACACAGAATTGTGGTGGGAGGCTGCTGCTGTTATGACTAAAAAGCAAAAATGGATATTCTGATCCAAGGAAAGTGTGGGCTGTTTTTTTTCAGGCTTCTCTGTTGCTGTCTATATATGTATTTGTAGGTGTTTAACTGAAATGCTTGCATGCTCTCTTCACCCATACTTAGGGCAGCAGAGAGTGTAGTGATGCAGTAGATGTGCTTATGGACATGAAAGTATTGTTATGAAAAGAAACTGAGGTTAGGAATCCTTGCTTCTGGAGTGACTTATAAACATTTCACCTATATGCTTGCATTCATTAACCATGTAGAGATTAGTCTGGGTGGTCTTACTGGGTCTTCCTAATCCTATAGGATGAAAAAGGTGTTGTGTAAACTGAAGGATAATAATCTGGAAACTGGTATATGCTTTTTCTGTTTTTTTATTTGTAGAATTTGTCAGAGGTGGGGCTGCAGGGGCCAAAAGAATAGAGGTGTTGAAAATGGCAATAGAACATCATCCCTTTATTAAACAAGAGTATTCAGGATAGTTACTTTTTGTGGCTTTGGGAACTGGTTTTCAGAAAGAATCCTCCCTGTGAGCAGATAGCTCAGTGGCAAAAAATTACTGGCTTTCCCTTGCTGGTCTTCTAACATACCTGATGACAGATAATGTGAAGAGCAGCTTATGATCATGGTGACTTGCCTCCTGCCCTGGCAGCTGACAGGACTTTTTTTATTTTGGGGTAGTATGTTTTGGTGGGGTTTTTTTCCAAAAAAATGTATGCCTCAAAGCACTTGATTATAATTACTTGACAAAGTGAGAGGAGAAGCTGTCAGTCCCGCTGTCAGTCCTGTCAAGGGTCTGACTTAGCTGCATTCATGGGCCACAACTTCAAGCCATCTCTTCAGCTGTACTTTTTGTAAGAACTAGCTGAGTCTGGAGAATGTCTTTATGCAGAGGTACAATTTTATGTAAAAACTTCATGTGAGTCCTAGGCAAACTTCTTTGTTGGAAGCAATCTGCACCTCTTGTCTGATGCAGATGTCTGCTCCTTGGCCTTCTTACAGCATTGCCTCCTTGCTTAAGTATCTTTCTACTGTCATGGCTTCATCATATGCAGATATTTATAGAGTATAGTGACACTGCCTTCGATCTTTTCTTGGATGGCTGCCTCTGGTTGCAGTGGCAGTTGAGCTCAGGAGAGTGCCTTGCCACCTGGCTTTTCTGGCTCTAAAACAATTTCCAATCTTATACCTCTTGCTTTGCACATAACAACAAATGAAGGTGGAAGACTTGTTACTATAATAAAGTGAGCTGAAAATGCAGGAGTGCTTAGTTCCTGAAAAGCATATTTAGATGTCTTAGCTCAGAGTTCCCTCTTCAGCAGTTGGGTACCTGTAACTTCTTGGGGGACCTTGCTTTTGGCAACAAGTTGTGTAAATCCCTGATGAGAAACCAGTTGTGACATCTGAGGAAATTAAGCCCATCTGTCTTGTCAGGTGAAAGTGTTCCAAACTCTGAAAGGAGAGACATCCAGTACTCACTGGAAAGGCAAAAGTAAAGGCACTAATGGATTCATCTCCAGTCCATGAGATCTCTTAAGACAGAGGTGTCTTTTTTTTCCTATTGGTTTAATTATCTGCACAGTGATGCCTTGTTTCAGTAGGGCTCTTTGGTGGTTGTGCACAGCAAATTATAATCCCAAACTGCATTTTTGAGTCCCCTTTCTAAAGCCTCGTGGCGGTATCTCCTTGAAAGTCAAGCAGAGCTGAGTATGTGGGCTGATGAGCTGATAACCTAGGTTGGAAGGTCAAGATGTGGAGCTGGACAGTGTCCTTCAGGACCACTGTTAAAATACAGACTATCACATGTGAACTTTGCTTTTCTGGGAACCTTGTAAATGCAGACATTTCCCAGGTCTGGGATCCCATTTGAGGGGGGAGTGTGGTCTCCTCTGAATGAGGCACCTCTTGTGCCACAGAAAAGGCAGTTTTCAGGAGATAGAGTTAAAAACTGCTCTGTCCTTGCACTGTTTCAGCAAGGGGTAGAAGTTCTCAGGTGAATGAAGCTGTTATCTCATACTGACTGGCTCAGCCTCACACCTTTACAGCATCACTCAGTCCAAGAAGAGGAAGGCAGAGGTGCTATTACAAACAGCTATATTTTTGCCTTGCTTCTTTTCTAACACACAGCCACAAAGATCTATGCACAATGAGTTACCAGGAAGATGTCAGCTTTCCTGGGCATCTCATTGTCCAATATTTGCTTTGCTTGCTTTTGTCCTTTCTCATTCCTTGATGTCTTTCAACTAGCTTTGTTTAATTTGGTTTAATTTGGACCATACAAGCAGCAATAATTCAGAGTTAAAACACATATCTGAGCCACCTTCAGAGTGTTACAGAGGCTGATACAGGAGCATGTAACTTAATTTATTGTTTTCCACATCCTCTGTTAATGAAATCTAGCTCTAAATTGTTACATGCAAGTGTATGTCCATCTGAGCTCAAAGTATATTACTTGCAGAAAACACAGCCATATTTCTGCAGCTCTGACATAAATTGGTTCCATGACCTTGACAAGCAAAGACTCCATACATCCACTTTCCAGTCTGTAAAATAACAATGTGTCTTGTACAGTTCCATAGCACTCACAGCTGCTTTATCAGAGGATTGCTGATAATTACTGCCATGGTATATGAAACACAAACACACTCGTTCTGTGTGTGCATGAAGCGCTTGATAAGAAGTGAGACACATGGCAGGAAAGAAGCCTTAAGCATAACCATATGTACATGAAAGCTTCATTGTTGGCTTTTAAATGTTGAAAAGGGTTTGCTGCTGACAGCTGAAAAGACATTGAGTGGCTTGTATTTTCGCAAGTAGTATTAACCTTGAAGGAAGACAAGTTCATAGGAAATCTTATACTTGGAAGTCTGCATGTGCAAAATATGCTCAGTGTCATGGGTCATAGTGCCAGCAAGAGGGAGCATCTGCAGGGGATTCCAGGGCCATCCCTCTGTCCTGCTGCTGGGATGGAAGGGCTGCTGGTTCTTGGTGTGCTTTTCTGAGGAGCTTTTGTGCAATGCTCTTTCCATCAAAACATGACTTGGAGATCTCGGCTTTGCTGTCACTGACACATTTTGTTGTTTACGTGCTGCGCTGGGCAGCTTGTCTGGCTCAGTTTTCGTGCTGTAGAAGAGCACTGAAATTTATTAATAACTGTTGCAGCTGAAGCAGATCAAGTTGACGTACATGTGAGGATGAAGCCACTGTGAAGCCTATTTCAGGGTCTCCGAGCTCTTGTCAACTTCTGTATGAGGACGTGAGCTGGAAGGAGAAAGATTTATTTCAGGAAGAGAAAATACAAAAAAAGGGGAATCTCATGCAATGATTGTATGAGAGGGTTAGAAAAGGTGCCAGACTTAATTTTTTTTTCCAAGCAGCTAACTTTTTAGTGCCAATGAGGTGATGTACCAGCCTAGGCCATAGACTTGAGCAATGTTTTTAGTGATTAAAAAAAGTGAGTGGTGTTGACAGTTCTGCCTCTTGTCCTTGCAGCAATACTAAAATTTGGCAAATGCATGAAAACCAGGGAAGACTGTCTTCACTTCTGAAGAAAATTGTGAGTAGCTGAAGGGCTAAAACCTTTAAGAGGATGATAAATGTCCAAAGGATTTTTGAAAGCATTTGATGAAACAGAGTATAAAGAACCAAGGCTGGTAGAAGGTACATAGTAGAGGGGTATAATTCTGTGGTCCAGTGCATCAGCAGTTAATAAGTTAATAACTAAACCTGTGTTTTTAGGGCTAGCTCTTAAAAAGCTGTGCTTCATTTCACAGATGCAAGGTGCCCCAGGAGGTTTTCTTCCCACCAGCACTGGAAATGCCTGGAGCAGACCTATCTGAGCTTTTCTTCTCCAGTAGAGAGAAACCAGTACCTGTAGTCCTTGATGCACCCACTTTAGATGTGTTCCTCAGGATAAGATAAGCATTTGCTTTCGACCATTAACTATAATGGCCCCAAGCTTGCTTGTGGGAGACACATTTACTGCTGATACTGCATTTTATTAGTGGAGTCCTGTACTGTGTGCACTAACAAGTCTCGGCGGAGCATAGGACACAGCCCAGTTCCAGAGAGTATCAAGGCTAAGCATGCTGGGGTGTCTGACATGCCTGGCTTAGGACTTGCCTGTTTCCAAGCAGGTAAATTTGGTTTTAAGTCTGATATAGTTATGCCGTTGCAGCTCTATGCAGGTATGCTGTGAACATAATTAAAATTAAGTGAAACACCAGCTGCCTGCAGGCAGGGCTCTTCTGACTGAACCATTCAGAATTTGATCTTGCCTTTCCTGGGTTTAAATCTCTAGCATGAAAAGCAAATTTTGCTTGGTTCCTTAAGGTTAAACTTTAGTTAATACATGGATCTTTGTGGTGATGACCTCTTTCTTTGGGTAATATCAAAACTCCTCAAGAATTGCCAAGTCCAGTATTTAGCACTACTTCACACACAGGTTGTGTGCTCAACACTGGGGATTAGAAAAAAGTATGGACAATGCTCACTGTTTGATCACATTCATGAGCACAAGGGGTTCATGGCACAGGCACCCTTCACTCTGACTCTTGCTATTTGAGTGATTTTCTTTACATCCAAGCCAAGACACCACCCCATTTGTGTTATGCAAGAAAATGTGATTAAAACCACACTTCTGCCTACACTAGCATTCTCCAGTAAGCTTTTAGGATCTTCCCTGCTGGCTCCTCAAGTGATGCTCAGGTCCTTAGTATTCCTGGAGGCTAAAAGGATGTTTCTTTTGCACTAGTATGCGGAATGTTTTGGGTTTCATTTACTGTTGAAAAGCTGGTGGTTGAGACTACTTTAGCTGGAAATGCAACTCATCATCTTGACAGAGCTACCTGGGGGCAGCCCAGAGCACAGGGACACTCAGTGCTCCTGCCCCCAGGATCACCTGTGGCTGCTTTGCTTGGGAGGGCTGTGGGGAGGGGCAAGCATGATCCAGCTGGGAGGGTAGGGCGAGAGCAGCTGGAGGTGCAGTTTGAGCTCTTACCTGTTAGGGTGGCTGGGAGTGATGAGGACAAGGTGACATGCTGGTCAGTAAGGCAGGTAACACAAAGGCGTGTCTTGCAGTGCTGGAAAGGTCATGGGGCTTAAAAGGATGCCCCAAGTGGTGGGGCTTAGCTGGAAAGACAGAGTTCCTCTGTCTGACTTCTCCCATGGGCCAGCACAGTGCATGCAAGATGGATGGCTGATCATCTGCCTGTTATGGTTAGTGTTTGATTTTTCCAGCTGGACAATGCCTAATCTGTTCATCCTCTGGCTGTGTGAACAGCATTTGGCACTGGGGAGAGATCAGGGTTGTGTGGCTGGGGGTGGAGAGGGTGAAGCTGCTGCCAAAAGGGCAAGTGCCACCCATGTTTGTTGGGTTAAAGCTACTTCTGAGCAGCTGTCTGAAGTTTCTGTCTTTGCTCTCCTGATCTGAAGGAGAGGAGCCAGTGAGCTCTTCAGTGCTGGGCTTTTTCCCAATGAAAATGGGCAATTATTTGTGTAAAGTATCAGGCCTTCAAGCTTTTTTACTTGTTTGTGTGGAGGTTCTGTCTTCACAGGTGGAAGTGGTATATGGTTGGCCACAGCAGTTTTCAGAGACACTCTGTGGTCATTTTTAGGGCAAGACTTGGAAGTCTTGCTGGCTTCAGTGTGATTGAGACTCACACAGAGCCTGGAGGTAGTCATTTAGGTAGGAGACCCTTCTTGATTCTTCATGCTGTCTTCTTTAATGTCATCATAAAGCACTGACATTTGGTTGTTCAACAGTGGTCTTCAGTGCAGAAGGTTGAGGTTTGATCTGTCTGTGCATACCTATGTGGGAGTCTGACCTGCATCTCAAAGTCTGTGCTGCAGTCATTTCTGAGGCTGTATGGTGAAGTTTTTGCATAGGCAAAACTAACACTATCTTGGTGTCCTTAAACAGTTGAGCTTACATGCTGTTAACTAGCTGGTACCTAGTCAGCTTTAGGCTCTTGATTGCCATGTGCGTGAGTTTAGGGTCTGAGGAACCTGCTCCTGATGGCAAAGGTCAATTCCAAGAGGTTACTTTCTACAGCCTGCAAGGGGCTGCTGCCACAGTATGGCAATATGGCCTTTTGACTAGGATGTGAGTCCTTGAAGACCCTCCTTTGGGAAAGCTGGTGGCCATGGGTAAGTAGCTCATCTGGGTGTCCCTTGTGTAGGACTTGGGTATTTGATTATTTATTTTTTCCCCTCTGAATTGATTAATGATATAGCATGTTCCTGCAAAGAAAGCAAAACCTGTAGATTCTTGTAAAGTCTGCTTCCTTTATTTTAATTTTTTGCCAGACCGTAGTGATCTGGTTGGCAAGCTGAAAAGCGGTGTATAGTGACCAGAGAGTTTTCAGCTTCTCCAAAGAGCTGTCCTTGGAAGCATGGAGGGTGACCAGCTCAGGCCACCTGCTTGCCAGCAGAGAAGTGGGCTTGCAACGGTCTGTACTCCTGCCTGCTGTTTAATCGAACATCTGGCGTGGAGTTGCCTGCTTTGAGCTCAATGCTGCGGAAGGTGCATGGAAGGCTCAGGTGCTGCTTCTTGGAAACCTACTTGTATAAATGTCCTTACACTTACTCTCTGTGGTTAATGATCATTTCATTTTTACAGCCTTTAATTTCAATTGACAATGTGGCTTGCTCATCCCAGCAGTCAGCCTCAGTAAGGCAGCTGTACCTTCTTTTAATAGGAACTCTGACCTGTGCAAAATGACTCATCATTAATAAGTCTCAGTAATGGTTTATTTCAGCTCCCTTCCATGCTTCTCTGTCTAATGATTTTTATGCTGTTTTTTGCTTAGCTTATCAAGCAGCAGATTCTCTCCCTCCAGTTTAGGAAGGTAAAACTACAATGCATTAAACTGCTCGGACCAAACACTTTGCTGAATCTGACTGCACATAATTAATCTGTAATGCTTTGGTACTAATTAATTAGTAGAGAGCCCTGAAGTGATCTAACAGCCTTACTCTGCATGATTGGATCCCTAATTCTTGCTTGAACTGCAGATGGCAAAGTGAACGTTCATCACAATTCCTGTGTTAAGGTGCAAGAAATACTCCTCTCTTAGCCAAAGGATGGGTGTTCAGCTGCCTTATATTAAAGTGAGAATTCCATGCAGAGACATTAAAAATTAATTTGCCTGCCCTGAAACTTTTAAAGAAGAAATATTCTTCTTCTCCTGCCATCCTGTGCTTTATTATAAAGGTCCTCATTCATTTGAACTCTGCCTTGAAATGTACTTTGCCTTGGGCAAAACAACACATTTGGAAATCAGCTGGCATTACTGGCTTGCTGCAGAAGCAGGTAGCTGTGGGATTGCTAACTGAAAAAGTAAAGAAAAGAAAATGATGATGAGGAATATACTTCTCAAATCTCCCTCTCCTGCATACTGCTTTTGTATGGAAATCTCTCTTTAATGTAAAAAGGCTACTGAATTGCTGGTGTCTTCTTCCTAGGCTCCAGGGCTTTTTCTGTAGCAAAGATGCAACTTCAGGAAGGCCCAGAGGAACAGCGGCTGCTGCTTTGTATCAGATTTCTTGCATGCTCTGAATTATTGGTTTAGAAAGCAATTTGAATTGGACAAGTCTCATTGCAGCTGGAGTGAGTCAGCTGAGAGCCCCACAGTGCTGCAGTCTCTAAACCCCCCCTGTGACTAATACAATGGTTTCTTTGAAAGATTAAATAGACCTTCCAGGGCGTTCTGCCAAGTGTACATTGGGCAAGTGTCCTCTGATTCATGGGCTGTGCCTGTGGAGCCCCCAGCTTCTGGCGATGCTGCTTTCCTAAACCATTCAGTAGCCTTTGCTGAATTTCACCTGATTGTGGGATTTGCACTGAACAGACCAGACTTATTCTTGGTGCTGCCTGCTGATACCGTTGGCTTGGTACTGGGATTAAACTTGGTCCCAAGTGTCACTATGTGTGTGCACATCACTTTATTTTTTTAAGATGCTGATCTGGTTGCTCTCCTGCTGGGGTGTGACATGTTCATTGATGCTATTGATGCTTGGGAAGTTCCTTATGTGGATCTAAAAGGCATTTACTGGTCTAGGGCTGGGGATCTGTATTGAAGGGGCCATCAAAACCCCACCAGTAACTGCCTTGGTACTGGATTGTCTGCCTTGATCTTTGGAAATGGAAGTTTTTTCTCTTGAGGTTGGAGCATGGAAAGGTTTATCTGGTTTTAAACAGCTGTTGGCTCTCAAACCCTTTCCTGGCCCTGGAGTTGTATGAAGGGTTGCTTGCCAGGACCAGTCTCCTGGGGGCCATTGATTTTCACAGAAAACAGTCTAAGCTGTGGAACCTGTTTTTTACCCCATCCCACACATGTTTGGATGCAGACTGGGCTTATAACCCTCATTCAATAGATGAGTCAAGTTTACAACAGCCCTAGCTGCCCCTATCCCACACCCTTACCCAACACAAAGTGCCTGGGAACTGGGTGACATTCTTGCTGCATCCCAGTTTATTACTTGGGGATTAATCTCCCTGTGCCTCTTACAGACCCATTCTAGCAGGAAGCCAGAGTGAAAATCATAGCACTGTGGCCTCCAGGCAAGTTTTCTGGGTGGATGAAACAGGTAGTTGCTCTGGCTGAAGCTATCCTTTACCCTTCAGCCATGTGTGCAGTTTAGTCCTGGTGCAGTCTGTCTGTGCACCTGACCTTGCTGGGTTCATGCTAAATGTGAGGGGGTTTGTTTTTCCTGAACAAGTCTACTGCTTCAGCAGGTAGAGCATGAGTAGCAACAGCACCAGCATCCTACTTGTGAGGCCAGGGTCCTCCTCACAGAGCCCTCACCACATGCTATGAGCCCTTCTGCTCGTGGAGAGCTGTGTCAGGAATGGTTTGGGGGTTTGTTCGATCTCTTGCATGTCTCTAGAAGCTGATCACTTAAGGAATGCCTTTCACTACTGAAAATTATGTAAGTAGAACTGCCAGCTACCAGTTCTCTTGCGATACTTGCTGTTTCTTGTAAGATCCTTGTACTTGAGACCTTCAGGTCCTCTTTCCTAGTGTAAATGTGAAGTGTTTTAATTGCAGAGGGAAAAATGAAAAAAGCTGTTTCCTTCCAAGAGCCCCAGAGCACTATCCAAATGAAGACCCAACTTGGAATTAAATAATTTTCCTTTATTTCAGAAAGCCCAGATCTTCTGGGGCCTCTCTTGGTGAAGCTCCAACAGGCTTGGCAGTGCTGTATGAATATGGTGACTTATTGCTATCATTGACTAGCGCTTAAATGACTGGAGAATCTAAGGTCCATTTCTGAGCTTCATAGACAGCACTATTTGGATAGTTCTGGCTATTTGGGTGTCCCAACCTGAACTTTGAGGTCAGTGCCTGAGCTCATGGAGTATGTAGTTTAAGTGCCTACCTGCAGCAGTGAGAGATTAAACAGGGAATGGATGTCAGCTTCACATATAATTCCTGAGCTCAGAAAGCTGCAAGCCAGGCTCAAGGTCTCCTTCAGTGACCTGTCCCTGCAGCAGGCAGGTTTTCTTAATGCAGAGCTTTCAAAGAGGGCTTGTGTTTGGGAGATGTGTTCAGTTTGTACTTGGCCTGAAATTACATATGAAGTTTACACAAATAAAGTAAAACCCCAGTGAACAGAACACTTGAAACACTGACGGTGCAGTACTGGGAATGTGAAGCTGACTTTTTTTAGGGTCTTTCTGTGAGCCTGCTGGCTGATCAAAGAAGTGTCCTGGTATAATCAGAAACTAAGATGGTTCTTGACATTCATTACCCCAATAGCCATAAGGGCCAAGACAAAGGAAACATCTCCCAAATGACACTTTAATTTTCGGTCATCTTAAGAGTGAAAAGAACAGTCAGATATCCTGACACTGGACTGGACTTGTGAACAACCTAGGTAGGGATGGTGGGAGGGAAGGAGGGCATTTAAAACAAGAACACAGGCTTCTGAGATAAGATAGAAAGTGGACACTTTGATTTTTCTAGTACTTTGATCTCTAAGAAATGCTTCTTGAATCTTCCAGGAGCACCTTCTGCACAATCATTTCTCAGCTGACGGAGGAAACCCAGCCACTATTTGAAACCACTATCAAATCCCGTTCTGTGTCCGAGGACTCTGATGCTAAATTCACGTGCATAGTGACAGGTAACAGTGTCTTCAGTGAATAACCTGGTCCTGCCTCACTTGCTGGACTTGCACTAGTTAAACTCTAGAGCAAGTGATAACAAGACAATACTTATGTGCACTGTTGTCAGACTGCCAAGTAAAGATTCAGCAACTGCATGATGATTTCAGCTTTAGTGTAAGGGTGGGGGGAAAACACCTGAGATTTAAAGAGGCAAAGGCATAAATAACCTAACATCTCAAAAAGGCAAATTAAAGACCAGAAGATGGAATATGCTGGTTGCCGCTTGGGCCAGCTACATTTTATTGTCCTAATCTCTGCCTCTTCTCTAATCCTGGACTCTGTAACTTGGGAATATGCAATTTTGAAGAGTAAGGCAATCATACTGAAGCCAACTGTGGCTCTTTGGCTGTAAATGGTTAGAGTGCAGCTGCATTTGCATCAGCAAAACCTGTGTGTCTGTGAACATCTGAATAAAAGCAGGTATCTGCCCAATGAGCTAAAATCTAACCTTGGGCAGGAAGGGTTTAGGCCAATAAGAGGAGAAGGCTGAGAAAGAGGGCTGGCACTAAGGCATTGTGGTGATGTGGTATAGCAGTGGATTGGTGTAAAAGCAGGCAGCCCCTTTGCTGATGAGCTTTTGTCCTTGAAAAATAGAAACTCTTTTTTCCACGGTATATACTTGTTTACAACTCTGATCCTTCCTGATGTTGCTCATGTTAATTATTCTGACAGGTTACCCAGTGGGAGACATTAAACAAGTCTGTAAGTTTTGGAAGGAGAAGGATATCTCCAGTGAGCCCCTTAGTCACAAGGATCAAGGCTTTACCAAGAGTTAGGAAACCTAATTTGACATTAGAAACATGCTGTAAATAAGCTGTGCACCAGGAAACGCAGACTGTGAGCCCTTCTGACAACTAATGGCTTTGATTTCTTGGCTCTTCTGTTATGGATTTCTTTGCAGGAGTATAGCTGGTGTATTGATTTTATTTGCTTAACTTGAGCAGACTGCTTCCTGCTTCTAGGGCAAAAGTGGGCTACTAGGTAGATGCCTCCAAATCGTGCCCTTTAGTGATTCATTAGAAGGGCTTTTCCAATTAAAAGCTTTCTAAAAGCAAAAGCTTGACACACTGTGCAGTAGCATGTAACTGGCCATTTTGCAAGCCACGAGTGTCAGAGGTCAAAAAGTAAGTCATGGTTAGCTGTGTTAGGAAATCTTGAGTAACAGCAGATAGAATTCTCTTCCATTTCCCCTTGCCTGAAAGTGTAGAAGTCCTGCAGACCCAGGGCATGGCTGCTTACTGCAAGGACATGTAGTAGCACTGCTCTCCCTTTCAGCATTTCTCACCTCTTTTAAAGTGCCTGGTCCTGGCTTCTCTCACTCGCTTAAATCTTCACCAGCTGCACCTTGAGGTTGATAGTTCCCTCTTAACAAATTTCATCTCTTCCAAAGTCTGGATGATTCCAGCAGCTCCGCATGGGCTCTCTCAAGGTGAGGTGCACTTGTGCAGCTGAGCTCTAGTACACCCATGAGACTAGATGGGTGACAGGAGGCTGGGAAGCACCCTGCAGGTGTGATGCCCAACATGCTCAGTCCCCTTTCAAGAGGAATGGGGATGAGATGCTTGTCAGCCCTGCAAGGAGACCTTGTCCATGTCCTTTCCAGCATCTCACCTGGAAAAGATAGAGAAACTCTTCACTGTAGATTGCACAGGAGTTATGCTGCCAAGGGCAACCTCCTCGGCTTGTATCAAAATTGAAGTATCAACCTCTAGAGACAGATTTGTTCTCTATCCAGTCTGTAGCCCTTCTTGCAGTTCATCCTTGCTCTTGGTAGGCAGGATGCTGCCTTCAAGTTTTGGATGACCTGCTGATGCTGTGTAGTGCAACCTGGTATACTGTACCAGTTGAAAACTTGAACTGATAGTGGTCTAACTTTCTACTCAAGTGAAGGAAAGCGTCAAATGAACATCTTCAGCATGTAGCCTACCACAATATTTTTGTACCTGGTAGACTAGATTGGGGGATGTCTTTATGCATTTAAATTAATAAACCTATAAAACTAGGAATTTTCATGGAAATGCCCTTTAAAAGCAGCCTGAACCACCTATACTATATGGTAATCTCTTGCATGTGGTCCTGTGAACTGCTTTAGGAGCTGGGGATCTCTGGGAGAGAGGGGCATGAGGTGGAAAGCAAACTCCAACTGCAAAGTCTGATCAGCAGTTCAGATATCTCCCCATGCCATGATGTTTACATTCAACTGGGAGACCTTATGGGGAGAAAGGAAGTGGCAGTTGCATCCCTGGCCAGTGATCAGAGTGGAACCAGCTCAGTCCTGCTGTGGCTGGAGTCCAGGGACACTTTGGTTCATAGACTCTCAGGAGGCAAAGGGCAGACTGTCAGCTGCTCCTGTTTGACTCTAAACCACAGACATGGATATGTGACCTACAATAACATCTTCATATTTTTTTTTGCTGCTTCTTGACCAATAACGAGAGTTACAGGGTAGTCCCACTTCTGTGAATACCAGTGACTTGCTGGACGTGTCCTAGGAAGGCAGCAAGATACAACTGTTTGAAGAGCCAGTCCCTATAAAATGTGCTGGGTGGTGCAGGCAAGAAAAAAAAACACCAGTCAGACAGAGGCAGACTTCTGATGCTCTTGGGTGGTTGTGCAAGCCCTTCTTTCCTCCTGTTGCCTAGTTCTGCCTGCTACCAGTGTCCCTAGTACATCTGACTTGATTGTTTTGGGTCAAATCTTGCATCAGTTATGACGTGTTTTCTTTTTTAGACAAAATTAGTTCATCCTTTGAGAGATGTGAAAAAGGGAACAAGAGCACTTCCATTTACTGTGCAGTTTCTTACAGAGCAGAGCACACCATGCTTCTTTGCACTGAGTGCTTTTGTTGGTGGGTCTGTCTGGACTTCAGGATCTCAAGGTTCATCACAGTACTCCTCAGTGAGTGGATATTGGGCTCTTCAGAGAGTGGTCCTTATTGGAGGTGCTACTACAATAATTTTACAACTTTTCAGTCATTGCTGTTACAGCGTTGGCTGGGAAGGAGAGATGTTGGCTGGTGAAATGTGGGGGCTTGGATGAAGGGACCTGGGCCTGTGACTGCTTGTTAGGGAATGAGGCCAACTGGGAGAGGTGATGATTGGATCTAGCAAAGACCATTGTGTCAGTGCCAGGTATATTGCACAACTGCCTCTTCAGCACTGTTTCAGTCCTCCTTAGGCAGGTTCAACTCCTCTGACCTGGCTACCCAAATCATCAGCCCAGGAGCTACTAGGTCCCATCACTCCCTTCTTGGGTCAGTGCCTGTGCTTGAAGAAGTGTCCAGGCTGGTACCTCTCCTATGCTATGCAGGTGCTTGATCAATGTGGGCATCTGCACTCTGAGTAGCACATCCCTAGAGGGGACAGGAACAAAGCAACATGCCCAGAAACAGTCTTGTTTTATTGTAGAGCTATGGAAGGGAAAGGGCTTGGGGAAGGAAGCTGGAGTCAGGTGAGCAGAGAATCGCATGCCTAGTGGATGAGGATTTTAGTAAGCATAAAGCTGAACTTGTTGCATTTGTGGCCCTCTTAGGGAAATGTTTGAAGGATGAGAATTAAATGCTTGAATGAAGGATGTCTGGAGAAATGCAGGGGCTGTGAGAGGGGTGGATGGGTGGGTTTGGGGATGGGGTAGTTGAGTACAAGAGCAGACAGAGAGCTGGTGGGAGGCGAGGATGCCTGGATTTGGGGCAGCCAGTGCAAGAGAGGGATGGAGAATGAGCACACAGGCTGGTGGCGTGGGGAGCTACTGCTCTTAGTGAGTATCTGTCCCTCCTCTCAGCATTACTGGATGCTTCCTTGTCTTCAGGTGATGGGGAGATTTAAATCGATAAAGCCAGAAAGGATGAGATCTTACCATGACTTTTCCTCCCAAAACTGCTTGAAGCCCTTAGTTCACATAGCTTGTGTAAAGCAGAAACGGGAAACTGGAGACTGTGTAATTGTTCTAAACTTTCCACCTTCCTAAGTTTCAGAAGGCTAACTGCTGCCTGCCCCAAAAAAGTTGCTTTAAATGGAGTTTCTCTAGGTGATTTTGGATAACTATTGCAATAACTGTTTTGGATAAGGTCACCAAAGCTCTGAAGAATTCCCAGACTTCTAACAACTTTGGGGGAAAAATATTTGATCTAAACTTGGCAATCTCCATGAAAAAAAACTAAATCTTTGCATATAAAAGTCTCCTGGGTCCTGCAGTAGCTGGTCATCATGCTGGAGCAATGCTTCTGGAAGACATGCTTCCCAAAAACTTTTGCTGGGCTCAAAGATGTGCAGTGGACACCTGCCCTCCTCCCCAGGAATGCCCAGCACCACTCTGTCTGCAACTGGGGGGCACTTGCTGGTGAACACATGGGACCAGCTGCCAGCAAATCCTTCTTGTCACCAGCTGTACAGTGGGTCTACAGGAGTGACAGGTTTTGGAAGGGTGAGTGCCTGATCTATGAATGGCTGCTCTCCAGCAATGTGCTTATGTTAAGGGTGGGCAACTGGTGCCCTGCAGTGTGGCAGTACCTGCTGATGGTGCCCTTGGGTCAGCTACCCTGTCCCACTGGCACCCTTAAAACTGGCCTGTCATGGCAGCTGGGCTAACTACAGATGTTGTGGTTGCAGGGGTTGTGCCCAGGAGTGATGCCTGCCCTCCCCACCCTGTGAGCTAGGGGAATTTTATTTGCTCAGAAGCCTGAAGACTGATGCCTACAGTGTCAGCAGCAGCTCCCCTCCAGTGGAGTACAGGGAGCCTTGCCCCTGCACAGCATCTCTTCATTCCCTGCTTGGTTCCAGTTACAGCCCCTAGGGAGGGACAGCTGTTGTTTGAACAGGCAGCTGGGGCCGCTGTTTCCGCATGGGAGGTGCGAAGCCTTTCAGCATCCCTCTGCCTACAGGTTTCCAGCCATCACTTGCCTGTAGCTCCCTTTCACTGCAGGCTGGAGGCTGCAGCAGGGGCTAGTCCCTTCTTGTCTGTACTGGGCTGGTATGGTGGTAGCCCCTGGTAGGGAGCAGGTAGCCTCAAGGACACAAATGCTACAGGTCAAAGGGCGTTTAGGCTTAACAGGAGGAAAATCTTTTCATGGAGCCACTACACAGCTATAGAAATTGCAGCTCTTTCTGGCAGTTGTCAGCTGGGAATAGGAATCGGCTTCAGAGGCCACGGGGCGGGGGGGAACACAACATCACAGGTTTCTTGGAAATGATAAGCTTGCAGTTCCCAGAATTGGAATCCCTTTGATTGCTGTTCATAGAGTATTAGGAGAATCTACCTGCCAGCTCCCTGCATTATGAACTCTGGGGGCCTCCTGAAGGTCTTGTATGCAGAACAGCCCTTGGGAGGGCTGGGGTTGCCCTGGGCAAAGTGTGAGCTGTGTATGAAAATTGGTTTGTTTCTTTTCCCTGGACCAGAAGGAAACAGCCACATGCTTATTCAGCTCAGGGTACAGTTGCCAAGTATAGTCAGTAGCTAATACTTACGGAAAACATAAGCAGCAGCATTGATCCCTGGTGATCCCATCGCTAGGGTACACTTGTGGCCTCCTCCAGTTAGCACTTTAGGGCTCATTTGCTTCAGCTGTAAGTATCTGAGGGCTTTGCACTTATGCAAACTAGTTTGGAGGGCCAGAGCAGCAGCAGAGAGCAGACCATGGCAAGATGGGGACTAAAGGGGAAGATGGAGAGCCTTGCAAGAAGGGCTTCAGGAGAAAGTCATGACTTAGCTTCCTGCAGAAGAGTAGGAACAAAGTACTAACCAACAGAAAGCCAAAGCTGCTGATGGTAGCAGTGGGAGGGGAATGAGGCAGGAAAGGGTGCAAGAGATGTATGGGCAGTGGGGATGGAGAGGGTCGATGCCAGGGGCAGGGCATCTACCTGACCTCAATGAGCAAAAGAAGATAATAGGGGAAAATCAAGTCTGCAGGGGTATTTGGGCTATGGGGATGGCTGTTCTTTATGGAAAAGAGCAGGAAAGAAAAACTCTTTTGAGACTTGCCCTAACCCTGTCTGGTTCCAGGGGGCTAAGTCCCTTGAGGCCCCAGAGGATGCTGGAGAGCCCCAGCAAGCAAGGAATGGGGATAGGGAGTATATCAAAAGAGCAGACTGTGGCAGGAACGGCCAAGTGATACATGAAGAGGAGATCTGGTATATGCTGCTTTTCTAGTCAAAGGCATTTTGAGTTGGCCAAAACCAGGGTGAATTCCTGCTGATGAATCCTTGCTCCTGGTCTTTCACTCCCACTATGGGACCTTCATGGGAGCAGGTGTAAGCTGGGCTCAGGCATTGCTACAAGCTGCCAGCATCTCTGGCTGGTGCAAATAGGAGGCTCCTGACCCTGGAAATGAAAAGGGCCCTGGTCAGGTTGGCAGCTGGGAAGGGTCCAGGTTAGGTGGGTAGTGCCCTGTCCCTGCCCTCTCTCCACTTCAGAGCCAGAGTCTGGATGCATTGGATATTCCTGGAGAGCCCTTGCTGGCCCCATGCCAGGGCTGTTAATGAGACCTGACCTTCTGGCTCCATTCTGGGATGCTGGGGAGACCCTTGGGGACTGGTGGAGGTAAGCAGTGTGCTGGACTCGCTTTGGCAGCACAGAAAGCCAGCAGGGGCGTTTGCAGGAGATAAGCTTCAGATGTCTGTCCTGGGGCTTTGAACAACTGTTGAGCACATCAACTTAAGCGGAGGCATGATGTGATCATTGAAACTTTTATCCCATGCCCTTGGGGTCAGCTTGGCTATGTGGAGAGCCCTGTGTGAAGTCTGGGAACCAATGTTGGCCACTAGCTTGAGCAGTTTTCCCCTGAAAACTGCTCTTATTCTGAGCAAGAGCTGCTGCTAGTGGAAAACTAGGTCTGTGGCTAGCCCTGGTCCATGTCAGGCACTCATGCTGATCCACCACTCCTGTTGCTAGCAGGAACATGGCTGCATGCCCAGCCTGCTAGCCAGCCAGTCACGCACATCATGATGTCATTTTACTGAAAAGGCAGATGACATCTGTTGTCAAGTGACATTTGTAGGACACCAGACTGGCTGTGATGCAATCAAGGTTGTTTCTGTTCAATGGAAACTTTTGGATCATCTTACAGGCTGTGACACTTGGTGAAAAGCTGTGAGCTCCGTGGAGGGGTGGATGCCTGTTTTCTAACCTTGGCCTTAGTCTCAGCAAAACATGCCTCTTCCTATAAAAGTGACAGTATGCTCACCTTCTCCCAGCCAGTGTTACAGGAGACGATCGTGTGATCTACTCCCCTATGAGGGATGAAGTGCTGGGATTTTTTTCTCAAAAATAGCCCTATTCCTAGGAGTGATAAAAGACTTGGATAAACCCATCAGGGTTTCCACTGACAACACTTTCTGCTGTGTGATGTAAAGAATGCAGTGAGCCAAGAATAACATGTATCCTATTCTGCTGGAGCATTTTGTTTTGCTGTTGATACCTTGTCCCCACAGGAGCAGGTGTGCTGTGCTACTGGTTGCAATGTTTCACACCCTAATATACCACATGTCTCCTCCCCAGGATACCCACAGCCAGAGGTGACATGGTATAAGGATGATGAAGAGATGGACCGCTACTGTGGCTTACCTAAGTATGAGATATTCCGTCATGGAAATCGCCACACATTGCAGCTGTACAAGTGAGTAGAGAAGTTGGAGAGTGGTTGGATTTGGTGATGGGAGCTCCAAGCACATTTTCAGTATTTGGAGGAGCTGGCTGTCAGCAGTGATCTCCCCACAGCACCCAGGCTGGCCCCTTCTGCTCCCCATTACCATGTTCCTGGCTGTCCCTTCCCCTTCAGCTCTTTGACTGCCTGATCACATCAGCATGAGATCCATTACTGCATCTGGGAATAGCTGCCGTGCTGAAAGCAAGAGGAAGGTCAGGAGAAATTTCTCTCTGGAGCCTTCAATGCTGGTGGCAATGTGTGCTATAGCTGCACCAGATAGGAGCTGAGCATTAGGGTTGGGCGAAGGTGAGCAAAGGGGAAGTACTAGCTGCCACCAGGATGATGGTCTGGGGGATCAGGCAGGACAAGGACAGAAACAGTTCATATGAGTGTTCTAGGCAACGGCAAAGAGACAGAGGGGCTGCAGCCCTCGCCCAGAAGGACCTTTCATAGCTCTCACTGTGAGGTCAGGGAAGGAAAGGGCTGCTTTGGCACTTGGATGGAGGGCCACCTCTATTCATCCCTGACTACCAGCTTCTTTTAACTTTAAACGAGGACCGTATTTCTGGAGAGCCAGGCACACCATCTGTGTCCCTGGCAAGCAGAGATGTGTTGCACCTCAGGTCCTGGATTTGGGATGTCAGAAGGTGTAGCACTGTCTGAAAGAGCAGAATATTGGTACTGCTGATAGTCCTGTCATCCTTATGCTTTTAGCCTGGCTTTTCTGCCACCTCAGATGTGCTCCAGGTTTCCATCAGAGGCTGGTTCACCTCCTGCCAGGAGCAGGGATCTCCATGGGCCAGGCGTTCCTGAGGGGTGAAAGCAGAGATGGCATGTGTATGCCTGTGAAGCAAAGGGGGAAGGCTGTAGTAAGGTAGTAGAATGGAGGAAGAACAGAAATGTCATGTAGGCTGTGAAGAGCTAAGAGGAGAAGATCCTGCAGAGGAATATGGCCAAGAACAGCTGGGACGCCTGGTGCTAGCTGTTCCTCCTCAATCACAGCCCTCTTATCAGAGTTACAGCTCAGGGCAGAGCTGAGTACTGGTTTAACATCCAACTTGCTTATCTGCTAGTGCTGAGAACAGGCAGAGCCTGGGGAGGGAGGCCAGCTCCAGGCCTACCACAGGTACCTCAAGGGCCATGTCTTTGTCTTCTGGCCCCTGTGGAGCAAGAAGTGGGACAGCATGTATGCCTGTGTGCCCAGCCATAGTGCCTGGGGAGGATGGGCAGGTCTCATGCAGAGCTTTTGGTTTCCAGGTGCCAAGAAGAAGATGCAGGCATTTACCAGGCCTCAGCTAGAAATAACAAAGGCATTGTGTCCTGCTCTGGTGTGTTGGAAGTGGGAATGATGACGGAATTCAAAATCCATCAGAAGTGGTTTGACAAAATTAAGAGAAAAGCTGAAGAAAAGTTGCAAGAGATAGAACAAGGCAAGAAACGAGGGAAAGAAAATGTGGAGGTGGAGAAGCTGCAGGGAATGAGCCCTGATCGGCTCCAGAGGAAGCGGCGGCTGGCCAGGGATCTGAATCTCCAGTCAGGAGCCTCTAGGTGGGAGGAGGATGCAGCAAAAGTGCATGTTGCAGATTCCCAGTCTATTAATGAGCCAAAGGAACAGCCAGTCAATGCGGTGACAGGCTTTCCAAACAAACTGATAGCACCTTTGAAAGCAGAGGTGACCACCAATGGAGATGCCCCTTTGGAAAGTGTGGAGGAGAATGGGAACAGCTTTCTTGCGTACATCTACGAGACTGTGGAGGACCTAGCAACTAAGCCAGTGGCAAAAGACTCTGCAGCTAAAAAGAAAAAGAAGGTGGAGGCTCCTCCCGCAGTGAAGCAGGAAGCTTCCAAGAGAGAACAAAGTGGGCGAGACAGGGCCAGTCCCTCTCTAAATCCAAGGTTTGCCCCTCCTGTCCCTTTACGCAGGAGTGCACGTTTAAGGGTGGCAAATGATCAAGAAGAGGAAAAGAGTCCAAAAGTCAAAGAGCCTGGGAAAGCTGTGAATCATGATACTAATGGCGACATGCACTTCTCTTTGAAAGAGATGTATTTTGATAAGCAAGTGAAGCCAGCAGCAGGGGAAGAGGAAGTGGGAGCCAAGGAAGAGGCTGTGAGCAAGGCTGCCCTGCAGCCTGTAGCAGTCAGCAGACAGACAGAGGATGCTCTGCCATCCTCGGAGGTGATGGAGGCAGGACCTGTGCCGTCTGAGGGACAAAGAGGCCAGCACCAAGCCCAGAAGTTGGAAGGAAACAAAGCCGTCAGTCCAGAGGTAACTAGGACAGAAAACAGCCAACACAGGGGTTGTAACAAGAAAATATTTGTGCTGCACCATTGTATTGTGGCACCAGCTCTGAGAGGCTGCATGTATCCCATGGGATCTGCTGCTGAGGCTTCATAGTTCTCCACTGGCAAAAGCATCCAGGAAAAAGGTCTTTCTGGACTTTTTGTGCCCAGACAACAGAGCTTCCACCCCATCTCCAAATAACTGTCAGATGAGGTGGTGAGGCAAAGATGTATGTCAGGGCCCTCTAGCCAAGCAGCTGGTCTCTGGGTGGCCTGGGGCATGCTGTGAGCTCTCTTGTTTAATCTGTAGGCTGACCTCATCCAAAATGTTTCCAAATCTGTTAAGCAGGGAGCACTGAATGGCTATTTATAGTTGGGGGTGGATGCCTTGTGCTTATGGCAGGCAGTGAGACGGATGACATGTTCAGTTTAGCAACTGCACCTGAACTTCAGCCGGTGTTTAATGAGCCCCCCCCATGCAAATGAGCACAGCGTGCTAGGTATACCACATGAGCTGTGCCACGTAGGTCATTGAATTTTATAAATTTATAAATAGTATAAATTTATAAATTATATATAAATTTATTAATAAATTTATAAATACAGTGCAACATGTATACAGTAGATTTGGGCTATTTTTTGGCTCTTCTCTGTTGGAAAAACTCTGTTGCAAGACTCATTGTGGTGCTGATACAGTGCCAGGGTACAGCACCTGCTCCTGACCCTCACTGCATCTTTTAGTCAACTTCTATTTTTGTCACTCAACCTGAAGCATTTTCCATGAAAATATTAGACTGAAAGTTACCAGTCTTTTTTCATTTCCCATTTTTCTTTAATGACCCCTTCTGTGCTAAAAGGTTCTGAGTCCAATTTGCAGGTCCTGTCAGTATTTGATGTTTGAGCTATGGCAGGTGTACACTTTCAGTACAGACTAAAACACTTCAGCACGATCAGAGGGTGCAGCCCATCTCCCTTGGTAGGTAATGCAAATACTTCAGGCTGTGGAAACATGCATAATACAGAAAGTGGTACTGCTGGTTGCTCCAGTGAAAAAAAATTTCTTTCTTCTGGATTTTTTTACCCGTAGGCAGGAAAATCATTTACTGGTAATGTAATGCTATGTTAAGCAGTGAAGTGAGCATCTGGGTCCTGGCCTTGCCACAGTGCAGCACCCTGAACCCATGTTTAACCTTGACCCATCAGCATTCCATATTGCTACAGAAATTACTGCTGTGCATGTGAGCCCATGACAAAGCAGTTTTTCCTCCCTCTGCGTTTTTATACCCCTTGCTCTTAAGGAGGACGGAAAGTGTTGGTGTGTAGTAGCCAGGCTTGGGCTGTCATCTCTGAGCCTTTGACATACATAAAGGTATTTTCCTCTTCAAAAACCCACTTACAGAGGGAAACCTGTAACTTGCCAGCTGGTGGGCCTTTGAGTAGACAAAAGGGAATGCTTTTGATTTGAATTTGAATGCATCAGCTAGTAGTGATGCTGGGGAAAGGGCTCAGACTTCCGTGTGACCAGATAAGCCATTTTAAAGCCCTTTAAAGCTGACTCTGAAGTGTTTGAGGATATTTTCACTCCCCAGGACATGGGTTGCTTGTCTTTTTCTTTTTTAATCTCTCTTAAACAAGACAAGGTCATAGCATAAGTATCTTCCTCACCTTGGGACTAGCTGCTGGGCTTCATGCTCAGGACTTTTCTTTTGAGCTGGATTTATCTGTAGCAGAAGGGCTTTCCAAAATGCCAGGATCTGAACATCCTCATGCATGAGAGCAAGGAAGAAACTGAATTTGCATGGTGATTGCTCTTGCCTAACTTAAATTGATAATTTTATTACTCAAACTAGAGGCATATAAGAGTTTTACAGTTACTTAAGGACAGATGCCTTTCTGAAAAGCTTTCTGCAAGCTTTTCTGAATAAGCTTTAGTTTGCGCACCAATGATAAGGAAACTTCCCCCAAGTCCTCTTCAGCCAAAGAGATGCCCTTATTGACCAGCACCATTGTGTAGAGCTAGCTCTGTGCATCCATCGGTGAACCACCACCCTTGGTCCACCTCAGGCCCCCTTGGGCACTGTGCTGCTCAGCCCCTGGTGCAGAGGGCCCAGGGCTGGCCCTGCGGTTAGATTGGGCAGTGTCCATCCCCATACCTTTCTGTGCCTTGGAGGACCTAATAGTGTGGTAAAACCCAGTGGGGTTTCACTGTATAAAGCCTATCTGTCTCTTAAAATTATACCTTTTAAGCCTGAGCACTGGGGTGCTCTGTGTTGTGACACTCAGCCTGTGGAAGCAGGCAAGCAGAGAACTTGCCTCTGACCCCCAGGACATGGTTCTAAGGGAGCAGCAGCAGGGATGTGTGGCATTTGGGGGGTGCCCGTGCAGCCCTGTGAACTGTGGAGCCCTATTTCTGCACACCCTGTGTGCAGAGACAAACTGCCCAGCCTTTGGCATCCTTTGTAGTCTACCAAGGAAGCAGACTTGAATTGTGTGTGCAGTAATAGCCCCCCCTAATGCTGCTCTTCCCACCCCAGTCCTCTGATACTCACATTGTTGTAACAGTGGCCAGGGGAAGGGCTTGCTGAGACCATCATTACCTTTCCTGTTTTTTCCAAGATTCAAATGAAGCTGAAGTGGCACAAAATAGAATGGGTAAGTGCCACAGCGCTCCTTTCCCATGGACCTCATTTTGGAGGCTTAAAGCTCAAGTCAGAGGCCTCAAAATCTTTAGCAGCAGATACTCTGGGATGGAAGGAGAACCTGTTGTGTACATGCCCTGTTCCCATGTGATTGTCTTGGTGTTGCTAGCTGAGTATCAGCTGGGCGCAGCATGTATCAGTGCTATTGCTGCCTCCCCTGAGCCTTACCCTACAAAAATAGATAGTGCTCCTTGGCTGAAGGATTTCACCAGATCTCCTCAGGGTAAAGCTCAGCCATCACAGCGGTCAGTTTGCTGAAATGTCTGCTAGTGTGCAAGCTGCAGTCGGAAACATTTGAGCTTCCCGAATGTCAAAGAAACAGGATGGTTGAATAGCACAGATAACGTTATGGTGTACAGTTTCACTATGAATCATTTGGGCAGCCTCATCCAGATGGTGTGTGACATGACGATCACCCAATCCCACAGTGGAGATTGCAGATATAGTATAGGGGGAACACTGAGTCTTAAAAAAGAGCAAGGAAATTACACAAGGTCTTGGCAATGACTGATAAAAATGGGAAAGTTTTGCTCCTTGGGAAGGCACCATGTCAGAGAAAACTGCATTAAAGACCATTTAATGTTTTAGAGAGGTAGATTTCCTGCTTCTTTGTGCACAACCAAGGCATTGAAAGGCAGAAGAGTTGATTAGAAGAAAAAAAAAAAAAAGTTTTGTGCAGCATGACAGGGGGCTGTGGGACCCACTATTGCGGGACAGTGGTGAAGCCAGGAGGCCCTGGACGAGTGAGTATCAGTGATACCAAGTTAATACTTATGACTGAAGCAGAAGTTGGGCAGTGCCATGTGGTACATATGGACCACAAGCACCACTGAGCAGACCCAGGCAGTAAAATTACGCTAACTTTCTATATATATTTTTTCCCACTAGGTTGGAGCAGCAGTGGGACAGTCTGCTAGTGACCTAAAACACCCAGTGTCCAATCCAATTGTAGGGACCGGTCAGCAAGCCAGTAAGTTAGAGGAGCTCAGGAAAGAGGTGCCTGTCTCCCAGGAGAGCAGGGGGGCTGGGAAAAGGACAAATTCTCAGCTGAGGCCTCAGGAGCCACCAAAGCCACCATCACCTTCTCCAGACCATGTGCAGTCCAGCAAGGAGCACCCTCCCACTAGGAAGCAAGCAGAAGGACATTCCCATGCTCTTGAGGTTAGAGAGACCCAACAAGGACTGTTAAATCAAGAAGACAAAAGCCAAGGTGAAGAGAAGCCATTGCTAAAGAAATCAAGTTCTCCAGAGCCTGGTGACAACACTCTTCTTAAGCAAATCACACAACAGACAGTAGTCAAGGATGAGAAGAGCAAAGAGACAGGAGCAGAGCTGTCTGGGAGCTGTCCTGGTGCAGAGGCAGGAGAGAGCAGTGCAACAAAGCCATCTCCTGCGGCTTCACAGGGGGAGGCAGGAGGGACACCTTTGGGACTTCAGGAGACTAAAACACCAGCTCCTGCTTCAGTTCAGCTTGTCAAGGAAGAGCTGCTTCCCGCTCCTGCAGCAGGGATGTTGGTGGCTCAGGAGGTACCGCTTGCAGCTCATGGTGCCCCAGGATTAGAGGCCACAGCAGGAGAGGTCCCATCTGGAGCCCAGCTGCTGCCTCCTGCAAGCAGAGAAACAAAAATCAAAATGGCAGATGGATCTGCCCCTCAAGAGAAGCTTTTAGCCAGCACTTTATGGAAGGAGAGTGCCAAACCAGTGCCTGTAGGACCTCAGGAGAAAGAAGGAGGAGAGCAAACAGCTGCAGCTCCATGCCAGGAACCGGCAGCACCTTTAGGCACTTTAGAAGGAGGTGCTGAGGTTCAGCCACAAGTACCACTGGTCCTGTCTAGGCCTGAGAGACCTCGGGAGATGTCTTTAGAGGAGGAGATGCAGCACAAAAACCTTGTTTCCTCCTTGAAGAACTATCTACTGCTGCTTTTAAAAATGTCAGATAGCAGTCAGGATGCCACAAAAGACACTGACCCCAGGGACAAGGAGCAGCCCAATGCAGAGGAAGCCATGCTCCCAGAGATGGGCATTGCAGGCCTGAGCCCCTGCACCTCAAGGAGAGTTTTGGAAAAGGTACAAAACAACCAGCTCTTCCAGACAGCAGAGAGCTTGCCTCTGACCCCCAGGACATCCAGGCGGATCACAGGCATGATTAACGAGGAATTTGTTACCAGCAAGGAGATGCTGGCTTGCAGGCCTGTGCCCCCAAAGAGACGTACCCGGGTTGCTCCTGAGGCGGAGGGACCACCCCAGCTCTCTGTGCCCTCCATTGTGGTGGGCAGTATGCTGGCAGCTGAAGCAGGGCAGCCTCCTAATAACATATCCAACTTGCCTCCAGTGAGCCCTGAAAAAGAGAGCCCTGGTGACCCTTTGACAGTGCTACCTTGTGCCACACCAGAGGAGCTTGCTTCTGGGGCACGGCGCAAAATATACCTGCCAAAAACCAAGCAGGTGGGGGAGGAAGAGGAGGCAACCCCAGAGAGCTTGGAGCACCTGAGAAGTCCTACCATTTCACCATGGCAACCTAGGAATAACATAGCCCTGTTGCCGTCGCCTGCCCTGGCTCCATCCCTTCCTGCAGAGCAGCGCTCGCCAACCCTTGTGAGGAAGATGTCCACACTGGAGGTTCCTAAGTTGTATGAGGAGCCCACAGGTGACAGCAGTGGTGACCACGAGGTCCCTGAAGATGCTAAGCCAGAAGCACAGCCAGCAGAGTCCAAGAAAACAAATAACCCATTTAAAGGTAAGGGAAAAAGTAATCCCATTAAGCACATTTCCTTATTGCCTACAGGGGGAACCTGGCCAGCTGAGCCCATGATAGCCAGCTAGGGCTGCATGAGTTTGGTGCGTTTGCAGGGTTTTCAGCATCACCCTTTGCCTGTGTGAAAGCCAGAAGTCTGTCCCAAGATTTCTTCCCTAGCACAGGGAGCGTGGAGGAATGTAAGAGACGGCAGTGCTGAGACTGCCTGTCTCTGCAGCCTGGACTTCCCTGGCTAAAGGAATCATATCATTTGTATTAGAATGAAGCTGGGTTAATTATCATTGATAATATACAGCTGTGGGTTGGCCGATGTAGATAAAGTGCAGCTGTGGGTGGTTAAGTGGTTGAGAGCCAATGAAGGGGGAGTAGCCAAGGAAGAGAAGGAGAGAGAGGAAGAAGTAAGAAGTAAGAGAAGAGAGAACACACGGCCTAGATGAGGCAGGATGAGGAGAAGGCAGCAGAGGGACTGTATGAAGAGTATGCTGGTATAAGGTGGTAAAAGACCTTGTTGCAGCGTGATAGTTTGGAGAGTGCTGCAACAATCATTCTCTTGTTTTTGGTCTCCATGTCCTGGTCCTTACTGTGACTCATGCTGGTTGGGGGTCCAGTGGGCATCAGCAGCATGCACACTCCTTTTTTGTGGTCAACCCCATGGTATGGTATGACTCCATGGTCAATGCTAATTTGATCCTTCATGGTGTTGAATTTGAAAAGGTGTAATCCTGGTGTTGAAGCACTTGTGGGAGCCAGGTGATATCTTCACAGAAATCAGCACTCTTGCAAAAGTAGGAGTAACCTTGGTAAATCCGTACTTCAGTAGATGATTGTTTCCTCCAACATTGTGTAGTGGTTTTCTGCATTGCCTCTGGCCAAGCCTCACTAGGTATTGCAGTGCTGTGCTGTTGAACAAATTTGTATCACCTGTATTCCACTGTATGTATTCAGGCAGAGGTAATGGGAAGGTAACGTTATACCAGGCTGTGTTGACATACATGTGATACCCAACACCAAAGTCCTAAGCAGCAGCACTGGAGTAGGCTGGCCTGTACCCAGAGCTACAGCCAGCACTGTGTGTCTCACCATTGACCTCTTTGCACCCTGTCTTTAGCTCCGCAGGTGATTCGTAAGATCAGGGCAGAACAATTTTCTGATGCATCAGGAAACCTGAAACTTTGGTGCCAGTTCTTCAATATTTTGACTGATTCTAAGCTGATGTGGTACAAAGATGAGATCCCTGTAGCAGAAGCCCAAAGGAGGTAACCTGCCAGCTCTGCTTCATTGTAGTCCTTGTGCATAGCCCTGAGTTCATGTTTTAAACCCAGCTCCTTGTGTTTACTGGGGTGAAGTTGCCCCTTCTGTTAAGGCTGCATGGGAAGCTCATTGCATGGCATAGTATGTTGTGAACTTTATCTTCTCATTGCCCGGGGAGGGAGGGATTGCCCAGATAGGGAATTGCTGCCAAATTAATCCTATTGATGCTCCATCTGGAAGTTTGGCTGAAGGGCCAATGCTTTGAGTAGCAGAGCCCTAGGGAGGGCAGGGGCTGAACCGAAACCTCAGAGAGGGCAGGGAAGGTGTTGTGCCCATCTCAGAGTTTGAGAGCTGCATGTGAGCTGCAAAACCCCAAGTGATATATGTGAGGGTGGCAGCTGTGCTGGGAGGGTCTGCATGCTGCACCCAAGCAGGCACTTCCATGCAACCACCACTGGGAAGCACCAACAGGGAAAAAATAGCTCTGGTTGTGCCCTCTCTGTCTCTTGACATTGCCATTGCACAGGGAAAGCATGTTTAGACAGCTGGGTGGCTTATATCCCAAATGCTCTTTTGGGTTCATTATGTAGAGCAACTAGTTGTCAAGCCCAAGGAAGCTTGTGTGGGAACATCGTCCACATTGGATAGGATTTGCCTGATACCTTTGAGCATCCCTTTATAATGAGTGGGCAGAAATGATCTTCTGTGGCAGATATTAGAGCTCAGGCAAGTGGACCAGGAGTAGCCATTGCCTTCTAGCTGACCAGAGCAGAGCCTGCTTAGCCAGCAGGTCTCAGGATGAGGGTCCTGCCTCTTGGGCTTATAGCCCCCATGCTGGTTCACACTGGCTGTGTGGGGTAGGCCTTTGGTTCTTGTGGAGACATGTCTGCCAGGTATGTTGCCACCTTGGCTAGAGGAACTGCCAGACCAAAGCTTGGTGCTGCAGGCTGGGGAAGACTGGCAGCCTACTGATACAGAGCTCGTGCTTTGCCAGTCCCTCAGAGAGGAGTGGGCTGCAGGATGGTGAGTGGTGTCTACCCTCACTCATGAACAGCTGAAGATTAAGCTGGACATCTCTGTGGCTGTTTGGCTTCCAGCCATCTCATCCAGATGTTGTTCTGTTAGCCCAAGCACAGCCCTGACTCAGCTACACTCAGAGGCTCAGTAGTGTGTAGCCCAATCCCAGACAGATTTTGCAGGGCTTGCCTGGAAGATAAGCATCTCTGTGAGTACAAACTTGAGGGTGGGACTCCTGGTGCCATGAGGTGCCAGGGAGTAGCTGGGATCCCCTTGGTCTGGCTTCCTTTGTAGCCCTTTTCCAGCCCTCCAAGGGCAGTGGCTGTCATAGGGCTCCTGTGTGCCTCCACGCATCATACAGGGCTGAGGCTATGCTCTGGTTTCTTCCAGTGCTGGAGACGAGGGCCAGGCAGCCTTGGCTATTGTGCAGGCATCCCAGAAGGACTGCGGGGTCTACCGGTGTGTGATCAGCAACGAGTACGGCACTGACTCCACTGACTTCCTGCTCAGCCCAGAAGGTGAGGAGCCCTCAGCAGCCCTACAGCTCTCCCAGCTGCCTGGGTGTGCTGTGGGGTGGTGTGACAAACTGCAAATAGGGCTTGGTGCTAGGCTGTGGAGGGCGAGCCTTGCATGCCCCATAACACCACCTCTGTGAGATGCATCTGCCTCCATGTCCTAATTTATGAGCAATTCACACCATCCTCCTTGCTGTCCCTTGGTGTGGAAGTGCATGGGGCAGGGTGGGACTCTGGCAGGACCTTGACACTTCTCTTTGCTTTCTGTCTCCTGTAGTGCTGTCAGGATTTATTTTGCGGGAAGAGATTGAAGGTAAGGGCCACATGCTGACTAGCTGCAACTGCTGCCCCTTCCTGTGCGGGGGCAGGCAGCTCTATGGTAGGGGCAGGACATGCCTGTGTTGCCCCCCCTCACCAGCTGTTCCCTCCTTCAGTTGGAGAGGAGATTGAGATGACGCCCATGGTGTTTGCGAAGGGTTTGGCTGACGCAGGCTACTGGGGGGATAAACTCTTCGGGCGTGTGGTGAGTGAGGACGTGGAAGTGGGTGCCGGTTTCCTGCGCAAAGCCTGCCGTGCCAGAGCTATCTATGGCCTGGAGCCTGTCTTTGAGTCTGGCTGCACCTGTGTCATCAAAGTGCACAATTTCATTGCCTTTGGGACCAAGAATGAGAACAGCCTTATTGAGAAGAACTACGATATCACCATCCAGGTGGGCATCCTTGTGGGTCACCTTCCACCTGTTTCCCCCACACCCTCCCCATCTGCCTATGCCATGGTCCCCACCTTCGTGCCCACATGCTCCATTTCCTTCCACTTTTTGAATGCTTTGGAGGGGTGGGGCCACGTTCCAGTGAGCTGGTGATGTCCTTGTTGTACTTTGCTTCAGCTCTTCTCTCTGAGCAACATGGAGCTGCTCCGAGCTTTCCTGTCCCTTGTCCTTTGACCACCAGGACAGGGAAGCAACTGGCAGTGGGCCCAGGGGATGCCTGGCCAGGCACAGGGTCCCAGGGAGGCATTGGTACAAGACAAAACAGGTCCCTGACTCTTCTGTTTGCATCTCCAGGAATGTAAAATCCAGAACTCCAGCCGTGAGTACTGCAAGATCTTTGCTGCTGAGGCACGAGCTGTACCTGATTTTGGAGCAGTGCCCGAGTAAGTAAGGTGCTGCAGCTCCACTGGCTTGACATCCCAGCAGAGCATGCTGGGGCATAGTGAGAGAGTTCCCCATGGGTGCTGGGAACATCCCAAAGGGATGTCCCTCAGACAGAAGAGGTGTTGGGGCAAATGCAAAAGCCAGGGTTGCGGTGTGAATCTCCACTTGTTGCAGTGGGAGAGCTCAGCAGCTGATGCTGACCCCATCTGTATGCTCCCACACAGGATAATTCCTCTGTATCTGATCTACCGCCCGGCCAACAACATCCCTTATGCCACAATGGAGGAGGACTTGGGCGGGCCCTGTGAGCAGTACTGTGTCACTGAGAGAGATGGCAACTTGGTGGCACGAGGCACCTCAGAGATTGTGCTCAAATGCTGCACTTTTCAGCATTGGGTCTACCAGTGGACAAATGGAAACATCCTTGTGACTGACATGGAAGGTAAAGGGATCTCCCATCTGATTCCCGTGCCCCCTTGCTACCCTCTGGCCTGTAAGAGGAGAAAAAACCCCAGCCTTGCCCTTCTGCCTCTTTCCCCACATGCCATGGAGCCAGCTTCCCAGCAGGATAACCTGCCCTTGGTGCTGGTGCCCGGTTTCCTCTATGCAGAGACTAGTTGTCCTCCCTTTCATTACAGGAGTGGGCTGGAAGATGACCAACGTGCGGATTGCTACCAACCTGAAAGGGTGAGTGACCCTGAGCTGCTGGTGCAGGGTGGCCCTGGCTGTTCCCAGCTTTGCCAATCACGTGGCGAAGGGCCATGGTGGTGAGCATGGCTGGGCTCTGTCCTTGGCTTCCTGCTCTGGCAGGACATCTCCTGGTGCAAAGTAAGGTCTGAGGACAGCTGTGTTGGCAGGTACCAGGGGCTGAAGGAAAGCTGTTTTCCCTCCCTGCTGGAGCAATTCGTGGCTGCTCACCAGTGTAACCATTACTGCAGCATCCTGGGCCTGAAGACACTGGAGCCAGCCAAGCCCAAGGGCTCCAAGAGCCCCTCCATGGGTAGGAAATCTGCCCAGTCCAGTCCTCAGCTCCAGAAGAAAGGGCTGGCGAGTCCCCAGGGTACCCGCAAGGCTGCTGTGAGCCCCAAGAGCTCCCGCAGAGCTGCAGAAACAGGGGAGGCCCTGGCAGCCTCCAAACCTGGGTCAGGAGAGAGCAACAGGTCTGGCCGCCCACAGTAGCCAGAGCCCACTGCAGCTGGGACCCCTGACTCTGGACCCCAGCCCAAGCAGCCCGGAGGCAGCACGTGACCAGGCTGGGAAGCAGAGACCCTGGCAGCAGTCACTGCTGCCACTCTCCTCCCTTTAGCGCCCACCCCAGCCTGCAGTGCTTGCATTGTGTGACGTGTGCTAGTGTGAGCAGCTCAGCTGGGGTCCCAGGGGGGGCTGTGGGCAGTGTGGACCCCCTCACCAATACCTCTTCATAAGAGCTGCTGCTGGGGGTGGAGCCTGTGGGGCCACGTACCCCTCCACACTTGGGCTCGCTTTCCTCTCTCAATTCTCTGTTTGCCTTCCTTAAGGCAGGGGCTGTCAGACGTGCTCCCTCAGGCTTTGCAGGTGCCAGGCACCCTCCTTGGCTCCCCCCATCCACCAGCAAACTGAGAGTCCCAGCTGCCCTCCGGGCTCCCAGCACCTCACATCCCTCTGTGTCCTCCATAAAGTGACCAGGCCAAGCCCTGCCAGCGGTCTGTGTCAAGGGATGTGAACCCCAACAGCGCCCAGGTGGTCTCATTCGCCCTGGCACACTTTTAGAACGTTTTACTGCAGAGGGGTTCAGAGGTGAGCTGCAGGGCTCCTGCTGCTGTTGTGTAGGACTCTGGGGTACAGGCTAGTCCCATGGTGGGTCATTGGCATCTGTACCGGCAGCTGCACAGGGTTGCGATTTTGCACCCCTGCCCTCCCAGCTTTCCCTGCACCCTGGGGTGAGCCTCCCACCCCCTTGCTGGGTGGATGCTGAGGGTGGCGGTGCTGCTCTGGCGTGCTGGCCAGCACCCATTAAGGATGCTCTACCTCACACAGGGTGCCTGGGAGCAGGGCCAAGGGGAGACCTCCTGGCTGTGTCAGGCACTGGTTTGGCACATGTGGGTGTCCAACCCACAGGGCTCACCTCTCCTTGCCCACCTGCCATTTGCAGACCTTGCCCACCATGCCCAGCCCCATAGCATGACCTGATCATGCTTGCTTAGCATCACCCTTGCTTGGCACATGCCATACCCTGGTGGCCACTAACAGCACCTTCTCCAGATCCTGCTGCAGGAGGCAGTGACGGACAGGCACTGATGCTCATGCTGGAGAGTAAAACACTGTGTGTTGCGTCAAGCCTCCCTTGTGTCTGTCAGCTCACTCAGGCTGCAGCCAGCAGAGCATGGCAGTGGGCCGCAAGGCTTGGAAACAGCCTCAGCACTGCCTGCTTCATCTTGCTGCAGAGCATGGCCTTTCCTAGGGCTTTGGAGGAGGATGCTGGCCACCAGCAATGCCATCCAGCATGGTGGTGTCTGAAACAGTGGCTTGGTTCAGCCTGGTGGAGGAGGGAATGGACTGAGCTGGGAGTAAGGTGTGCTCTGGGGTCCTGGGGCTTTGTTGTTGGGTCATTGTAAAATAACAATGTACAGAATGTATCTGCCTTGGCAAATGGGTGCTCTCGAGTGCAATAAAGCAAAAAGGACTGGCCTACTCCCTGGCACTGTGGTCCCTGCAGAAAAGATGCACCCACAGCAGGACAGGTGGCTTTGTGCTCAGGGGAAGGAATCATCTTCAAGTAATGGCTTTACCCCCATCTGCACCCCACAGGGTAGAAGAGGGTGGCTTGGCTGGACCCTAAAGCTGGGACCTGGTGGAGGCTTGGCTTGTGAGGGTCTGCAGTAGACACTGGCTATGGGAGCTGCTGTTGTGGGGTGTACCCGGAGCACAGCACCTCATGCCATGTGGGACAACTGCAGTCAGGGGCCTGAGGGCAAGTACATGGGGCTTTCCATGATTTATTTGGGAGCAGTTCCCTCATGTCCACAGGGCCAGCACTGAAGGGTGCTGGTTGCAGGGTGCATGTGGCTATCAGTCATCACTGGAGTGGAGAAGACTAAATGCACAGGTCTCTTGCTAGGTTTTTTTTCTGCCTTTGGGGCCAGGCCTAGCAAACCCTGGTGTTCCCAGGCAGCTGCCTGCACATTTCTAGGTTGTCCCTGCACAGGATGTGTGGTTGTAATGCCTGCAGCATTGCGTCAGGCACAGCGTGCTGTCCCCCACACTGGCCCAGGCTCCTGTGAAGGAGAGTGTCCCGTTCATGAGCACCGAGCTGGAAGGAGAGAAGCATGGTAAGGATGAGCTGCTGTCCCAGCACCTGGTTCCCTGGGCAGGACCTTCACACCCACCTGGCAAAGAGCTGCTTGCAGCACGTGTACATGGTGTAGCTGGTAGAGCTGAAGTTGGCAGTACTGAGGAAGGTCACACAGTTGCCCACCTCCGTTGGCACATGAAGGAGACCTGGGGGACAAGGTCTCCTGGCTGGGGTTCTTCAGGGACCATGCATGCAAATCCCATGCCCTGAGCATGTTTGGAGGTCCTGTACCCCACCCTGTTGTCAAATCCCATACGCCAACTATGCTTCCTTGCAAATTCTGTACCTGGGACTGTGCTTGTGGGTCCCATGTGTCCATGTTCTGCTTGCAGGAGTGACCCCAGGGAACTGTGCAGTGGCCCAAAAGCTGCCCTTGATATGTCCCCAGCCCAGATGAGGATGAGGGGCCCCAGCAGAGTTATTGGGCTTAGGCAGCCACTGGCAAAGCCACGTGGGGAGAGCAGAGGGTTTGGAGGCTCTGGCAGAGTCATGGGGAGGGCAGGTCAGCCATCCTCATCCCTGCACCTGCATTTACAGGGATCTTCAGCCCTTTGCCTGTCCCTCTCTGGTTCTTTCTGGCCCTGCTGGCAGTGGGCAAGCACCTACCTGCCAGGCAGGCATTGAGCATGGAGACACAGGCACCAGTGAGCAGGGCTCGCAGCACGATGGAGGCTAAGTCACCCTTGCGTTGGGGTGCCATGGAAGCTGCAAGGGCAAAGCAGAGACTGGGGTGAGTCAGAGTCTTGCTCTGGCTCTGTCCCAGGCTGGGGATGGGTAGGGATGTGTCCCGGGTCCCCAGCTGGCTCCGCCAGATAAGTGTCCTGCACACCCCAGCCTCTGGTGTCTAGAGGACATGGTGATCCCAGCCAGCACCCGGCATGCTGTCTGCCTGTCCTGGCAGTGGTGGGTGCTGACAGAGCACTGTGCCCACCCTGCACCCATGGGTGATCAGCCAG
The DNA here is from genome assembly GCF_023634085.1 of Falco cherrug. NCBI lineage: Eukaryota > Metazoa > Chordata > Aves > Falconiformes > Falconidae > Falco > Falco cherrug. The sequence continues at coordinate 143,478 of NC_073703.1, read as the reverse complement.
AGCCCCCAGCACTCTCAGCACTGGAGTGTCTGCTCTGTGCCCCATGGCTGGGTAGTGTTTGGGTGTGTGGGATGTGCATGTGCTCTTGCCCATGGGTGCAGTGCAAAATCATCTGTCACCATGCAAATCCTGTTTCTTATCTGTGCATTGGCAGAGACCGAACATGGAGCTTGAGGGCAGCAAATTCCTCCTGCCGCAGCTGAGCCCTTGCTCCTTGGGCCCAGATCCCCCTGCATCATGCCCACACACCCAGAAAGCAGGTCACACTCACCTAGGCCTCCCAGCATGATCCCAATGGAGCTGAGGTTGGCGAATCCGCAGAGGGCAAAGGTGGCAATGCTCTCGGCTCTTTCCTGGAGGGCACAGCAGCAGGGGAAAGTTGCCTGCACCCAGAGCTGAGCACAATGTCATAGCTCCCAGCCCAGACAGACGTGATGGAGATAGGACACCCCCACCCCCCCCACCTCCATCCTTTCTCCTTCAGCTGTTTTTGAGAGCGAGGATGCAGATGGTAGCTTGCTCCTGGGAGAGGCTGGGCTGAGGGGACAGGGAGCCCTGTAGCACCATGATCTGCCCCAGGGAGCAGGATAAATGGGAAAAGGCTTCACGGACTCCTTCAGGATGATCCCATACCCAAAGTTAGTGACCATCCAAGTCTAGCTGGCCAGAGGTGCCCTCCCACCCCCAACACTGTCATCCCCCTGCCTGCCCACCACCTATTGGCCTAGCCGGGTCCCATGGCCCATTTTTGTTGACTGCACCCCTGCCCTGGGCATGGCAGGGTGGCAGGTGCCCCTCACAGATATCCACTGCTTCCGGCTCCCATCCCACTCCTCCAGGCCTGACAGACGGTTCTTCTTGTACGTGGCCAGCTGCTGGTATGCCACAAACTCGTTCAGGAAGATCTTGATCCCCAAGAGCTCGGCCACCAGTGGCGAGTCTGCCCAGTCTGCCCCCATGAGAAAGGCCACGGGCATGAGGACGTAGGAGCAGATCAGCTGGGGAAAGCATTCCAGAAAGGAGCAATTCAGAGCTGACCATCCACATAGCCGCCAGCTTGGACACCTCCTGCCAGCATTTGCCAAACGCCCGGCAAGGGTCTCTGCAGCCTACCAAGGCAGTGGGCAAAGGTGGAGATAGGTGGCGTGATGCAGGATCTGGCAGCCCAGACCATGGAGCTGCCCCCGGGGGTACCTGGAAGGAGAGTCCCTCGATGTCTACCATCTCCCCAAACCAGTGCAGAGCAGTGTTGATGAACTCCAGCACCGCCAAGAAGGCGATGAGGTTGGCTGCAATGTTGGCCACAAGCCCCACAGAGGCGGCAGCTCCGTTGCTTGCAGCTTCCAAGATGTTCTGCTCTTCCCTGTGTGGATAAAGGCCCCAGTGGCATCCCCTGTGCAAGGTCAGCTCTCAGCCCATTGATGTCTGCACAGCACAGGTTCTCCCAACTTTGGGCCACCCACAATGTCCACTTGTGCCTCCATGGCTCCCCACACTGGCGGGACATGTGCAGCCCTCCGACTCCACCATCCCTCTCCTCACACTCACCCACTGGAGAGGTGGATGCTTGCTTTGCCCTTGAACTTGGACTCTTCCACTTCAGGGTAGACGAGTTTGGACATGGCAAGGGCACAGGGTGCAGCCATCACAGAGGCTGCGATCAGTGATGCCGCATCTATCTGCAACACACAGACCATTGGCTAGGGCACCTCTGCAAGGCTGACCCCTGTGACGTGTCACCCCAGGGCACCCCTGCACACAGCTGGCATTGGCCAGCAATGCTTGGAGCAGTTCAGGGCTCTCAGATTGCTCAGGCTGGGAAAATTGCCTGGGTTTCCCATCTCAGCTGGCCACAGCACATAGGGCAGCTCGCCTGGATGGAGACACTGCTGGAGCAGCAGCAAGCACAGCCTTGGAGGTGTTAGTCTCTCCTGCCATTTGACCTAATTGTGATGGTTCTTGTCCCTTCCCTGTCCCTTTTTATCAGTATCAGAGCAAGAGGTTGTGCAACATTGTGAACTTCTACCTGCTGATGAAGAGCCAAACCCAGTCTCACCCCTGCCCTGCCCCCCGAGTGGCAATGTCTCATTTCTCTGACCTTTTACCCTTGGCTCCCTGTTTAAGGAGACTAATTAATGTTTCAATAGCAGGAGCTCAGCCAGCAGGTCAAGGGGAAGGTTTATTCCCCATTACAGAGCACTGATGAGGCCATGTCTGGACACCGTGTCCAGGGCTGAGACACTGATGAATTGAAGAGGGCATTCCCGGGGGTGCCAAGGCGATGCTGGAGGATGGGACTTGTTTGGCTGGGAGAACAGAGGGCTGGGGGGGTTGTAGTTGCTGTTCCCAACTACTTAAAAGGAGATGGCAGGGAAGACTGCTTGGAGATGCCCAGTGAAAGGATGAGAATCAACAGCACAGTTTCAGTGGGGAAATTTGAGTTGGATATAAGGAAAAAACTGTTCTCCATGACCAAGGCACCTGTGGGGTGGACCGGAGAGGTGGGGGGAGATCTCCATCCGTGGGGATGTCCACCACCAGCCTGGACAAGGCCCTCTGCAGCCCCTTGGGCTTTGCTGTCACCTCACTTGGGCAAGAGGGCAGATCAGAGACCCCCAGAGGGTCCTTCCAGGCTCAATTACCTTGTGGTGAGATTTGCCCTGCTTGCTGTGCAGGGACATGTGGTGAGAGTCCCATGGCAGTGCATTCTACTGGGCAGGGCTTCAAGGCTCTGGCCTGGCCAGCAAAGGTGAGACTGGACGTGGAGGTACCCTGCCCTCACCCTGCTTATGGAAGGGCACCATGGGGCACCTGCTGGAGGTCTTCTCCCACCTGCAAGTCCAGGACAGTTCTTGCATGTCAGGACCCCATAGCAGGGAACACATGGCATACATCTGCTCAGGCACTCACCCCAAAGGATATGTAGGCACCCATCACACTGCCTGCAATGGTGGAAAAGCCACCAGTCATCACAGCGTGGATTTCTGAACGGGTCATGTCTGCAAGGTATGGGCGGATGAGCAGCGGGGCTTCAGTCTGCAAGAGAGAAAACCCTGTTGTCCTTAGATACGGTAACACAGGGCTGCAGGTCCCCTGGGAAGGGAGAAGACCCTTCCTCCAGAGCAGGGTCAGCTGCAAAGGCTAAGGAGCTGGATCTCCTGCCCAGGACCTTACCTGTCCCACGAAGATGTTCCCTGCCACACTCAGGGTCTCAGTGGGTGTGGTGCCCATCGAAACCTGAAGCAGCCAAGAGATCTGGAGAAAGACAAGGCCACCATGCTCACAAAGGCTCCTGGCACCCAGCCACCCACCCCATGAAGCAGGGCACTGTTTGGCCCTCAAGCTGCAGAGAAGTGATCTTGGGAAGCACCCACAGACCAGGTAGCAACATCAACTCAAAGGCTGGGCTTTCTCAGGAGGACATGCAAGAAAGAAGGGGGTTGTGTCCATTCCTTAGATATGTCCTGTCTTGCAAGACAAATCGCCCCAAACTAGTACCATGCCAATTTTCCTGGGATTTCCCTCAGCCGATCATAGTAGTCAGAGAACCCAACAGGTTCTTTTCCTTTCCAGCACCATCCCAGAAACAGGTGTGAGGCCCTACCTTGACAATGAGCCACTGCATGACACCAAGGTAGTAGAGGATGGACATCACACAACTGAAGAAAACCACAATGGGCAGAGCCTGCAGGCAAGGCACCAGAGCACAGGGTTAAAGGAAAGCTGAGAAACACATCTCAGTATACCTGGGTACCAAGATGCTCTGTCCTGTGAGCATGGTGTGGTATTGCATAGCCAGATCACACTACTGGGGTGTCACAACACTGGGCCAGGCTGGAAGGAGGGACAGGGACCAGTGCAAACCCTCCATGGCATTGAGGAGGTTCATGGGTGGGTACAAAGCTGAGGGAGACCTATCCTTGAGCTGCTTGAGCTCTGCTGCAGCAATCCTGGCTGTGTTTAGCTCCATGCTCTCCAGGACCCAGCAAGGCAGCCAGAGCAGTATAAAGCCAGGCTCTGGCTTTCCCTGCCCATACTCCATTCCCCAAGCTGACCTGAAAGGCAAAGACTTCTTCAATGAGTGTGTTTCCAAAGACGAATCTGGAGCCAGCTGTGGTGTAGCCCAGGAAGAACTGCAAGTGGAGAAGTTACATGATAGGGCGGTGAGCTCCATCAGCTCTCTCCCTGACATCTCACTTCTACCTCACAGGGGGTCTGTACCCACAGCTCACTTCACTGCCCTGCCAGAGAATGACCCTCTGAAACCAAAGCTGGGGACACTGGTGGGCTGTCTCCAAGCCACAGGGCACTGCTCCAACCTGCAAGGGAGACTGCACCAAACGGTCTGGGCTGCAGAAAACCAGGAAAGAGCTGGCTTTTCTCCAGTCCCAAACAAAAACGTTTGTGAGTGTCGAGTCCCTGCAGCTTCTCCGCCTCATGCCACCCTCTGCCCTTCTTGCTGATCCCAGGGTGGGCTAAATGGAGAGTGCAAGCACAGGCTGGGGTGAGTAGATACAGTACCTGGATCTGGTCACCCAGCCACTGGAAGGCTTGAATGCCGGGGGTTGTTCGGAGGACCAAGAGTCCAAATAAGAACTCTAAGCCAAGACCCCAGAAAACAGCTCTCCAGGACACCTATGGGCCAAGAGCAGAATGGAGACTGAAATGTTAGCAAAGTCTAAAGACTTCCCTCTCTGCTTCCTGCTCTTTCAACAGCTGCACATGGCAAACGCCATTACACTGTGCCCTCGGTGAGACTCATGGGGACACTAAAACAGAAAGTGTCACAGAAACCCACATAGTTCAGTGATAAGGAAGGTGAGTTGGTGAGACTCGGGAACTGGCTGGTGGAATGTACCCTGCCAGGCTCACCCAGGCAGAGATGAGCACAGAGACCTTCTGGTGGTTTGGCTGGTAGTACAGACCAGCTAGATCAAAACTTCTTATTCATTAACCCTTCGGGGGAGGCAAATGGAGGCATTGCCCAAAATATTGAAGGAGGTTGGCTTGGAAGCCACTGGGACTTCAATCACTTCTGCCCAAGTCACCCAGGGCACCCAAAGCTCAGGCCCACCCTCCACCCACAGGCACCTGAAGCTCAGGCATGGGGCTGTTGCTGGGTCTTTGGGTATGACCCACTATGAGGGACATGGTAGAGAACAGGATGGAGGCACTGTGGGGGAGCCATGGGCTGAGCAGTGGGAAGGAGAGCAGTGAGGTGGCTTGGGGCTCTGTCCACCTGACCAGCTTGGCTCCCCAGGCTGTGCCCAGCTCTGCCCAGGATGTCTACTGTGCTTCTGCTCCCTCCAGGGAGCTCCAGCAATGTGCAGTCAGGGGATGCCAGTGGGAAGGAAACACTTGTTCCCCTTTGCTGGATGGCCACCTCCTGCGAGAGGACCAATGGCCAAGCTACACCCGAAACACATACTTCACCATGGTGCTTGGAGCAGGCAAACAGGAACAGCACCAAAAAGCAGAAGCCAGCTAATGAGATGAACTGCTCTGGATTTCCGGAGGTGTTCAAAGCCAGCCACATAATCAGGCCTCCCAGGTGGGCCACAAACAGAAGCCTGCAAAGGAAATCACAGACTGTCACAGAGAGGATGTCACCATGGGGAGAGCAGATCACGAAGGGTAGGAGCTAATTGTGTGGGAGATGCCACTGTAAGGTCCATGCATCTAAAGAAACCTGGGGCTTGGGCACAAACAAGGGGTGTGAACAGCCATTACGCTACAGAGGTAGAGTAGCAAGAGCTTTCTACCATGGCTTTTAAGTGATTCCCAGGCTGGGCCATGCCTCATCATTCATGAGGTACCTGCACAGCACTAGGGCATGTGCCCAATGCCACTGGCCATTGGTCATGCTGGCCGGGCAGCCATGGGAGAGGGGATGTGGGCACTGGGGGGGATCTGGTCCTGCTTTTTCCTGACTCACCATTTCAACCATGGCCAGAACTTATGGAAGCGTTTCCAAACAGAGCTGAGGAGCAGCAATACCTTTGCCCCACAGTGCTTCTTGAAGAGGTTCCAACAGATGAAGAAAACAACCACAGCAGTCATGACAACCAAGGCAAGGGCTCGCTGGAAATTGAGCCAACAGGCCGCAATAAAGTAGCACAGGTAGGCTGGAGAAGGCACATTGAGGGTCAGAAACATCAGGGCCATAGGGTCACGGATTCATAACACTATCTGGGGCCAACAGTGAGGTTCATTTCCTCCAAATGTCCTTCCCTGGCCACCCTTGAGGCTCCCATCTGTGCACGAGGAGGACTTGGGCAGCAGCACCCCAGCAGCCAGGCTCATTGGTGACAGCACTTTGGCTGTCTGGGAGCACATGGAGTGAGCAGAAAAGGCACAGCATACCCTTTGGGCAGGTGGAGAAAGGGAAGGAGGACAGTGAGGTGCAGGTAGTCCTCATGGACAGGAGTGGTGGGGTGAGGAGGTGACAGACAGTGGGGCTGGTGAGAGCAGATACAACCTCCACATGGGTGGCCATGCCCAGCGCTTGGAGGCTGAGGGCACAGCCATCCAAAGGGATGTGGAGATGAGGCTTCAGTGCCAGAAGTCCTCACCTATTCCAAGAAGCCACAGGATGACTCTTCTCAACACCTTGGCATGAGCCTTGCAGAAGTGCTTTGCCTTGGATACCGGCTGCAGGGCCTTCCTGGGGAGAGTCATATGCCGGACATGAGAGGCACAGAAGGTGGATTCCAAAGATCAACCCAACCGAGCCCAATTCAATGGAGCCAGACCACAACCATACCTCCCAGAGGGAGCTTGTGGCAGCAGCATGGTGGTGTGGGTGTGCCGTGGCCTCTAGCACCTCTGCTGCCCACTCCCAGGAGGAGTGGGCTGGCCTGTTATGGCAGGGGAGACCTCACCACACACCCCAGGCACCGTGAGTGGAGGCTTGCGCTAGGTGGCTGCTATGGGGATAGACACCTGCCACTGCCACCCTACAAAGCCATATGGAGCCGTCAGGCACTGTCTCCCCTATGTGGTCAATACAACCCTACTCTGCTCCCAGATCAGGTTTGGTTCCAGGAAAATTGCTGGCCCAAGGATTGTAGACTTGCTACGGCCACTGGAAATACCCTACATAACGGGGTTATCCTACCTGCAGTAGGAGGAGAATCTCCCTTCCCCTTCTCTCCTCTCCTCTTCACTCTCACCACATGGACCATCACGTTCCTCATAGAGTCTCTCCTCCCCCTGGAAAACACCATTAGCTGGAGCACCCTGAGCAGCTCCTGTACTCCAGCTGGAGGGGAAGGAGGGACTTACCACAGAGCTGAAAGCTGGGTTATCAGCGCCCTTCTCAAGGTTGCCCAGGGTTATCTGGTTTTCTTCCATCTCCAGAAGTGCCACAGCTTCAATGCATTACAGAAACAGCACTGTGAGGGTCCAGTGCTGGCTGGGGAAAGAAAGACAGGATCAGTTCTGGAAAGGATGGATGTCCAACCCCTATTTTCAGTTTTGGGTCTCCAAGAGGAGAATGTCCTTTGCAGTAGGGATTCAGAGCAGTTCCTGCACCAGCATATCAAGGGACCATCCCATGGCGTCCTCAAGCCATGGGGCTGGTGTGCTGACTTCCTTGTTCTCTGGGAAGGTCTTTGCTTTTCTGCACTTCAGAGGAATTACAGGAGAGGACTAGAGGCAGCAGGGAGAGCTGGTACTCCTCCAAGTTGGTGGTTGTGGCCACCAGCCTCCGTAAGCCCCTTTGCAAGTGGGATTTTGCAAAAAATAAATCTGGCTGCATGTCTCATCAAGAGCTGTTGGTGCAACCAATTAAGGTAAGGAACAAAGTCCTTTCATGTTGGTAACAGTACAGTGCAGGAGCAATGGGAAGGAAGAAGTGGTAGCGTGCATGGGGACTGGTCCTAAAGGAGCATCATACTTGAGAACTGGTTCAGCAAAGACAGAAGAATCAGTGCTATACCAGGCCAGGAACCCTTGGAGCATCCCACTTGGACACCCTATATCTGGAGAAGGATGAGAAAAGAGCAGAGAAGTTGCAGAGAAGGCAATGATTGACCATTGGACCATTTCTGTGTGAGGACAGAAGGAATAAGGGGTTGTCCTTGCTTTGGAGGAGAGTCATAGAAGTCTGCATGGAGTGGGTGGAGATAGCAGGGTCATTGCCTGCTTGCTGCAGTGTGAGATTTAGGGTCCACTGAAGGAAGTGACCAAACCTTAAATGAAACGAGTGGGGGTGAGTTGTTTTAGAGAACATCCCTCTCAATGCAGGACCTCATGGCAGCTGAAGATGGTGGTGGGCTCCACAGGCTAGCGGAGCCACCAAGGGGGACCACTGAGGTGTGCCGGCCCGCAGTGTGTCCCTGGGCTTGTGGCACCTCAGCAGCAAGGCGGGACCCACAGCCATGGTAGGAACCCAGAACCTTCTCCAGAGCTGTCAGCGCTCCTGGTGCCCCCTGGAGCTCAGGGACCCCTCACCAAGACCCTGGCAGGGTTCAGGAGGATACCCCTCCCCAGGCCCACCACCATTTCAGGTACACCCCTCCGGGACCTCTCTGGGTTCAGCAACCCCTCCAGCACCCTCAACGCTCAGAGACCCCTCCAGGACCTCCCAGTGTGCTGAGACCCCCAGGGCTCCTGGCTCTCCCCATCCCTCCCAGCATCCGTGCCCTCCAGGAGCCTTTGGAAGTGGGGCCACATGGACAGACAGCTATCAGTGGGGCAGCAGGTGGATGCTTCCCACATGCCCACTCACCCTATCACGCCCCACGCTCCCCATGCCATGCCCCTTGCACCTTGCTGTCCCCTGTGGCCCCTTACAGCCTCGTGGTACAGTGTGGCTGCGTGCCCCTCTGCCTTCCCCACTGTATCCCTGCACCCCACGCCCTCACACCCCCACGTCCTCATGCCCCCCACAGCCTCATGCCCCATGGCTCCCCCCGATGCTGGTGCCTGCTGGCCCCCCACACTCACCTACCAGCCCCACCAGCTGCGCAGCTCCCTGCCTCGCGCCCCAGTTACTGATTAACAGCTCAGTCCAAAGACCTGGGTGGGCCCTGCAGGGCCGGAGCTGCCCTGGCTCCTCCCGGGGCTCATATCTGGGCACCCAGCTGCCATCAGGGCACACAGGGGAGCACGCTGGGCAGCCATGCAGGGCACTGTGCCGCCCAAAAGAAGTTGCCCAAATTACTTCTACCCCCAGGTGAAATGAGCCTTGAGGGAAGACAGCAAAAGCAGAAATCCAACCTTTACCCTGCCCCAGGAAATGATTCCTGCAAAGAGTCGGGCACACGTGGCTGTCAAAGCTGTGGCAGTGCAAAGTCACATCACCTGGTGCCTGAGCAGCGCCAGATGGACACAGGGCTGCAGGCAGCAAAAACGTTGGCTGCCAGCATGTGTCAGAAACCGTTTTTCCATGTGGGACAGTGGGAGTTGCATCCCCACATGCGTGCACCCGGCTGGTATCTCTCTTAGGGTTTTGCTGTTTGGGTTTTTTTTCACAAGAAGCAGTGAAGCGATGTGGCTCTCAGGGTGCCAACACCAGGGATTAGCAGGAATTGGTTCAGAGATCGATTAATGATGCCACAGGATGCTCAGGATGGTCACGCAGCACATGCTGCCTGTACGCAAATGTCACTTCCCCAGTGCCCATGACCAGCATCTTCTCCCTGTGGATTTTATCTAGTCCCATTGCATGGACAATGAGGAGCAAAACCCTGACTGTGGCTTGTGCGATGCTCATGTAAACCCACCTCTGCTTGGGCGAGGCTTCCCCAGCCTGCTGCGGCACCCCAGGGGTGCTCATGCAAACACCCGCGGGACGCACAGGCCCAGGCACCGCTCGCTCGGTGCTGGGGCAAACGAGCACCACACGAAAGTGCACAGTTCCGCACCGCAGCTGCTGCGTCAGCACTAAGAGTCGCCGGGCTAAAGAACTTCCCGGGAGCCTCGGTAGCGCGCCGTGATCGTATAGTGGTTAGTACTCTGCGTTGTGGCCGCAGCAACCTCGGTTCGAATCCGAGTCACGGCATCGCTCCGGCGGTACCACGGCATACGGGCTTCTGTTTTTACCTCTCCGGCGCCGTCTTTTTTATTTTATGGGTTTATCTTATTTTATGGGGGTTTGTTTATTTTGTTTTATTATTTCATTTAATTTCATTTATTTTATTATTTTCCCGTCGCTCCGTTACTTATCCCCCCCACCGCCCTGCAGAGTGCCCGGACTGGGCGAGCCGGGCCCTGCAGCACCGCGACCCGCCAGGACCCGGGAAAAAAATGTGAAATATGGGTGCAACGTGAAAAGAGATAAAGACTTAATGAAGTTGTCGTAAAAGTTAAAGGGAAAAAAAAAAAAAAAGAGCAGAAAAATCGGAGCCCGTATGCCGTGGTACCGCCGGAGCGATGCCGTGACTCGGATTCGAACCGAGGTTGCTGCGGCCACAACGCAGAGTACTAACCACTATACGATCACGGCGCGCTACCTGGGCTCTGACTAACCCATCCTGCGCGACAGCCCTTAGGGCTGACGTCGGCAGCTGTGGCGCAGGGTGGGACCAGGCGTGTGCGTTCCGCCTCCGTGAGGCTGTGTCTCCACGATGACGTAAGTGAGCGGCGACCCCCGCTCCCCTCCCGGCACCCGTGCCTGTACGCCTGCGTGGGGCGGCTTGCGGCCGTGGGGCCTGGGGTGCTCGGCCCCTCCCCCTCTGCCCCTGCCCCTCTCCCCCTTGCCCCCGGCCAGGGGCTGGGATCGCTCCCTGCCCCCGCCGCCCGCCCCCGTTACAGCCCGCTCCCGAGCCGGGCCCTGAAGCCGGGCCGGGTCCCTGCTCCAGCGCACGCCTGTCACCCCGCGCCCGGGCCTGGCCCCGACCCCAGCCACGCTGCTCACCCCACCCCAACCCCACCGCAGCCCCTGGCCCCAACACCTCTGCGTCACCCCGACCCTCACCCCAGCCGTTATTTGAACTCTCTGTCACCCCTCTGCGAGCCCTGACACTCACGCTGGCCTCGGCCCCATCCTACCCCAGCCCTGACCCTCAGACTCCAACCCTTCCCTCCCCACCCCAGCCGCACTGCGCCCCTAATCCAGCCCCCCTCGCTGCAACGACCCCCCCGGGTCTTCCTCAGGGAACAGGTCCTGTGGCATCGAGCCCGCCACGGTGGGGCCTGTGTGCCAAGAAGGACCAGCTGTGACAAGGCCCATGGGGCCCGGAGCAGCGGCGGTACCGCTCGTGCTGCGGCTCCTCTTCCTGCTGAAGCACACATGAATAGTTAATGCCTGTTTGCCGTCACCACTGTCGCCGGTTTTCACAGTGCTCCAAGTATTAAAGGCTCTTCTTTTCACAAATACACAACGAATTCAAAACACCTGGGATCAAAAGTATTTCTTTGTGTAAAATATTCTTAGAGCAATCATGGCACTTCAAGGCACTCCGATGGCCCAGATGACTCATGCCTCACTGCTGCATCACAGGGAAGAGCTGGTCACAGAAACCTCTGCTCCTGTGTGTGCCATGAGCTCATCACTTGGCATTATATAGATGCACCTCTATGTGTTTTGCTTGCATGTGAGGGGTGCTGGAAGAGGCAGCGGTGTCCTGCAACCATGCCGGCTGTGCTGGGCAGGGGTACATCCCTGCACCGCATCCCTTCTCCTGTATCTGCTGCAGCTGGTGAATCCTAAATCTAAAGAAGTCTTCCTGAGGCTTGGGACAAACCAGAGGAGGGCCCCATGCACCCTGATTACTCTGTGAAGTAATTACTTCTGCCACCCTGAGATCCTCATCTTCCTCGTATCCAACCCAAAAGAGCTCAGAGTGGTGGAGGAAGACAGAATGGCCTTTTGTGTCCTCCTGTTGTCTGCCTAAGCCCACCTATTTCTTCCTTCAGCTTCTTTGCTGTTGACTTGCCCTGGACACCGGGTCCTTCTAGCCACGGTGGGAACCTTTGCAATGGGAGATGCTTTCCACAACATCCAACCTGGCTGACCAGGAGGTGGCGGAGGAGGGGCTCTTTGGTGGTTATCTCTGAATGACCTGGATGTTGTGTGGGTTTTGGTGCTGCCCTTCTGCTTCCCTTGTCCACCCTCTAACAATCCCAGTTTGTTTCTCCCATAGGGTCACAGAGACACTTCTGTTTTGCACCTGTGGCCATCTGTGTCCTCATGCTGGACCTAAAGCGGGTGCAGCATCACTGTGTGTCTCCTTCCTGTGTTCAGGAAGTTTGACACCATCATCAACCACTTGGCTGCACCATGGAGAAAGACCTGAGCACCCAGACATCTGCAGGACAAGGGGCAGCTGAGCTGCAGAGGTGGGGTCATCACAATGCCTGAATCCCAAGGCACAAGCTTGTGGAGGGGGAGGTCCTTGAGCTGCCCTGTGCTTGTCCTCTTGTGCCTTCCTCCACGCTGAGCTGGTGGTGTCCCAGTGCCACTGAGCCGGGCTGTGTCACTGGTGAAAGGATGAGCCCAGCTCAATGCTGACCTGCTCTCATGAGCAGTCCTGGACAATTGCTGCAATGGGTCAGCACAGCTGTGGTGGGGAAGAAGCACCCAAAAGAGAAGGTGGGACAGTGTGGAGATGTGGAGCACCTCTGGCAGGACATGCTGCCCATGCCTGGTGGGGATGGAGAACCTACAGTGACCAGGGGATGCCTCCCTGGGCACTTCCATGGGTAGGCAGAGTGGGAGCCCTGAGATTGGTGTCCACCTCGGTCTTGATCCCAGCTCTTGGCCTGGTGTGGTGCAGGGCTTATCTTTGTGTGGGTGCATGCTGGGTATGGCTCACGTGGTGCACATGGTGCAGGCTCCTCGGTGGGCAGGGAGGAGGCAGTGGGGCTTGTGCTTTGGATGCTCAGCAGACATTTCTGTAAGGGGGAAGCCAGCAGAATAACAATGATCTCAACTGCTGGAACAAGCATGACAGAGATAAATGCTGCGGCAATAAGGAGTTGGCCAAACATGGAAGTGAGCAGGGAGGTGGCAAACGGACATGGAGATAAGTGGCAGGGGCCTGGTGGGTGTGGAAGAGGAGGCATGAAGCTGCTGCTGCCCATCACTGGTGGTGGTGGCCCTGTCCCAGCACAGCTTCCTACCCATGGGCTGCCTTCCCCAACAGATTTCGGGTACAGCCATTCCTGATGAAATCGTGCCAGGTTGTCAGGGCTCTGAAAGCCCTTTGCTGTGTGGTTTTGTCCACAGGATGCTGCTGGTCTGGCCCAGATGGTTGGAACCTGCCAGGATGTGCTCACGCACGTGAAAGAAAAGGGATGATCTTGTGGGGGCATTGGGGGACCATCCATCTGCTGGATGACCTGATCCCTTCAGGCTTTTCCCAGCCCCTGGGAAGGACAGCTGCTCCAGGCAGGCTCCTCTGCTCTACCCACCCTGCTCTGTCCCTCGATGGCTTTTCTACAAGCCCTCTGATGCCTGAGGGTTGTGTTCAGTGGGATTTTAAAGGCACCTGCGATGTTGAAATGCCAGTGCAGCCAGACAGAGTGCTGCTGGGCCTAGACGTTGCCACTCCGTGGCACAAACATAAATCTTCCACCTGGCACAGGGACAAGAGCAATTCATCACTGCATGGCTGTCTCCACTGCTTTGCCCCTTGAGTGGCCTCTCCAGCTGTTCCCTCACTGGGACAGCCCCTGGCCACCTTTTCGCACCTCAAGGCGGCAGATGGGAGACAGGATGATCCCCGCTGCCTCTTCCTTTTGTCTCAGATCCCTAAAACAGCCCCAGGAGTAGTGCTGGTGCCTTGATAAGCAGGGCAGATGCCAGTGCTGCAAGGAGGTGCTCTGTGTTTTACTGGTGACAGGAAACTGCACTGACACAGGCCAGCATTGTCATCTCTGTGTATTCAGTTGCCATAAATTCAGCTTGCATTTGATCTGCTGCTGAAAGCCCACCTTACTTCCTAATGAAATCAGAACGACTCCACTGAGTTATACCATCTAGCTCAATATCCCATATTCCCATACCCACAGGCACTGCTGCGACAGTGCAGGATGCTTGTGCAAGAGCAGGCCAGGGAAGTGTCCTGGGGCTGGGATAATTTTGTAAGTGAAGGTTTAGGTGAGATCTGAGGGCAAAGGACAGCACATCTGAGTTGGGAGACAGTTGCAAGCAACCTGACACAGCCCTGTCCCCACCATCCACCTCCCCATCCTCTTCTAGCTCATGAGATATGTGCACCAAGGGCTGAAGGACGAAGACTCAAGCATTTCTTGACATGAATGTTTAGCTGTGATGCTCTTGAGACGCTTTATGAGCCCACAACAGTGCATGAGACAGTCTTGGTTCTTCTAAAGCTTCAAAGGACATTTTCCAGTCTGCCAGCGCTATGTAGGGGAGGCAAACAGGCTACGATAGACTGATTTTCTGCTTGGTTATGTTTTAGGATCCCCCTTGCCTGGCCCCAACGTTCAGAGCAAGTCAAGGAAAGTGATGCCTAAAATGTATGGAGCAGGGATTCAGCAAAGCTCTTCTGTCTGACCTCTAGGGAGCACAAAGCCTGTAGCAGCCTCTTCAGCCCTTTCCTTGTGGGTCCAGCATCCAGCTGAAGACGGGATGCGATAAAAGCATCCCAGGGGAGAGTCAGCCACCCCACAGCCCATGCTCATGTGTGCCCTGCCTTATTCCAGCTGCCCACCCAAGCTCTCACACTTCCTTTGTCTGCACCAGGAGCAGGAGCCTCCTCCAGCAGCAGGAATTTATAGCCTGCACAACCCACCTCTTAACTGCTTTTTGTGATGCTGAGCAGGCAGAAAACAGGCAGCTATCCTTGCTTCATTTTCTGCCTCCCATCCCTTTCGAAGACACACACTGGGTTGCTGGCAAAAGCACTTGCTCCACTCTGCATGGGGGGAACGGCCTCTGTTTTGCTCTTGTCCACTGTGCCCATTTTCCCAATGGTTGATGACAGCCCTATTAAGAGATACAAAGGGGATGTCAGGGGTGGTTCACAGCCCCTGGTCAATAGTAAAGCCAGTGAGAGTCTGTCTGGAGAAAGACTCAGCTATGTGAGGGTGGCCATTGCAGCAGGATTAATCATACCCACCATTAACACTTCCCTGGGATGCACAGGTCCCCTGCCAGCCCCAGAGCACAGGCCTCCAACCAGCACATCACTCTGAGCTGCAAATGCTCCTGCCTCACAGTTCCCTCAACCTCAGATCAATGAGTGCAGGCAGCTCCAATCAATTCCACTTTACCACTTGCTATTGAGGTCAGATCCACACTCTCCCACCTCATCCCACTTCCTTTGTTCATTCAGAGGAGGAATTCAGGCTTCCTATCTCACCTGGACACTGCTGTGCCCTTGCAGGGTCAGGCCCCTGGTAGAGGCAAATAATACCCTGCATATGCAGTGTTCCTCCCTGCCCTGCCCTGCCCGCTGGAGGGCCAGCACCGAAAGGGTTGAATCTGTGCCATGGCTGGAGCCCTGAAAGCATCAGCCTGGCTAGGTGGAGTGTGAAAGTGGGTGCTTGGATGAGGCCATGAGATTTGCATGATATAATACAGCTGCTGCCACCAAGCCAGCATCTGTCATGAGGTTTCCCTGCCACAAGCCTGGTTTTGCTG
This sequence comes from Falco cherrug, assembly GCF_023634085.1. Classification (NCBI taxonomy): domain Eukaryota; kingdom Metazoa; phylum Chordata; class Aves; order Falconiformes; family Falconidae; genus Falco; species Falco cherrug. Next base: position 127,922 of record NC_073703.1, on the reverse strand, counting down.
GGGAAATACTGAAGGCAGCTGTAGAGAACTCCTGTGGCTTGGCTCCCCTGTCCCCACAGGCACCAAGTGTGGCTTCAGTTCTCCAGAGCCTGAGCCCATGTGAAACAATTTTATGGAAAAACAAAAATTACACCAAAAAGTTTGCATAGTGGCTGTTTGGAAGTCTCCCTCAAGCCCATACCTGGCATGTGTCAGTGAGAGAGGTGTTTCTCATGCTCTGTGTCAGTCCTGAAGTCATTTTTTTCTCATATCTGTCACCCAGCTCTCTCACCGGCTCATTTCCAGGGTGCTGCCCTTGGGTTTGTGGAAATGAAGCCCCACAGCTCTCCACACTTCATCAAGTGTTAATGAAATAACAGATCACACCAGAGAGCAGTTATGACACGCAGGGTCATGGATGTGCAGAGGGCTGTCAGCGCTGGGAGCAGAGGCAGAAATGTTGTTTGGTGTGGCTGAGGCAACAACTGATGTATTTGGCTCTGAGCTGGCAGATGTCTGTCAGTGAGCTGACATCTCTTCTTTTGGTCAGTTAGCATGGTTTCCATTATATTATCAGCTGCATAATGATTTCTTTTGACGGAATGGTTGGGGAGCTACAAAAAGTGTCTGCAAGAATTTGCTCCATTTGGTAAACACACATGCTTTGGGCATATCCCATATGTCTGGACAGACAGGCATCTGAGTGGCCTGAACACATTTACAAAGCCCAGGTTGGCATCACGTCTGCAAGTGTTGATGCAGAAATGTCCTAGTTTGTGACTCCTGGGAGAGGCAACGTTCACATCATGTACGGGACTTGGTGTGAGCCCATGTTATCCGTGTTCCTCCCTGCCTTCCCCCAATTCATTGCTTGCCTTTGGCCCTTGCCGCCTTTGTGCAACTCACTGCGGCAGGCTGGTGTGAGAGGAGGCTGCAGAGCATCTTGTGCAGAGCACCCCTTCCATGCTAGCCTGCTCCCTGCCCTCCCCAGGGCACTGGGCAGCGAGCTGGGCTGGGTGGGCATGAGGTCTCCATGCCATTTCCCTCCAGCCTGATGCGAACTGGGATATCTGGAAGGGATGAACAAACCTTGCAGCTCCTAAGTGCTATGGAGAAACCAGCAGGGGATGAGTAGCTTAGTGTGCAAACGAGGAAGAGGGATGTTTCCAGCCTGGGGATGGATTGCCAAATGAAAGCATGTTCGTGTGTGGTATATCTGGGAACAGCATCCCCCTGTATGCGGGCAGCTGCTGTGGCAAGAGCAGCCCATCTCACCCACTGCCCAGACTTTGATGGTCTCCTGGTGCAAATGTGTAGCAACATTTCCCCTGGGCACGATCCCTACCTCTAAGATCTGCAAGGCTCCTTGTGCCAGTCTGTATTTAGCAGTGCTTGATGGATTTCTTCCAGTGGATTTGTCTGGTCTTGTTCCTAAACCACATAGCATCTGCAGCAGCCCATGGCAGGGAGGGCTGCTGTGTGCCGAGTCACCTCCTCGTATTTATCCCTGATCTACCAGTCACTCCTCACCCTCCCCCAGCCACACAGCTCTCTGCCCCGGAAGCCTAGTTGTCTCTTTTCCATGACAAAGAGCCCTGGTCCATCACACGCGCCATGTGCACGCGCCATGTGCAGAAACCTTTGATCATCCTGTTACCCTTCTCTGTGCATTTTCCAGTTCCACTGTATCCTTGGGATGGGGAGATCAGGATCACGCACAGGCCAGGACCGACCAAGGAATAGTGGCACCTCTGATGTCACCTCTACTTTTCCCTAACCCTTCCTATCAGTTTGGACAAGAGGTTTTGCAGTTCTGACCTCTGCTGAGTGCTGAGGGGATGTTTTCATGAACTGTCAGAGCTCCCGGTGTCAGACCCCATCACTTTAGACATGAAGCTGGGCTTGGTTTCCCCATGTGTGTCACTTGCCTGACACTGGCTTTTGCCTCATTTTATTGCCAAATTGCTCAATCTCTGAAAGTCCTCCTGCAATTCTTAGCATTCATCTTCAGTATTCAGAATAATTTATTATTAGCAGATTTTGTCACTTCTCCACTGACCTCATCTCATCAAAGGATCTGCTTGTGGAAATGCAGGTGACCTCTCTCAGCTGGGATCACCCTCTGGTGCCTGCTGGCTCTTTCCAAGAAAGCCACTAACTTTGGAAAAAAATTTACTGTAAGAGAGCTGTGTTGACTCTTTTCCAACATATCATATTTATCCATCTGTCCCCTAACGATGCCAGGTTCCTACTCCTTATGCCAATTCTTGTTCATTTGCAGAGAACACGTGTCATTTATCAGTCTGGGGCTCCGTGGCTGCTCCCGGGAAGCATTTTCGGTGTCACAGTTGCCACATCCCAGTCCTCACATCCCCTGCTGTACCTGGACCACAGGGGAGGTTGGGATGGCCCAGCAGATGTGACATCCTCCCAGTCCCCACTGTGCTGCACAGCAAGGCTCATACAGGGTGCTCCCAAGGAGGGAAGGGGCAGGAGTCACCACAGACATTTCTAAGCTCTTGGGGATGGCTTTTATTTTGAGCTGCAGAAGGAGTACCTGGAGATTCAAGGGGCTACGGGCTTCCCAGCTGCAGGAGTAGCAGCCAACCTAGCACCTGACTTAGGTGGCAAGTGTCAAATGCTAAACTCAGCCCCCACATCACCTACAGGTGAATCATCTTCCTCAAGAGCACCTTCTCAAGTGCATGCAGGAACAAAGACCTTCTCTGAGTCACCAAAACCTGCTGCCTGGGGGATGCTGGGCTGCATCCACACCACCCAGGCTTAAACTGGAGGGGAAGGTTTACTGGGATTATGTGGCCTGAGCCCTTCTAGACCCATGGAAGGTCCTGTTTCCTCTTCTTGGCCCAGCTGCCAAACAGGGCTCCTGTTCGCAGCACCAGGAGCACTCAGGGTAGCTGAAGCAGCTCTTGACACCCAGGCAGATGGATGAGGGCTGAGGATGCACACAGCTCCATGCAGGGCTGGCAGGAGCCCAGAAGACGCTGCCGGGCTTTCTCTTCCTGGAGCATGCTCCAACCTGCCTCAAAAGTGTTTATCCAGGTGAGCAGCTACTGCTGCCTTTGGTGACAGGAAGGGCTGTGCTGTGAGCTCCAGCCCCGAGATTACAGAGAAGAGCTCCTGGACTCTCCATGGAGACTGGGAAGAGGGTGGGAACAGAGCTCCCGGTACAGAGGTCCAGCCCCAGGCCCTTGCAGGCCACTGCAGAAGGCTTCCTGTCTCCCCTAGTCCCACAGGCCATAAAAGTGAGCCAAAAATAGCTTCTGTGCAGCCGTGGGTTGTTCTGCTTCTGACTGAGGACTGTGTGTGCAGCAGCTCTGCCGCCTTCCTGCCCTCCCTCCTGGGGGCTCCATGGGCTGAGGGCAGCACAGGCAGCAAGTAGCCCCCAGGGCTGTGCATCCTGCTGGGGGGCTTCCCACTGCCACTGTGTGAGAGAGCAGCCAAAATGTGGAGTCTGGCACACCAGTGGCGCAGCGTGTGCTCCCTGATCCTCTCCTGTCTGCCAGTCCCACCCTGCGCCCCCCGCCAGTCCGTGCAGGAGCGATGCTACATGACAGCCATCTGTTACAGAGATTGGCTGGGACGCAGCAACTTGCAAGCAGAATGGCATCGCGGCTACAGTTGTGGTATTGGGACCAGTCTCTAGGTGCACACATCAAACCCGGGTCCCAATGTGCATCAGATAAGAGGGATATGAACAGTTGGGGACTGGAGCAACACCAGCTGTGGTGTGAGACACAGATGGGGCTTGGCTTTGGCAGTGTGAATGCAGAAATCTGTCGCTGCTTCTTCAAACCTGAAACGAACTGTTGTGAATGGAGGGATGTCGCTAGTGTCTCATCACAACTGCAGAAAAAAATGTAAGCAGCCTGTGCCTGTGCCGAGCAACACAGGGTGTAAGGAGCTCATTTGGTCTCTTCCTGGACTCCCCTTCAAAGCTCCCTAAGCACATGGAAGTCTCCTGATGGGGGCTCCAACCCCAGCTATGTTCTCCTCACCCTGCTGTCCCATGCTGCTGTCTAGGTGGTTTGGCTCAGGGAAACCAATATCCAGGGGTAGCTCAAATCTGAGGGCTTAGGTGGGTTCAGGGATCTTCTTCCTGATGTCCCTCCAGGCTCTGCTGAGGCCTCAGGTGAGAAGGCGATGCCCCACAGGACACAGATCAGAGAACAGGGCTACACTGGGTACTACTACCTGCCTTCCAAAAGGCCACAAAGGAATTTGGAAGAGAAACAGGCCCAGCAAATGGGGAGGAGCTGCTGGGGTCCTAGGTGGGCTCAGACCACAGTCCCTCTTTGATCCCCAGCATGGCCCTGGTGCAGCTGCCTCTTCCAGGAGGGAGCAATGGGAAGCATGTGACAGGATGGGATGGGATGGGAAGGATGAACCTCTGCAGTTCCTCTGGTATGGTAGTATTTTTTTCAGAAAAAATATCACCACAAGCTAGATCCCTCCTCGGTCAGCTCTCAGGAGACGCCAAGTGTGTGTTCTCCAGGCTCGAGGATTTAACAAAAGCCATCTCCAACAGATGCTGCTGAACATCCTCCTTGGTTACTATCAGAGGGTAGAAGTACTCTCAGTCTCACATGCCATCAGCCCTGCATTCTGCTTCCTACCAAATGCTGGACAGACAAATTTATTGAGAACGTCTGCCTTTTCTGCATTTTAATAAAAATCTCATCATCCCCATCTGCCCAGATTGAGATCTGCTGCTAGATCTCACTGTTTTGTATTTACTCTGTTCCTGATAGGCACTTTTCCTCCTCCTGATGCCTTTTGCGTCTTGCATTCCCCACACTCTGAAATTTCCAGTCTTGGTTTCTGGGTGCCTTAGCTGTCTTCTCCCTAGGGAGGAAGCTTCCTTGATGTTCAGATGGACATGGTGGATTTGGCTGGGTTTCTTGGGCAAGGGCATGCAGAGTGCACATACTCAATAAAGCAAATCTGGGACTTGGTGGGCTCACTGGGCATGCATTCAGCACGTGCCATGCCAGGCTAGCACAGGAGGCTCACCTCCTCAGCATCCTCACCCCAGTGTTCCTCCTGTGCAGGGGTTGGAAGGAAGAGGGGTCACCACAAGAAGGTTCTCTCTCCAAGCACCCTCTCTTCCCTGCAGCAAGCAGCCCAATGCCCATGTGCCAACATCTGTTCCCACAGTGGGGCAGGAGTCTGGCTTACAGTGCAAGCTCAGGCAGTACCACTCCACAGCATCTTTCCCTGCTCACTGCATGCCTCTGCTCAGCTTCACTTCAGTGGTCCTGCTTTCAGAGCACCCTGCCTCCATCCCCCTTCCCTTTCAGGCATGGCTGACCCAGGCCAACAGGGGATTCAGCCTGCGAGCAGGGCTGGGTGAATGGTGTGCGCTGAGGACTCAGGGGTGCAGGTCTGGAGAGAGGGTTGTCTATGATGGCTGCTGGGGGTTAGGAGGGCACGGAGAAAACAGTCAGTCCTAGGTCGTGGGTGAGCGGGCGTGGGTGGAGATCGGTGTGTGCAGGGGTAACAGTCACAACACGTGTAAGTGTCTGCTGGCTGCTGAGGCAGCTCCAGCCTCTGCAGCCATGCTCCAGTGCACCGCTCCCGGTGACACTTCCCTGCTCTGCAGGCTTGTCACCACTGGCCCCTCACGGGCAAATCCAGCCCTGCCTGGGCTGCACCCAGGGGGATGCCCTGTGCCCCTGCTCCCCATGCCCGGGGGCTCACGCTTACCCCGATGCCCTGGCACACCCTGCCTCAGCTCAGCCTTCTTCCCAGGCACCTTCCCCTGCCTCACCCCTGCTCACCCCTGTCTTGTCTTGTGGGGCCCCTGGTGCCAGCCTGGCCTTGCGGTGATGGTCCCTGCAGTGTGCTGTTGCACTGTCCCGCACTGGGCTGGCTTCGGGGACACCCTCCAGGCAGCGGCTTTGACATCGAGGGGGCCCTTATTGCCCCTGTCCCTCTAGCAGCCCCCCGGGGCCCTTCTGCTGGCACCGCTGGCGCTGCTTCTCAGGTGCCGGAGCCGGCAGCGCTGCGGGCTGGGCCGGGCCGGATCGCATGAGGCCCGCGGCCCCCAGCTCCGCCGCAGAGGAACGGGGCGGCGGGCGCCCTGGTGGGCCGGTTCGGGCCGCGGGGCGGGAGCCGAGGGCCTGCCCGGAGCGCCGGCGGAGGCGGGCCGGGCGGTGGCCAAGCGGGGCGGGCCCCGGGGAAGGCGGGCCGGGCCGAGCCGAGCCGGGCTGGGCGGCGGGGGAGGCCGCGGCGTGTCGTGCCGTGCGGGGGGCAGCGGGTCCGGGGCAGCGGGGCGGCCGGAGCCGGGGGGGGGAAGCCCCGCTCGGAGCAGCCGGCGCGGCGGCTCCGGCAGGTGGCACTGGCCGCCTCGCCCGCCCGCCTCCCCCGCTCCCCCCCCCGGCCCGGGCTCCGCCGCCGCGCTCAGTCCGCCGGCGCCGATGCTGCTGAGCGGAGCGGCGGCCGGCTCGGAGCGCGGCGGGGCGGGCGGCGGGGCGGGGGCCGGGGCCGGCGGGGCTCCGCAGTGCGTGGGCACTATGGCCCGTTGGCTCCGCGAGCACCTGGGCTTCCGCAGCGCCAAGCCCGCGCCCCCCGCGCCGCCCAAGCCCGACTACCGCGCCGGGCCGCCGCCGCAGCCGCCCCCGCCGCCCGGGGGCGCGGCCGAGCCGCTGGCCGCCGCCCAGCCCGACATCGTGGCGGCCTACCGGCTGCAGAAGGAGCGCGACTTTGAGGACCCCTACAGCGCAGCACCGCCGCCCGCCACCCCTGACGGGCCCCGCTACATCTCGCCCAAGCACCGGCTCATCAAGGTGGAGGCGACTGAGAAGGTGCCCGCCAGCCCCCCGCCGCTGCCGCCCGCCGCCTCCAGCTCGTCCCCGGCCGGCCCAGAGCTGCCCGAGGAGCCGCCGCAGGAGGTGAGTGTCCCGGCGCGGGCCCCCCGCCGCCCTCTCCGCTCCCCGCTCGTGCCTCGGCTCCCGTGCCGGGACGGGTGCTGCAGGCCACCTCGCCAGACGCCCCGGCTGCCCGAGCACGGGGCAGGGCCGGCGCCCCGGGGCAGGTGGAGCCTGGGCGCGGGGGGGTTGGGGCGAAGCCAGGCTCCGCGCGGGGTCCCGCTTCACGCCCCCCGCCCCGGCAGCACCTACATGCCGGTCACGCGTCAGCAGCGGCGGGGGCGGCCCCGGCTTCGCCCCGGCTCCCGCGGGAGGCAGGTCCGCGCCCCGGCGGGAAGTGTCGCTCGCGGCGGTGCGAGATCGCGGGGCCTGTCGGCCGCCGTCCCCCCTCCCTTCTTGGCGTTTCTTTGCAGGAAAGTGCTTGCTGCTCGACAGAGGCGAAGACCTTCCAGGCTGGAAAGGCCCTGTGCAACGCAGGACTGTCTCCAGCGGCCTCCGACGCTGGGGCCGGTGGCCCTGGGCCTCCTCCCACTCGGTGACCGGCAGCGCAGGCGCCCCTTCCCCCCGCCCGCTCGCCAGGGGCTGCCCGCTGGCGGACGCCCCCCCCCCCCGCTGCCGTGCAGCTTTGTCAGGGAGCCTCAGCGTCCCTTTGTCTGCCGCCTCCCAGCTGCCTTCTCGGGGGGGTTCGAGCAGAGCCTGGCGCGGCCGGTGCCGGAAAGGAGCTGAGGAACGTCCCTGGCGAGTGGCAGGAGCTGGGGGGAAGCTCCCCATGGGGGGAGATGGGCTCCAAGCAGCGCAGGGACCCGGGAGAGGAATAAACCCACTGGGGCTGCAGCTGTTGGTGCTGGGCCTCTTGGCAGCGAGGTTGATGCAGGGACTGCGCAAATAAAGGCAGGAGGGGTAACCAGTACATGCCCGCCAGCACTGCTGCCTGCAAGATGGGGCTTGCTGAGCAAACTCGACGGGATTGCAGATCTGGCTGGTGGAGGGAATGGTGGATACGATGACCCCATCTGTGGTCCTGGCATTGCTGGGTGGCACGATGAAACAAGCACCAGGCAAAATCTGCTTGGGAGTATTTTAAGCAGATAAGAAAAACTTGTCACTGGTGGGTTTGGGAAAGTTGCTCATACTGACTAATCGCTTTCAGGAGGTTTCCAGAGGGGCCCAGCAGAAACACCCTTTTGAGCTGGGATCCTGTAAACTGGCAACTGCGGGCAGCAGCACAGAAGGAGGAGAAGTGCCCTCCTGGGCACTGGCAGCAGGGACTGGAGGTGCCGATGTAGTGATGTGGTTTGCTGAGGCAGGCTGGATGTTTTTTCCTCTGGAACATGTGGTGTGGGCTCAGAGGGACCGGGAGCGGGTGGTGGTCTTAGGAAGGACCCAGGCTGTGACGCGCAGAGGGCTGAACAACAGCTGTGGGAAACAGGAACCACCAACAGGCACAGCCAGGGCTGTGTGGGCATCTGAGGGCTGGAGAGAAGCTGGGAAGTTCAGAGCTAAAGCTAAAAGCTGATACTTGTTTGGGGAAGCCCAGTTAACAGCACTAGGCCAAAGAAGACCCTTGACTTTATCCAAGATAGAGGGTGATTAGATCATCTGATCTCCTGCATGTGTCTGTGGGAGGGAGGTTTCTAATTCTTCAGAGCACTGGTGTGATGGACACTGGCAGAGCTTCAGAGGCTGGGTTGAAGGCAGAGATAGTGTGAGAATATTTGATAGTGCGTGTGGCTGTCCATTAAAACAGTTTGCCTGGAGAAGCCAGGGAGCCTTCACCATGTGGAGCATCTCTGTTGGGCTTGAGCACTGTTTGCAGCTCCTGTCTGCTGGCCTTGACGTCAGGCTGAGTGGTGGGAGGGTTCCTTGGTTGCTACAAGGTCATGGTGGTTCTTCCTGGACGCAGTCCAGGAGGATGGAGGCACTTGGTGGGGGGGCTGCTGGTCTTTGCAGTCCTTGCTCTTGGCAACAACATCGAGGTGTCCTGGAGCAGGGAAGGCACACACTGGGGCTGGGTTGGAGTCTCTGCTGAGCTCTTCATGCTAAGATGATGGTTGTGGCAGGGTGCTCGGTGCTTTTGTGCTTAGGAAGAGGTGGTGGGCTCTGTTCCCTACCTGCTGTGGGGACTGGGAGTCCAGAAAGCTCACAGATGTGTGCCTTGAGTTGTGCTGATGCTGAAGATGAAGGCAGAAGTACAGTTCTAGGTACAGGCAAGGCTGTTGGAGCAGAGAGTTTTTTTACTAATGATTGGCAGTGAAAAACTTAATAAAATGTGCAGTCTTTATGAGTGGGGAGGACAAAGATGGACAGAGGTGGCGGGAGCAGCCACCAGTTCCTGGATGTGTGGTTTGGCTGAGGCTATGTGGGTTGTGGTACAGGCACTGCACTGAGGTTAGGGGACTGACTATGTTCCTTGGGAGCCCTGTGCTTGCCATAATTGTCTTGCCCATCCTGGAGAACTGAAGATGGGGCAGGAACATCTTGGCAATGATGGCATCCTTCCTGCCTGGGCCATACACTGCTTTGCTGTTGTAGTGTGAATCGTCACATCTTTCTGCCTTGTATGGGTTCTGCCACATCTTGTGGAGACATGCTTAGAGTGAGCTCTGCAGTGGCTCCTACCCCATTACAAACACTTGCTGGACATGATGGGTACCAGCACAGGTCCTTCCCCATATGCTTGGTGTGGGCAGTCCTTTCCCTACAGTGGTGGACAACAGACTGGCCCTGTACAGCTCGCCTGAGCGAGGCAAATACTCTGGAGATGTCTTCTCTGCCATGTTTGGATTAGACGTGAGGAACAGTGCCACCAGGATGCAGTGGGGAGAGATGTGGTGAGGGACCTTGCTGTATGGAGATGCCTGCACCCAAGGCACAGTGTGCTGGGGTTGGGGATTTGCCTGGGGACATCTTTATCTCACACGTGTTTTGACCAGGTGCTGAGGTTTTTGCTGGGAGCTCAGGGTCAGTGCTGCGGGGTGTGGGAATGGCTGGCCAGGAAGCTCTTGGGTGTGTGTCTTTCCTGCAAGAGCCTCCCTGAACTGAGTCATCCTGCATGATGCCGTGCTGGCTGTCCACCCCATGCTCCCTCCTCTCCTGCCATGGGTGCAGCCGTGGGCTCCCTGCCTGGCCCTGCTGGCCCCGTGGGTTGCAGACCAGACCCCTGTTGGAAGGCCAGTGCTCTCTTCTGTGCTTTTGGCTTTGGCGTCCACTGAAAGCCAAGCTGCAAGATGTGTAAAACTGGGGAAATCTTGCACCTGACAGAGAGAATGAACTGAGTTTGATTATAACTCAGAGCAGCTCCTGGGGGAACTCAAAACACACTTTTATCTCCAGAGCAAGAGATTTGTTTATAAAGTGAAGGATCTCCCCAGGTGTCCTCTGGGGACCTCTGTAGAGTGGAACATTTTGTTGTGGCAAAGGGTGGTGGCAGGTAGGATGTTTGTAAGCAAGATGGCTTGAAGAGCCCCAGCTCTGCCCAGGGATCTCAGTGCCTGAACTGTGAACAATCTTGGAGAGCCAACATCTGTCACCTGACCTGGTAGGCAGTGTAAAACCTGTTTTACGGTGAGAACCAAGTGACTGTCTGGTCCTTAACCTTCGTTTTATTTTGGTTTTCTTTTTTTCTTACAGTGGGCATAAATATCAGTGTGAGACCAGCCTCAGTACTGCAGCAGCGATCTGGGTGTGCGTTGTCACGGCAGATAAATGCATGAAAAACATTTATGTGCACAAAGAGGACATATGTCCAAGTGCCAGTGATGCCTTGGCTGCTCTCTGAAGGACTGGTCTGCACCAAGAGCTGTGCTGGTATGGTGGCTTTGCACGTCAGGTTGCTTTACACCCAAATACTTTCAAATTGTATTAGCAAATTTGTGCTGTGTATGAGCAGGTGATGCCTCAGTACCCGGGCATCTGAGCGGCGTGCTGGGATCAGCCGGGCAGTGAGCAGCTCCCTCTGCAACCACGGCAGGTGAACTAAGCATGGAAATGCCTGCCCTTTGGCTGAACTGTGGGGGGTCTGGGGCACCCCTGGGAGCTGCCCTGCCAGTGGCTGTGACCCCTCCTGCACCAAGGGAGCAGCTGCATGTACCACAGCTGCTGCAGAGAGCCCTGCATGGCTCGTAAAGTCCGGCAAGTGGATTAGGAAATGTCAGAGATGCAGTTTCCCAGGCAACCTTAATTCGGCCCCACATGCAAGGGCATTAGGATGCAGTTGGTAATTACATGATCCCTGCCTTTGCCCTCTGAGAGCCCTGCCCCCTTCCTGGCACCAGCTGGAGCTTCCAGTCCCTCCGGCCTCAGGGCTTGGGGTATCATTCTCACTTGCTTGCTTGTGTGTCCTGAGGTTGCAGTGCTCCTGGAGACAGTTAGGAATTGCCTTCCCACCTTCTCCGTGGGTCTCCACTGTAATATCTGACCGTGTAAAAAACGAATAGGTTTACATTCTCAACACCCTGTGGTGGGGAGACTTTGCTCTTATGAAGAGGCATCCTTGAGACAGTGGAGGAGTAAAGCCAGTGTAGCAAACCCCCGCCCCCATCCCCCAGACCTAGGGAGCTTGGAGGCTCGGGACCCTGATCTGAGCCGTTTTGTCATTTTGCCTCTGTAGAGCCCATCTAATAACTGATGAGTGCCTTTGCACCGCCCTGCAAGAGAAATATCCAGTTTTAGGGGTCTCAGCAGAGGCATGTTAGGATTCTCCACCATCCTCTGCTTTCTGGAGCTGGAGGCACCTGAGTGGAGGGTGCTCTGTGAGCTTGCTGGAGCTTGTGTGTCCCTTCATGGGAAGCCAGACCCAAGTGCTGTGGAAATATGGATGGGACTTTCCTCCGGCTGGGAAGTGTGACTGCCATGTGCCAGGGAGTCTCTTGGCTGCTGAGCTGGTACCCTGTGTCATCTGAAGCTGTTTACAGGGTGAGAGGGGGTGGGTCCAGGACTGGCACCAGCTGCAAGCCAGGTCTATGTCTGTCTGGCGAAATGCATCTAGGAAATGGGGTTTGTGGTAGGTTTGAATGCAGGCAAGTTGGGCTTGGGGCAGGTAGAACAAGCAGGCCACCCCTTTCTGAGCCCATGAGGGTCAACAAACCATGTTTCACAGCCCCTCAGCATGCTTGGAGCCAGGAGAGCTCTTTGCAGAGAGCATTGGGCATGGTGCTGCCTGTCTGCCCGCCTCACAGGTGCTTGCGTGTCAAGCCCATGCATTTGTGTGTGTTGGGACGCCTGCAAGAGTGCTCATGCCACCCTTGGCCCTAGTGCTTGTGTGAATGAGCTGTCGCCGGCATGGGGCTGTGCTCTGCAGATGTAATTGTGGCAGAGTGAAAGCGTTTTTGTAGCTTTGAGATGTGGGTGCAGCCCATGGGATCTCCTGGTTGTTTAGAGTGGTGGGCACTGATGTGCCCATGGGATCTCACAGACAGCGGGTGGGAAGCGCCCCTCTTTGTCTTGGAGAGGAAAAGCATATTTAGAAAGCAGAGGGGCTTCCCACAGTGAATTTGCAGTCGCTGTCATCTTTCAGCCCGTGGGCATTACGTTGGGTCCCAGCAGCCAAGCAGCTGCAAAAGTCACTGGTGACTTAGATTTCCCTGGGGGTGTTCACCCCAGTGGTGGCAAGCAAAAGGCTGCAACTCCCAGACTCAGTGTTGCCCCTTGGTGTCTCTGGTGGCCTGTGGGGCCTGAGTGATGCCCCATCTCCCTTGGATGATGAAGGTGAGAACAGATTCCCTGTCTCCTGTTGCAAAGCCAGGGGCTGGCTGCTCCTGCAGCCCCATCCTGGTTCACTGGCACTGGGCCCTGCCCGCAGAGCCAGCAGGAGGTTTTGCTCTTTCCCTCTCGTCTGGTGGAGGACAGTATCTTGAGCAGCCACACATCTCGCTGCTGCCTTGCTGAGGGGTGAGAGCATTTGCTTGCTCCCATGTTTGAACCCTCCTTGTGCTTATGGGTGCTCCTGGGGTGACTGCAAGCCCTGTGGCTTGTGGGGTTTGTTCCAGGGATGATACTCTGCTGGTCGCTTGTACCCTGGTATGGAGGGGCTGGGCTTGGAGGGCTGCCCCAGCTACCCACTGCGTCAGCCACCTGAGGAGCCCAGAGCTGGAGTGTTTAAAGAGGAGGTGGTGAGCTGAGGCTTGGGAAGCTGTGTTCCTCCCGCAGCTCAGCGGGATGCAAAGGCTTGGGGCTGCTGTGGAGGTGTTTACAGCTCCAGTTCCTGTTCCCTTTTCATGCTGGGTTTTGCTGCTTCAAGGCTATTGTCGAGCCCTTTTGCACAGGAAGGAGGAAGAAGTGTTTTGTTTTAAGCAGATTATGGGAGCTGGAGAGGAATGCTTGAGCAGCCCTGATCTCCATGGCTGGCCAGGAGCAGGGACAGCGTGGTGGTGAGGACAGAGCCTGGCGCTGGGTGGGATTAGGCAGCCACCACACTGTGCTCAGGCCATTTGGTCCTTGCTGTGGGAGCTCTGCATGGCTGGCATTGTGGTGGCAAACCCCATCTCGCTGGATGGTCCAGACTGGGGTTTGCAGACTGGTGGGTGAGCAGACCCCAGCAAAGGTGCTTGGGTGCACTCAGACCCTACTGGAAATACTGCCTGGCCCCATTCAGGGGAAGCTGCTGAGGGTCCGGAGCAGGGTTGTGGCTCCAGCACTGGGAGCGATCGAGTTCTGCAACATGCCCTGTTATCCTACTGCAGGAGTGTCTCCTTTTCGCTAGTAAGGGCAAACCTCGGGCTTTTTGTGCTGTCTGTATGACATGGCACTTGAGAGGCTACTGGTCCTGCTTCCCGGTGACTCCTGATCACATGAAGGAGCCCTGTCTTATGTTACTCAGGACATGTGTGGGGATGCTGTGGGGGCCTGGGAGGGAGCGGGGAGGAAACCATAGGCTGTTCTTGTCCCTCTTGTTAAGAAATGTCTTCAAATGACCCTGCAGGAGCCCTGGAAAATAACCAGTGAGTTCCCAGTCATGCCAGTGCTAGCTGACATCCCTGGACTGGGATCTACACCCCTTCTCCACTTCAGGCGAGGAAATCTGGATGCATGCAGGGAGAGCATCTGTGTGCCATGGCAGGGGGATGGCACTGCTGGCTGCCCTGTGCCGTGGTGGGGGCCTTGCTGGGGTGTCTGCACAGGCACTGGTAGTGCTGGACCGATGGTAAGGAACGAGGCCGGGCTGCCTTCTGCTCTGCTTGGCTCCAACCCAGTTTTGGGGACAAAAGCTGGAGTGTTTCCACAACCAAGCGTTGGTGTCTGGAAAGCTACTGGCTGCCAGCACCTGCTCTGCAGGGCTGCCGTGATGTGGATTCAGGGTCCCAGCTGCTGCTCTGGCTGCTGCTAGCAGAGCTCGTGATGAGGTTTCAAGGGGCTTCAGCTGGTCCCTGACCCCCTGCCAAAAGGCAGGGAGTACCCTAACCCTTCTCCTGCCCTTCCCCTCTTCCAGCTGGCTGTCCTGGAGGACTACGCAGATCCCTTCGATGCAGCACAGGTGGCTGGTAGCCAGGCAGGGCTGGAGAAGGTGGCAGAGAACGATGGATACATGGAGCCATATGAAGCCCAGAAAATGATGGCTGGTAAGGTGGAAGGCTCTGTGCAAGGGCCACTCTTTGCACCTCTGTTCCCTACTGTGTGAATTTAGTAGCCACTGTGCTCTGTTCCTTGCAGTCTGTGACAGCCCCGAGTCCCCCAGACAAGGCAAACCTGGGCGATCACTGTGGTGTGCACAGCCACTTTGCAGGCACATTTTCACAGCGTTAGCCCTGTGAGATGGGCTTACCGTAGCCAGAGCACTCACAAAGGCTATCCAAGCAGTAAAGGCACCTCGATATTCCTCCCTGCTGTTCTGTCCCTGGGATCATGGTGCCTGCTTGCCAGGCTGAGCCAGGAGAGAGCCGACATTTAATGTGTCTGGTGTAAAACTTAAGATGGATGTGAGAGCTACTTGATATGGTTAGAACTGAGCCAGAGTGTGCCATTTTCTGTTGCAGCAGTGGGGTCCCCAGTGGCCTTGTTTATGGCTGGAGGGCAGGCAAGGTGAGAGCCTGCGCTCCTGAAGGCGTCACTCTTACTGCTGTAGTGCCTGCAGGGTCACTGTGCTGGCTTGCACGCTGCAGACTCTGGCTCTGGCTCTGCTTTGCAGTTCCATGGTTGCCCTGGAGCAAGTGGTTTCTGGAAAGCTTGTGCAGCTTTTTGGACTAGACCACTGCATTTCTTAGAAAAATCGGCAAGTGGCAAAGAGATTTCTTGTGTCTGTGTGAGAGAGTTTTGTTTTGCTTGAGGGAAGGGCATTTTATTAAACTAGCCATGCTGGGTGTCCAGGGAAGAAACCCAGCCTTGCTGCAAGCAGGGAATCAGTCTCTGGGATGCTTTATCCCTGTGGACCCTGCTTTGCAGGGCTGCCCAAGAGGGGGTGTGTGGAGAGAGAAGGCCTCTTGGTGCTGTGGACTGCTCAGGGCCCGGCTGACCTGCTTCTGGCAGGTGCTTGCTTGATGTCTGGGGGGGTCTCCTCCATTGCTGATGCTACCTACGCCATGTCACCCTCAGGTGAAACTGAGCCTTTTCATCTAGCAGGGCTTTGGGGACCATGGCTGGGCTGTGTTGGGCAAAAAGCTCATGGTCTTTTCCCTCTTCTCCTGCTAGAGATCCGCCAGAAGGGCTTGCGGGATGCTCCTGCCCGGCCGCTGCACCTCTATGACACTCCCTACGAGCCTGTGCTTGGAGGGCTGGACATGGATGGCGACCGCCTCACTTGCTCCAGGCCCAGGGAGTCCCGACTGCCTGAGGACGATGAGCGGCCACCGGAGGAGTACGACCAGCCCTGGGAGTGGAAGAAGGAGCGGATCTCCAAAGCCTTTGCAGGTGAGTGGTGGGAGCAGCCGTAAAGGACAGATAGCAGCCATAAAGCAACCAACACTGCATTTTGTTTTGCAGGGCAGAAACTGGCTGCTTGGGGTTCCTTCATCTTTTGGGGGTCAGTAGTGTTGGCCTCTGCATTTCTGTGGCTCAGGGAGCACTCGTACACTTGCAGAGGCTGTTTCTCTTCAGCAGGGAGGCAGGCCGGGTGGAGTGGTGGATGGAGCTGCCTTGGCAGCCTGCCTGGTGCCCATCTCTCATTACCTCTTCCCCACTCTGATCGCAGCCTTCAGTGCATGTTAACCCCCCCCCAGCCTTGAATTGCAGGGGAGAGGCTCGACCCTGGGCTCAAGCAGATCCCTCCTTCCTCAGGGCAGGAGGAAAACTGGGCGCTCCTCCAGGAGCTTTTGGCCGGGCAATCGTCTGGCCCCCTGACCTATTTATCTGTGCTGTGGGATCGATTGTGTTTGTGTTTGTTAATGAGGAAATCCATGCTGTGCATTAGCGCTGGCTCCTCTGCTGGTGCTGGCTAATTGCCACACTCTTATCTAGGATGCATTTTAATTGCAGCATTGTGCGTCTGGGCTGCAGCTGTCTTGCACAAGTTGCTCAGCCAGTGGTTGCTGACGCTGTGCAGAGATGCTGGTGGAGAGAGGCATGGAGATTTGGGTTTGGGAGTGGTTCACCTTTTGGGTTTGGTCTCTGTGAGCTGGAGATGTGCATGCTGGGCTTGACACCACAGTTCTGCTCAAGCCTAGGGTTGCACTCATGCTGCTGGGACTCGGCTGGGTGTGGGACCGTTGCCTGCTGTGCTGAGGATTCAGCTTGTTGGGCTTCATCATGAAACGTGATGCGCTGCCGGGCTGGGTTTGTGCTGAGATGTCTGTGCTCTGGCTTTGGGCGGTTGAGCCACCTCGCTTGATGCGGAGGTGGTGTGTTAACAGGTCTGGCTCCTGCGTGGATGTGCATGGGCACTCTCCAGGGTGCTTCAGGCTTGCTCTGAATCCTGAGGGAGTCAGTTTGCCATACCCTGGGCCACGTTAGGACCTGCTGTCTGTTTCTTTCCAGAGCCAGAGTGGGTCCTGCTGTGGCTTTCAGGGCCTTTCTCCTCTCCTGTGATGCCAGAGTCTCTCTGCTGGCTCATTCCCCACTTTGGGAGGGCCTGTGAGACCCCTGCTGATGGTCTGCAGGTACTGGCGTGAGGCAGCAACCTGCTTGTGCCTGGCAGGGGAACACGGACCCTGTGACGTGGCTGGGAAGTGCACGGGGCAAGATGGATGCACAGGCAGGACAGATGGCAATGGGGCGCTCGTCCAGGGTCCCCTGGATGAACATGCATATGGGACAGGGGTAATTGCCGTCTCTCCACAACCCCAGAGAAGGTCAGCTGGGAAAGTTGATTGGAGGAGAAGGCACATTGGGAATGTGCCCCACATCAAGCCTGTTGCTGCTCGCTGCTGGGGAGGGGATGAGATGGTGTAGGGCTCCCAGGAATTTAGTCCTTGGGTCTTTCCCCCCACAACTGCTCTCCTTGTCTATAGACTTGATGTTGCTGATGTTTTTTTCTAAGCCCTTTCTTTCTCTCTTTCTCCTTTTCTCTCTTTCCCATCACCTCCCCACCCCCACTGCCCCCTCCCCTTCCAGTTGAAATCAAGGTCATTAAAGACCTGCCATGGCCACCGCCGGTGGGACAGCTCGACAGTGGTGAAAGCCCCCTGGACGGTGAGGCCGGTGCCTCTGTCCCTCCGCAGCATGGCCAGCCCAGCTACGAAGACGCCAATGGTGGGTCTTGCGTGACAGCGGCGTGTCCAAGGGGGCTGCGGCTGGTGCTCGCTGTGACACTGCCTCACTGCCCCACCAGCGCCAAGATCCTGTGATGCCTCAGAACTTGCCTAAACATGGCAGGGCGCTGCCTGCTGCCTGTGGGTGCTGCCAGATATCCACCCTCCTCCCCCACCTTCCCCAGGCTTCTCCCGGCCTATTCAGTTGTTCTGTGCCAGACACCAGGTGTTTGTCCTTGCCTCTTCTGCATCTTCTATGGCTCCACAATGCCTCTTTGCACGCAGCAGTTGAGCTGCACCAGGGAATTATCCAGTGGCAGAGTTATTACCTTCTCTTTTGTTCTCTCCTTTCTGCCTCCAAATTCCCAGTGTTTGATGGCTGCTTTTACAGTCTTTAACAACTGCTCTGAGCAAATGCTAATGTTTTCTTGTGACTCTTGATATCCAAGTCCCTTACAGGTATGGTACCAGCTAATTCAGATCCCACTGTTGAAGTTAGGGTTGTTTCTTCCAGGTGTGCCTTGCTTCATCATTTAGCACTGCTCCGTTTCCTCTGCTATTTTATTACCTTGCTGCTCAGTGGCAGGAGGTTCCTCTGGATTCTTCACTCTTGTTTTTGCTACCCTGAACAGCTAAATCTCCCAGGTACGCTTTGTCATCTCAGGTTTGCCTTGTCGTGAAGCCTTTTTTGTGAGTGCTGAGCAGCAGAGCCCTCAATGTAAACTTGCCATGGATTCTGCTGGCCGTCTTGCTTATGAAAGCCAAATATTGCTGCTTCTCTTTTAAACCATTATTAATATGTTAAGGACTTTGCTCTTATGTCGTGGATTAGGGTTTTGCCAAGAGCGTTAGGTTGAGAGGTTTGTCAAAAGCCACCCAGGCTTTTGGGTGGGCTGCTGCTCTTGCGGAGAACTGGGACAGATCCATGAGATGTGACTTTTTCTCTGCAAAGCAGCAGCTTGAGCCCTGGTGTGCCGTGTCTGCCCAGGCATCACTAATGCTGCTCCTGGTAGACACTGTGACGTGCCAGGTGCAGATGTCTGATTTCCTTATCTGCAGTTACCCAGATCCCTGCAGAGCTTCATAAAGAAAAAACAGTATGGCTTTTGCTGCCTCCCAGGTGGGTTTGAGCACGAGGTTGCATGTGACAGCTGATTTTGCTGCCGATCACAGGGGCACTCCAGAGCAATGCAGCCGCTCTGCTTGGGCCGTGTCGGGATACTGTCCCAAACCCATAGGGATGCTACAGGCTGAGATCAGTCCTGAGAAAGAAAGGTCTTGGCAGGGGGAAACTTCCTGATCCTCTTCCTGCAATGAATGCAGGTGTCAAGAAAAATTAATTTCTTTGCTGTGCAGGAGCCTCTTCTCTTCCCCTATCATGTATTATCCCCGCAGCCGCTCTGACATGCATCCTCATCCTGATGAACACATCAGTTTGTCATTTTTCCTGGTTTTAGCAACACAGAATCTTTTTTTTTTTCTTCCCTAATTTGCTTTGTTGCTTTAAGTTTATTTTGCCAGAGTTTTGTCTCATTTTCTACTGCCCTAGTGTGGGGGTGACTTGAACTCCTTGAAGGATGTCATCTTACTCCTAGGGGCTTGTTTTTAATATCCTGTTTAATCATGCACATACCTCTGCCGCTCTGACAGGTAAAATGCATTTCTTCTGAGCCTCTAACACGATGACTTTGTGCCGCCAACAAACACTGCTGTTTTGATTGTCTGGCTTCTTAACGATCACCCCAATTTTTTAAGGTGATGAGTTGAAATTGAAGCCTAGATGTTACGTGCAAGGGCGAGCCTGGCCAGTGAAAAGCCAGACCACTGCAGAGGCAGCGCTTGTCAAACCTTGATGTCGGGCACCTCCTCCACGAGCTCCTTCTAGAGTGGTTTTAAGCCTTGCTAAGCTGCAGAGGATTTTGACTGGGTTTCCTTTTGGCTGCATTCCTCCCTTCTCAGTGCTGGGGCGGCTGAAGACCTGCTCACCTGTGTAGGGACCAGACAAGGTGTCCCTAAATAGCCACCTTAGAGGATGCCCTGTTAGAGAGAAAAGCATCCCCCTCTAGTTATTTACTGCTTCTGCTCTGCAACAGCATGGCCTCAGCATTGCCATGCTTTTGTCTCCCCCTCCAGTAGCCAGGGGAGGGGGAGGGGGGAAGCTGCCCAGCCTGGGACATTCGGTTCATCCTGGCAGCTGTGGTGACTGGACTGGTCTCGGCCACCTCTGTGGTGACTGCCTCCGCAGCATCAGCCACTGGCAGCCTTGAGCCAAGGCAGCTTTGCCCAGTCAATAAGTAATTTGTGCAAGGGGGTTTGCATTGCAGGGGAGTAATAATGAACTTTCTGGAGGTGGGAGAAACAATATTGTTAATGCTGAAATCATCCTGCATGGAAATAACAGTCAGCAGGAGGCTGGGTCCCTGGGGCACATCTGTGTTAATCCTCCGCTGCTCACTGGGCGGCATGCACCGGGCTGCTGCCCTTTGTCAGTGCATGGGTGCCTGGGCAGGTGGCTGTGTCAGGGGGGCACCTGGCAGTCAGAATGTCACTATCCCCCTCAAAGAGTTATTTTTTTCACCCCAGGAGGTTTACCTGTGCCAGCGGAAATGTGTCCATCATTTCCAAACTGACTGCTCCCTCTAGCTCCATCTACCCACTCCATTTTTTTAGAATTTAACTTACCCTCCGCCCCAAGATTGGCAAGCCTCTCCTTGCTGCTTCTCAGTTAACTCTGTGTCAAAACTGCTGAATGTCTGGTTGCATTGCCAAAACCTCTCTTAGCTTTTGAAACCTCCCTGGAAAATAGTTCCAGGGGCTCGGATGCTGCAGGGACCCCAGTCCTGGTGGAGTGGGGACCCAGCCTTGCCTGTCGTGGGGTAATGCAGTGAGCAGCTGTCCAAGAGCTGCCCTGTTCTGCCCTTGCTTAGAGCAGGGGGACGGGGCAGTGCGAGGGGACCCAACATGATGTGATGTGGCTCTGGCTCTTTCTGCAGGCTCCCTCCGTGGGAGGGAAAGTTGTCAGCCCAGCCTGTGCACCTGTCCCTGCTGCTGGCTGTGACATGTGTCTCTCTTGCAGGTCCGTCAGAGGGGCTGGGATATGGCCGTACCTCACCCTGCAGGGAGGAGAAGGCCAGAGCCACTCTCAGGCATGGCTCCAGCAGCCTCAAGAGCACGAAGATGCTGATTGCTGAGCCTGGCCCCTTCGTCGGGGAGAGGATTGACCCTGCCCTGCCCTTGGAGAGCCAGTGGTGAGTCCTGCCTGCCCCAAGTGGCTGTTCAACCCCTCCGCCTGCTCCAGGATCCCTGTGGCAACACCACAAGGAGCCCCGGGGCAGATCTGATTCTTCTTTGCTCCCTGGCCCCACATTAGTGCCTTCTTGTCCCTGCTGTCCATCTCGCAGTTGTGGTATCCTCATGTGCCCTCTGTGCCCCCCTGAGCTGCCCGGTGGAATCCTTGCCCCTTGTCCCCCAACCCTGGCAGTGCCACCCACATCCCTCTCCCTGAACATGAGTGGCTGCTGTCCCCGGGGAGATGCCAAGGGTGATGGCATTGCTGCTGCCCTGGGGCAGAGTCCTTCGCTGGGGTGTCCACTCTCTGCCTGGCACAGCCAGTCCCTCTCCCACCTCCAGTTGGTACCACGGGGCCATCAGCCGGACAGATGCAGAGACGCTGCTGAGGCTGTGCAAGGAGGCCAGCTACTTGGTGCGCAACAGTGAGACCAGCAAGAATGACTTCTCCCTCTCCTTGAAGTGAGTGAGCCCGGATGGGGCTGGGGTGGGGGGGGTGAACCCACAGCAGAGGTGACCCCTTGCAGGTGGATGCCCCAAGTGAATGTGTGCCCGTGCTGATGGGGTAACTCTGAGATGACTGTGGGGATGTAACTCTGATGCTGATGGGGTAACTCTGAGATGACTGGATGGAGTACGAAGTCTGTGCTTCTGTGTGGTGTGGCACAGGCTTCTGGTTTGGTGTCTGGCAAAAGTATCTGTCTGGAAGGCTTGTTGATCTGGAGGCACACTGCTCTTCCCTTGGCAGTGCTAGTAATCCCTCAGACGGATAAAATGATGTGCCTCACTGCTCCCTTGAATGTGTCTGATGACGGCTTCCAGCTCTGGCTTCTTGTTACCCCATTTTTTTTGTAGCTTAGTTTCACGGGAAAAGACTGTGTGCGATCCAGTACCCATCCCTGTCTCCCCACTCCATGTAATCATTGAAGCTGTTCCTCAGCTGTGCTGCAGAGGGCATTGCCCTGCTTTAGTTTTTCAGCAGGGAAATCTCACTCCCACAGCAAGGCTTGGTTTCGTCTTGGGTTTTTGGGGAGGATCTTTGCACCTTCCCAAGTTTTCCAGTTCCCCGAATGTCAAAACTGCATGAAGCATCGCTGCATGCATCCTGCTGGGGAGGAGCTGCTCATCCAGCTCTTTCGTGATTCTTGGGGCAGCCTGAACCCCCAAAATCAAAGCTGTTACAGTCCTGACGATGATGGATTAGCAAATACCTTCTTGCCCTTCTGCTGGACGATTATATTAGCTCTTTCTGGCAGATGTGAAAAAAGTATTTATTGAGCACTTCAGTCATCTCTGCACAACAATAGGGCATGTATCCCCATGCTTTTCTTAATATACTTTTAAGTTTCCACAGTTGTCTCTGTACCTGCATTGCTCCCCACTGGTTTTGGCCTCCCCTGTTTATTTCCCAGGACACAATTGTGAATTAGAGTGCTCCATCTCTCACTATTCTTTTTTTCCGCTTTTTTGCTGCCTTCAGCACCAAACCAGGGCAGAGGTTTAGCTGAAAATATCCTTTCTTCCTTCTGCAGTTGTAGCTTTCAGGCCAGACAGCAAGCCTTTCTGGAAAAGCTCCCTCCTTTCTTTTTTTTTTTTGGTGTTGCTGGGGTTGTCGTTGGGGCTTCCTCCCTTGCCAGCACAGGTGTCCCTTTCCATCACCTCTCTGTAAGCCAGTCATCCATTTGGTTTTTTTTCCTTACTTCTTACTGCCCCTTCATAGCCTTATGGCAAAACTGGCCAAATCCTCTTCTCAAACAACATGTGTGGCCAGGACGTGGCCTTGCAGCAGTGTGCCACCTCCCCAGAGGGGACTGCAGCCCATCCAGGAGCTGCTTGGGCATTGCCTGTCCACTGGCGGTGCTTGCAGAGAGCCCACAGCCTTGGATGCATGTTTTTTACTCCATTGCCTTTCTCTGTAGTGCCTTTTTTAAGGAAAATCCCCTGGGATCCCTTTTATATAGCTGTAAGCTGGCTGTCTGCATCTCTCTATTTTTTTAAATTTTTTTTTTTCCTTTTTTACTTTCCTTGAGGAAGGAGGCACAGCTGAGGACATGGTCTGTAAGGGAGCTCTGATGCTGACCTAAAGCCCTTTTGGACTGCTTTAAAGAAAAACATGCGCAAAAGAGAGCAGCAGGAGTGGCTGTACCCATAGTGTGTCAGGTAGCCGGAAGGATTTAACCCTCCTGTGATAGTTCTGGCTGGTCCAGGATAGGCAGCCCCCCATTGCCTGTTGTGGACAGGGTTGTAGTGTCATTGTCCCAAATGCTCAGAGAAGGAGTTCCTCCTGGCTTGCACCTCTGTGAGAGTGGGGTGAGGCCATGCTGCAAAGGTTTGGGTCCTTCCTTATGTCTGTGAGGTGCTTGGCAGGAGCAGCACTGGCCCCTTGTCCTTGTCCTGTTCCTGCTGCTGGCTGCAATGCTGGATGCTGTTGGGTTTTCAGTGTACTCCCTCAGGCATCTCTCCAGGGGTTTGATCTCGGTCACATCCCTGAGCTTGTGACAAAGACCCACAGAGCAATTTGGGCAAAACACAACCAGCATCACCTGTCTGTGGACCTCTGTGGCAGTGCTCTGGCTCTGGACTGGTGCTGATCTTGCATTGTGCTCCTGAGCATCTCTTCCCTGCCAGCAGTGAGCAAGGGCTGGGGTCTGTCTGCAGACAGGGTGCAGCACTGAGGGCAGTATCTGCGGGCAGCTCTGCATGCTAGTGGTATGGCCCTGTGTGTGTGTGTGCAGGATAAACCCATGCACCTTCACAGGGTGCCATTAACAGTGCAGCCCCTGCAGCTCTTCCCTGCGCCCTGCTGCTGGAACACAGATTATGGCCAGCTATCGCTTTTCTTCAGCCCCTGGCAGGGGGCTGCAGCTCTCCCCCGTGCCCTCTCCTGGGGCAGACGGCTCCTTGCCTCCCAGCTCTTAAATAGATTGCAAACCCATTCTGCTAATGCAGCCAGTCTGTCCGTTACAGGCACTGTCTCCAGCCAGGGGGATGGGGCTGGCCTGTGCAGCACTGGAAGCGGCTCAGTATTGCTGATGAGATCCTGTCTGCTTTTAAGTCATCAATATTTTGCCGTAATGTGCATTCCAGATGCTGCAGACAGGCTGTGGCTCTCCTCGGAGACACAAATTAATAGCAACAGGGCCATTAGCCCATCACTTGGAATCAGTGCTTGTGGCAGGATCTGGCTGTGCAGCCTCACGTGGCTCTATGCCTGTGCTGTGCTGGGAAGTGGCCTTGCTACACCGAGCAGGTTTTGTGGAGCCTGCACTGTTGGTGGGGGAGCAACATGCTGCAGGCTGAAGGAGAAAATCCTGCTTTGCCATGGTGAGCCTGGACATATGTGAGTTGAAGTACTCCTGTGTGAGCTGGGGCAGTTGCAAAAGGGTCTTTGCCACATGCAAGGGGCAAAGCTGCTGCCCCTATGTCACCCTGCAGCAAGAGTTGCTGATGCTGCTCCTGCCCGGGCTATGCCCTTACTTCCCTACCTGCACACATCTGCCCCAGCCTTGGAACCATCCTTGTCCCCAGATGGACCCCTTGCACCCCACTGCACGGCCATGCTTCTGGGCAGGGACACAGTCCAGCATAGTTAGCCACATCTCTGCCTTGCACAGTGGGTTTGTCTGGAGATGGCCAAATGTGGGATGATGCAGGCAGGGCTGTGGCTGGGGATAGGAGCTGGCAGCATCCCCTCCCCAGCTACAAGGGCAGGCTGCCTCTCTTGGAGGGGTCAGGACCTGACGGGAGGCAGGGGTCAGTTGCACCCCCTAACTCTGCCTCAATCTCTCCTTGCAGGAGCAGCCAGGGCTTCATGCACATGAAACTGTCCCGGACCCAAGAGAACAAGTACGTGCTGGGTCAGCATAGCCCACCCTTCGACAGCGTGCCGGAGATCATTCATCACTATGCCAGCCGCAAGCTGCCCATCAAGGGGGCTGAGCACATGTCCTTGCTTTACCCAGTGGCTATCCGTACCCTATAGTACTCACCCCTCCATAAGCCAGGCTCGAGGCCGGGTGCACCTGAAACTGGCCTGTCTGCCGGGCCAAGCGCCACTGTGGCAAGGATGGGCTCCAGACCGGCAGTGCATGAGCAGCTCGCTGAGCATGGCCAGTGCTGTTGGGGATTGCTGCAGCTGGACCCCTCGATCCCATTCTCTGGGGGGGCTTCCATGTGCTGGTTTGCCCACTGGGACAGCGCTGGGGAGACCCCCTGCACAAGGAGCTGAGTGGGGCTCACCAGCTGCCTGCCTGCCCTCACCTGCCTCTGGGCAGAGTTCTGGACACGAGGACTGGAGCTGGGGCCTTGGAGAGGCTGGGGAGGGGACAATGTTTGGGAAAAGGGGAGAAATCACCTGGCAGCAGGCCTCAGGTGCCTCTGTGAGGGTGCCTGGCTCTGCAGGAGACAAAATGGCTGTGCCGACAGGTGAGGAGGCTGGCAGGGGGCAAATGGGGGCCTGCCTGGGGCTAGTGAGGCACAGGGGAGCCAGGCAGACTGGTGGTGGCCCCCACCCACACAGGTGCTTGGTACGTACCACCATCCTTTGCCAAATGTATATAGTGACTGGTCTCAGCCGTGCGTGCAGCATCAGTGCCTAATAAAGCAGTGCATGGTTGCCTCCTGCTCCATGGGGACCACGCGCCTGCGTCCCACCACCTTGAGTGGTAGATTGGTGTGGCAAAACGGTGGGGAGGGGAATTTTATTACACAAAAACTCTAAACAAATGGATTTTTCCTTCGTTCTTGCATACACTGAGACTTGTGTGTCTGAGTGGTCCAGCCAGCTCCGTCATCTGAGACAAGGGATACAAGACACCAGTGGTCATGTCCTTGGTATGTTTTTGGGACCCTTTGTGGGCTGCAATGAGCTGATTTTGGACTCACCTGTTATTCCTTGTAGAAGGGGGTGCTTTTTGGGATCTTTTGCCTTATTGTTTTCCTTCACCCCTCATAAATCTTGGGCAAAATCCCTGAAGTTCACAGATCTCCTGTTCTCCTCCTCTTGAGTATTTACTGGCTCCAGTCCTGTTCTTTGTCTTCCTGACACCTTGTATTTGGGCCAGCTTGCTCTGTCTTCATTTGGCTGAAGCTACATCTGGTGCTCTGTAGCATTTAATGCATACCTTGACTTTTAACCTTGTTCCTGGTGTTGCCTGCTACTGCAGCCATGCAGGTACATTTCCTCCATCCATGCTTCAGACTAAGCTTGGTCTTTGGTCTCGCTGTTACTCTCCTGCAGTGCATTCCCTTTCTCCTCCACTCCCTGAGTGGTCCTGCTGTGCTCAGCAGAGGGGATGGCAGCAGCAAATTCACTGATGGACCAGCGAAACCTCTTGCATCAGCAGAGCAAAGTGCTTGTGGTGTCGCTGAGATGTGTTAGCAGTGGCTTGATGAAGGCTTTGTGAAAAAGCATCATCCTCTCCACTGCCAGCTCCCAGTAAGGAGCTGGTCCTGCTGGTTCACTGCAGGTAAGAAGTGATTGATGGGACCATGGGGACCCTGGAGGGTGAGTGACACAGCTGCAGCTTGCTCTACTGTCTTATCTGTGACTCTGAGGTTTCCCAGATACAACCTGTAGCTGGGGGATCGCTGTCTTGGCTACCCATCATGGTTTTGAGCTACTGTAGGCACCATGAGGCATGACCAGTGTGGTTCCTGAGTGCATGCCATGGTTGGGAGCCTGCAGAAACTGGTGGTCTGTTTCAGGATGCTTCAGCCTCTGCCACTCCTTAAAAGGCAGCGGTATGAGCTCCTTGGGCACCAGTGTCTCCTTACAGTCAAGCTTGGCTGCTGGCATCTCCCCCCTGCACCCCTGGCTGCCTCTCCATCCCAGGGAGGCATCTTGTCTGATGGGGAAGGAGGCAACTCCAGCTGTAGGGTTTTTCTCTCAACAGTGCCACACCAGAGCCTGAAGAAAGGGCTGGAGATGCAGAAATCTGCAGAGATGCTCTTGGATGCCCTTGCTGCATTTAAAAGGTTTCAAGGACTCTTAGCAGCCCTGTTGTGCCCTGACGGCTCCAGGGCAGAGCTTTTTCTGGGGGATACTCTGCCTCCTCTGTGGCCACAGGTGGGAAAGCAGAGGCTTCTTGGATCCACACAGCTGGGGGTGAAGGCACAGGAGAGCCTCCCCATGTATTGTGGGTTGTTTTTCTCAAGAAACTCTGGCAGTGGGCAAATGGCCTGGCAGCCAGTGCTGCTTTATCTGCGGGCTTGCAGCCTTACAGTGAAATCCTGCCCAAGCAGCCTGTCTCCATCTCGGGGCATCCCTGCTGAGTACTAGGAGGTGTGAGACCTGTGTGCATTGCACCAGGTCCCCAGAGACAGTCACAGACCAGAAACAGCAGGACTGCTCTGAAGCTGAGCTTTGTCCAAGTGCTTTAGCTAAGCAGCTCTCAATCCTCCCTCAGGCAATTGCATCCCTTTTCATCCAGCCCTGACCATCCTAGTGACCCTCTGCTAGACTCTCTTCTTGTACTTGGGGTCCAAAACTGGACATGGTGTCCAGATGTGGCCTCGTCAGTGCCAAATAAAGGGAAATAACCACTTCCTTTGATCTGGCTACACTCATATGATAACTTCGGTCGGAAGGGAGCTTGGGAGGTCTCTAGTCCACTCTCCTGCTCCAAGCAGTGTTAGCATTGTCTGAAATCAAGAAGGGCTTTTTTGTGGAGAGCAGCACTGCCCTAAGCCCAGCTACATTTTTTTCCTCCTTTTCATAGCATTAGCAGGAGAAACTGGACACCGGGGATAGAGGGCTCAAATTCACGGCAACCTGAGGGCAATGCCTCCAGCTCCCTATGGGGGGCCCTCATGTGGTGGAGGAGGTCCGACAACAAAGATGTAGAAGCGGGGTGCAGGATGCAGAGCTGTAGCAAAGACCCAGCCCGCAGGTTGACATCGGGTCAGTGGATGGCCCTGATCTTCTCAAATGGGGCAGATCCAAGCAGGTCCTGGGTCGGTTTTGGACCCATGGTGTCTTATTTCAGGATTCTCACAGGAAGTATATGACTCTGGGTCTGGCTGGTGCATTGCATCCTTTGTGATGCAAGCTGATCAGGAGCTTCCCGGATAATTTGAACTGAATCTCTCTTACAAGGGTATTTCAGTGCTACCTTTGCCATCCAGTAACTGAAGTGAGTTGTTTGGGAATGGGGCAGGTGGAGCAGTGAGGCAGTGGGGCTAGAGGTGACCAGGATCCCTATTCATGAGGATGCTAATCCCCGGGACTGAAAAGGGCTTGAGAAACCTGATGTGGCTTTGAGGTTAACCCTGTCGGGAGCATGAAGGTTGACCAGAGACCTTTGTCTGTAGCATT
Organism: Falco cherrug; assembly: GCF_023634085.1. NCBI lineage: Eukaryota > Metazoa > Chordata > Aves > Falconiformes > Falconidae > Falco > Falco cherrug. The sequence goes on along the minus strand of NC_073703.1, from coordinate 99,834 downwards.
TCCTAATCTACTTGTCCCAGCAATCTCTCATGTCCTCCCGGATGCTTCTGTCCTTTTCCTTCCTGCAAGTGAAACAGCTCTGTCATTCATCACCTGATCTCTAGTCCCTTGCTAAGCCTTCCATTATCACTGAACTGTTTTAACGTGCTGCAGGCTGTGATAATGAGGGAAGGAAGCTTGGTTTATAATTGGATTAGCAGTGCTGGTAACTTGCTCTTGCTTGGTGGTCAGGGCTGAGCTGGTGCAGCCCCTGAGCCCTGTGTCACTGCCTGGTGGTGAGCCAGCTTGGGGCTGTGCTTACTCCTGGACAGGGCTTTACTGGCCAAAAGGTGTAGTCTTGCAGGAGGAAGGCATTCAAGAGGGGTGAAATACTGATGTAGGGCAGATTTTGAGGTTGACCTCCTTGGAAGCTGGGCTGTGTTTGCTGAAACTGTGTCATAGTCCCTAACATCTCACACCTGCTGGAAATGAAGCACTTTGATCAGCATTAAGCTTGACATCTACCTCACCAACCCACCCTAGCATAAGCCAGCAAGGCTCTCTGACACCTCAGAAGCTGGAGAGCATTGCCAGTAACTAATCCTTGTGGGACTGGGTAAAGCCCTCAGATGTGTGTAGGGTGTGATCCATCATCCATTCCTGCCCCTCTGGCCTGGAGAAATTCCCTTAAGCTCAGGCCTAGTGATTAGTTAAAAACTTCAGTCCTAGAAGTGATGCCTAATTTGCTTGAATATCACAGAATGTAACAGAATGCCCTGTGTTCTGTCTCAAACCACAGTGATCTGCAGAAGGATCAAATAACCCAGCAGCTCAGTTGCCAAAGTTTACAGCAAAGGAGAGAAATTTATTCCTGATCCCTGCAGGCTACCAGCAAAACGTGAAGTGTAGCACATACATAGCACACACATGCACGTGGTATACAAATGGCTCAGCTGAATGCCTCCTTTCAGATCTTCTCATAAAGACCAGCATATTTGACATGAGAGGCGTGTTTCAGCTTCTAACTCAGAGACCAGCCTTGCTCAGTCCCTTTGGTACGCTTCCCCAGCATGGTCTCAAACCAGCTATTTGCTCCTGGTACCCTGTTTGAAAATTGTCCCAAAACATCCATGCCTCCACCTTATTTTCAGTCTATGCTTGTGAGCACTTCTTTCCTTTGCCTTGCACAATTTTGGAGGCGTATCTCCAAAAGAGCATACTTGGGCAGATCTTCTGGGTGAGATCTTCCCAGTGCCTCACTAGTGATGTGGCTGTGTCCCTCCCAAAAAGGTATCCCAGGTATGACAACTCCACATCCCCAGCCCTGCACTGCTTGCTATTAACATTAGTGGGGTCATCCCAAGACTGGGGTGGAGGAACAGTGCGAGAAGCATCTCTTTGCTCAGAGACACCCATTTTAATACAACCCATAATTTACTTTATTAGCTGGTTCTTCCTCTGCTTTATCCATACCCATTACTTCCAGCTTTAGGAAGTGGTGCATGCTCGGTGCAAATCAAAATCTTTCCTTAAATCTAAGTAGCCTAAATATGCTGTATCACCTTGTCTAAGTTAACTACCACAGAAAAATCATTACATTCCACTGGGACAATGTGATAAATTCTGTTTCCATTTGCCTTCCTATCTTGAAGCTGGGTTTCCTTCAAAAAAGACTCTGAAAGGTATGAAAGTCTAGATATATTTTAATCCTGCTTTTCCCTTTTCTGAATGTGGGAGGCTTATCTGCTGCATTTGTTTGCTATTTGAGCTATATCCAGGTTATCCTAAATCTGGTTCTTCCTTCACAGTGAGATGACCTTGCTCTTTTTCTCCCGGATCTCATGCAGAACCTCTGGGCTGACCCTCATCTCATGCATTCAAAGCATGTTGTCATATAGCAGTCATGCATCAGGCATTCTCTGTCCTTCACATCTTGATCAGCTTAATGACCTGCACAGCTACAAGTCTTTCTTTTAATTTCCAGGATAAATGTACAGATGATGAATTTCCCCCCATTAAATGGCAGCACACAAGTCCTGACCTGTGCCTGCATGCGACTGACGGGCTCTTTGCCCATGTGTGTCCTCTGTCACTGTTCCTGTACAGGGTAGCCTTGCTGTGCATGTACAGTGCACTGTGATTTACTGTCCATACTTTTTTTATTATATGTCCATACAATTTACTGTGTTACACCTTCTCTGTGCATGCACAGCACATCCTGATTTACTGCACGCATTAACGGTTACCACTCTGCAAATTCATACCATGTCTTGTTTTAGTGTGCTTTCTCTGTGCACAGTGTGTCCTGATTTATGGGGAAGGCTCAAGATCATCTCTTTGCCTCTATGCAGAGCACTTTAAGTCATTTCTCATGCATGCCACTGCCCCTCTCCAAGGGGAACAGTGCCTGATTTTCCCCTTGTGCATGCAGCAGTCTTGTGTTTACTGCATGTGCAATGGGGTGGGCACTCCATGTGGCACAGTGTGGTCTCCGTGTGCTCATAATATCCTGCTTTATTGCATGTGCATCATCTGCTTTCCCATGCAGGTGCCTTGCGGGGCCTGGATAGGCACATTGCAGTGGTGCTTTCTGCATGTGTGCAAGGCACTAGCATCATGTTTTGACATACGAGCAACCCCCAACTCTGGCAGGTAATTTATGGTAAAGATAGCAGGTTCTGTGTTGCTCCTAAATCCCTTTTCCTTCTGCACACAAAGACTGTATGAGCCTCCTCTGCCCCCATCTGCTCAGCCCCTCTTGTAACTGTATCTTACAAGGGCTGAGATGCAGCCTGGCACTACCATCCTGGGCTGTCCTAGCTCCTGTCCTGCTATGGAAACCATGGGCTGTGTGGTGACTAGGTGTTAAAGTCCTGCCAGAGGTAATGGAGGATGTCTCTGGCAGGCAGGAAGACCCAGTGTCCCACCAAATGTCATTTAAGCCAGAGTCCTAGGTGCTACCCAGATTGCAGCTCCAGTAACTGAGGTCTTCTCAGGGGATGTTTATGGGATCCCAGTGACTTTATTGACCTGTTGGCTTGGGAGAGCAAAAGGGGAAAACTGGGATACCAGAGACCCCAGAAATCCTTCAGTGGGCAAAAGAGACCATACAGTCCAGAGAAGAGTGTTGTCACCTGAAGAAGGTGCACAATGTGCCCATCCAGGCCTACACCAAGAAAGGTGAGGAAGGCATGATCCACAGCCATGGCCTACAGCAGCCTGTGATGGAAGCACAGGAGAGGGAGGGTCTCCCATCCCTTGCCCTGGGAAAGTCTCCAGCCCTATTTGTGATGCTGGTGACCAGAGCATGCAGGGAGAGCTGCCAGCTGGGGCTGGAAAGGAGGAGGTACAAACTGAGACTTCTCCAGTTTGTCATAGGGAATGTGGTTTCTGGTTTTCCTTTTTTCCATAGAGGAGCTGAGCTAAAAAACATCTTGCCCTCTTCTGCTGTGACTTGTAGCTGAGCTCCCAGACACCATGGGCTGGGGGAAGTGCTCTAGGTGGGACCAAGAAGGACTGGAGAGTGCATCACCCATGTGGTGAGGGCACTTGCCCTTGCATTTATTTGACTTCCATTCAGTCCCAAAGGAAGCAGCAGCACATCATACACCACAGCAGGCAAGAGAGCAAGCACAGGGATGTTGCCCAGTGCCCTCTGCATGGCAGACTCTGCACTGCCCCACTCAGCTAAGGGTCCTTCTGAAAGTCCATCCATCATTCAGGGTGACCTCAAGCTTTGTGGCTCTGGCATTGTTGGCCCCGCAGACAATGTGGTAATTCACACTGGCAGCAGCTGCTCCCACTATCATCACGGTGATAATCGTCCCTGCTGGGCTGGTCCTGCTCAGGGCCATTAGCAGCAAGATCCTTCTTTTATCATTGTACATCTCATTCCCATTTTGGCAGCTGCAGTAAATGTCTGTCTGTTACCAAGGCTGAACCATCAGGACACAAGGTCCAGTCACCTGGTGGCAGGTGATGACTTCGACACATTTGCAGGTTGGTTGGGGTGTGGAGCAGAAGCATCTCTCTCCTGCGGCTTGATGCAGGGATGGGATGGGGTCTTTCATGGTGACGCCAGGGGAGGGGGGCAGGGCATCCCTCCATCATGCCCTGGTGCTCTGCTATCCATTCAGCAGCGCAGCTGGTCTGTCCATAGCCTCTGTATGTGCTGGGATGGGGGGAGCAGGGAGAGATGTTTCCCCCCCTCTCTCGATGGTGGAGGTGATGCTCATTTCCATTTAGATGGAGGAACTTCAATCTCAGCTTGACGTCTCCTCACCATGATGCCACTCAAGACCCAGATTTCCAGTTTTCTTCCCCATACAATGCCAGATGGTCTCTGCTGGCTTGGGAACTGAAACGCATTAGAGATGCTGCAGCCTGGCAGAGGTGGACATTGGGATGTATAAACACAGGTGATTATCTTCCTGTAGCTTCACGAGGCAGCTGGCACATATGGCTTCTCTGCACCCAAATCTGCTCCACTGCCCGTGGCCCAAAGCGCTCCTGTTGTCTCTCACTAGCTCCATTCCCTACCCCTGTCCAGGGACAGGAGATTAAACCCAAAATCCAGAGTTGCTCCCCGTGATACAGGATCTGGATCACTTTGGGGGCAGAGGATGGTCACACAAAGAAAAGTCACCCAAATTACCATGACAATGAGGACAACCAGCTATTTCTGTCTTCCAGTGGGAAAAATACAAGTGGAAATCCAGCAAGGGAGTGAGGTTGTTGTCCTTGTTTGCTGGCTATATCAAGGACATGTCCACCTGGCCACAGAGAAGTGGACACAGGGAAAGCTCAGGATCCTCACCATGATCTCCTCCACCATGTACTTAGCGTGTCTATTCCTGTAGGAATAAAAACCCACCACATTTTTTCTCAGCTAAAAGTGTGACAGCTTGTGGAAAAGCAGCTGAAAAGGGTTGGTGCAGGGAGCCACAGCCTGGTGGATGATGACCAAGGCCTCCGATTTGAAGGCTGGGGCAGCTGCCTGCTTTGAGGAAAGGCAGCTGGTGTAACTAAACCGAGAGGTACGGGAGGCCACCGGCAGGTCCCCTCCAGCCAGCTGGGGCCGGGCCTGGAGCCGAAGGGAGGCCCGGGGAGCCGGAGGGAGGCCCGTAAGCCTCGGAAGCGGCAAAGGCAGGCACGCACAGTGCATCTGAAGGGCAGCCTGGGGAGGACACCCAGAAACCCCCATGAGCGCCGCTTTACGGGCCCAGGCCGCAGGCAGCCGGCCCGGGGGACTGCCGGGGAGCCCGAAGCGGGTTCGGACGGAGGAGGCCCGGGGGCCGCCGGGCAGCCCCGGCTGCAGCTGGAGCGCCGCTGCCCCCTGTCGGGCGCGCGCGGGCAGGAGGAAAGGGGCCTGGGCCCGGGACGTGCAGCGCGGGCTGCTGTGGCGGCGGTGCGGTAAGGGGCCGGGAGGGGGCGCCGCCATGTCGGAGACGGCAGCAGGAGGGATGATGGCGGCGGCGGCGATGGCGGAGGCGCGGCTGCGGCGGAAGCAGCTGCTGAGCGCGGAGGAGGGGGAGCTGTTCGAGTTGGCGCAGGCGGCGGGTAGCGGACTGGACCCAGAGGTGTTCCGGTGAGTGGCGGGGGCGACCGCCGATGGCGACCGCCGGTGGCCCCGGTGCCGGTACCTCCGCTGACGGGTGTCCCCGCAGGGTGCTGCTGGACCTGCTGCGCATGAACGTGGCGCCGCTCGCCGTCTTCCAGGTACTAAAGTCCATGTGCGCCGGGCAGCGGCTGCCGCCGGGACTCGAGGGCGGCGCCCCTGCGGCGCCGGCTCCGCTCCCCGCCGACACCCGAGGTAGGCGGCGGGCAGCGGCGGGCAGAGGGCGGCGGGCTGGCGGCGGGCCCTAATCCCCGTGTTCTCCCTGCGCAGAGTACCCCGAGGACGGCCGGGCGCCCGTGCGGCCCGCCCCCGCCTCGGCTCTGCGGCCGCCGCGGGTCATGGGCCGCCCGCCGCCCCCCCGGGGCCTGCCCGCGGCCTGCCCGCCGCTCCCCCACGGCCCCCCCGCGCCTCCCGCCGGCCGCGCCGCTCGCCCCGCCGCGGGGAGGGGGCCACGGGCCGGGCGGCTGGGCCCGAGGAGCGGCCCGGCCGGCCCCCGGGGGGCCCGCTCGGTGTGAGCCACGGGGCCGGGCCCGGCGGGGCTTTGCACGGGGCCCTGCGGAGGGGGAGCACCGCCACACCCGGGCCTGGGCCGCCGCGCCCCCTCCCTGCTGCCCGCACCCGTTTTTTCCGAATTTTTATTATTTTCAGGCAGCGTAGGGGGCCGGGCGCGCAGGAGCCGGGCGGAATGCCGGGGGGGAGGTTGCTGCAGTCCCTTGGGCTGGGTGTGGCAGCCTCCTGCCTCTGCCCTACCAGCCCTTGACAAAAAGAGCCCTTCGTACACAGCATCATGCAGTGGTGCTTTGCTTGTATCTAACTGAAAAAAGTTCCTGGTACATAAGGAATCCCTGGAAAAGGTGAGGAGCTGTGATGCTTCCTCTGCTGTGTCCCGGTGCAGCTTTTGTCGCTTGTCCGGGGGTTTGCACGCCCGGCAGATGGTATGTAGGTGGTTGAAATGGGAAGCTGCGTGGGTTTGTTGGCTAAAATAGCAGTTGCTTTTGAATGTAATTATTTTCCATTATTGCTCTAATCTTGTGGACAGTAACAAATGTAGACCTGGAGTTGTGGCATATATATATATATATATAAAAACTTTATTCCAAACCACTTCTAATAAAACTTTTGCTTACTCCCTGAACTTACTGAATGGACTTTTGGCTGATAGCTCACAACTTCTGTGGATTACTTCCAAAACATTTTAAAAGAGGTAGCTAGAATAAGTCCACTGTCACTAAGCTTGAAGTTACTGTGAAACGCTCTTATTTCTTTTGTGCTCAGAAATATAGTAGAAAGGGGCAGTGGCCAAAACAGCAAGGTTTTGTGATCGTTGTCTGTGGTGCCAAGAACAAAATTGCATGCTGAAAGCTCAGCTTGCTGCACGTCCTCAGCACTCCTGTACCAGTAACATGGGTGTGCTTGTTCACACAGCGGGAGCCTAGAAATGGATGAGGTCAAGTTGGTTTGTATTGTCATGCCTGTTCTCCTTCCCTTTCTCTGTTTCAGGGTGAAAACTCTTGTTGTAGCTGATGGGTCTCTGTTGACCATGATGAGTTTAGAGGCAAAACTTTGAAAAGTGATTGTCAGCAAGGACTGTGCTGAGAACACAGAGAATGGGTCAAGAAAGGCAAGCTTTGCAGTTAGGTAACCAGAGCAGGGTTGGAGGGGAAAGTAAAGTTTTCCTGTCGTGATAGTGTAGTACCGCTTAGTCTAGCCTCACTGCTGAGGCTGCCTTGGTGGTACAGGGTGTTCATTGTCATGGCTGTGGTTGCACATCTGGTGGTAAGTGCTATAGAAAGTAAAGTTGAAAGGCAAGATTCATGTGACCAGCTATAAGCAGTCAATTTTAGGGTAAGGGTGATGATGCCACAACCCAAGGTACCTTCACAGTAGCAGAGGCTGCTGCTTCTGGTGTAGATTCCCACATGGTAGGTGGGTGAGATTCACTTCATTGAGCAACTGAGCATGGCTGCACGGGAACTCTGAGGAAGTTTGCTAAAGTCCAAATGGGAATTCGAGTTCATGAATAAAGTGGCCAGGACTCCATGGGCTTCACCATGAACAGGTTCCCCTTTCTCAAGAGATGCTGCTGATTAAGAATTTCCTGCAGAGAACTTGGTTGTGGTACAGAGAACAGCCTCACATGTGATTGAGAAGTGACTCTAAATATGCACAGGGGAAAAAGAAGACGCCGGCTGACTAGTTTTTCCTGAGCAAAATGAGAGAGGTATGGCACTTGAATATTTCAAGTAAGAAGCAGCATGCTATTCGGTACCACGTTGAAACATCTCAAAAAAAAGCAGTGATTTTGAACAAAAGATGCTGTCAAATTTTTCTCTCTTCTTCTCCTCCTTCATTGGTGCTTCAGGTGTGATGAGCCGCTCAAACTATGAAGGAAATTTGGTAAGGTTTTTGTTCTTGTCTGTCTGTTAATCTGGAGTAGCTTTTGTTCTGTCATGTATGCTGTTTGTGTGGTATTTCCTGTAAAAATGAGATTTATATTTTTTTCCCTAGCACTGGGCCACTGCCATGAGTTAGTTTTAGCTAGCAGTAGGCCAGCCCAGGTTTGAAATGGTCAGATGGCAACTTGTTTGTTAATCAGCATTAAATTTCCCAAGAGGAAAAGCCAGAAACCCTAAGGCAGAGTTGATACTCCCTTAACCATTGCCTCCTACCACCCTGAGGTGCTGCAAGCACTTTAGAGAGGCTGTGTGTTTACAGGAATTAGTATCTGTCTCCAGAGCTTAATTTCATTGTGCCTGCATCAATTGGGGTGCTTATTCTACATCTTTAGCAGAGCATATCCTGGTCTGAGATGGTGCCCAAGTCAGATTGCAGTCCTAGTATGTCTGGCCAGATTTTTCTCTCCATGGTTTCGCTTTAAAATCCACATGTTCATATCCTCAAGTGCACTGGACCAAGCCCTCAGAACCAGTGTAGTGAAGTTCAAAGAAAGACGGCATTACCTCTGCGCTGCTCATGGTAAATATTCAGTGTTTGGCCTTCAGTGTCTCCCATTGCTGCTTTATTTCACAATGGTAGAATATGTCTTCATCTTGCCCATCAAGCCACAGTTCACTGCTGACGTGGTAAAACATTGAATGCTGAGCTTGGATTTGCTGTCTTTGCAAGCTGGTGTTCAGTAATGGTGCCGAAGGGGCACTTTGGCTTCCTTTCTGTCATCACCCTCGGTCCTGACCAAATTCTGGTGGGCAGCACTTGCACATCTTGCCAGAAGGTTGTCTTCCCCAACTGTGTCAGTTTTTTTTATTTTTCCGGAAGCTTGTGTTTAATTTGAGCCATAACTCACTTTGAATGAAAACTTATCTTTTTAGTTTCTGTCAGCACAAGTGACTTTGCTGGCAGCCAGCACCCACTGACATCAGCTAATTGCTTTGTGAATAAAGTCACCACTGAAAAACTAACTTTCTCAGAAAATTCTTTGAGCAGAACTTAAGCTCAGCAGTGGCTTGTCATGACTGTAGTCCTGTGTCTTCATTTCTGTGAAGAAGTGCTGGTAAGATCTCATTAATATTGAGAAGACCACATATTTTGTGCAGCTCTTTCTTGAGGGTATGTTTCTGTAGCCTCTCGGTTGGAAGGCACATGTCTGTGCTTGCTGTGATTTAGTCAAAGCAGGGGCTATCTTAGCTCAGTGCCCAGCCTGACCCAAGATGGGCATCGAGTGCAAGTGAACAAGCTTCTGCAGCTTTAATTGCAGCTTTATGCAAATTTTGGCTAGCTTATGTCAGACTCAGTGATGCTGTATAGAGACTTGGAGCAATGTGCCTGGAATGTCTGACAAAGATGAATGGGACTCCTGGTTGAAGGTCATGAAAACAAACAGGTGTCCTGAGAGATTTCTCAGTTCATGGAAATAGGTAATGATCTAAAGCAGGACCGGGCCATCGGTGCCAGCCTTGTTTGTGTTTTACCAGGCCACCTTAGGCTTAATAAGGGTTTGAATTTTATAGCTGAAGACAGGAGCCTGTTTTACTGTAGCTCTTGGGGGAAAGCGTGTTGCTGAAGTAAATATCCCATTAAAATCAGCGTACCTTCAGCAGAGTGATTTTCTCTCCTTAAATTGAAGAAGTGGCCAGCTAGCTGAAATTGAAGAGAAGTTGCTTCTCATTCACTGAGCTGTCTCATTCTGGGCATAGTCCAAGTCTTTTTTTTCAGGAGTGGAGTAAGTGGTAATAGGGTGCCTGGGCGCGTCCTCTGGGCTGGATCTGTTCTGCAGGAGCATTTGGCTTGCCTTGCCTCCTTTACCTTTAGGAGCTGCTTTGAGGAAGGGGCACTGAAGCTGTATCTGCTGTTGGCCCTGGTGTCTCTTCTTGGAAGATGCTGCTTCTGTTTAAGAAGATGATGGTGCGGCTTCCGTGCAGGACCAGGCATTTGGAGATGGGAGATGCCTCCTCTGCGTAGCTGGGACTCTCCTTGGGCTAATACAAAGAACAGTGATTGTCCTTTATAAGCTTGCCAAGCTACTTTGCACGGTGTCCTTCAGCTCTGTGTATCTGCTCTTTCTCCCATGCTTCCTCCTTTGTCAGAAGACAAACAAGTGGGTGAATTAATCCACATCTCACTGAAGATTAGCCAGGGCTGTTCTGCTCAAGTTTTATCAGTAACAATGAGATACTAGCTTAGGCTTCTCAGCCCATCATGTTGCAGGGAGGTTTTTAAAGCAGCTAAAAAAAGACAGTTACAGCATTTTTGAACAAAACTACTGGTGGGTGGTGGTGGTGGAGTGGAATGCCCCTGGTAGTTATTTCAGTTTCTGTACAGCTAAAGCAACCGGGAGTCTAATATGAATGACTTCATCTTGCATTTCCCCATAGAATATAGCTATGCTATTCTGCATGGAGCTGTGTTTGCTGGTAACTGAATTCATGATAGCTGGCTCCATATTACTGTGTTTGAGTATCGGAACATCCATCTGGCATATTCAGCTGGGTACAGCTTCATGCAAGCTACATTTGAAATGGTTCTTCAACAGCTGTTGTTTTGGAACGGAAAGAGCTGATTTGAAAGATAAAGGATATCCAGGTGATTTCTTGCTGTACATGCAGGGAGGAGGCGTGCAACCCCGCTAGGACAGTTTTGGCCTAGACGAGCTACGTGCAGTTTACCTTTGTGTAGCTAAACATGCTGTTTTATTACGGGTTATTTCCATGCTTTCTGTTCCCATCAGCCAGCCCTCAAACCTGGTGGTTTCCCTACAGTTTTCTACCTCTCTATTGACATGCATATGTCAATGCCCTGCTCTTTTTTTTTCTTTTTCTCTAGACTGATGAATATTCTTTGATGCTTCTCTCACTCTTTGCACTCCGGCTCTTTTTTTCCGCATTCCCCACTTCCCCAACCCAAGTGCCTTCAGTAAAGTTACTTCCCAAAGCTTTGCCCTAGCTAATTCCTCATACTAAATGTGTTCCCAGCATAAGTTCCACTTTCAAAATCCTGTCTCCATTGTGGACCTCTAGCTTGATCTGTGGATTTTAAGGCTGAAAGGAAACATTGCAGCCTCCTGTTGTGCATAGCAGGGGCCAGAATGCTTTCCTACCCTATGAAACTGTCACGCTCAGGTGCCTGTTGGAAAAGCCACTGAGCCCATGGCCAGAATGCTTTCCTGCCCTATGAAACTGTCACGCTCAGGTGCCTGTTGGAAAAGCCACTGAGCCCACCACCAGCCACGGGCTCAGTGAAGGGTTTACAGGGTGTGTTCTCTGTGTGGAAAAAACCCCTCTTTTGAGAGTCCCAGGTCCTTTTCTGCCCCACATTTTTAACTTTGTTCCTGTGTAGATGTTTAGATATGATCAAGGTCTCAGTTCTAAGTGTTGCTCTTCAGTTAATTCCCTAAATATCCCTCTGTCCAGCTTGCTGCCAACTTTGTCCTCCCTATGTGTTCCCCTTGCCATCCCTGTTTATCCCTTTTTTGTACTTCTTGTTTCTTGCACTTTCTCTGTGTATTATGTCTTCAGCGGTGGTCAGCCTTTTGGGGTGACAGCTATTGCTGCAAGGGCCCATGGTGACTGACATCCATCATGGGTACTGCTGGCTGGTGCTGCTAGCTGCTTTGTGTTCCTCTTTCTACTCACCCTGCATTTACTCAGCCTTGCATTATCTCAGGGTTCAACTTTATCTGGGATTTTTAACGCAGACTTCTGATTTAAGGAGATAAAGTAGCTGACAAGGATAATGCATTGCCTAAGGACTTCTCTTAAATGTATTTAATCTGGGTTTTATACATCATGCAGTGAATTCTTCTGTTGGTTATACTGGCTATTATGCTTTAATTGTAGATAAAATATATCCATGGGATGTAACTGATAGCAATGTGTTCTTAATCGTGCCATGCACCTGTAGATGTTGTACTCAGACACTTCGTGGTCTGTATGTCTTCCATGAAACAAACCAAAATCTGTAGAATGATCTGTAGGTGACTTACGGGACTAATCAAAGGACTAATACAGTCCTGATCATTATTTTCTTACTTAGTTGCTTCACTTGTACTCTATTTTTCAGTGTGTCATCAATATCACTCCAATAAGTGGATTTCCTAAATTCCTTAAAGAGCCACTAGATCACCTTCAAGATCTTCATCCTACATGCCCTTTTGAATTAGATGCCTTTATTATTGTTTTGTGAAATGATGGACTTTGTAATTAGATGGGGCAAGAAGTTTTATGTTCAGAGTATCCCTGATGTGGAGTTGTTTCTTTCCCTCTCCTTTCCCCCTAGTCTGCCATTCCAGAACATATTTTTTTTTAATTGTAACTTTTCTGTATTGTAGGCATTTCTTTAGCACCTGAACAGCTTCAGTTTATAGACCTTGCTCATCTTGTGGTACAGAAATTACCGTGAAGTATTTTGTGGATTGCAGGTGCTAATGTCAGGTATTTTACAACGGATTAAAATAATGATCAGTTGTACTATACTTTCTTGAATGGTTGACAGTCCCTTGGTTGAAAGTTCCAGCTTCTTTCCTCTCCTGGGAGGTCATCATAAATTTTGATACTCTCAAAATACAGGTGATGGGTAGTGAAATAGTCTTTTCTACTTCAGCAGAAACAGCAGATAAATAGCTTTTATTTCTTTTTCCTTGTCCCAGGAATAACTTGCAAAAAGTCTAGCTTGGAATGCTTAAGACGCGACATGGGCCTAGTCCCAAGAGGTGGCTTCATTTTTCCCAGGAAAATATATTTTGCTCTGGGTAACGTACTTTGAAAACTGAAGTCTAGACAAACTTTTCATTTTATGGAGTCTACCTTTTGAATGAGGAAAAAGCTGTATCAGATGTTGTGATGCAGCCTGCACTACTGTCTTTTTGAGAAGGAATCTGTTAAAGGTTTCCTCCCATCTGAGTAACTTTTGAATTGGGAAAAAAATGCATTATGAGAGGCACAAGCTTCTTCCGTACTCATATTTTTAAGTGTCCTATGTTCTTTGCAGTGCTTCTCATATGGTGGGAGCCTGTTGCAAACTTGCCAAATGGTTAGCTTTGAGTTCGTGGCTTTGCCCATTGGAGAAGCTGGCAGCTTTTGAACAGGCCACAGTTCAAGAGAAAATACTGTGTGCCGATGTATTCCCTGAAGGTATTTGGATCCCTTCAGTAGCATGAGTGGTTCTGTGTAATGTTTTTATATGTGCTGTAGGTGTGATGGACATAAATGGGCAAGATAATGTGGATGGTTAGCTAAAACCAGGACTCAGGTGGCACTGGGAGTGCTGTCAAGGTGAGCAGGTAGCAGAGAGGACTGGCAATCTCTGGCCAGTGTCAGTATCTCTCCTGTCAGCTTCCCCCACGGAAGGTTTGCATGTTGACCCTAGGTTTCCACTCTGCTGGGTATTTGAGGTAAATACTGCACTGGCAAAACTTACTTTTTTTTTTTTTAGTATGTTTTTTCAGGCTGTTTTTAAAGCTTTTTTTTCTTTTGCATGCTGTGTGAGGGCAAGAACTGACAGAAAGAAAAGGGATTTAGAGGAATGCTGTAAGTACCAGAGTTGTCATGTGTGGCTTTGTGGCAAAGTGATGAGATGTGATTTCATGAGTGACAACTAATTTGTTACTCTGCCCCAAGCAACCAAAGAGATGCTCAAAAAAATCTTATAAATACAGACTGTATAGTGCTGTCTGAGAAAAATGGGGGACCTCTTCTCCATCTTGTCTTTCTGTAATCTGTGTGTCAGAGAAGGGGAGGAAATCAGACTATCCCAAATGTGAAAACTAGTAAATTAAGGAGCAACTATAAACGTGTGAGGATTTGTAGGGAAAAGGCTGGTGCATTTCATGTTGGTCAGTAGATGGGACAGCAGCTCTTGTGGTTGTGCTGAGCAGCCTTGAGGGTAGCCACCTCTCAAATGAGCAGGAGAGGTGGATGAAAACCTTGTCTTTGCTAAATCAGACACTTAATGGGTGTTTAAGTTGGCAGCCTCACAAGGTAACATAGGTACTGGAGTAAGGGAGAATCCATCCATCGTGTGGATGAGAATTAAGTATTACTTCAGGGAGTTGCGTTGGAAAAGGACTGTCAGATTGATGAGACTAATGCAGACCTCTGCTCTGGGAGGGGGGAACTGCTCTCTACCTTAATCTACCTTCAGACATCTCATTTAGAGGCTTCTTACCTGATGTGTTAAAACACAGTGTTTGAGCACTTAAGGAGGCTTGTCAGTGTCTTGAATAGGGACTTTGTTAATGTAGGCTTGCTTTTGTAGTGATACCTAGTAATGCAGCTGAATACCTAACATATTACAAAGAAACAGCCTTGCTGGAGAAGAGAGGAACGTACAAGTTTTGTGCAGGTAATTTGTGGGCCTGTGTAGGTGTCCACTTATTTTATGTTCTCTTCTTTCTCCAAATCCTTCTTTTCAGGTAAGTGTTTGCAAGAGAAAACGTGCTTAAATAATGACCACCTACTCAGTGCGTACTTAAGGTCTTAGTTAACTACTTTGGAAAGTGCATGTGAAAACTACTTATTTTTCCCCTCTTCCTCTGTTTCAAAACAATCCAGCTGAATTGTTTCGATACATATTTTGCCAGTCTTACCTGTCTGCTTTACTCTGTCTTCTCAGGGAGGCTGTTGGGTCAGGAGAGAGCCCAGTGTGTGTATTAGCTGTTAAGGATATGGCAGCAGCTTTGAAGATCCAAGAACCTGCTGGTTTGTTGCAGAAGAGGACTGCTTGTGATATTTATGTAGGGATGTGAGCAAGACTCTGCAAGGCAGACCTGGCAGTCTGGCAAAGGATTCAGAATAATGAGTCACAGTCATACTGGGAGTGCTTTGGGGAGTGAAGTCTAGCTGTGTCTGAGATTTTTCTGTGGTCAGGAGGTGGTGAGATTTGAAGTGAGTCCCATCACTGTGCATGCTTCTGGTGACTGGGCAAATGGTGTCTCTAGTCCTGTAGGTAACATAGTGACTGCAAAAAGGAGGGACTTACGCTCTTAGAAGTTTAGTTTTTATTCACACCTAAAATTGAGTCTGTGCTTGTCTAGAAAGGGCAGCTGGTTTTCTGTGCCTCGTGTAAGGCCTGCTGTGAGACAGAAACAGGAGCAGGATTTTGGAGAATTTAAAAGTCCTCTCGTGGTTGCTCTAGCCCCTAGTGACTGCCATTATGCAGTACAGGAGACATTTTGAGATTGTTGTAGCCTTGATATCCCTGACTGTGTTACAAGTAAATGTACCAATAGCAGTTTGTTTATTTTATTTTTTTTTTATGAGTGGAAAGAAGATCTGTAGTCCCTATTACTGCTCAGAGGTGGGAAGGGATCTTCTGGGGAAAGCAGTAGGGTGAGTACAGAGGAGCCTGAACGGGAACAGCTTTAGATTTCCACTTCTGAAAGCACGTTTGGGGTTGGGACTTTTTTCCTGAATTTGATGGGTCTTCACTTGCCTCCTGCTTGGCACGAGCAGGTGCTTCTCCCTCCCTCTGCTCTTTAAAGCTTTGTCTTCCTGCCCTGTGCCACCGTGCAGACTCCTGCCTCAGTATCTGGTGGCAGTCCTCTCCTAGAGGTATGTGTAGCTTTTTGGCCTTGGGTTTTTTCAGAGATGATCAGCGTTAATGTTGTCCAGACTGATCACAGTGGATGCTGCTGGTTTTAGTGGGGGGAGCTAGCAGGCAGAGGGCATGCTTCTGCCACTGCTTGAATGCATATACCATTCTTCTCAAACTATGTCTGGCTCTCGAGGAGATAAACATGTAGCTGCTTCTTTTGGAGTCAGCTTTTGGTGGGGGGAGGTATTTGATAAGGCTCTCTTTTTGGCTTGTCTCTTGTATTTGTAGCTATTTGGGTTGCAGTTGTTTTATGACAGCCAAACACATCCAAGATAGGAACATCTTGTGTAACCAAGGAAAATATCGGTGGAATAGTTTTGTTCATCGTAGTGCTTGAATTACAGAGAGTTTGTGGTTGTTCGACTTCTTTTGTGCTTTACATTGAATCTGTTATCTCTGATAGTGCTTTAGGTGACGGAAGCCTAGGAACCATGCCTGTCCTCTGCACTTCATGAGCCGTTCTTGACTGGTTCGTGCATCAGGATAGGATGCTTCCAAAAATATAGTTGGTTCTTATGCTATTTAACTGGTTTGGTTTACTGTGATTTTGAGGCTAAGAGGATGTCGGCGCACAGCTTCTCTTCAATAAAGTGATTATTTCTCAGCAAGTTGTTGCAACTAGGTCAGAAGATCAAGGGTGTGACTCCCAGTAGTGCTTAACATTAGAGTTTTGTGTGTGCACATGGTTAGAGTTGTTGTACACAGATTGAGAACCCGTACTCTTAACGGATAGATGCATGTGAGAAAGGGGGGGGCATTCACCTATAGGGATGTCCTGGATTGCTAAAAGCATCATGGTAAACTATAATGCTTTTTGTTCCTGCCAATTTTTCTTTCAAATACAGTGACATCATATATTGCCTTTGTGCAATTCGTTTGTTTTCATGGACAATACTTGCATTAGTGAAACTGCTTCAAGTGCTTGAGCTGCAAAGACTGCAGGGCTGGTTGGCTTGGGATAATAACTGCTGGTAGATCACTAGTGTGGTTTACAATAATAGACTTTTTCAAGAGCACCTGACTTGGTTGGGATAAGTGAATGTATTTCTTCTGCCACCCTAGTCTGTCAAACTTCACAGATATGAAGGGGCCACATACTCTTTATTAGGAAATTCTGAGGTTATCTTTCTGGTGCTGGCTAGTGTTAACTTGTGGTATTCTCAATTGAGTGCTGTTCTCAGAGAGCTGCTCCAAGGAGACAGGGTGGTTTGATAAGTAAAACAGACGTATCTCCAGTCTCTGGAGTCAATAGCACAAATGATCCAAGATTATGATTTCCAGACCATGCCCATGGAGACTCCAGTGTGTGGAGTATGGTATTCTGGAAGTTGCTCTGATAGTGATTGCTAAAATGTCGCTCTTCATTTTAATTGCATGCACATAACTGCAGCTCACTATATTACTGTGGTTTGTTTCCTCCTTGCTGTTAATTTTTTTATGATGTTTCTTGGAGCTTGCTATCTTAGTAAAAGGTGTGATATTTTTTCCTCATGCTGCCTTTATAGTTTTTCCTAATGCGAGTCCTACTTCTCATCTGAAGTAGTTCTCTGCAGTGCTAGGAAAGCCGGTCTCCTTCACTTATCCCCTCCTGTCACTTGTCTGCAGAACACCTTAGCCTGTCACTCTCTCCTTTGGCTGAATCCAGCAGGATAGGCTATGTGCCCCTTGTCTCTTTCAGCTTCCACCTTTCTACCCATTGCTTCTCTCTGCTGTTGCATTGCATTTTAGAGATGGCCAGTTGTGCCGATGGAAGACTTAACTCATCTTCTGAATACAGTGAGAAAATCTGTGAGTAGGTCCTGTGTAGGAGCCTGAGCTCCTGGAAATACTGGAAAATGACAGGAAATTCAAACTTGATGAGCAGGTCACAGAAGTGACATGAAGAGAAGGATTTCTGATCTGGTAATGTGATTGCAGGCTTCAGAAACTGGTGGACAGTGGCACGTCAATTCACTTATCGCAGCCCTGAGACATTAGATGCTCTTAATGTTCTTCTTGAAGTGCTGTTTGCAGAGCTGGTGTTCCTGTGCCAAATGAAAGCAAGCATGTAAAGAACGAAGTGGCTGGTTGCTTTGTAGATAGAACCTGATGAAAATTAAGAATGCTCCTACTGCAGCCTGGTTTGGTGATGCCTGTTGAGCTGAATTCACAAATTTGCTTTCTGTGCTGGGTGCTGAATACATTTGCAACATCTAATACAGTTTTGCCTTCTGCATGATTTCTGAGGGAATGCTTGCAGTTTAAATGCTGTGTAGTGACATGTAGGGTGTTGGGACTTGAAAATTAATGTATGCATTTTGTTTATTCAGGTAGAAATAAAACCAGTTCTGCTGTCAGTGGCACCCAGGTTGTAGCAGAAAGGACCAGCCGGGAAGGATCTGCCCAGAGGACGCCTCGGCAACCAAGTGCAAGCCGGCTGCAGAAAGCGGGAGCTTCTGGAAAGAACAGTGGAGGAGGCAACAGTACCTAAATAAAGCCTTGGAACCAATGTCAAGCATCAAAATACAATGTATATAAGCCATGCTTGTTAAAACTGCTTGTGTTGTATTAACCTGGCAAACATGTTTTGTAATACATGAAACAGCTGTTGTTCCTTATTTCTTAAACTTCCTTTGGCAATGCAGACTACTAGGGATTGATTACCTGTAGGCACGTGGGACAAAGACAGAGATGTGAAGCCTAGAAAAACATGGAATAGTGCTCAAGTTGTTCTAGAGAAGTCATGACACATCTTGCAAGCCAGTGCTTCTTGCTGCCTCTTTCCCTAAAGGCCATTTTGATACAGTCATGCTAGCTGTAGCAGCAGGTGGTCTGCTGGGCTGAATGACAAGCTGAATACTGCTGATGTAGGCCATATATTGGTATTCTTGAGCCCTGCTGTGATGGTAGCTTGCACTGGAAATCTGATTGTCTGGTGGGGCATGTTCTTGTGCTTTGACTGGGGTTGCCCTGTTCCCTTCCTGTGCACACTTACGTGGGTTTTAGCATCTTAATCTGAAAACCCGTTTGACCTGTCACATGGCGGAATCACAACATGTAGTCCTTCCAGTGATGCTAATGTGATTATTCATTTATAAAGTGTTACAAAACACTTTGCTTAATGTGCCAGGTTAAATGAGATTATTCTCTCCCTCATCTGGCATTGTTTCATCACTTGGTGTTAGCTACTTGCATGTATCTTAAACAAGGAAGTGGATTTGTTAGAACTTAAGTGTTGCCATTTATAATTCCAGAGCATATCTGGGGAGCGGCTGTGCCTGCTGTGGCCTTGGTAGCTCAGGGGCTGTTAGTGAAACCATTTCCCTGATTAAGAGAAAGTGCCTCCATTCTTTGTGGGGGATGGATGGTCATTCCTAAACTCCAGGAGATCTACTGAACCTAGTTCAACAGGTGCTCAGATCTCTTCCTGACCAAGAGAAAAAATGCTGAAGAGTACAATATGCTTTTGCACAAGTTTTTATGCAGAATATTAATAATGGTCAGATAATCCTACCTTACAGATTCCTCTTGAACAATATATCAGGCTAATTAAAAAGATTAGCCTACTTTTCTGCAACCCTGGCTAGGCCTGAGCTTTTGGTACTTAAGGAAGATGGTGTGTTCACAGCACATGGCAGTCTGAAGAGACTACTCCAGTGTGGGCTCTCCATGGACAGCAGTTCGTTCATGGAGTACCTGCTTGCCCTGGCAGGTGTCCCAGTGGATCTCTGCTGCAGCGGGGTCCTCTCCACAGCCTGCAGGGGACAACCTGCTCCATCATGGTGTCCTCCATGGACTGCAGGGGAATCTGCTTCAGTGCCAGGAGTATCTCCTGCCACTTTCTGCTCTGCCCTTGGTGTTAGCAGGATTGTTTCTTGTGTATTTCTTTTCCTCACTCTGGGTGGTGTTTTGTCCTTTCTTAAATATATTCTTACAGAGTTGCCACCGGCTTTGTTGATTGCTCAGCTGAGGCCACCCCTGTAGCATACATGCCTGCCCCCAGCCTTGCTGTGTAAACCCAATATACTCATCTGTAGACATCAGAAGTTTTCCAGGGGGGGAGTTAGAAATGGGAACAAAGTAGCTCATGGCTTGCACTAATGCACCTTGTAGCTGTGCTGTAGGAAAGGTATTAAAATGAGATAGCTTATTAACTTGTTTGTTTTGTTTGCAAGGCCTGGGTATCTCCTGTTCTGATCTTCTAAGAAAGTGCACCTATTCTCCCCGCCCTGAAAAAACTCTCCCCAAAGCACAAACTGGAGCACACCAGCTGGGAAGCTCTAACTTGAGTTTGCTAGTGAAAAAGAGCAACTGAAGGGCCGCTTTTTCTCTTGGAAATGGTCTTTGTCCCTAGAACAGGGTGAGCAGACTTGAGTTGCAGCTGAAACCTCTGTTCAGTATATTGACCCTCCTTGAGAGTAAAAGTACCTAACAAACATGGGTTTTGCCTGCATGTTCACTGCATCCTCTTTAACCAGTTCTATACTTGCATTTCTTTATCCCTCTGCAGCTTGGGATACCTCCTATGTTGTACCTAACCACCTGGCTCCAGGCCCCCACTGCATCCTCCTGAGCTCTAACGTATGCTCCTCAGCCTCCAGATCAGTGCTACTTCTCTCCTGATGTCTGGTTTCCCTGGGCAGGCTGTCCTGGTCTTCTTTCCCAAGTACCTAGCTGTATAAAGTGCTCAGTGCATGCTTTTGTATCCTGGTCCTTCAAAACAACTGCGGCAGGTGAGGCACTCCTGGAGCTGGAGTTGGTTTTGAACTTTTGCAGCACCTTGGTCTAAGGGGTTCTCTGCTGTGCCCTTCTGCCCGACTTTGGCTGCTTTCTGTGGTGTGACAGCTGGCTGGGTGGATGATGTATGAATTGTGGGGGTAGTTTTCCTTGCCTTCAGGAAGCCTTCCGGTGCGGTCTCCCAGAGTGACCCTGCCACCTCACAGAGGAGGTAGGCCAGGATGTGTGGACTACAGGATGAATGGAAAATTGGTTGAGCTGCGACAGAAAGTGCAGCTAAAGGATGCAGAAGGTGCTCCTGTGGTGTTGCAGCGAGGCGCAGCAGCTGGGGCATGGCTGAGCTGCAGCACCTTGGGGCAGTCCACCATGGCACCTCAGCCTCAGG
Organism: Falco cherrug; assembly: GCF_023634085.1. NCBI lineage: Eukaryota > Metazoa > Chordata > Aves > Falconiformes > Falconidae > Falco > Falco cherrug. Next base: position 79,090 of record NC_073703.1, on the reverse strand, counting down.
GTTCCAGGGTACGAAGGGCTGAGGCAGTGCCAGCCCTGGCAAGGCACGGGGCTGTGAATCCTCTGAGGCTGGTGCAAGGGGCACTCTGGAAGGGACAGGACAGGATGTGGAGTGGGATGGGAGGTGTCAGGATCAGCTAGGGCTGGCATGGAGAGGAGCAAGAGAGGCCAGGGCTGGTAGGGGCAGGGGCTAACACTGGTCTTTCCTGCCTGGTTCACTCCCAAAACTGCTGCAGTGAGGGGAGAGGGAGCGATCAGGTTGAGGCTTTGTGCAGAAAGAAGTGGTGTGTTGGAAAAAGCACACACTTCCTGTTGGAAGGGTTTCTGTGGGGTGGCTCTTGCAGGGCATCCTCCATGGGTGCATCTCGGGGCTAGTGGATGCACGCAGGCTTCCCCCCAGGAGCATCCCCCAGGGCTGGGGTGCAGGCAGCCGCCCCATCCTGGCTCTATGAGACAGCATTAGGTTACGTGATTAAAGGCTCATCTCTGTGAATGAAGAGGAGCAGAGGGACAAGAGGTGGAGGAACCCTGGGAACCTCCACAGTGCCAGGGATCCCCTGACCTGGCTGCTCCCAGGGCTGTCCGGGGGCTAGGAGGTCACACCCATCATGATGATCCATGGGTGGCTCTCCTGATCACCTCTTGGACTGGGAGGGTGACTGCTTAGGGGTGAGGGGCACATTACAGGGCACAAGGAAGAGCATTTTGAATTGTACAAGACTTATTATGGGATGTTCAGGGGGAGGAACCAAACATGGGGAAAAGGAGGGATCAAGGTTCTTTGGGGGAGCCACAAATGTGGGAAAACAGAGGGATATGAAAAGGGCTGTATATCATCTCACTACCCATCTACCATTTTGGGGTGTATGTGTCTCCTGGAGATACACGGTCAGCCCTTGTGCTGGCTGAAGCTGGAGCCGTGGCAGCCTTGGCTGCGTTGGCTGCTGGATTGGGCAGCACCTGGCAGAACATCCCAGAGGTGTTACACAGAGGATATTGGTGCAGGCTCGCAGGCATGAAGAACTGTTAACAGTGTCTGCAACTGGTGGCATACGTTGGGTCTAATGATAAACGTTTATTATAGGAAAAAAATAAAAAAGAAAGGGACAAAGTGGGAGGAAGGGAAACCTCTCCCCAGAGGCTAGTTGGCATGAGAAGCACTGAGTTCCCAGATGAGCAGCAGACTTGGTCTCTCCTCCAGTGCAGCAAGCTATGATGTATTTTGTGTGTTTTGCTTGATCCCATTTGTGATGCTATTCAGGTGCTTAATCAGGTGTATGTGTTGCACACTGACTAGTCACTGACTTTCTGTTCAAAGCTGTTTTTTGACAATTCTTCACTGCTTAAATGGGCACCATTGGTTGTAGTGTGCAGTGAAGTTTGTCCTTTGAATATGAGCAAAAACCTGCAAAAGAAGGAGTAGGGAAAGCATGGGGGGAGACTAGAGGGTGAAGCTCTCCCAGGGGACCAACCCCCGGGCTGAGGGGTTCAGGCAGGACCCCTGTTGGAACATCTCCAAATGCAGGCACGGAGGGCAAGTACAAATGCCTCTAAACAGGCAGGGGTAGAAGTGTGGCAGTGAGTGGTAGAGTGGAAGTCTTCTGGGCCCATAACTCAGAGGTCTATGGCTCTAAAACCATCCTCTGCTAATCGGCAATAGGTTTTTCCATCCTCTGGCTTGGTTTTTTTTGTTGTTTGTTTTGGCTTGCTTCCACACATGCCCTAGCTTGCATGGCCCGGGCGAGAGCCCTGCGGGTTCCTGCACGATCACTGTCCAGCGCTGGGCGAGGTGAAAGGGAGGGCCGGGCCGGGCCGGGGAAACCAAGCCAACTAACTCGCATTCAAAAACAAAAAAAAAAAAATCCAAAACCGAAAGGAAAACAGGTATGGCCCGTACGGGGATCGAACCCGCGACCTTGGCGTTATTAGCACCACGCTCTAACCGACTGAGCTAACCGGCCCATCTGCCAAGTGTTTTTCGGCGCCGGCCCAACTCTCCTGCCGACCCTGTGCGGCAGCTAGTAGCCGCCCCCGTCGCTGGGAAAAATGACAATAAATAAAAATTGTCTAGCAGAGGATGGTTTCGATCCATCGACCTCTGGGTTATGGGCCCAGCACGCTCCCGCTGCGCCACTCTGCTGCTATAAGTGAATAGTTTCATCCCATCTTCCGGACGTCAGCCGTGGGGGCTGCTCCCACGGGAGGCTCTGCCCACCCCCCATTTCTGGGGGATGCTGCAATGGGGGCGTCCTGCAGGACTGGGTGAGCAGTGATGGTACATTCATCCTAGCAGCATGCACATCTCATGCCAGGTGATGTTAACAGCTCTGCTGTCCCCCTAGACTGGGTGGCTATGAGTGAAGGCACCACAGTGTGTGGCTGTCCCGTCTGCTGTGAGAGCTCTGACCTTCTCCCGGGGACTGGAGATGAAGTCCCCCACCTGAAAGCTGGAAAAGCCCACCTAGAATCTTCTATTATTCAGCCTGCCTGGCAGGAGCTGCCATTGACCTGTTGGATACAACTGCCTATACATAACATTTTGGAAAAACAGGCATGTATCCTGTAGTGAATATAAAAGAATGAAGGTGGGTGGGGGTTTTTGCACAAGTTTCTTACAAATTTGGGGGCCTGGTTTGCAAAACTGCTGGCAGTTGGGAGACAAATATTTTTGGAAAAAAGCAAAGAACATAAAGCCTTGGACCTGGGCTATGCAGCACATTACATACCTCACATCTACATCAAATAGCATCAGTGTCTTCACACCAGCTCTATAGGAGCAAGAGTCAGGCACAAAAGGAGGACACTGTCAGCCACTCATTTTGGAGAAGCTGAGGCTGTCACCCATGTGCTTACCCAGCACAGAGCCTGTCTGGCCTTGTGGTGCGTTTCTGGCAATGACTGCCTGCCTTCCTCTCTCCACTCCCATGTCCCAGTTCCAATGGGTGCAAGGGGGTGGAGTGGGCCTCCTGGGAATTAGTGTTATGCCACATTGGTGGTATACCATTTTTTTGGCTAAGCCCTTTCCTTTTCTTGTGTCCTGGGATGACAGTCCCCAGGAGTTGCTGACCCTGTCAAGGTGTTCCTGTCTTGTAGCGCATCTCTGCTTCAGGCATCTTGTTAGATTTTATCGACAGACTCAACTGCTAGCATCCAGTCAGTGTGCTGATGCCAAAATCAGGCCTGTCACAAGTCACAGCTCTGTCCCCTGGTCCTGCCTGCTTAAGCCACCTGGGTGTGCAGGACCTGCTAGGGCACTGGGATAAGAAACAGCAACACACCATCTCACAAATGCTTTGCCTTGATCTCCCAAAGAGGTCATCCAAGCACCCAACAAGGGCTCATGAGAGGTACTAGCTAACCTAGCTCATGGGGCCCTTGCTGCCTGGTGAGAGTTTGTAGCTCGCCCTACGGCGGTACTGAGGTGTGTACTGAGGCTGTGCTCAGAGAAAGGGACCTCTCATGTTTGAGCCATGTCCAAGTCTGAGAACTGGGCTACGGCAGAAGGTGCAGATGGCATGTAAGGGCATGCTATTTGACCTTGAAGACAGTCAAGTAGTGGAGCAGGTCATGCAGGGAGGTTGTGCAACCTCTGTCCTTGGAAGTTTTCAAGACCCAGCTGTATGAAGCCCAGAATAATGTGGGCTGACCTCAAAAGCTGACCCTGCTTTGGGGATGAGGTGGGACTAGAGAGCTTCTAGGGTGCCCCCACTCATCTCAGGGTTGGTCTCAAGAGCTGTGTCCATATGCTCTGCTCACCTGTGGCATCTAAGGCAAAACTAGCCTTAGAAGTTATCAATTTATATGCAGAAAGTTAGGAGTGATTAGTCCAGTATCAGCACCCTGTAAAGTCCACAATTTCTGGAGGACTGTATTTGACACTAAAATCTCAAAAAAATAATTACTGTTGACTTATGAAGCTTGTTTCAAATCGCCACCTCAGTAATATTGATATTAACATTGACATCGACATTGACACTGACATTGACATTAACAAATATTAACACTATTGCTCTTTGCAGTTCACTGTTCTGCCCAAACATAGCATAAGCTTATTTATCAAAATGTAATTTACACATACAAAAAAAAAAAAAAAAAGAAAGAGGATTTAGCATCTTTCTGTAAAGATAAACACCAATCCAACCTATTTTCTCAGTTATGTCTGATATGAACATGTGCAATGTATCTCTCAAAAATAAAGTCACGGACATTGGGGTGCAAGAACTTACAAGACTGAGACTGAGGAAGTTTACAAGCAAGGCTGAAGGAGACCAAAATTTGAGCCTTGCCACATGAAAATAAGACAATCAGCCACCCATTGGTCCCATCTTAATGGGACCAGATTTTTGTGTTTCCTTTCTATCCTTGAAATCATATATGGGGGAGTAATCTAAAGTGTCTTTAGGTAGCCATGGTTCCACAGGCTTCAGTGAATTTCTGACATTTTAGAGCAGGCTGTGACTGCTTGTTGTATACAGGAGCACAATTCTACATAGAGGCCTTTGAGACCTCATCAGCAAGTCTTCAGACCATTCCTTAAAGGGTCCTGTCTCTGGATGACTGCAGGACTGACTTTTTTGTTTTTTCTCCCTTGCCATGTTAAACACTGCTGTCATGTTTCTAGGTAATTCTAAGAGCTCTGTGGCCCAGCACTTTCAGCACTGACCTGGAAAACAAAATTTCTAAAAATGTGATCATATTATCTGAGCTGCAGATAGATAACAAGGGCTTCAGGTCTGCTTGTCATGCCATTTTGAGGGAGGCAATATGGGCAAGAATGATAATATCCAATCAATAATTATTATTATGGCAAGTCCTGCACAGATTTTGTGCATAGTGCAGGAGCAGGATGGGTGCTGTGACTCAAACCCAGCAGAAGCTCCAATAACTGCTATTGCTTCTTTTCTTGTATCTAATAAGGGAGATAAGGAGGGGGGATAAAGACTGGAGGAAGCCAGATCCCACAGAAAGAAACTTTAGTGCCTGAATTCACAGCATGTAGAATAAAGATCTACTATGGTGAATGCAGTCCTGGGTGCAGTTCAGCTGATGAAAGCTGTAGGTGTCGTTGAGCTGTCCATGCCATCACAACCTAAAGGGCTACCTGGCCTATGGCTGTGTACATGTCGTGACTGTGTGTTTGTAAGATTCCATAATGCACAAGGATATAGAGGCTTTATCCTCAAAGTTTCTCTACTTTTATTACAGATTACCACAAATAGCAGAAAAATCAGCACTAGCAAATATCCCTGTGATTAATAAAGCAAATATAGCTCTATATCAAGCTATTAAAAATTATTACCAGCAATCAATAGTATAGCAGCAATCAATAATAATGGCAATAAATAATAGCAACAATCAATAACAGTGACAATCAATAACAGTGACACAATAATAGCAGCAACAAATGTATATATAAAACTACAAGTTACTAAAAACTTACCACTAGTAAAGAAAACCTATCAATATTATATACGGTGGGTTGATCCTGGCTGTATGTGAGCTGCCCACCAAAGCCACTCTATCATTCCCTTCCTCAACTGTGCAGGGGAGAGATAAAATATAATAAAAGGTTCATGAGTCAAGATGAGGACAGGGAGATCACTCAGCAATTACCATCATGGGCAAAACAGACTCAGCTTTGGGAAATTATTTTAATTTTTTAGCAATCAAATCAGAGTAGGATAATGAGAAATAAAACAAACTCTTAAACCACCTTCCCTCCACCCCTCCTTTCTTCTCAGGCTTGACTTTACTCCCTAATTCTCTATCTACTCTCCCTGAGCAGTGCAGGGGTATGAGGAATGGGGGTTGTGGTCAGCTCATCAGATGTTATCTCTTCTGTTCCATCTTCCTTGGCGGAGGACTCCTCAGACTCTTCTCCTGCTCCAGAGTGGGGTCCCACCCATGGCAGACAGTCCTCCACAAACTTCTCCAATGTGGGTCCTTACCACAAACTGCAGTTCTTCAGAAACTGCTCCAGCCTGGGTCCCTCCCATGGGCCACAGTCCTTCAGGAACTGCTCCAGCATGGGTCCCCCATGGGGTCAAGTGCTGCCAGCAACTCTGCTCCAGCCTAGGCTCCTCTCTACATGGGCCCACAGGTCCTATCAAGAACTTGCTGCAGCGCAGGCTTCCCATGGGGTCACAGCCTCCTTTGGGCATCCCCCTGATCTGGCATGGGGTCCTCCACAGGCTGCAGGTGGATATCTGCTCCACCATGAACCTCCATGGGCTGAGGGGGACAGCCTGCCTCACCATGGTTTTCACCACAGACTGCAGGGAAATCTCTGCTCTAGCACCTGGAGCACCTTCTCCTCCTTTTCTTCACTGACCTGGGTGTCAGCAGAGTTGTTTCTCTCACATATTCTCACTCCTCTCTCCAGATGCAATTGCTCTTGTGCAGTAACTTTTTTTTCTTCTTACATAACCCAGAGGTGTACCAGTGTTGCTGAAGGGAACCTTGGCCAGCAGCAGGTCTTGGAGCTGGCTGGCATTGGCTCTGCTGAACACGGGGGAAGCTTCTGGCAGCTTCTCACAGAAGTCACCCCGTAACCCTCCCTGCTACCAAAACCTTGCCATGCAATCCTAACACAATATAACAGCATATATAAATACGATAGGTCACTTATATGCACTAAACCAGTCACAGAAGGTTGGACAAACCAATCTTAGAAGGGGATCCAACCATCTTAGAAGTGGGAGGACAAACCACACTGACCCTACAAGTGGGTTCAGAGAGGGAGCAGATAAAATAACGGAGCATCACTTCAAAAGTGATCCTACCATGGAGTTTGGGGTGAGCCAGGTGTCCCTGGTGAGCATCCACAATTGTGTAGAAAACTTGTGCAGAGGGCTCAGCCTGTTTAGCAAAAGGAAAAGTATATGCAGAGCACAGGTTGGAGGAAGGGAAAGAAGCATGAGCACAAGTGGCACAAGTGCTGGTGCTGGCAGGACCCGAGAGGTCCCAGCTGAGGTGCTGGGGAGAGCAGAGTGTCACAGTGGGAGCATGCTGGGTCCATAACCCAGAGGTCAATGGATCAAAATCATCCTCTGCTAAATGATTTTTTCCCCTTGCTCCAGCAGCAGCTGCTGCCTCTTCCTTGCATCTGTCAGCAAGTTTTAGCCTGCACTTCTGTTCTCCAGCTCCCTGCGCACCCATGGCCATGACTCTCCTGTTCCCTCAGCGCCTTCTCTCCACCATCGCCATCTTCTCCTCTCTTTGTGATCTTAGCAGCCAGCGCTACCAAAGAGCCTCTTAGCATGGCAAACTGGTCTGTGTGGAGCGGAAGGCTTCATCACTAGCGCCCCCAAAAGCACCACCGGCACTCACACAGGTACTCACAGGACAAGGTTTGTCCAGTGTCGCGCTCCAATCCAGGGCACTCCCTGATGCTGATCTTCCTAGTCAGTGGCTACTGCAGCTTGAGGTTTTGTAGTCAACAACTCACACATACAGAAACATATATATTCTGCAGTACCTTATGGTAGTATGCATGCAGGACACTGGAAAGAGGAGGCCAGGCAGCCTGTGAACTGAAGGAGCAGGAAAAATACATACGTAGTTGCGTTGGTGGTATAGTGGTGAGCATAGCTGCCTTCCAAGCAGTTGACCCGGGTTCGATTCCCGGCCAACGCATGCAGCTTTTTATTTATCAAGCCTCCACAGCGCCTTGCCCCTGGTGCTCCGAAATCGCCTGCCCAGCTTCCCCCAGCAAGTTGAGCCCCCACCAGTAAGGAAGTACAGCACAGAGCCGCGGCATCTCGCTGTGAAAGCCATGCTTGCAAGGCATATAGCTCTACCCTGCTCCTCCCAGTGGGTCTACAGCCTCTGACAACACCTATGTCTCCCCCAGTCGAAGCATCTGTGCATGCTCTCAGGTTTGTAAAGGGGGGGGATATCCTCAATCTTGTCTCTGGGTCCCACAAGAACAGCCCCGGACCTTGTAAACTGTATTGTGCAACCCCAGACAGTTGTGATCAGAGCAGCACTGAGGTAGCCCTGTAACCCCTAGGTGAGAGGTTACAACCTCTACTCTGGTCCTCTGTTCCCTGCCATGATACATCTGCTTTCCTGGGCATGCTTTCTCTTCATCCCTGGTTCTCCCCATTTTCTCTACCAAGGATCCCAGATGCTGCTGCTAGTGAGAAGTACTCATACAGCGTTAGCTGATTGGGGCCCTGGAGGACACCTTGCTGAGACCAATGTATTCTTCCTGCTGAAGTGGCTCCAGGCTAGGATCTTCACTGTGGTGTCGGTACAGGAGCCAGAGGAAAGGGATTTTTGGTCTGGCCCAGAGCTGGACCTGTTGCTGCTGCTTGTGGCACTTGGCAAGAAAAGCATGCTACCGTGGCAGGTCAAAGATGAAGATCAAGTATGCCTAGGTGGGGACCAAGGCTGCGTATGCAATTTGGCGATACAGTGGGAGGATGCCCGCTCTTTAGATAATGTCTCAAAATCATACTGGAGTGACTTTGCTCTCCATCTTTCTTCATCTTTTCCATCTCCCCAGTGCTGGCTGGTCAAATGTGGAGTTTCATGCCCTTCAGAGGGAATGCTGGTATGTACAATGTCTGTGTTCAGAGCACAGCATTATTTCCTCTATAGCACTCTTTCCTGAAAACAGACAATGGTACACACTGTAACTTGGATTGAAATACTCTGCTTAACAACCAAGACTGCAGGTCTCACAGACACTATATCCACAGCGCATGTGCAAGGCCACTAACCTACCTTATCCAGGCTCTGGCATTGCAGAGGCATCCTGAGTTTTACTGGAACTTGATGTAATGATGTTTCTGGTAACTCAGAAGTAAACCCCCCTCAATTCTCTTGCAGCTTATGGCCTGTGGTCCAAGGGAAACACAGGGAGTCCCTTACAACTAGACTCTTTAACTCAAGGGGATGAAGTTTCTCAAGTCAGTGATTACAGGGTTCCCTAAAGCAAAAAAACCAATGTTCTTTGATGTGCTGACAGTCAAAAATCAGTCTGGGCAGTGGGGTTGTATAGAGGGTTCAGGTTGGCAGAGTATTTGCAAACTCCTACTCCATCATCAGCAATGCTACAATCAGGTGGAATTGCAAAGAGGGGGTTTGTGATCGCTCAGTTCTCTGCTGAAATGCCCACCCTAATCCATCTTGCAGTCACACTGACTATGCCTAGAGCTGAAAACCAGCACTTACCCGCTTTTGACTCCATCTCCATCCCCTGGAGTTTATTCCCACAACACCAAGGAAAGAGGGAATTTTAATGGCAGTTTTTCATACAAAGGTTGCAAAAAACAGTTGAGAGGACCAGTCAAAGGGTCTGTGTTCACATTCACACCTGACCAATTGGGACACTGGTCTTTGACCACCCTCACAGTAAAACAGGATTACTGTGTGTGGCATTTCTTGTATTTCTGCCTCTGTCAATTGCTTCTTGCCCTGCCCCTAGGCACCACTGACAAAAGGATGGCTCTGATGTCTGTCTGTCCCCTGTCCCATCCCAGGTGTTTAGAGATGTACATAAGGTGCCCCCTTTGGCCTTCCCTTCCCCAGACTCACCAAACCCAGCTCTCCCAGCCTGTTCTTGTACGGCAGATGAACCAAGTCCTTGATCACCCCAGAGTTGCTTTGGTAGAGCTGACAGAGCCCCTAGCTGTGTGCAGAAATGGGAATCAGATACACAATGACAGCCATGGATTCCCTGTAAAGGGCACTTGGTATGCAGATATCCAGGTCTCCTGCAGAGGAAGGAAACTTTGCAGAAGGCTTTCCACTTGCTGCTGGGAGCAGATTGGACCAAGAGAGAAAGCAGAAGTGAGAGCATTCCATCAGAGGAAGACATGTACCTATCGCCGAGTTCATGGACCTCAAGCTGCAGTGACTGTTGAGAGGTTTAGGTGGCATAGTATTTGAGGAGAGAAATGCATCCATCTGTGAGACTAAACAGTGACACTGGATATTCCTTCATTCTTGGTTGCATGCTTGCATGTAGAAGCATTTGGATTACCCTGAGCAGCTTGGGTACTTTTCTCCTCCAAAACACCTGTGAGTAGCAAGGTGCATCAGCAAAAAGCAACAAGGTATAAAACCTGACTTCCAGATGCAAAGATTCTGACAGAGATTCAGGCCCAGAAAGGCAACCTGACCCTGCATGTTTCTGAAAGATGTCCTCCACAACTCAGAAGAGTGCACATGTCCATTTTTCTTGCCACCTCTGGAAGTGTTGCCATCTCAGCCCAGTTCATAAGATTGTTTCTGTCAGGGCAGTACTGGCAGAGGAAAAGAGATCAGCTGTGAAATGCTTTGAGTGATGGAAGTCAAGGCTGACATTGAGAGCTATCACAGGGCCGTGATCATCAGGTTGCAGACTCGTGCTCCATTCTCCTGATGTTTTTTAGTCTTTCTCTTGCCTGCTTCCTTATTTCTAGTGTTTTGGAATAAGTTCAGGGAGCTCTGTTTGCAACTGGTGGCAAGCTCAGGACAGAAGGACTGCTCTCCCTTGCAGAGCGAGTAGCTGACTGAGGGAGGAGGAGAACAAACCACCACGAGTCTCCAGCGATGCTGCACGAAGTCTTTAATGAGAAGGAGGAAATGCAGTGGCACAGAACAGACTCCAGGACATATGTCTGCAGGGTTCAGGGAGGTACAGAGGGAGAATGGCCCATTTCCCAAGGCCAAACTCCACACAAAGCATTTGCCTTTTCCCATTCTGCTCTACCTGGTGGCAATCCCAGGCCACCAAGAGCAGTCCCTAACTCCAGCACCCTCCTCCCTCTCATCAGGAGATTCAGCAAAGTAGAAGAGAATGAGCCCTTTCTCGAGGGGCTCAGAGAAAACCAGTTTATGAGCCAGAGGAGACACCGCGGGCGGTGGGGGGGGTTGGGGTGGGATGCTGCCATACGGCGAGGAGCAGCAGGCACAGGTCCATCCTGCCAGGTGGGACAAGGACACCCGGCCTGCCTTTAAGGCAAGGGAATGCTCGAGCTGCTGCAGGGTTTCTGTCTTCCTTCCCGCTCCAAAGGGGGTGATCCGCCATCTTCAGCAGTTCAGACTGCAGCGGGGGATAGGCAGACACAGCCCTGATCCCCCCAGACCAAAGGAGCCCCCAGAAGAGATGGGAACCCCCCCAGCGCTGAGGGAGCTCCCAACAGCAGCTGACAGAGAGGATCCCACGGCTGTGCTCTGAGGGAAGGAGGTGAGGATGGGGCCCGGCAGGGTCACCACCACCGGGGAGGCCTCAATGGCCACGGTCGAGTCTGCACAGCGGGCGACACAGGGCTCACTGCAGCTGCTTGCAAGAGGAGTTGGGCCAGAAGCGCCGCAGGGGCGTGGAGGACAGGGTCTGAAGCAAGACATCTCTCGGTGAGGGAGGCAAAGCTGAAACACAGAGCAGACAGTGAGCACGAACCTCGGTATCGGTCTGCCCTTCCTTTCCTCAGCTCTCTCCGTGGACACGCTTTGGTTTAAAAACGGACAGCGTGCCTACGTGTGCCACCACCCTCATTGTGCCCTGCAAGTGGCACGGCACAGGAAGGCTGACTCACTTTTGGAATAGGAGCCAGCAGAGTGGGTTTCAAGCACCTGTGGAAAGACTGATCGTACCCCATCTCCAGAAAAAACATTGTGCTGAAGAAGGTGCTGGATGCACTGGGGCATTTGGTTAGAGACCATCTGCTGGTGGCAGAAGTTCTGTTGGGCAGACCTCCCTGCCGCTGAGCCCCATTGATCCCCTTCTGCTGGAAAGAACCCCCCTCCTCTTCCCCAGCCAGCCCCATCAAAAGGGAAAGAGGTGACAGCCCTTAAAGAGTTCTACTGCAGGGCCAAGCTGAGGCAGCCCAAGGATCAACCTGAGTAGCCACCGTGACAGCCATTCAGCCCACAGCGAGAGATGGAGTGGACTCAGGCTTACCTCGTTCCTCGAGGAGAGGCAGGCAAGAGAGGAGGATGCAGGGCCTGGAGCAGCGCAGGCTTTTATGCTGTGTCCCAGGGCCCTGGGGGGCCACTGACATTCCTTCCTCATGAAGCATCTGAAAACCCAGTAGCTATTGCTTGCTGAGGCTTTGTTGGTGATTAAGCCCTTGCCTCTTTCATCTGATGCGTTTTGCTCCTGCTGCATTCTACTGAACATTAGTATGATTGATTTTTGACCCAACTTCATACAGCCAATTAACACCAAGGCTAGTGAACAAGGAGATTTTTAGTGGGTTTGCCTTTGTCACTTTGCCTTTTTCGTCTTCAACATGGCCACCAGTCACAATCAAATTCCACTGAGGGACACATCAAGTCAGCTCTCAAGTGTTTTCAGGGCAGACACTCATGCTAAACCTGGGAGACATGTCTCTCCACAAGTCATTGCAGACCATGAGTAAGTTCAAGGTGGACATGAAGACTGCACAGTCTCATACAGGAGAAGAGACTCATCTCACTAGGTATGTGGCAAAGCTCAATGGCAAGGAAAGTCCATTGTGGGCTGGAAGGAAGCCCACTGTGGGCAGGAATGATGGCCATGAAGACCTTGCTTATGCTCATCAGGCTCTACCACATCCTGGTTTTGTGATCAAAAAGATGCCTGCATCCTTCTCCAGAAGAGACCCACACCCAAATTGGCCTGTTTTGCTCAGCAAGGTCATCGCGGAGGCCAAAGGTCTCAATGGCCTGCTTTTGAGGAGAGGCTCAGGGCAGGGACCCAAAAGCTCCTGACTTTTTTTTCTTGGGTCAGGAATGAGGTGGCTCCTTCCCTGCATTTCAAACTACAAAGGGACATTAGATCAGTCTCCCAGAGCACCTGGAAGTCATTGTAGTGTGGAAGAGTTGGGAAAACCCCTGAACTCTCCACAGAGATGAATCATGGTGCTATGGACTTCAGTGGACACGGTGCCCCAATCTCAGAGCTGCCGGGGATACTAGAGCTCAAGCCCCAAGTGCCGTTTTCTTTAAGGCCATTTCTACATGCTTTAGCACCATTCTTAATCAACTGGTGCTTCTATGCAATGTCCTACATTTTCTGTCTTCCAAGACATTGCCTTTTGGTGGCTGCTCAATGGCTCGTGTACCCCTGAATAAAAGCAACACCCACCTATGCATTGATTTCCTTGTTTCTGACAGGTTCTCCACTTCCCAAGCTGAGCCCAGACCCCTGGTTGGGAGAAGTGTGAGGGCATGGACAAGTTTTCATGGGCATGACTGTAGAGATCCCATGGAGAAATTACTTGAGAGAGGCTTGCCTAACCCTCAGGCATACTCTTTGCCATTATTAATCTGCCTTTGTTCCCTGGCTCATAGACAGAAAAAACAGGCTGTGGCAGAGCCCAATAAGAATAAGCAAGGTCCTCATGGCCTTCACTCATGCCTACAGGAGGCCTCCTTCCCACCCACAATGGTCCTTCCTTGCCATTGAGCTTTATTACATCTCTGGAGATGTGAATCTCTTCTCCCACCATCACCTGTGAGCCTAAATGGCCCCCTAGGAGAGAGATGCCTCCCAGGCTTAGACTGAGGCTGTGCCCCGAATGTGCTTGAGAACTGACTCGAGGTGTCCCTAATAGCTGAATCTCACCATGACTGGTGGCCAAGCTCACCAGGAAGAAAGCAACAAAATGAACACAACTCATGTGATGGAAAGCTACTTAAAATATCTGCACAGCTAGCCTGAGAACATCAAGCCAATTGGTCTTAGCAGGTTTGGACACAAATTAATTATATTGATGTTAGACGATATGCAGCAGGAGCAAAACACATCAGATGAAAGAGGCAAGGGCTTAATCACCAACAAAGCCTCAGCAAGCAATAGCTACTGGGTTTTCAGATGCTTCATGAGGAAGGAATGTCAGTGGCCCCCCAGGGCCCTGGGACACAGCATAAAAGCCTGCGCTGCTCCAGGCCCTGCATCCTCCTCTCTTGCCTGCCTCTCCTCGAGGAACGAGGTAAGCCTGAGTCCACTCCATCTCTCGCTGTGGGCTGAATGGCTGTCACGGTGGCTACTCAGGTTGATCCTTGGGCTGCCTCAGCTTGGCCCTGCAGTAGAACTCTTTAAGGGCTGTCACCTCTTTCCCTTTTGATGGGGCTGGCTGGGGAAGAGGAGGGGGGTTCTTTCCAGCAGAAGGGGATCAATGGGGCTCAGCGGCAGGGAGGTCTGCCCAACAGAACTTCTGCCACCAGCAGATGGTCTCTAACCAAATGCCCCAGTGCATCCAGCACCTTCTTCAGCACAATGTTTTTTCTGGAGATGGGGTACGATCAGTCTTTCCACAGGTGCTTGAAACCCACTCTGCTGGCTCCTATTCCAAAAGTGAGTCAGCCTTCCTGTGCCGTGCCACTTGCAGGGCACAATGAGGGTGGTGGCACACGTAGGCACGCTGTCCGTTTTTAAACCAAAGCGTGTCCACGGAGAGAGCTGAGGAAAGGAAGGGCAGACCGATACCGAGGTTCGTGCTCACTGTCTGCTCTGTGTTTCAGCTTTGCCTCCCTCACCGAGAGATGTCTTGCTTCAGACCCTGTCCTCCACGCCCCTGCGGCGCTTCTGGCCCAACTCCTCTTGCAAGCAGCTGCAGTGAGCCCTGTGTCGCCCGCTGTGCAGACTCGACCGTGGCCATTGAGGCCTCCCCGGTGGTGGTGACCCTGCCGGGCCCCATCCTCACCTCCTTCCCTCAGAGCACAGCCGTGGGATCCTCTCTGTCAGCTGCTGTTGGGAGCTCCCTCAGCGCTGGGGGGGTTCCCATCTCTTCTGGGGGCTCCTTTGGTCTGGGGGGATCAGGGCTGTGTCTGCCTATCCCCCGCTGCAGTCTGAACTGCTGAAGATGGCGGATCACCCCCTTTGGAGCGGGAAGGAAGACAGAAACCCTGCAGCAGCTCGAGCATTCCCTTGCCTTAAAGGCAGGCCGGGTGTCCTTGTCCCACCTGGCAGGATGGACCTGTGCCTGCTGCTCCTCGCCGTATGGCAGCATCCCACCCCAACCCCCCCCACCCCCCGCGGTGTCTCCTCTGGCTCATAAACTGGTTTTCTCTGAGCCCCTCGAGAAAGGGCTCATTCTCTTCTACTTTGCTGAATCTCCTGATGAGAGGGAGGAGGGTGCTGGAGTTAGGGACTGCTCTTGGTGGCCTGGGATTGCCACCAGGTAGAGCAGAATGGGAAAAGGCAAATGCTTTGTGTGGAGTTTGGCCTTGGGAAATGGGCCATTCTCCCTCTGTACCTCCCTGAACCCTGCAGACATATGTCCTGGAGTCTGTTCTGTGCCACTGCATTTCCTCCTTCTCATTAAAGACTTCGTGCAGCATCGCTGGAGACTCGTGGTGGTTTGTTCTCCTCCTCCCTCAGTCAGCTACTCGCTCTGCAAGGGAGAGCAGTCCTTCTGTCCTGAGCTTGCCACCAGTTGCAAACAGAGCTCCCTGAACTTATTCCAAAACACCAAAAATCTTCAGGGTCATTGACCGTGAACCTGTAACCTGGTCATCACAGCCCTGTGGGGCCAGTTGTGCAATTGTTCTTTGTGAAAGTTATGACAGACCTAGTGAATTACCTTTTCAGTCTTCTCTAGTCATTGTTCACAAAACCGTATGACAAACAGCCATGGTAGCACTTCTCTCTTTCATTGATGTTGTGGGAATAAATTCCAGGTGATTGGGTATGGACTGTAAAGGAGAAAAGCACTCCTGAGAGAGAAAGACAAACTCTATATGCATCCTCACCATCCAGACTGGTTTTTGACTGTCAGTACAGCAAAGAACACTGCTTTTTGCTTTAAGCAACCCTGGAATCAGAGACTTTAGAAACTTCATCTTCTCTGGGGGGAGAGTCCAGTTCTGAGAGGCTCCTTTTGTTCCCCTTGGCCAACAGTCTATAAGCTGCAAGAGAAATAATCTACCTCAGTTCGTAGTTACCAGGAGCATTGTTACATCCAATTCCTGTAAACTTCAGGGTGTCTCTGCAGTTCCGGAGCCTGGACAGGGCAGGTCAGTGTCTCCAGGGTGGCTTCAGATCAGGCATACAGGCCTTTGAGCTATTACAGAAAGAATAGGCCTCGTCTCACCACCCAGCCAAATTGCAGAGCTGTCCTCATGAAGCACATGCCGTTCCTTTACCAGCGCCTAGGCATTTTCGGTGTTTGTCTGTACCCTACCACACCAGCATGCTTTTCCTGTCAGGTGCAAGCAGCAGCAGCAGAAGGTGCGGTTCTGTGCCAGACTGAAAAAGCCACTCTTCTGGCTACTGTACCACCACTGCAGTCATGAGTCAAGCCTGATGCCTTCCCAACAGGTGGAAAGCACTGCTCTTAATTTGTCTTTAAGCAGCAAGGGGGTGAGGGGAGTGGCTTGACACCCCAGGGGAAAACTGGGCATTTTTCCATCAGGAGAGCCTGCCAGCAGCAAGTGTAAGAAGCTGTGGAGCCAGGCTGAAGAGGCCAGCTGCACTGGCCAGGAATTGAAGCTGGGTCAACTGCTTGGAAGGCAGCTATGCTTACCACTCTTCCACCAATGCACCTGTGGGCACTGGTGCCTTTTGCTCCTCCACCTCATAGGCTGGCTGGCCTCCTTCTTCCAGACACACACACACACCCCTGACACCCCACCCCCCCACTCCCTCAAGCCCCTGTTCATCCTCACCCTCTCTTCTGCAACCTCCTCCCACCCTTGCCCTGCCTGCAGAAAGGTACTGCCACTTGTACCACCTCCATCCCAACTCCTTAACACCATTTTCCTGCTCCAGCACCAAAACTGAATTGGATCTACTTTCATCCAGTGATGTAAGTTACTGCTTTTTGTGGATCTTCTAATATTTAGGTCTGTGCTCTGGCATTGGGCGAAGCTAGCCAGAGCTGGCAGAAAACAATCTAACCAAAACAAACTCTCTCCTCTCTCCCTCTACATCACCCACACCCCCCATTTATTATCCCTTTGCCCCTCCACACTTTTTCTCAACCAGGTTCCACCTTGCCCTTTCTGTGGATCTGTCCCACTCTCTCAAACTATTCCCTCTACGCAGCAGCAACCTGCATGGCAGTTGTGGTCTTTGCTTGAGGGTTGACACTACCCTGCATCCCCAAGGGGCTGGAGGTGCTGCCGGGAGGTCACCGTCTTCCCTGCAGCAGTGCCCCCACCCTCGTGCTCACAGCAGGCTTAGAGTCCCCCTCAGATAAATATGAGCAACTAAGTGGGGTCTAATATCCCACCTCCCCCTGCTTGTGTCCACACAGCTGCCTTCACTTCTTCCCTGGAAGCAGCTGAGACCAGTTGGGGAGCAAAACCATCCCTGTGGCAGCATATCCCAGCTGCCTGGCTGAGGACAAGGTACTGGGAGCTGCATTTGTAGCCACTGGGCTTATGCCTCAAAAGGCCTCTGGAACCCTGGTACATGTCACATGGTTGGTGAAGCTCACAGCAGGAGGGCCTGGAGCACAGCATTGCCCTGGAACTGCCAGGGAGCTGGGTGTCATCCATCCAATCAGCAGGTCAATAAGGGCTGGAGCAGGTAGTTGTGGCCAAGTGGTGAAGGTGATGGGCTAGAAATCCATTGGAGTTTCCCTGCGCAGTTTCGAATTCTGCCAACTACGGGTCAGAGTCTGTTTTTGGGCTGCCCAGAATTGACTTTACTGCAACCACGGGACCTACAGCTATTGTCCTCACTCCTGGAAATTCCTGGGTCAGCAATAAAGTCCTGCTCCCACTGGCATGCCCAAACCAACAGGCATCACCCCTGCCACATCCTCCCTCACCAAAAGGCTCCACCAGCTCAGCCTGCCCAGACCTTTCCTGGGGCACCTGGCAGCAGCATTTAAGGCTGGGCAACTGCCCAGTGTGGATGGGACAGCCCTGCCCTGGGGGGACTGGGAACCACCTCCACCCTCAGCAGATTTGGTCGGTCAGACCAGGCACAAAGGAGGGGGTATTCTCTGGCAGGCTTCCCGGTGGCAGGGGCAGCCCTCAGCTGTTGGAGAGCAGCAGGGTCAGGGCTATGCCAGGGAGGGTCTGAGCTAAGAGCTGTGAGTCAGCACAGCACAGCATGGGCAAGGGAGGGTCCACACAGCTGGTGTGAAAGGCAACAACATGCTAACTGCTATGCAACTTGCCTAGAGGAAGAGACACTGCCTAGGACCAAGAGCTTTTACTCAGGGCCAACTTGACTTGAAGAGCCAACCTAAACTGACCCTCACTGGCTGAGAACTCAGCATACAGACAATAAAATAATACGAGATTTCTTTTTCCAAAGATCACCAGGCATAGGCCACAGTCATAACAGCAATGAACCTGAATCTCATACAAATCCCCTCCACCTGCACGGGTCATTGGTTTAGAACAGTGAAGATTAAAACCCCACTGACTGTACAGCCACAACACTTGCACAGGACAAGCACATGCTGATTTCATGAGCAATAGTAGCTGATTAGCCCACTCCTTAACGTAAGTAATTTGATTGGTTGACACAGCTGTATTGTAATATACAACCCCCCTGCTTTCCTCTCTGTTTGGGTCCTCCATGCATTAGGCTGGGGCACTGTGATGTGCACAGCTGAAACAGAAGAATTACTTCCCTCAGTCCTTCTATGCAAAGCATCCTTGTCTCCCTCCCTGGCAACCAAAGGACTGACTTTGACACTAGGTAGTCTCACAATCCTTGGAGAGCTGGATTTCCTAGCAGGGTGCACCCTCATAAGCTCATTGGAGAGCAACTCCTGTCCACCATGCAAAGTAATAAGGTTGACCCCTCAATCCAAGGTTTGCTTCAGCCCCTGCAGAGCCAGCTTGGGTGGTCAAAGAGAAAGTCCCCATCCAGGGTTGTGGGCAGATTGTGAGAAGCAGGGCAAGGCAAGGCCATTGAACTATCCACTGCAGGGGCGCAGGAGGTGAACTTTCCTGGGAGACATTTTACTTCCTGGATGAGGGTACAGGACAGAGGAAAGGAAGGAGACATGTGTGCTGGCCAGTGCCAGGGAGTGTTAGGCAGAGGTGTGGGAGGTGCCAGCTGCAGTACCAGGGAGAGCAGAGTGGCGCAGCGGGAGCGTGCTGGGCCCATAACCCAGAGGTCGATGGATCGAAACCATCCTCTGCTACAGAGTTTCTTTTAACCTGCTCCTGACAGCTGACACCTTCGCACAGAAAGTTTTAACTTGCACTGCTCTAAGGTCTCTCTGGGCACACATAGCCCTGTCTCTCCTGTTCCCTCAGTCCCTTCTCTCTGCCACTGCCACCTTCTTTCTCCTTTGTCTTTGTAGCAGCCAGCACTCCCAAACTGACCCTCAGCTGTGGGTGTGGAGCAGCAAGCAGACCTCTCCCCACAAGGAGCTGGGCATCCTGGGGACACAGTGTTTCCTCCCTTCCCTTCAGGCAGCTTAAATGCTAGCTTCAAAGCCACAGGTTGGGACCTCCAGGAACCTGCAGGTGCAGAGGATAAGGCTGGTGCTACATTGGAAAGCACCAGTGCCATCAACTTGACCATCTGGAGGGTTTTCCCCATCCTAGTCTGTTTGCTGCCCTGCCCTCATGCAGGTCCAGCCAGGAGCAGAGCTGAGCAGGAGTTCCCAGTGGGCCCTGTATTGTGCCCATTATATGTGGGTAGGTTTTGGAATACGTGGGTAGGTTTTGGAAGTGGAAGGGAGACAGAGCACTGCAGGGTGGCCTCTGTGCAAAGAGATAAGGGGCTGCCCTGTGCTGGACACAGCTAGATCCAGCCACTTCCACAACACTGAGCTGTCTGTGAGTTTTGTGGCATGGAGAGAACCCACGCTGGAGTTACAGGATGAGTTAGTTATTCCTTCCCTTGCCCCACCATGGCCTTTCAATTGCCACGACCCTTCAAAAACAAATCGAGGGTGTCCTCTTCCAGAAGTCCTCCTTGTTTGAGTGCTTCACAAGCTGGCAGCAGGAAGATGCCGTGGGTATCTGCATGTGAGCTCCCTGCTACCTGAGTACCTGATAGGCCAGAAGATCACTCTGACCTTGACTGTGAGGTTACCTCTGGCTCTTCAGGCGACAGACTTGCACTCGGTGCTTTTCTTCATTCCCTAATGCACGCCACTGCATGGTGCAGCACTATCAAAACTAGCCTGCTACAACAAGGCTTTTACCATCACATACCAGGTTAACTTCAATAAGTAGTTCCCACACCTTGCCCCAGCACAGCCACCAATCCTCCACAAGGTTTCAAAAGTTCATCTACTATCCGTGCTGTTTCTCCATCCTCTACAGGCCAGTCCACCCTACTTCTTGCCTCTGCTGTGCCCAGATTCCTCCTTCTCTGGGCTCCTCATGCAGCCAGCCTCTCCTCATCTAGGCCCCCTTTATCTCTCTGGTTCTCCCAGGGCCTCTCCTACATCTGAGACTCTCTCCTCCCTCTGCTTCTTCCAGGTCTCTGTCTGGTACTCCTCTTCTATACCCCTTAGAGCTCTTTAACTATCTAGTAGGAACCAGCCACAGCTGCACTTTATCCACGTCAGCCAACCCACTGCCCCTGAAGCCAGCCCACAGCTGTATATTATCAATGTTAATTAACCTGCCTTCATTCCTCTATAATTCTTCTACAGCTCCCCCCTTTTTTTCCTTTCTTCTTTTCCTTCTTAAAGATGGTTTAATAATGATTTAACAATCATCACAACCTTTTCACAAATAAACTTTTCATACAGTCCAGACAACTTGTCCCTGAGCTCTTTTCTTTTTCTTCTTAACAACTGCATGGTCTGCTTGTAGCCGTAAGTCATCCCATAGGCCCTCCAGAGGTGCCTTCTAAACCTCGGTATTCTGGGGTGCAGAGTCTCATGGGCCCTTGAGCAGCCACCAGAAGGCAATGCCTTCAAAGGCAGCTGGTGTATGAATGTTCATAGAATCACAGAATCACAGAATGCACAGAAAGCAGAACTTGAGGATAGATGAGGCTATGAACTCTGGTATCCCTGGCACGCCTGAGGCCGGGACACCATGTCCACTGAAGTCCATAGCAGGATGACTCATGTTTGCCTGGAGTTCAGGGTTTTTCCCAACTCTCCACATCATGATGACTCCCAGGTGCTCTGGGAGACTGACCCAATCTCCCTTTGTAGTTTGAAATGTATGGAATGGGCCACCCCATTCCTGACCCAGAAAAAAGGGCTGTGAGCTTTTGAGTCCCTCCCCTCCCCTCTCCTCAAAAGGAGGCCATCCAGGATTTTTGCCTCTGGGAAGATCTTGCTGAGCAAGACAGGTCAATTTGGGTGTGGGTCTCCTTCAGGGAAGGACACAAGCATCTCTTTGATCACCCTCTTACGCCTTGATTTGCTTGTTTCCAAGAGGTTCTCCACTTCCCAAGCTGAACTCCCATGTGTGAGGGCCTGGTCAAGTTGTCAGGGAATATGGCTGTGGAGATTTGTTGCAGTCTGCCTCTGAGACAGGAGGAGAGCAACTAAGGTTCAAAAATTCCCACCCCCCTGCCCCCGGCTAAATTAAGTGAAACAACACCAAACAACCAAGTAAACATTTTAAGTATAACAAAGCTAACTTGAACTTGGAAAATGTAAAAAGCCTTGGCAAGGAGGGCTCTTATTGAGAAACAGCCATAGGAGGAAGAAGGAAAGAAAAGGAAGGAAAGAATGACAGGAAAAGAAAGATAGCAGCACCATTGGACCCCACGCTGACAATGGTGGGTGGGTTGATCCTCTGGTGATGGGCACACACGCACATGGCTCCCTGGCTTGTGCCTTTTATAGTCTAGTCCCCGCCTCTCAATTGCGCCAGTTACACCCCTCGAGGATTTACCTCCTGATTTTCTGCACAGGCGGCATTGTAGGGGGTGGTTGCAAAGGGTCTTTTGGGTGGTCATGAGCCCCTTCCTCAAATAAACTCTGAATAGCCTCTGGCCCTGTACGGTGTGTTACCATGCCGGACCTGACAGAGCACAGAACTGTGCACACTCCAGCACGCCCTCTGAGTCCTGTGTGATCCAAATCCTGTGTGAGCCAGCTCCTTATCCTTGCTATGCTGAGCATGACTGTCTCACCAGGATGTTTGAACATCAACACACATTAACTCTTTCAGTCCCTCACAAGATCCCGTGGAGAAGTCACTTGAGAGAGACCTGTCTGACCCTCTGGTATGCTCTTTGTTGTTATGAATCTGCTTTCATTCACTGGGCACATGGGAGGTAAAAACAGGCTGTGGCAGAACCTGATAAGAGTAAGCAAGGTCCTCATGGCCCTCACTCCCACCCACAAAGAACTGTCCTCCAGACAACAATGATCTTTCTTTGCCATTGAGCTTTGCCACACCCCTGGAGAGGTGTGTCTCTAGACTGTGACCTCCGAGTTAATTTGCCTTATGAATCTGGGACACAGAGGAATTGTTTCAATGTTAGGAAGCATCATGCTTGCCAGGCCCTGATCCTGATAGGGGACTTCAGCCACCTAGACTTGTTCTGGAAAAGCAGCACAGCAAAATGCAAGCAGTCCAGGAAACCTCTGGAATATATTAAGGACAACTTCCTAGCACAGGTGAGGGAGAGCTCGACCAGAGGAGAGGCACTGCTGGAACTGTTGTTTACTAGTACAGAAGACCTTACTGGTGAGGTCAGGAGTGGAGGTAGCCTGGACCGCAGCAATTATGCCCTGGTAGAATTCTCAGTCTTGAGGGGTACAGGATGGGCAAAAGTAGAGGCACAGCCCTAAACCTCACACAAGAAAGCTGTCAGCTGTTTAGGGATCCAGTGTGTGCGATCCCTTAGGAAACTGCCTTCAGAGATAAAGGAGCAAACAAGACGTGGGAGATGCTGAAAGGCATTTTTCTTAGGGTACAAGAAGCTCTCAACACCAATGTGAAAGCAGTCAGGCAGGGGGGGCAGAAGTCCAGCTTGGCTAAATAAAGACCTCTTAGCCAAACTAAACCACAAAACCAAAATGTATGGGCAGCGGAGCCAGGGATACACATCCTGGGGCGATTATAGGGAAATGGCCAGGGAGCGCAAGGAGGGGATCAGGAAAGCCAAAGCACAGCTGGAGCTGAACTTGGCTAGGGATGTGGAAGATAACAAGAAGGGTTTCTTCAGGTACACAGGACAAGAAAGGAAGATGAAAGTAACTGTACCCACAGTGAGTGAAATGGGAGACCTGGCTACAACCGACATGGCGAAGACAGAGGTACTCAGAAACTTTTTTGCCTTAGTCTTCACTGGCAAGTGCTCTAGTGACACAATCCAATTCACAGAATCCAAAGGTCCGGACTGGGAGAATGATGTACCACCCACCACAGGAGAAGATCGGATTTGACACCATCTAAGGAACCTGAATGTGCACATGTGATGTGCACAGATGAATTTGCTAAGCCAGTATCCATTAAACTTGAAAAGTCGTGGCAACTGGTGAAATTCCTGGTGACTGGAAAAGGGGAAACATAACCCCCATTTTTAAAAGGGAAAAAAGGACGACCCAGGAACTGCAGGCTGCTCAGTCTTCCCTCTGTGCCCAGCAAGATCACAGAGCAGATCCTGCTGGAAACTATGCTAAGGCACATGGAAAACTAAGATGTGATTGATGACAGCCAATGTGGCTTCCATAAAGGCAAATCATGCCTGACAAACATTGGCCTTCTGTGGTGGTGTTACAACACTGGAGGATAAGGGAAGAGCAACTGACATCATCTAATTGTGTGAGGCATTTGATACTGTCCAGAACAACATCCTTGTCTCTAAAATGGAAAGACATGGATTTGATGGGTGGACCACTCTGTGGATAAGGAATTGGCTGGATGGTTGCACTCAAAAAGTTGCAGTCAACAGGTCTATGCCCGGGTGGAAGCCAGTGATGAGTGGTGTCCCTCAGGGGCATATTTGGACCAGTATTGTTTAACATCTTTGTCAGGGACACAGACAGTGGGATTGAGTGCACCCTCAGCAAGTTTGTAGATGACATCAAGCTGAGCAGTGTGGTTGATACTCTAGAGAGAAGGGATGTCATCCAGAGGAACTTTGACAGGCTAGAGAGCTGGGCCCATGTCAAACCTATGAAGCTCAACAAGGTCAAATGCAAGGTCCTGCACCTGGGTTGGGGCAATCCCAAATGTGGATACAGGCTGGGCAATGAGTGGATTGAGAGCAGCCCTGCAGAGAAGGACTTGGGGGTATTGGTGTATGAAAAAATGACTATGAGCTGGCAATGTGTGCTCACAGCCCACAATGCTGGTTGTATCAAAAGCAGTGTGGCTAGCAGGTCAAGGGAGGGGATTCTGCCCCTCTTCACTGCTATTGTGGGACCCCACCTGGAGTACTGGGTTCAGCTCTCAGGCCGCCAGCACAGAAAAGATGTGGACCTGCTTGAGCAAGTCCAGAGGAAGACCACAAAGATGATGAGGGGTCTGGAGCACCTCCCCTGTGAAGACAGAGTGAGGGGGCTGGGGTTGTTTAGCCTAGGGAAAAGAAGGCTCCCAAGAGACCTTCAGGAAAGATGGGGAGGGACTATTTATCAGGGGGTCTAGTGATAGGATGAGGGCTAAAGGTCTTAAACCTAAAGAGGGTAGATTTATTTTAGACATTAGGAAGAAATTCATTCTTTATGAGGGTGGTGAGACACTAGAAAAGATTGTCCAGAGAAGTTGTGGATGCCCTCTCCCTGGAAATGTTCAAGGCCAGGATGGATGGGCCTGAGAACAGCCTCATTTGTGTAAAAGTAGCCTTGCCTAAGGCAGAAGGTCAGAGGTGGATGTTCCTAAAGGTCCCTTGCACCCAAAACCATCCCATGACTCCTTCTATGATTCTAAAGTGCTATGAAGCAGCGGGAGCAAAACACATCAGATGAAAGAGGCAAGGGCTTAATCACCAACAAAGCCTCAGCAAGCAATAGCTACTGGGTTTTCAGATGCTTCATGAGGAAGGAATGTCAGTGGCCCCCCAGGGCCCTGGGACACAGCATAAAAGCCTGCGCTGCTCCAGGCCCTGCATCCTCCTCTCTTGCCTGCCTCTCCTCGAGGAACGAGGTAAGCCTGAGTCCACTCCATCTCTCGCTGTGGGCTGAATGGCTGTCACGGTGGCTACTCAGGTTGATCCTTGGGCTGCCTCAGCTTGGCCCTGCAGTAGAACTCTTTAAGGGCTGTCACCTCTTTCCCTTTTGATGGGGCTGGCTGGGGAAGAGGAGGGGGGTTCTTTCCAGCAGAAGGGGATCAATGGGGCTCAGCGGCAGGGAGGTCTGCCCAACAGAACTTCTGCCACCAGCAGATGGTCTCTAACCAAATGCCCCAGTGCATCCAGCACCTTCTTCAGCACAATGTTTTTTCTGGAGATGGGGTACGATCAGTCTTTCCACAGGTGCTTGAAACCCACTCTGCTGGCTCCTATTCCAAAAGTGAGTCAGCCTTCCTGTGCCGTGCCACTTGCAGGGCACAATGAGGGTGGTGGCACACGTAGGCACGCTGTCCGTTTTTAAACCAAAGCGTGTCCACGGAGAGAGCTGAGGAAAGGAAGGGCAGACCGATACCGAGGTTCGTGCTCACTGTCTGCTCTGTGTTTCAGCTTTGCCTCCCTCACCGAGAGATGTCTTGCTTCAGACCCTGTCCTCCACGCCCCTGCGGCGCTTCTGGCCCAACTCCTCTTGCAAGCAGCTGCAGTGAGCCCTGTGTCACCCGCTGTGCAGACTCGACCGTGGCCATTGAGGCCTCCCCGGTGGTGGTGACCCTGCCGGGCCCCATCCTCACCTCCTTCCCTCAGAGCACAGCCGTGGGATCCTCTCTGTCAGCTGCTGTTGGGAGCTCCCTCAGCGCTGGGGGGGTTCCCATCTCTTCTGGGGGCTCCTTTGGTCTGGGGGGATCAGGGCTGTGTCTGCCTATCCCCCGCTGCAGTCTGAACTGCTGAAGATGGCGGATCACCCCCTTTGGAGCGGGAAGGAAGACAGAAACCCTGCAGCAGCTCGAGCATTCCCTTGCCTTAAAGGCAGGCCGGGTGTCCTTGTCCCACCTGGCAGGATGGACCTGTGCCTGCTGCTCCTCGCCGTATGGCAGCATCCCACCCCAACCCCCCCCACCCCCCGCGGTGTCTCCTCTGGCTCATAAACTGGTTTTCTCTGAGCCCCTCGAGAAAGGGCTCATTCTCTTCTACTTTGCTGAATCTCCTGATGAGAGGGAGGAGGGTGCTGGAGTTAGGGACTGCTCTTGGTGGCCTGGGATTGCCACCAGGTAGAGCAGAATGGGAAAAGGCAAATGCTTTGTGTGGAGTTTGGCCTTGGGAAATGGGCCATTCTCCCTCTGTACCTCCCTGAACCCTGCAGACATATGTCCTGGAGTCTGTTCTGTGCCACTGCATTTCCTCCTTCTCATTAAAGACTTCGTGCAGCATCGCTGGAGACTCGTGGTGGTTTGTTCTCCTCCTCCCTCAGTC
Source organism: Falco cherrug (assembly GCF_023634085.1). Taxonomy (NCBI): domain Eukaryota; kingdom Metazoa; phylum Chordata; class Aves; order Falconiformes; family Falconidae; genus Falco; species Falco cherrug. The sequence continues at coordinate 52,792 of NC_073703.1, read as the reverse complement.
AGCTACTCGCTCTGCAAGGGAGAGCCGTCCTTCTGTCCTGAGCTTGCCACCAGTTGCAAACAGAGCTCCCTGAACTTATTCCAAAACACTAGAAATAAGGAAGCAGGCAAGAGAAAGACTAAAAAACATCAGGAGAATGGAGCACGAGTCTGCAACCTGGTGATCACGGCCCTGTGATCAGCATCAACCAACCAGTCTGCTGCAGTACTGACATCTGGCCGCCAGGTGCCAGCAGCGCCCACCGACCCTGTGTTGAGCACCGGCCGTGCGAGCACGGGCCGGGATCTCGGCGCAGTTCAGACCGCCCGACCAGGGGAGCTGCTCGCTGCGGCTACAGGGTTCCCTTCGCTCTGCCCTTTGCCCACTCGCAGCCCAGCCACTATTACCCGTTGCCTCCGTACCAAAAAGCACCCACGTGTCTCGAGCAGTTAAATCTTTTGCATCTGATGGCTTTAACAGTCGGGTGCTTCTTTCTGTCCGTGCCTCCACCCCATTACCGCGGGAGAGACAACAGCACCGGGAAAACATGCACCGGGGGTGGTGGTGGATGGTGGGGTCCTACATATAAGCCCCAGCGATTGCTGTTGTTAAAGGAGAAATTTACACAGATGCGGGTACCACTGGGCTTGCTTTAGTCACAACTCAGAGCTGGGCCACCACCCCAGGGAGTGGCAGAGACCCAAGGGATACAGCACAGCTTATATACACTTAGCAAATAATTAGTCAACTTTTATTTCGGACAACTAGTTTGCTAGTTGCTGGAGCTCAGACACAAGAGCAGGATGTCAGACATGCTTTTCCCCTTGGTTATGGTGTTACCGATTTGTTAATAAGTTAAAATTGATTGATTTTATTTGATTAATTAATTGATTTTATAAAATCATTTAACAGAATTAAAATATAGAAGGATAAGGGAAAAAAAAATTTATAGGAAACTTGCAGCTACGCAGTAAGAGTTGTTATGGAATCTTTTGTACGTCTTGTACCAAGGCTAGAAGAAGGGCCTGGAACTATTGTAATAACTCTAGGGTTGAAAGGTTCCATTGTAGTTAAACAGTCTTCTGTACGCAGAGGTGTATTGAAATGTCAGAATTTGAGATTAATGGGAACTGGGGAGAGTCGACTGGAACAGCTTGTAAGTGCCTGCCAAGAAACCGTGAACTTTAGTAAAAGGTAATTCCGGCAGGGGGAGATCGCGACCACCGACTCATATACCACCTACCCAAATTGTACCCTAGACCCATTTCTAGATCTTTCTAAGCTTTACTGCACATAATCGGATATAGGAGGAGAGTATGAAAATGATTTACGGGAAATGTTATGATTATGCATGAATAATTGATGAATTGAATAAGTTCTATATATGGAATCTGATTTTGGGACCTGGTGTGCGTTGATTGTGAGAGGACTCACTCACGCACCCGGCTGTCAATAAAGAAGTGTCTGCTTATCTACATCACATTGGTGTCGATAAGTTCTTCATTCCGAGATTTCGGTAACAATGGGACACTAACCCACACGGGTAGTAAACTATGACTCCACTGCTTGCTTCAGGAGAACGACTTTGTAGTCGTTAGCTAAGCAAAACCGAGCTTACTCAGCTTCCACAAGAATGTTGGGCTGTTGTATTAGCAGCCCAAAGCTGCTGTTGTGGAAGCTCAGAAGCTGGAGCAGCCTCTGAACCTTCTTTTCCTGCAGCGGAACAGCTGCAACATCACAGAGTTCCTGTCTTGTGCCCACCCCAGAGACACGTTCTATTTTGCTGTGGGAAAGAGGGGGTGCATTTGCTGTGTTTGCATTTGGAAGCATCTGTTAGTAACAGCAATGTCAAATTGTTCTTTTTAAAAATAGAAGAGATTTTGCAGGACTGCACTTTTTGCGTAGGAAGAAGCAGTGGTGTAAATATGCGGCTTAGGAAAAGCTCATACGAGGTTTTTCCTTGCACAAGTAAGCCATTACGAGCTGTTGCACGATTTAACCTCTTGAGTTCATAGCCGTTCCCTGTGACGGGAAAGTGAGGTGTTACCGAAATGATGGGGTGCAGTGTACGCGGCAAGGCTGGAAGGTGGGGACAAGGGAGCGAGGTCTTTCCTCCGCCTGCGTCTCCGCGACCCCCCCCCCCCCCCCGCCCAGGCAGCCGCTGTGGGCACGGCCCGCACCCAGCGGGCGGCCCCCGCAGAGCCCCGGGGGCCGGCAGGCTGAGGGGAGCCCGCGGCGGCACCTAGCCCCTGCCCGCCCCGGCGCGGAACGGCAGCCCCAGCTCCTCCTCGGCCGGCTCCGGGCCGTGCTGCCCGGCGGGGCCGAGGCTGGCGGGCGGGGCCGGGGCTGGCGGGCGGGGGCGGGGCCGGCGGCGGGCCCGGGACCGGTGCGGCTGCCGGCGGTTCTCGTCTCCCCGGCAGTGACGGTGGTCAGCGGCCTCCTCACGGTGCTGCCTTTTTTTTTCTCGGAGCTGCGCCGCTATCTCAGCGAGGAGGCGAGGAGCGGCGGCGGGGCGGCCCCGGTGCTCACTTGTGGCGGCGGGACCCGGGAGGGGGGTCGGTCCGCGGCGCCCTGCCGCGCCCCCCGCCGCCTCCGGGCTGCCCGGGCAGCCGCAGCAGCCGCCGCAGCTCTGCGCGGGGCTTTGTCTTTCCCCCAGCGGCTGGCCGGGGCCGTGGGAGCGGGCTGGGGCTGCCGGCCCCCGCGGGCCGCAGGGGCTGCCTTGGGGTTTGCTGTAACGCTGTCGCAGGGGGGTGGCTCAGGAGCCTCTTCCCGCCCCTGCGAGCGGGCAAGAGAAGGAAAAGAAAGCCCGGCGGCGGACTCCGCCTCCCTATTGTTGTTTTCTCTAAAAAGTATTACAAACGGCAAACGCTTAGCTACCGGGGAGGGTTGGGAGGCAGCAGCTCAGGTGTCTCGCTGATCCTGTGTCGTCACAATCAGCTCCTGGGCCGGAGCAGCCGAGGGGAAGAGGCCTTTGGATTTGCTTCCCAGTGAAACGGGGCTCTTTTGTTTTTTCCTTGTATCTAGGTTTATCCGGAATTGTACGTTGACAAATCAAGGGGAGCTAAACTGAAGGTCAATCTAGATGTTACTTTTCCACATGTGCCTCGTGCTTGTGAGTCGGACTGCTGACTACGGAGGGATCACTTTTGTACTTGGCGAGGGCCCACGAGGCTCCGTGTGCCCGCCGCTTCCGAGTGCTGCGCTGCTGCTTGGGCAACAGCCGGGGAGGAATTGTCGGTCCCTCGTGGTTACGCAGCCAGGCCTGCTAGGCGCTTAAAGCAGCGCGTCCAGTTGGGCAGTATTATTTTTCTAGATTGTAAATGAGCCTGAGGCATAAACCCATTTACATTTCTGTATGGCGGTGTACTTGTCAGAGAGCTCAGTCGCACTGGCAGAGCTGGCACAGAGTTCCCTTGGGACTCCAGATTTGACTGTCTCATTGAAAGGCTCCAGAGCCTGCTTTGGAAGTCACTTGACAAGGCACAGCTTTGCCGTGAATTTTGTACTTGAATTCTGACTGTAATACCAATGCCACGTGTTAGCCTTTCTCCAGAAGTTATAAAAGCAGAATGAGCGTTAAGAATCTGATTACCTTTTAACTAAATTCAAAACAAAGTTGCAGGATGAAGTGACTGGAAGTCCTGCAAGTCTGACTGGGTATCGCTGCCGTGCATGTTATCCGCCTGTCTACTGATCGTTCCTGCCTCTTGTTCTGCTGTGGTAGTTCCTCTGGGTAATGCGTTGGGCTCTGAATGTAGTGCATCTTGACTTCCTCCTGATCCCCTGTGATGTTATCGGTGTTTGCCTTCCTCATGTTTCACAGGGCGTGGGAAGGCTGAAGAGGCTGGAAGCCTCGGCTGTTGTGTGCGAAGAAGCTATGAGCCTTCTAAGAGAGCATGTAGCCAGCAAGCGCATCGTGGTGCTTCGGCACCAAGCCGATATGACAGACCTCAATGTTTTTTGTGAAAAGGGATCACAAGGAAATGTGCTGATGTTGAAGGGGGAAAGGTGGTAGGGGAAGAGGTAGGAGGCAGTTTTCAACCAATTTTAGGCTTAACTCCTGTGTTCCTGAGAATGGTTCTGGGCTTTGAGGGGTTTGCTTTTGGCTTTTTGCCTTAAGCGCATCTACCTTTCAGGGTAACGCTTTCTTGGAAGTTGGAAACTGTCCTTCTTGAACACCAAACCAAACCCCGTACCTGGGAGGGCCGTTTAGCGTGCTGCACCGTGTGTTTTATTCCCTGTCGGTCACTTGACACTAGCTGTACGTGCTCTCCCGGTTTGGCACGTTCTTACCCTGCTGGCTGAAAGATTCTGTCTTTTCACTTCCTCGGCTTGCCACAGGCCATAACAAATGTGTGTTCATAGACCGCTTTCCTTGCTCGCTGCTTTCAGATTTGAGCATCGATGCCATGGACGGAGCAGGAGAGCCTCAGCAGGACGTCGAGCACAAGCCGTTTAAACAGCGCTTGGATAAAGCTGCCAATCGTGTGACTCCAGAAGCAGAGAGACACGGTAGGATGCTATTCTGTCATTCTTGGGTGGATGCTCTCATAGTCTTTCCATTACCGTATGCCTGCTATGAGATTCATGGGAACAAGGGACGGCTGAATTCACAGCGTTTTAAACACCACAAACTATTGAAAAGTTTATAGGACACAAGTCTATTACACTGGTAGATCAGACAAGCTCCTCTGTGTGTGTGTATATACGTTATACTCTGTACTTTTGCGAGGCAAGTCTTTGCCTGGTCCCTCTGAAATTGGGACAAGGACTCATTGGTGCATTTCAGGAGCAGAGCTGCTGAGTGAATAGGCTTTTCCTACTAGAAATCAAGCAGCTGCTCTGGCAAAACTTGACTTTGGTTGCATCTTTAAATCCTAGGAGGCTGAGAAACGGGACGAGCTCATTAGAGGAAAGAGCCTCTCTCCAGGGAAGGCTCCGCTGACTTGACCCTTAAGCCTAAACTTGTGTCTTACTATGTTTGCTTTGTGTGTGTTAATGCATACCTGATTAATAGATTTCAGTTGATTTATCAGTTACAAGTTGGAGTAAGTGGTCCTTGGCTACATAAACCTCTCCTCTGTATTTTTTGACATGTTATGGCTTACTGTTCTACTTCAATACAAACCGGGAACGATTCTGGTAGTGTTGCAGTCTAACGGTAATACTGCAAGACTTTGTCTTTCTAAAACGTGAGGTCTTTGTTATCTGTTCTGGGAGACAGTGTAGTTTTGTGTATTGGCATGAACTAAACTTGCTGATTTGTTGTAACTCAGATTTAGCTTTTCTGTTCTTAAAGCTGAAAGGCTAAACTAAGCCAAGAACTGAACAGTGGGTAGGTACGAGACCTTCTCCTGGTGTCACAGAAGTGAGGTGATAGCATTCTTACTGTTGTGTCACTTAGCAGCCTTTCTGTATTCAGAGGCTGTGGCGTGACAAATGTAATGTCTGGGGTCAAACCCTGCTTTTTTGTACCCAATTCTCTGTTTCCACTTATGGGCCTCCTGCCTTACTTGTGTTGCCAGCCTCCACTGGGATTACTAGGTCTGAACTGGTTGTTCTCGCTCATTATATTATCAATGGAGAGGAAGAGAAACTTGCAGGGAGCAAACAGTCTCATCCAGGAGAGGCATTTTGAAAGCGATCAAATTGCATTGCATGCAACGAGCAATTTCTTCTGCTGTCTGGAAAAAGGATATGGCTAGTTTGAATATCCACCACGTGTGTGGCAAGTTAGATTGGAAGTGTCCACCCACCTTTGTGAAACTCTATGATTATCAGTTTCTGTTAGTAACACTTGATGTTCAGTCAGTTATTTAAACGGCAACTATAGCAGTATTGTCTGATAAAGGAAAAATCCACGCAGACGTTGTTACCGCTGGGCTTGCTTTAGTCATGACTCAGAGCTGGGCCACCACCCCAGTGGGTGACAGAGAACCAAGGGATACAGCGTAGGTTATATACGCTTATCAGATCATTAGTCTATGTCTGAAGTTTTTAGGAGTTTCTTTTGGTCCTGTCAGTTCTGTGAATCCATCACCTGACTCTGTCCCAGTTGATTCACCTGCTCGGTTCCAGTCTCTGCCTCGGTTCCAAGCTCCTCCTTGGATCATGATCTTCTTTCTGCCTGCTTTAACTCACACGCTCCTTCAAGCGCGCTTAGTCTTTGAAAGAGCAGTTCCTATTCACATGCACCAATTTTTCCAAAACCGCCTGTGTTTCTGAAAGCACCTGTGTCCACAGATTGATCATCTGCTGCTTCTCTGTTCTCCCACCGATTAACTGGACTGGGTTTTTAAACCAGCCTTGGATTAGGGCTATGCTAGGGACGGGGCCTGGTTCTGCCACTTAGCTGCTTCGGCACTTTAAATTTCTTAGTTAAAAATACATTTTATCTAACATTAACCTTAAATTTAGTAAAGCATACCTAAATATTATGGAGTAGTACGTGGAGGCTTTTCCTGATCATAGTTACATTAAAATAGTTAATAGCTTAATGATTTCTATGGTAGGTTGCATTCTGTGCTGGGATGTCATCTCATTAATTTCCACTGGATGGCGATAGAGGATTGAATTTTTTTTATTTTTATTTTTATTTTTATTTACTGTTTCGTTTCCTTTTAACATGGACCGAGTTTTCCAGCATCATGTGTCATATCTGCATGCAAGTCGAGGACCATGTTAACAGCACGAAACTTTGCATGTGGGGTTTTATGTACTGCAGTTTCTTTATAGTATCCAAGCTGTGTGCAGTACCTCTGGGTGCTCTCTGAGACAACTCAACAGGCAGCTACCGATTACATTCAGAAAGCTGTTACTAGTTGCTGGATCTTGAAAGACTCCGTGTGTTGTACAGGTGTTCTTCAAATGGCAGGAATCATGGCTTTGACAAAGCGTAGGAATTACTAAGCTGCATTCTTCCTGACGCTATCTTTTAGTGTAATTACAGGATCAAAACCCATACTGGTTGAATTCTTAATTGTACTCTCAACTTGTTTGAATGTTGTAAGCTGTAGAAAGTAAGTCTCATAGAGTAGTTTAAGAATGGGTATATTTTTCTAAAATTTTTTATTTGCTTGATCATAACTACCATAAAGTGAGGTTAACGATTGATTTTCATGCCTATTTCATACTTCCTAATTAAAATCTCTTTTTTTCTGTGGCTAATACAGATGTCTTACATACTCACTTCTGTCGACCTGTTATACCTCCCAATCTCAACAAAGAAGGTCCCGATAACATTTTGTCCCCTCAGCAGTGTCTGACTTATCACCTGCCCCGGCCTTAGTTATCCAAGAAGCCGCCTTTTCGAGGCTTGTAAGAGGGTAGTGCGGTGGTGCCTAGACAGTGAGCCTTGTAGGGCTTTTGTAATACAGCAGACTTGGTCCTGTCCTTCAGGATTTGTGAGTGAAACAGCCTGGTTTTAAGGGACCTCTTCCAATAAGAACCCATGTTTCTGAAAATTTTAGACATGCAGTTCCTTGGCTCACTTATTCCGAACTCCAAAGTTTACAAACCTTTCACATTTGTTTTGGGTTTTGGGAAAACAAAGGTCCTGTTTGAGTTTTCTGGAGGCATGTCTTGCCCTTTGGCAGGTTTCAGCTGTCACCAACTCTCATCTCCTCTGTTACGAGTCCCTCTGCAGCCTTCTGCATTTAAGAACATAAAACTCGATGAGTTTGTGCCCCAGCTGTACTGTGGCTGCGCATTCAACACACAAGTGGCACAGACACTTGCAGAATTGTAAAATCATGACAAAGATAGAAATTCCTTGGAGATTTCTAGTAAGCCAGTGGTTAATGTGTGTGCATTGTCAGCGTCGTTGTACTGGAGAGCTGAGTGTCAGTTTTCCACTTGGGAGATTCCCACTGTGATCTAGTTTCACAGCAATATATAACTGTGTTCCCTACATACCTTGGGACAGGATTATGCGCTATGTGCTGCTGTCTGCTATTTAAAATGTTGTTTGTGTAACAGGTCCTGTATCGGTCGCAATTTGCTGTTTGGGTCTGCTTTAGACAAAATTTTAACAAAGCCTTTGTGCAAGTAACATCTGATTGGCGCTCCGGCAAGGCTTATAGGTGGCTGGTTCTTTCTATGGAGGGTGTTCTTCAGTTGGCAAATGCTACTCTGCTTGTTGATCTTATTTTGCAGCTCAGCAGGCCCTGTGCATTCTTTCAGGTGAGCTTTGGGTGCAGGATGCACAGATTCTGATACAAAATCATTTCCTTCATGTGTAGAACAGTTTCTGTGCGTAGAGCAGAAGTACAAGATAGTGTTTCTAGACGTGCCTCGTCACTTTGAATCCTCTTTTGTCTTAGAACTGGGGAAAGAAGAAGAAAAGGTGTTTGATCCAAATGCTTTGGATGCCAATCACTGTGAAAGCTGTTACGGGGCAGAGTCAGAGGACATTCGGTAACCTTTACATCTTCTTAGTGCTTGAATCGATACAGTTAATGTGGCATACGTGTTGGAGGTTTTTTTCCAAAATGTCTGCGAAGGTCCGTACAGTGAAATCCTCCTGGGCACCTGTTCAGAGAATGGTGAGAGCTGTTGTGTTTTAGTACGCCTGTGCTGCACTCATGATTGTTAAGAGCGTGCACAGTTAGGTTGTCTGTTTTGTCTGCGTGCCTGTTTAAGGGCAGTAGCACAAAGATTGTATCTTAGCAAACAGAACCTTTTCTGGGATTACTTGGTGTCCAGAGGGGAGCTGTGTAAATTATTTCACTGTTCTGTGAGCTGTCTTGGAATAAAACCCAGTTATGGCTTTGCCTTCTCACTTCTGCTGCAGGCTTTGCATTCTTATGGGAGCAAAGACCAGACACCTATCACTCAGACAAATTATGGGTGTCATTGGGTGTTTCTCATTCCTTCTACCTGCAAATTTGTGTAAGAATGGATTCGTGATAGTCCACAGGTTCTGGACTATCCTTTGCTATTGTTGCGTCTGTAGTAACTTAGTTTGTCACATCTGTCAAGTTGCATCCTTCCCCAGAGATGTTTCCATCTTGAGGGATTCATGATTCCAGCCTTCAACTTTTTGTTTTGTCCAGCACAACATGGAACAGAGACAGACAATTGTTTTTTTTGGTGAGCGCGATAGAGACTCTGGTGAGTCCGGAGGTAGAAGAGCAAGGAAGAAAGTTTGCCATTAACCTTGCCTCCAATGTTGGCAATCTTTCCCTAAAAACGGAGGAAGGGAGGAATAGAAACAGGTAGATGCTTTGTTCACATGGGGAAGTCCCAAGCTACTCAGAACTGTGGGAGACTTCCCACAGAAACAAATGTCATTTCTGCAGCAAATTTATTTGCCAAGAATGGACTTAGCTGTCTGAATGGACAACTAAAGCCCTCTTCAGAATTAAGCGCTGCATTAAAACAGCTTGCATCCTCGTGCCAAAATCTCAAAAAGTACGTCAGGAAGCTCAAGCTCCTTCAGGAGCGTTAGACCACCTTTCAGTGTCCAGTTCCTGAAGTTTGCTGCTTTGAAATAAAATCCACGGGGGATTTGAGTCCTGAGCTGGAGTGTCTCTTTATCCCTGTAAAGATGATAAGATGATGTTTGTGCTCTTGCAGGTGCTGCAATACTTGTGACGATGTCAGAGAAGCATACAGGTGACGAGGCTGGGCCTTCGAGAACCCGGATAGCATAGAGCAGTGCAGGAGGGAAGGATTTAGCCAGAAAATGGAAGAGCAGAAGAACGAGGGCTGCCGAGTGTACGGTTTCCTGGAGGTCAACAAGGTGAGAGATGGGTTTTGCCGTGAGCCTGTTGCATGGTGTTGATGAGCGTCAGAAGGCACAGTTGGGGAATTCTGCTCTTTTTTCCAATTTTAAGTGTTCACAGGACTGTAATAACCCCTGAGCTCAGCAAGGTACTTGTGCCTGTAGAGGGGTTCAGTAGGAGGGTCACGAAAAGGGTGGGAAGGGGCTAATTCTCTGTTTCATGAGGTGGGTTGGCTAGAGAAGCTTAGCTTTTTCTACCATCTAGCTAGTGAGTCTTTTTACTGAGGTTTCTGGAGGAGGAGAGGCAGCTTCTTTGAGGTGAGGTTGTCCCACCTGCCCTTCTAGTCTCAAAACAGAGACCATCGGTGGGTGCTGGAGATAACAGTAAGCAACAACTTGTCAGCAGAGGTGCTGGAGAGAGTGAAATGTTCCCTTCTTTAGAAAACCAGTGGAAGCAAGACTATTGGAGTTGTCAAGGTCGAAGATGTTTAAAGAGATGTTTTTTGCAACTGGTGTATGAAAATGTAGTACAAGATACACCAGATGACTATGTAACTACCCTGTCATTTGTCAGGTTACTGAGCTCAAAACACTGGGATGTGCAGGTTACGTACCCAAGTACATTCTAGCAGTCAGGCCCAGCGTAATTTTTTTTTTACTACTTTATTTCAAAATCTGGAGGTTTTTTTACATCTTTGTGTACTATTCCTGGAGACAACATTCTTTATTTCTGAAAAACAAAACCAAAACCAAACACACCCCACCGTTTCGCTCATGAAGCCAGACATCGTGTTTTGAGCATCATCGTGGGTGCTGAACCATTACAGGACCCTTTGCCACAAAGTGTGGTGAGCAGGAAAGATTCAAAGGGGAGTGCTGTGGGTAGCAAGGGTCCAAGGGTGGGTGTCACTAGGGAAATTTCTGGGGGCCCTTGTTAGGCTCTTGGACTTTTGCACATCTCCATTCTCATTGCGTCCACAGTTAACATATGCGATAGGTTTGCATGGACATTCAAAGGTGTAATGTAGCATGTGAGCTTGATGCATTGAAATCTTCCAGGGGAGGATGTGTATGATTGCTAGCGAGTGTCATGGAGGACTGGCATCTAATATCCATATCCTTTTCATGGTCAAGGTTAAAATTTTAATAACCTTTGTCTTTTGGGGGATTTTGGAGTGTGGGGGTTTTTTTGGTGGTAGGTAGGTTTAGTGCTTTATTTTAGAACACGGCTTGTTTTCATGGATGCATACATAGGACCACTCTTGTTTATTGTATTAAGGGTTTTCTTACCCTGCCTGCTCACCCTCCCAGTTACTTTCTCCACTCCGTTTCTGTGATACCTTGTGATACCTTTTGATATTTCCTACAGCAGCAGTTAGTTCCCTCCCAGTAGACTTGATTCCTCCTTCTTCCCATTTTTATGTCCGCTAAAATACTCTGCATAAAACAGTTACTGTCAACATCGGTATGTGATTATGGCTTTCCACATGACTGCCTGTGAGGAAGAGGGGAAATTCATATCTCTTTTAGGACAATATTTGCTGGTATTGTCACCCATGACAATGAGTTGCTTATTGTCTATCTTTATCCAAACAAAAATTTGAAAATCCAACTGTCGGTATGACTGCTTTGTTTATATAGATTCAGGCCTTTTAATGAAAGATTACTGTCTCCTGCAGGTAGCTGAAAATTTCCACTTTGCACCGGCAAAAAATTTCCAACAGTCTCATGTACATGGTAAAGTATTTTCTTTTCCTGCTTATTGTGACCTTTAGCTTCCGAGTGTTTCTGACCATTTCCTTTGAACATCTTTGCATTGCTCTCTGTGGTAACAGCAGCACTGCTTCAGGGAGCGAGGACACTGGTGAAATTTTGTTAGAGAGGTTTAGAACTATCCGGAACGAATAGAAAAGTGTTTTCTGAAGGTGCTGCCACATGGGTGTGGGAGAACATGGAGGAGAATGTGTCTGGGCAGTCTCTCAGCCTCACTTGTTCTACAAAACTTTGCTGCCCTGCTGTAAAACAACCTCAGGTACGGTGTTCAGTCCAGGATCTGAATATCGGTATCTCTGGAAGGGCTATTTTGGAGAAAAGCTCTTGAGAATTTCAAGGCAATTCAGAACTGTCAGAGTAAAATTTCAGTTGTGAAGGATTTTGACTTCCTCAAGTATATATAAACACACAGTGGCCAGAATGACAGTGGTAGTTTGCAGAATCACGGAATGGTTTGTGTCAGAAGGTGTGGATAACTGGCTAGCTGAAAAGGGTCACATAGACATAGTCCAGCTGGCTGGACAAAAATGTACATCGCTCTCAGCTTATCTGAAGTAATGCAAAATACACTGTCTTTGGCTGTCCTTGTTACACAATAACAGGAAGATTTTGGTGGGAAAAGAATGTTGCAGGTGGGAACAGATAACTACAGAAGAGAAACTAGGGGCGGGCTTGGTATTTAGGCAACTAACCAATAATGAGCTTAACTTTTGTAATATGTATGAGCTAATTATAAGAAGGCATAAAAGGTGACTGTAAGAGACAATAAACGAAGTCTGCTGATCACTCATATTGAGTGACTGTGTCTTCCCTCCGTCGCGACAAGAAGGGACCTTTAAAGGCCCCCTAGTCCAGCCCCCCTGCAGGAAGCAGGGGCATCTTCAACTAGATCAGGCTGCTTACAGCCCTGTCCAACCTGACCTTGAATGTTCCCTGGCACGGGGCATCTGCCATGTCTATGGGCAACTTCTATGAGTGTTTCACCACCCTCATCACAAAAAATTTCTTCTATCTAGTCTGAATCTACCCTCTTTCAGTTTAAAACCACTAAGCCTTGTCCTATTGCTGCAGGCCCCACTGAAACATTTGTCCCCAACTTTCTTATAAGCCCCCTTTAAGTACTGAAAGGCCACAATAAGGTCTCCCCAGAGCCTCTTCTCCGGGCTGCACAACCCCAATTCTCTCAGCCTGTCTTAGGAAAGGTGTTCCAGCCCTCTCATCATTTCTGTGGCTCTCTTCTGGACCTGCTTTGCCAAGGACTCCGGAGCCAGATGCAGTACTCCAGGCGGGTCTCACGAGATCAGAGGGACAGAATCACTTCCCTCAACATGCTGGTCATGCTTCCGTTGGATGCAGCCCAGGATATGGTCAGCTTTCTGTCCTACGAGCACAGGTTGCTGGCTCGTGTCCATTTTTTGACCCACCGGTACCCCCAAGTCCCTCTCTGCAGGCCCGCTGTTACTCCCTTCATGGCGGATGCACAGTAGCGTTACTGGCAACCTAAGGGCAGCGCATGCACAGAACTGGCCTGACGCCTTTGCGTAGGGGGCTCGAGCCCTGCATGCGCAGAAGGAGCCTGGCGCAGAGGTGTGCAGCTTTGAGGCCTGCAAGGGCGGAACCGTGTCCTTGCCGAGTGAGAGGGAATTGAAACCGTAGAGGGGCGCAGCCACTCCACACCCCCGCGGTCTCCAGGTTGGGGGGCTTCTCGCTAGGGGTGGGGCTGTTGCAGCAGCGAGCACCCGCAGGCTGCGTTTGTCCCGGGGCTGCAGCAGCGCTGCAGTTCGGTACTCCCGTGCCAAGCGCGCTGTGGCAACGTGCTCGGGGGACAGCAGCGGTGGCTCCTTACCGGGAGGCAGCAGCGGGCGCCGCAGCACCACCCTGCAGGCAGCGCAGGACCGCGGTGTTGCTAACTACGGCCGGCAGCGCCGAGTGGGGAGGCGCCAGCGGCGCCAGGGCTGCAGCACCGATAGTTGACCGCCAGGTGGCAGCAGCGCTCCACCAACCCTGTGCTGAGCACCGGCCGGGATCTCGGCCTAGTTCGCACCAGCCGGCCACAGGAACTGCTTGCTGCGGCTGCAGGGTTCAGGTTCACTTCGTTCTGCCCTTTGCCCACTCTCAGCCCAGCCACTATTACCCGTTGCCTCCGTACCAAAAAGCACCCGCGTGGCTCGAGCGTTAAATAATTTGCATATGACAGCTTTAACAGTTGGGTGGTTCTTTCTGTCCCTGCCCCCACCCCATTTACCAGGGAGAGCCAGCAGCATGGGGAACCCAGGGCACAAGGTGCCGGGGGGGGGGGGGGGGGGGGGGGGGGGCGGGCGGTGGATGGTGGGGTCCTACGGATAAGCCCCAGAAATTGCTGTTGTTAAAGGAGAAATTTACACAGATGCGGGTACCACTGGGCTTGCTTCTTTAGTCACAACTCAGAGCTGGGCCACCACCCCAGTGAATGGCAGAGACCCAAGGGATACAGCACAGCTTATATACGCTTATCAGATCATTAGTCAATGTCTGAAGTTTTTAGGAGTTTCCTTTAGTCCTGTCAGTTCTGCAAATCCATCACCTGACTCTGTCCCAGGTGATTCATGGGTCCCTGGTCTCCGAGTAATTCTAGAGCTAAAGTGGTGACAGACATCAACTCTAGGTCAGATGATACATGCCAACACTCACCACTTACCCGGGGTGGCAACCTGCTCCCATCCACTACCTCCTGACCTAGGAAGCCCCTTAGGGAATTACAGCAGCAGTTTGCCAATGGAAAAACCAGAATAGCATGACACAGTGACTCAAAGATCTAAAATGGACCCCTTCTGCCTATAGAAACTGGTGCTAAAAACACAACAGATGAACGAGAGAACATTAACTGCATTGACTGATGCTAGAGCAAACCTCACTGGCCACTTAAGGAGAAGGGCAAAACCAGAATAGCAGTAAAAGCCTGCATGCCCAGGACTGTAATAAAAGAAAAAACCCTGGCTGGAGATTGTTACAAGCCCAAGTAATACACATCCTCTTCAGCTGCAATTTGAGTTAAGATGTAAAACAAATCTTGCAATACACCCGTATTGATTAGTTGCAAGGGCTCACCTCTCACCATGTCTGTTATGGGGTGCAGGTTCTCCCACTTGTCTCAGCTACATTGGGCGCCAGTTGTTGCAGTCGGAGCCCAACTCAGTCAGCCCCACATGGGGCACCCACTGTTGCAGCACAAGCAAGCTATCAGGCTGCAACAAGGCTTTTATGGTCGGACAGATTCTACTGTCCATGCTGTTTGTCCTTCCTCCAGAGGTCAGACCACACCACTCCCCCCCCCCCCATCCAACCCCCTCTCCCACACTCCTCAGGGCTATTTAACTACTTAGCAGGAACGAGCTACAGCTACACATTGTCCGTGTCGATCAACCCACTACCTTGGCGGCAAGGCCACAGCTGCATATTATCAATGCTCATCAACCCTCTGCCTTCACTCCTCTACACTCTTCTCCAAGAAATTCCAGGGAAGACAGTGACAGAAACCTGTGTTGGAACTAAGTGCCTGGTCAATGCCTCCAAGTAACAGCATCCGTGACGTCCAGACAGACAGTGAAGGAATAGATGGATTCAAGAATTAAATTAGGGAATGAGGTAAGTAAAAGGCACGGAGAAAGGGAGACCTCTTGAGTTCTGGAGAGTATTTTTTGATATACCCAATTTCTGGTTTTGTGGCTCAGGAAGAACATAGCCCAAGTTTTGGTGCAGCAGTTATATGGCCACAAAGGGAAGGTGAGAGCCAGCAACAGAACTCCTTCCTGGCACCTTCTGTGTGGGAGCAGTGCCCAGACATTTTCAGTTTCGGAGCAGGGCTCCGTGAGAGTGACAAAGTGAGGGGACTGTTTTGTGGACGAGAAGGAAAACCATGACAACACCATACAGGAGGCAATTCCATTTTAATAGTCTCCAAAGTGTCACGGTTCGAAACAAAGAACAATAGGGTAAGAGAACGAATATGCAGCCAATACCAACAGAAGTAGCGCTGGTAAGCTTCTCAATATTGCTTTTTGGTATTTCACGGGGAAAAACATTGAGCCTAATATTTCTCATCTGTAAGTTCTTGGGGGCTTTGGCGAGAAGGAAACCAACACTCTTACTAGGTTATCTGAGAATCACAGTTTACAGTTACTCAATGTCTTCTGGTCTCACAGGATGAGGCAGAGGTATAATTGATTTCTTCTCTATATCTCTGGAAAGAGCTTTCCTCATATCTATGGCAAAAGAAAATAATGCTATTATAAAAGACAGTCATTGCACAAAGCCATATTAAGTGACTTCTCTATTACATTAAGATCATTTTTTGAGAGGGTTTCCTAGAATCCTAGAATATCTTGAGTTGCAAGTGACCCATAAGGATCATCAAGTTAACTCCATGCTTCTCGCAGGACTACCTAAAACTAAACCATATGACTAAAAGCATCATCCAGATGCTTCCTGAGCTCTTGACAGGTTTGGTGCCCCGACTGAACGCCCTGTCAGTGGCTAAGATTTTCCTAACATCCAACCTGAACTTCCCCTGACACAGATTCATTCTGTTTCCTGTAATTAAGTTTCATAACTGATGTACTCTTCAGTAGGAAAAGCTATCTAAAGCAGTATACAGAATCCCATTCATCAATGGCTATCTGAACTTGTTTCATATTCAAAAAAATACAAACAGGCCCAGGAACCCTCAACACAAGAACCTTTCCATTCAACTTAAGGCACAACAACTACTTACCATAAGCATCTTCATCTGGCTCTCCGCTGCTAGCAGAGTAGTACTCCAATACTGTCCGGTACACACTGTAGCCGAGCTGCTTATACATATTTACTGCAACCTGATTAGATACTCTCACAAAGAGATCAACAAAAAATCCACCCTTTCTTTGGAAACATAAAACCAAACAAAAACCACAGTAAGGAATAGCAAGTGAATGTATTGCTAAATAACCAATAACTTGTAATCAGACCAAGAGCAGATCTGATGATGTCATATGCTAATTAAACACTTTTCACACTGCAGTAACAGATGCACTCCTTTCCCAAGGGACAAATCCTCTATAAACTCAGATTTTATTCTATTTTTGTCACATAGCCATCCTTTTATACCAGCCTGTGGGTTCAGAATTATGAACAGGAATTCAAACAGGGCAAGCTAAGCACTCACACAGGTCTCATATACATAAGAAACTTTTTATTTAAAAAATTTATAATCCACATTTTCGATTGCATTGGCTTAGGGACTGCCTCCTTCAACGTTTGTGGCAGGGAGCAGTGGCGGAATGGGTCACAAAGTTTAGTTGCCTAATACAAGGCAGCCCTTCTCCTCACAAGGCAGATTCTTAAAAATGTACTATTTTCCAGTTTTACCAATTACAATGGGGTTGCCCTACCACCATGAGTTCAGGACATTTCCCTGTGGGTTCATTTGACACTCAATTAAATTTTCAGCAGGTACAAGCAGCCAAGCATGACACAGAAAGTAAGCTAAGCTACTGTCTACCATACAGAATTGGTTCCAAGGCTGCCTGCAGGAATTGCAAAAAGCCCACGATTACTGAACAACCAAGCTGGAGACACTATGGGAAAGTGTTGACATTTCATGAAACTCTTGCTGTCAAGACAAGGACCTTTTATACAGTATCTCTATTGGAATTCAGGCTACATCCTACTCATTCTGGCAAGTTAGCTTTCATAGAAACCCTGAGATCTCTAATTACAGGGAATCCTCAGCGAATCGGAACACTACTTAAAGCAAAATTCTGGGTCTCTTTCATTCAAATCAAATGCCTAAGCCATGGACAGGTGTCTGTAGAAAGATTACTTTTAGAAGATTAAAGATAAGCACAGTACTCACTTTTCTGAAATTTCTTCCAGTAGTTCCATCAATTTAGCAGCCAAACCCAGCCGTCGAAATTCTGGTGCAACAGAGAGAGCAGTAACATGTCCATGCCACTCTTCCCTAGCCACAGAGCCTTCTGCTTTACCCATTACTGCGAACATACAGAGCATCAGAGCAGGAGCACCTTGGGAATAATGCACCACACACAGCCACACGACTTTACAAAAGAACCAAGCAGTCCCCAAACAAACATTGCAATGATTGTGGTAAAGGCTTAAGCAGTGATACTATGTTATTACCCAGTGATTCACAGCCACTAGGTTTCATTTTGATGAAGTATTGCAGTTGTTTCTTGATTAGTGTAAATAAATACATTTCCACAAATTCATTGTTTGAGGCATGAGTCCCAAATGCAAGTTTTCAGCAATTCTTGTGAGTTCTTTAACTGAGTGGAATTCATGACCAAAGTAATGGAGGGCTATAAGCCCAAAACTCACCATCCCAGCAATTACTGAAGACTTTTCATGACTATGGGGGAATAGAGCTTGGGAAGCTTTGCCAATGTGGCAAGAGAAAGCAAAGGCCCTGGAAACACTGGATGTTTAAGGGGGGGAAAAAAAAGCAGGGTTGGGTGTGTGTTCTTCATAGGTCCTCTCCTTTCTACGCAGAGCCAAGCTACTGTTAGCTCAGTAATGAATATTCAGACTTCCACAGGGTACTCTTAAAAACATCATACACTGCTAAATAAGAAACTGATGCGGTGGGTACAGAGAAACCTTCCGTACAGCAAACACTTTAAGCTTTACTGTTAAACACTTTATTTCCTGGGTCCCTGCAAAGACTCTCATTCTGTGCCCACCTTCCCAAACCCCCAAAAGAAGGAAAAAAAACCCAATTGGAAAGTACAAACAAACCAACAGTTCTACTCGGAATGAGTTCTGAAAAACAAGAATATCCCACAGCAAATAAGCAACTGACATCCAGACCCAAGGGCATTCCCTTACAGGACAAGGCAAAACCCAAGCCCAGCATTTTCAGTTACTGATGACTAGCAGCGTGTGAGGTCAGAGCTGAGCGTGGGCACCTCATTCCGGGAGCACAGAAGCACTCGTACTTACACATTCACCCGTGTAACACCTGGGCAGGCGTTACGGCAGCCGAGCCTCCTTGCCGCACTTGGAACGCCACACCGAAAACTACTGCCACGAGCCCTATACAACACCCTTAGACACTTATGGAATGGGAAGGCGCTGCATAACGTTCCTCCTCCCTGCAGAGTATCTGGAAAATGCGAAGCCTAAGAAAAGCTCCAGCCTTACAGCGCGCCCCTCCCCCCCCCCACCGGCGAGACGGCGGCCACGCCACTCACTGTAGCCCATCAGCTCGCCCCCGGGCGCCTCAGCCACGATGAAGTACTCGGGCCAGTGGGCCAGGTACTGCAGGTAGAAGGGTGTCCCGTACTGGAGCACGCAGTTAAGGAGCAAGCTGCTGCCGCCCGCGCTGGGACCCGCGCCTCCTCCCCGGCGGCCGGCGGCAGCGGGAAGGATACGGTCTCCGTCAGCGGGTCCAGGTTGCTGCGAAGGAAGAGCGACGCTCACCACGGGCCCGAGCCCCACCGCCGGCCGGGGGAGCCCCGAGCTCCCGCGGGGAGAGGGGGAGCCCCGCGTGCACCCACGGCCTGAGCGTGGCGGAGAGCGGGCGGGGGGCTTGGGGCAGGGGGGAGGGGGCGGGAGGAGGCAGATGGTGCTTACATGTTGTTGAAGCGGAAGAGGTCGTCGCAGGTGAAGGCGCGGAGCGTCGTCATGCTGCAGCTGCTAGCCCTGGCCCTCCACTCCGGAAGTGCGCCCTTCGCCCCGGAAGCACTCCCGCGGCCTCAGGGCCGCTTCCCACCAGCCCTGGCAGGGAGGCGTCGGCGCGGCGCGGCCCTGCTGGGAGAGCTGCACCCGCGGGCTCCGAGAGCAGCAGGCGGACGGCTGGGAACGCTGTGCCCGCCTGCGGCGGGACCGGGCCGGCAGTGCCGGGGGGCGCGGGGCGCCTGGCTCCAGGGGGTAGGTCGCGCCTGTGCAGCGCCCAAGGGCGGCCCCGCGGCGAGCCCCGGGAGGCGCACACCGGCAGCTGCCGGTAGCAGAGGCCGAGACCTGGGTTCTTTTTGGCTTTGTCTTACCTTGTGTAAGGGACAGTCTCAGGACAAAAAGAACTCTTGTAACAAACAGGGGTTTGCGAAAAAATACAGCTCCCTCTCTGCTTCGGCAGCTTGATTTGGTTCACTTTCCCTTACGCGTGTGCGCACCCCTCATAGCCTCTCTAATTGTTGCAAGAGCCAGGACAACAGCACAGTACTTTTTTTTTTTTTTAATCTGGTTCACCTATCTGCCAGTCCTCACCAAGCAGACTTTGTGCACTCTTAGTTTTGTGGAATTAAGAGAAATGGCCTCTCCCCACTGCGATACGGAATCCTCACCCAGTTTGTGGTGCTGCAGCTCAAGCAGAGAAAGAATGATCCGCTTAACTTAAGGCTTGCCTGGAAAGCTGAAGCTGCAAGGATGACATGACAGCCTTTAAGATGAAAAATAAGAGACACATCATGGGGAAATAACAACAAAAAGATTTGATTTAAGCTGCTGCAGGTGGCAGTTTTGCAGTAGGTACTTTCTGTGAATTCACAAATAATCCCCTAATGTAACAGTAACTTTTCGATTAAAGTTCTCTATTTCTTCTCTGTTAGTAAGATTTAGGAATTTATTACCTCCAGCTGTTTCCATTAGCCTTTCCAGTTACTTCTATATTTCAAAAAGAGGGACTAATAAATAAAAAGACTACCTCAACTATAAGCTTTTTCTTGCTTTTCAGCATTTTGTAATATGAAACACCTCGCATTGGAGAAGATGGGGTAGCTTATTTTTGCCAGTCCAAATTCCTTCCTAGGTTTATGTATCTGTTTCCTGGCATTACAAGAAGCGAGAAGTGTTTTGCATGGCACAGTGAATACAATGTTCTAATTTTTAAAAGAAACAATTGCACAAGAATAGACAGTGGAATCATCTTGAGGTGGTTTGGGTGCATGTTTCCTTTTTTGCACTCTGCTTTTCCTTCGTTTCATGCCTGAAATTCTGAGTTTGCTTCCGCCCTACTCCTTCCCTCCCCTAGCAGAGCCACCATCATATGCAAATAGTGGAATTTGCTTTAGCACCAAATGTCAATCTTAACTTCAAAAGAAATGGTTCAGCGGTTCAAGATACCTGCCGGCTGCTTTTACTGCTGTTCAGGTCAAGCACACTAACTAGATTGATAATGTTATTACATCCTTCCTTTGCAAAGAGTTTAAAGTGGACCGAGCACAATGAAAGGCAGCAGCATCAGAGTCTAATGATACACAAACCATTCAAGTGTGAACCATTTCTTAAAAACAAACCAACAAACCAGAACACAGCACCCAGCATTTCAAATTATAATTCAGTATTACAATGTATTATGTGCAAAACTCACCTTTTACAAAATGAAATACAAACATGTGCCAGGGGTTTCAGATACATGGCAAACTGATGAAAACGCTATAATCTCTGCATGTACAATACACATGCTGCTCATAACATTTTTGTAATTATCTGCCTCACGTTACACTGCTCAAAGCAGGCCTGGGGAGAATCCCACGTCCCTCTAGAAAGACTAGCCCAAACTGACTTAAGTAGGGTCCTATCTTGGACCAATCTATAGAAGACATACATTTAATACCATTTTATCTTTGCATATGTGGGATTGACTTTCACATCTCACCTACTAAGTAACTTAGAACCATGAAATGCTGTAACACATTCTTCAGTTCAAGCCAAGTTGATGTTGGTGACATACTATACAAACTAGTTAGCGTTCTCCTTTACCTTACTGATCTATTTAATCTTCTGGAAAAAACAAACAGTATCTGGGATAGACACTGTCAAATTGCTCTGCAAATCTACAATACTGCTTACATAAAAGTTCCTTACCAACCTCCTCTGCTTATTTTCTGCAAGGAGCCTGAACCAACAGACATAACATGTTTTTATTGTAAATTAAGTTGTCTACATTCTTTCTCTGCCCCTTCTCTACAACCTTTTCTTTCAATATCCTCTTTCAACCCCTAGTTCTATCTGAAGCAATGCATATAAACAATAATCCAGATAACAGTACATCATGTTCAGATAAAGGCACTGAAATTGCCAGTGCCAATGTTACAATCTTCTTACAGGTAACAGAAGTTTCATGAGAACTCTCCTGTAACAGGGAAAGAAAAGAAACCACAGAGACTTTTAATACAACACACTAAAACCAGCAAGAGATTTATTCTTGTATATTAAATGTTAAAATCACATGCGTAATTATAGAATACTTTATCGTAAAAAAATGTATTTCAAAAAACCCTGACAGTTTACCTGCAACTGCTATAGAATTTCTATTTTTTATATATATATATAAAACTATGGTGATTCTCTGTAATAAAAAAAATTAGGAAAGGATGCAATCATCCAAGTAACGATGCGTTAACTGATGCCCTGCATCAGACAGTCTTGTCAAACTCATGCTGGTGAAACTGAGCTCATACCAGCCAGAATACTTGTCTTAGCATTCATATACTTGAATCAAAATGACATTCGGCTATAGGGTGAGTGCAAGAAAATACATTTTTGCACGCTACAGCAAGAGACCTGCAAAGGGCCACGGTATAATATGTTTCAAAAGAGTCTGTGGTACAAGAAATTCAGCCTCATGGGCCGTTGACTCAAACACATTGGTGGAATACTCTGTATAACTGGCTATATGCATGATTTACACGACGTTTTGTATGCAATGCACATGTTTAACTAGGTATTTATGGTTTAAGACTTGTTTTGGCTCCTAAGGCAGGCAGCCACAAAGATGTTTTCAAGAGTTAACAAGGAACAGAAATTAAAGGAGTTGCTGGTTTTAAGAAGCTGACTCATCATTGTTTTGAAAAATGCCACCATATGGATCACTGTTAACCCCGCTTGTAGACAAAGCAAAAGACCTGGGGTTGCGGACGGCTGTGCAACTCTGCCTTAATTTTCTGAAGGTAGGTATCTTCTGTCAGTTGCTGCCGGGTGTCATCGACAAAAAGAAACAGGCTATATTCTTCTGCATTGTACACTTTAAACTTTTCAGTACAAAGCTGACATACATCTTCAGTAGTGATATTAGTAAGGTCATTCCTGTACATCCACTGTTAACTTCCTGGAATGCAACACGAAGGTAGTTCTGTAGAATGAGAAAACAGACATCAGAAACAACCCCCCCAAACCTCATCCTCTGAAAACTGAAAGCTCAGAGACCAATTATACGTAACAAGTGGCAACATTTCAAATGACTGATCTTGGTAGAGCCACACAATCACCATTGACAGCACTACCAAACCCAGCCAGGAAAGCAGAAGCATCACCCTTCTGCACAGTGACAGAAACTGCCTCTCCCTGCTATCAAAGCCACCCTCAGGGCTCACAGGGCAGAAATATTCTTCCACCAAGAAAAATGCACAAATCTCACCCATTGGTATGCTAGCTAGCTGAATTTCTAGAGCGTACACATAGTTCCTTGATAGCTTCACTGATTTTTTTTTTATTTTATTGTTTTTACAATTCAGTTTGCTTACTTTATTTATACTGCCTGTTCAGTTTTTTTAAAAAGCGAAAATGCCACATGCTTTGCTTGTAAGTGGAACATCTCTGCAGTTTGCATTCCAAGTGCCTGGTCTCATTTAAGTCAAAATTAAAGCAGTTGGTGCCACCAAGCATTGGATTAAAGAACTCTCTATACCCATGTTAACTCCCACAGGCTTCCACTGGAGATGACTAGTTAGCATCAGCCATCCTTTGTCTCAATAAAGCAGGGTCATCACCACATTTGGTCACAGGAGGCTCAATAAACTGTAAAGAATTCAGCACAGATCCTCAAAGCCCTGGGTTTGAAAACGAGGGAGCTCCTAGCTTGGGATGGGACATCGGAAAACTCAGTACGCTTCTCTGATCCTCTTTATAGGCTCCAGGCCAGGGCTGGTTCAGCTGCTGCCTGCAGCGTCAGCACAGACTGGATGCAGCAGGCAGGGAAAACTCCTCCACAGAGCCCCAGTCCCTGGTTGGGGCCAGGCTTGTTACCTGTAGGCAAGAAGTGGAAGCCTCAAGCCTTCTGCCCTCAACCCTCGCTTAGGCTGCTCCCACAGCTTCCCATGCAGATGAGTGGCACAGGAGGCATTATTTCACATTTGCAGTTCGTCACAGGCTCCAAAAGCAGTGCCTGGAAATTGCTCCGAAATGTACTTGATCACACTTCAAAATTACTCTGAAAAGTGTAATTTGAATCAGCACAGAGGAACAGAGCGGATAACTCACGTGGCTGTGCTCAAAGCTCTGAACAGGGTCTAAGTGCTTATTGCTGAAGGCTGTTCCTAATGGTTTCTGTGCCGTTAAGGCAATTTGGTAAATAAAAATAGGACAGGATATTTAGTAAAACATCCTTCAGTGCTGTCCAGTGACTATGTTACAGCTAATAGGAAACAAATGAAATAAAGGACATAGCCTCTCTTTGGAATCACAGCCGTAACTGCCTTGGCTCTGTAAGGGCAGAGAGAGACTGTCATTTTAATGCAGCGTGTTTGCACAGAACTAGCAAATGAGGAGGTGACTAAGACTAAGATATGACAGTGTGTCTGAGGCGGTTGCTGTTTTAAAAAACAAAACTTCACAACCAAAAAAGCCCACCAAACCAAACAAAAAAAACCCACCCCAAAACAACACACAACCTTTTATTCTCCCTCGTGAATTCTTGGAATAGGCATAAGAACCATGGAGTTCTGCCCTCAAATTAAAAGTGTCAAATTCTAGCAAGCTGAAGTGGCCAACAACATAGCAAGATTGCTAAACACTGGACTTTTTTCTCAATGGTCAACAAACCCCCCTTCGTATCCTAATTAACAGAAAACCTAAAGAAACATTTATATTATTATTAAAGCCTGGAAGGACAGCATTTCTAGCAATCTGGGTCTTAGACCAATATTCAGTGTCAGAAGACATGGGATCAAACCATCCAGCTGTTTATCCTTTCTACTGAACTGCTGTTACTGCTGCCTTTCAGAGAAAGGTGTTTCTGGACCCGATCCCCCAAATCAATTCCCAGCTAGCAGTTTTCACTGATTAAATAAAAAAAAAGTATAGGAGGGTCACCTCTCCAGGCAAATGAGCATCTAAGTTCTGAACTGAGGACTGCTTCATTGCATGAACATCTCTGTATGCTCCCCAAACCAGCAACAAAAATTTTTGTTTACTTCGGCATACACAAAGTGTTTTCAGCTGTCCTCCCAGGTTGCTTAACACTCTTCAAGCCAAAACAGACACTCTTCAGGTTTTGTGGAGGTGGGGTTTTTTTGTTTGTTTGTTTTGCTTTTTAACTGAACATCATTTGATCTGAGCGCCATGTAGTGTTCCTGAAGTGATGCTTATAATTAATTAGCCTCTAGCCTCAAAATGGGAACAGGAAGTGATTTGATAAATGAATTGTAAAGGCAGACCAGCTCGTTTCGTCATGACTTGTGGAAACGCATCTGTATCCTGTGCTGACATGCTATTTTGTTTTGCTGCAAACTACACAAGTCTGCATCTAGAGAGGACAACATATTAGTCATCACCAGTGTCCTTACACAGCCTCTTTACAGCCCTCACTGCCTGAAATTGCAGGCATGCTCTTGCCTTTTCCAGGCTTCAGTTTACCTGTTACCCACTACTGTTGCTCCACTGAGATTACCTGTCAAACCCTAGATTTACATACAAGCCCTGTTTATCACCTACGATAGAAAAAACATCCATCCATAAAAGAAGGGCTCAGTAAGAGACTGAACGAGCCTGGGAACCATCACAAAAAGGCACAGTCCTGTACAAGCTACGTTGCCTGGGAGGCTGAAAGCAGAAGGCTGCTTCAGAACACCACGGTGTGTGGTGTGCACGTCCAGAATACATGACTACGCTGCCATTTGCTTTCTTATCGCTCTTCCTAATATCTTGCACATTTATAGACTGGCATGACTAATACGGATCTATTTCAAGACACCTCATGTCAGGATGGCCAGGTGTCCAGCTCTTGGTGGAGGTCTACAGTGACACATGCCTCACCCCTTGTGCAGACAAGGGCATCTCCTCCAAAGAAGCAAGGCTTGAAAATCAAGACCTCACACAACCTATATGCCTTGATAATCTGCACAACCCTGAAAAGAAAGGTAGGACTGAGGTGAGCGATGGATAGGTGGTGGTGCCAGAGGCTGAACAACTAGGGAAGAAAAGTCTCCAGGGTAAACTTCCTCTCATTTTACCTGCCTAAAGCATGCCAATAAATGACAGAACTCTCTGTGCTACGTCTGCTCTGCTTTGTTCAGCTGTGGGTTCATTAAAACTCACATTATGGCAGTGTGGTAAATACATATCTTTTCTTAAAGAAGAGGTAATAAAGGAGCAGGGAGTAAGTCACAAAGCAAAGCAAAGGGATGGCTGGGAAAGGGAGAACCAAATTCTCTGCTCAGCACTTTTACCGCTGCTTCTTACTTGCCCCATTTGCCTGCTCCTATAGCGAAAGGAGCAGTGGTGAGGGACACATTGGTCGGCCTCAACTCAATATGAAAAGATACTAGGATGAACCACAGGGTAGGGGAATGGGACACCAAAACAAATGTACAAGCACCTAAAAAGTCACACAGCACTAGAAAACAGTCACTTTTTTTTTTTTTTTTTCAAGAGCCAACAGTGGCATACCATTCTAATTCCTTTAAGGATAACTGGATCAGTGTAGACGAGGGAAGCAGGGTCTTAAGACCCATAACCCTATTCCATGCAACTTTCCTATAAGCAAACAAAGGAAATACCGTCATGCTGTAATTACCATAAGGCAGGTGGCTTGAACAGGTGTATGAAATACTGCACTTGGAGTTTTAGTCTGCTTAGTAGCTTCATTAAAACTCTGGATGACAGAGCAGAGACTTTACATACAAAATCTGCATGTGACATCACAGCAGGAGTGGGAGAAGGGCATCCGCAGTCCTTCGCAGACCAGGTTTAATTAATAAGTGGGAAATGGGCATAAAGCTAATGTGACAAAATCTCATGAGAACAAAAGTAAAACATCGCCTCTCAGCAAGAGGAATACAAAAGCAAAAAGCGCTGCTCAAAGCAGCCCCCCCCGGAGCAGCCAGCAGAGTGCATCAGCGGGGGACTGGCTGTGCCCCTGCACACCGCGGCTCTACCCGCCCGCAGACCCCAGTCCCTGCCACAGGGCACGGCCTGCCGGCCAGGGACCAGCACAGCCTCTCCAAGCCTCCTTCAACACCCAACGTTTAAGAATCTGTTATGTGAGTGGCTAGAAGATGATGTGCATATTATGAGCAATCCAGACTGAGTGGCCTCGTTGTAATAACAGGCTGCAGCTGTTGTGAAGGACATATGCAAGGCCAAGAGAGACAAAGAAACTGTGTACTGGCAGAGAGATAAGAAAGTCGGACTATTAAGGAACTGCATATGTGGAAAAGAGATAAAGGAGCTGGACTGAAAAATAAGAAAATAGAATGTTGAAACAGAATGTAGGCGAGGAGCATGAATACCACGCCGTGACCAATCACAGAGTGCAGCAGAGTGAACAGACAAGCAGCTTTAGCCTATTAGCAATCTAGAAGCAATGTGTGTGCTTTGTGCTAGTGTATAAATTGCTGTGTATCCCTTAATGAAGTGGCACTAACTTGATCACATTGGTTGTATAAGTTGTATAAGTTGTGTCCAAGCCTTACGCGTCTCCATTACAGATCAGAAATACCGAAACAAAGAACAGACAGTATTGTTTAGGCGCCTTCCCACACAACCAGTTAATACCTTATGGCCAAATTATTTACGCAGCCAGTCATTTCTTGGGCTGGGCCCAGGCTTGGGCATTGAGACCAAAGCTGTTCAGGTGTCCATCCTGCCTGGCGGAACAGCAACAGTTGGCTTGATTCCCTTCTCTTCACAGACAAGAAAAGACGATGCAGTATTACCGTTAGATTGCAACACTACCAGAATCCTTCTCTGTTTGTATTGAAGTACAACAGTAAGTCGTAACACAACACAAACATAAACACATAAACACTAAGTCATAAACACATAACATAAAAAAAGCAGAGGAGAGGTTTATGTATAGCCAAGGACCACTTACTCCAACTTGTAACTAACTGATAAATCAACTGAAATATATTTATCCAGTATGCATTAACACACACAAAGTAAATGTAGTCAGATGCAAGTTTAGGCTTAAAGGTCAAGTCAGTGGAGCCTTCCCTGGAGAGAAGTTCATTCCTCTAACCAGCTTGTCCCATTTGTCAGCCTACCAGGATTTAAAGATTGGACAGCAAATTCAAAAATAGGTAAGCCAGCATTGTAGACAATTACTATTAATTTAATACAATGCATACTTCAAACAATTTAATCTAACACAGTCTGATTAGACCTGTTGTTATCTCAACCCTTCGATGCTCCACATTGGGCACCAAAAAATAGACTGTCGTGGTTTAACCCCAGCTGGCAACCAAACACCACCTAGCTGCTTGCTCACCCCCACCCACCCACCAGCACCCGGAGGCGTGGGGACCAGAATCAGAAAGGTATGTAAAACTCGAGGGCTGAGATAAAAACAATTTAGTAATTTAAACAGAATAAAAAGACAAGAACAACAGTAATAATAATAACAACAACAACTAGGATGGAAAGGTGGGGAAAAATGGGTAAAATCCCAAGGAAGGGCAAAGAAAAAACCCAAACTATCAAAACCAAGTGATGCACAGTACAAATGCTCACCACACACTGACCGATGCCCAGCCAGTCCCCGAGCAGCCATCCCCCCTCAGCTAACCCTCCAAGTTTCTATATCAAGCATGACGTCCCACGGTATGGAATACCTCTTTGGCTGCTTCAGGGCAGCTGACCTGGCTGTGTCCCTTCAGTCTCTTGTGCCCCCTCCCAGCCCTCTGGCTGGCAGGGCCCAAGGAACAGACAAATCCTTGACTTAGTATAAACATCACCCAAGCAACAAATGAAAACATCAGTGCAGTTATCAGCATTGTTCTCACATCATAGCCAAGACACAGCACTTGACTAGCACCTAGGAAGAAAGTGAACTCCATCCCAGCTGAAACCAGGACAGTCAGCCTCCTAGGATTTAAAGATGCAACCAAAGTCAAGTTTTGCCAGAGCAGCTGCTTGATTTCTAGTAGGAAAAGCCTATTCACTCAGCAGCTCTGCTCCTGAAATGCACCAATGAGTCCTTGTCCCAATTTCAGAGGGACCAGGCAAAGACTTGCCTCGCAAAAGTACAGAGTATAACGTATATACACACACACAGAGGAGCTTGTCTGATCTACCAGTGTAATAGACTTGTGTCCTATAAACTTTTCAATAGTTTGTGGTGTTTAAAACGCTGTGAATTCAGCCGTCCCTTGTTCCCATGAATCTCATAGCAGGCATACGGTAATGGAAAGACTATGAGAGCATCCACCCAAGAATGACAGAATAGCATCCTACCGTGTCTCTCTGCTTCTGGAGTCACACGATTGGCAGCTTTATCCAAGCGCTGTTTAAACGGCTTGTGCTCGACGTCCTGCTGAGGCTCTCCTGCTCCGTCCATGGCATCGATGCTCAAATCTGAAAGCAGCGAGCAAGGAAAGCGGTCTATGAACACACATTTGTTATGGCCTGTGGCAAGCCGAGGAAGTGAAAAGACAGAATCTTTCAGCCAGCAGGGTAAGAACGTGCCAAACCGGGAGAGCACGTACAGCTAGTGTCAAGTGACCGACAGGGAATAAAACACACGGTGCAGCACGCTAAACGGCCCTCCCAGGTACGGGGTTTGGTTTGGTGTTCAAGAAGGACAGTTTCCAACTTCCAAGAAAGCGTTACCCTGAAAGGTAGACGCGCTTAAGGCAAAAAGCCAAAAGCAAACCCCTCAAAGCCCAGAACCATTCTCAGGAACACAGGAGTTAAGCCTAAAATTGGTTGAAAACTGCCTCCTACCTCTTCCCCTACCACCTTTCCCCCTTCAACATCAGCACATTTCCTTGTGATCCCTTTTCACAAAAAACATTGAGGTCTGTCATATCGGCTTGGTGCCGAAGCACCACGATGCGCTTGCTGGCTACATGCTCTCTTAGAAGGCTCATAGCTTCTTCGCACACAACAGCCGAGGCTTCCAGCCTCTTCAGCCTTCCCACGCCCTGTGAAACGTGAGGAAGGCAAACACCGATAACATCACAGGGGATCAGGAGGAAGTCAAGATGCACTACATTCAGAGCCCAACGCATTACCCAGAGGAACTACCACAGCAGAACAAGAGGCAGGAACGATCAGTAGACAGGCAGATAACATGCACGGCAGCGATACCCACGTCAGACTTGCAGGACGCTTCCACGCACTTCACCCCGCCACTTTGTTTTGAATTTAGTTAAAAGATAATCAGATTCTTAACGCTCATTCTGCTTTTAATAACTTCTGGAGAAAGGCTAACACGTGGCATTGGTATTACAGTCAGAATTCAAGTATAAAAATCACGGCAAAGCTGTGCCTTGTCAAGTGACTTCCAAAGCAGGCTCTGGAGCCTTTCAATGAGACAGTCAAATCTGGAGTCCCAAGGGAACTCTGTGCCAGCTCTGCCAGTGCGACTGAGCGCGCTGACAAGTACAACGCCATACAGAAACATAAGTGGGTTTATACCTCGGGCTCATTTACAATCTAGAAAAATAATACTGCCCGGCCGGACGCGCTGCTTTAAGCGCCTAGCAGGCCCGGCTGCGTTACCACGAGGGACCGACAATTCCTCCCCGGCCGTTGCCCGAGCCACAGCGCAGCACTCGGAAGCGGCGGGCACACGGAGCCTCGTGGGCCCTCGGCGGCTACAAAAGTGATCCCTCCGTAGTCAGCAGTCCGACTCGCAAGCACGAGGCGAGGCACGCGTGGCGAAGTAACATCTCGACCGACCTTCGGTTCCGCTCCCCTTGACTTGTCGACGGACGCTTCCGGACGAACCTAGGGACAAAGGGAAAACAAAAGGCCCCGGTTTCGCGGGGAAGCAAACCAAAAGGCCTCTTCCCCTCGGCTGCTCCGGCCCCGGAGCTGACTGTCACGACACAAGATCAGCCAGACACCTGAGCTGCTGCTGCCTCCCAGCCCTCCCCGGCAGTTAAAAGGCTTGCGGAGAAAGCAGCAGTCGGGGGCGACGGGTGGGGATTCCGCTGCCGGCTGCCTTTTCTTGCTCTGGCCCGCTCGCAGGGGCGGGAAGAGGCTCCTGAGCCACCCCCCACCCCGCCCCCGCGACAGCGTTACCGCAGGCCCCGAGGCAGCCTCTCTGCGGCCGGCGGGGGCCGGCAGCCCCAGCCGCCTGCCACGGCTCAGGCCAGCGGCTGGGGGAAAGACAAAGCCCCGCGCAGAGCTGCGGCGGCTGCCCCGGCAGCCCGGAGGCGGCGGCGGGTGGGCGGCGGGGCGGCGCGGGCCGACCCCTCTCCCGGGCGCCGCCGCCACAAGCGAGCACCGGGGCCGCCCCGCCGCCGCTCCTCGCCGAGGTAGCGGCGTGGCTCCGAGAGAAAAAAAAAAACAAAAAAACAAACAAACCAAAAAACCACCCACCCAGAAAAGGGCAGCCCCGTGAGGAGCCCGCTGACCACCGTCCCTGCCGGGGAGACGAGAACCGGCGGCAGCCCCGCCGGTCCCGGGCCGGGCCGCCCGCCTGCCTCAGCCCGCCCGCCGCCGGCACCAGGCGCTCCCTGCCGCGGCCGAGCGCCGGGCCGCCACATCCCCCCCCCGACCGGGCCGCTGCCCGCCGGCCCCCGGCCGCCCTTCAGCCCGAGCGCGCCGCCGCACGTCCCGGCCCGAAAGTCTTCCGGGCTCCCGGCGAAGGCTCCGCACCTCCACGGCCGCTCCCGCGCGCCGCGCGGGCCGGAAGTGAACCCGCCTTTCCCGGGCCGGATGCGCCATCTGCCCCTACGCACGAGGCCGGAAGCCCCGCCCCTAGGGGTCAAAGCCGCTTCTGCGCATGCGCCGCCCTCGGTCGGCCAGAAAGGCTTCTGCGCATGCGCCAGAGCGGGATTGCGTCATCTGCCCGTACGCCCGAGGCCGGAAGCCCCGCCCCCTTCGGCGTCAAGCCGCGTCTGCGCATGCGCTGCCCTTAGTTTGCCAGAAAGCCCTTCTGCGCATGCGTCGAGGCGTTTTGCGTCATCGGGCTGCGACGAGGCCGGAAGCCCCGCCCCCTTTGGCGTCAAGCCGCGTCTGCGCATGCGCTGCCCTTACTTTGCCAGAAACCCTTTCTGCGCATGCGCCGAAGCCGGATTGCGTCATCGGCCCGCGACGTGCCCGGAAGCCACGCCCCCTTCGGCGTCAAGCCGCGTCTGCGCATGCGCTGCCCTTACTCCGCCCGGGGGCGCGGTGCTGCCGCCTGGCGAAAAAAATTGGGTACTGCAGCCGGCCCTGTTGGTGAATCTCTGCTGCCATCTAGGGAAATATTTTTGGGTACTGCAGCCGGCCCTGTGGGTGGAGCGCTTCTGCCACCTAGCGAAATATAAATGGGTACTGCAGCCGGCCCTGTTGGTGGATCGCTGCTGCCATCTAGCGAAATATAAATGGGTACTGCAGCCGGCCCTGTGGGTGCAGCGCTGCTGCCATCTAGCGAAATATATCTGGGTTCTGCAGCCGGCCCTGTTGGTGGATCGCTGCTGCCATCTAGCGAAATATAAATGGGTACTGCAGCCGGCCCTGTTGGTGGATCGCTGCTGCCATCTAGCGAAATATATTTGGGTACTGCAACTGGCACTGTTGGTGGATCGCTGCTGCCACCTAGCGAAATATAATGGGTACTGCAACCGGCCCTGTTGGTGGATCGCTGCTGCCATCTAGCGAAATATATTTGGGTACTGCAGCCACCCGGTTGATGGATCGCTGCTGCCATCTAGCGAAACATATTTGGGTACTGCAGCCGGCCCTGTGGGTGCAGCGCTGCTGCCACCTAGCGAAATATATTTGGGTACTGCAGCCGGCCCTGTTGGTGGATCGCTGCTGCCACCTAGCGAAATATAAATGGGTACTGCAGCCGGCCCGGTTGGTGGATCGCTGCTGCCATCTAGCGAAATATATTTGGGTACTGCAACTGGCACTGTTGGTGGATCGCTGCTGCCATCTAGCGAAACATATTTGGGTACTGCAACCGGCCCTGTTGGTGGATCGCTGCTGCCATCTAGCGAAATATAAATGGGTACTGCAGCCGGCCCTGTGGGTGCAGCGCTGCTGCCACCTAGCGAAATTTTAATGGGTACTGCAGCCGGCCCGGTTGGTGGAGCGCTGCTGCCACCTAGCGAAATATATTTGGGTACTGCAGCCACCCGGGTGATGGATCGCTGCTGCCATCTAGCGAAACATATTTGGGTACTGCAGCCGGCCCTGTGGGTGCAGCGCTGCTGCCACCTAGCGAAATATATTTGGGTACTGCAGCCGGCCCTGTTGGTGGAGCGCTGCTGCCACCTAGCGAAATATAAATGGGTACTGCAGCCGGCCCGGTTGGTGGAGCGCTGCTGCCATCTAGCGAAATAAAAATGGGTACTGCAACTGGCACTGTTGGTGGATCGCTGCTGCCACCTAGCGAAATATAAATGGGTACTGCAGCCGGCCCTGTTGGTGGAGCGCTGCTGCCATCTAGCGAAATATATTTGGGTACTGCAGCCGGACTTTTGGGTGGAGCGCTGCTGCCACCTAGCGAAATAAAAATGGGTACTGCAGCCGGCCCTGTTGGTGGAGCGCTGCTGCCATCTAGCGAAACATAATTGGGTACTGCAGCCGCCCGGTTGGTGGAGGTCCTTTCCTGCTATTTTGTGACTTGTGTTGGAAGTGCCTGGCACCAGGTTCGAGTATTAAGGCAGAAAGCCCCAGGGCCTCGTACCTCTGGGTGGTACATGCTGTGTCACACCAGCTATGGTGCCTTCCTGCTTTACAAATGCAATCAGTTTTGGCAAGTTTACAAAACTAGTGCTTTATCAGGAAGGTGTCTTTGGATTTCAGCTTACCCCTTTCTACTTTTCATATGCCTACATCGCAAGAAAAAGAAAGGGTTTTGCTTCTCAGGTTTGCTCCAGTTACTCGGCAATTCAGGCATGACCACAGCAGAGCTGTTTTCCTACAGTCTTTTTTGTTTCCAGAATCCTCCCTCCCCTCCCTAGAGAGGGCTATGTGCAGGGCAAAGCGGACACTATGAGTAGGGACGACTGAGTAAAGTTACCAAAGGGCACGTGGTGCCTTCCTCGCAGCAAGGGACTGATTTCAGTTTTTCTATGCTTGGATGACTTTTGCAGCTCAGAGTTTGGTTAAATCTACTCGTGGGGCAGCACTTGAACTTCTGTTGAGTGATTTCATACTGGACAACAGCAGCCACACCAAGACAAAAGTCTCCTCGGGGACAGACACGATAGCAGACTTCGTGTGGGCTGACCTCACCTTTTGCTTGCAACCGGCACCTTATTTTGCAAAGGAATCTTTGAAACCCTCTTTCTTTGAGACAAGGGACTGTAAGGGCCAAGGGCCAAAGCAGCCACGCTGCAGCCTGGAGCCTGACGGTGGCTTCTCAGGTTCTAGCAATGGCTGTGGAGCACAGCTCTTGTGTCACCAAGCAGAGCGCCTGACACCCTGAAGTGCCTCGGCGCCCCGGGGGTGTGAAGCCTCTGTCTGGGGATCAGGCAGCCTCCCACCACAGGTCTTGCTGAGCTAAAATGACTCTGCAGAGGCTGTAAAATTGTCTCGGAGTGCTGTGCTGCTTAAGATGAAAGTGCTTCCGATAGCTCAAGCTAGCCCACCCACTCAGCTCTTACGAGCTGTACCTCCATATGCAATGGGAAGAAGTATTTAACGCAGTAACTCCAACTCTCGGCTTGGCACCCAAACCCGTAGATCAAACAGTCCATTTATTCTTATTATTGGAAGTCTCCTTCCTCCCCTCCAAAGCCTGTCGTGCTTCCCTCCCTGGGCGAGGGCCCTACTCGTCTCGCATATCCAGCAAGCAGCCTCTCGAGTGCAGTTTCCACAGGCACATCTTCTTGATCCGGCAGGCCAACGTAGGTATCTAGCGTCTGATCGTCGATACCGGGATCAATCGCACAGAAAGCAGTCTTCAGATCATCTGCCTTCCCCTCTCTGTTCGAAAACAACACAGTCACCATTACGTTGTGGTATGTGAAAAGAACATTTACTTACTTGTGTCACACTGAGAATCCATGTTGCCCGAAATGCAGAGCAGAGATGTCTTTTGATACAGTCATCTCTACCTCTACTAGCATCCCGTTGTTAAACACATGTGCAATAAAGACTGGTGAATGCTAAACGTTAAACTGACCGGAAGTTAAGAAATCTTAGATTCATGATAACCTGGGAAGACCTTAATTTCACTCTATTGTGCATTGATATCCCTTATTACAGAACTGTACTTCTTGCTAATCCAGTGCCCACGTTGGACAGGATTTCACTTCACAGGCACCTGCCCACCTCTGGCGTTCTCCTCGGTGCTCGGTGTGGCACCAGACTTTTTTTTCAATGCAGTAATTGCCTCTTGTTTTGAGGTGGAATTATTTCTCAGATTTGCACCAGTTGTCAGTCCTATTTGCTCTTCCCACTCCTCAGAACCAGTCTCTGAAGACGTACAGGATTTTACTGCTATTTTTGGAGAGCTGAGGAGTGTGGATAACTGGCTAGCTGGAAAAGTTCACATGAACATAGTCTAGCTGGCTAGACAAAAATGCACATCGCTCTCAGCTTATCTGAAGTAAAGCAAAAATACGCTGTCTTTGGCTGTTCTTGTTACACAATAACAGGAAGATTTCATGGGAAAAGAATGTTGCAGGTGGGAACAGATAACTACAGAAGAGAAACTAGGGGTGGGCTTGATATTTAGGCAACTCACCAATAATGAGCTTAACTTTTGTAATACGTATGAGCTAATTATAACAAGGCATAAAAGGTGACTGTAAGTTACAATAAACAAAGTCTGCTGATCACTCATATTGATTGACTGTGTCTTCCCTCCGTCGCGACAGAGGAGCACTGTACCGAAGGGGATTAGTGGTACAACTGATCTCTGCTCGCTGTCTGCCACGCCAAAGTTCTTTGGGTCGGGGACTGCTGCTCGCAGTGTTCCGCAGAGCCGGGCTCAGCCAGGTCTCGGCATTCACTGCAACGGGCACAGCCCTGTAGCGCAGGGAGGCCTGCGCTGGCCACGCACACTGCGTCCACTGCGGGGTTCCCTCTGCACGCGCGGTCCTGAGCTACTGTCCCCATCAGCCCCTTCCCTCCATACTTACAGTAGATCTCCCAGCTTGTTCTTCAGCTGGCTCAGATACTCCTGCTTCCCCCTGACATCCTGGCTCCGGGGCTTGGCCACGAAAGCTTCAGCGCTCCCCGCCTCCTCCTGAAAGAAATTACAGCTGTGTTAGCACCGAACATGTGTTCCGGTCTGCACAGGAGCTGCCTCTCAACGTGCACGAAAATAACGCGGCTCCCCTAGAAATGGAATTTCCACGTGAAAAGTGGAAATAGAGAGAAAGAATATGGGAAAAACTCCCATCACAGAAAAGGCACAAGCTTGCACTGCCATTGTCTGCAGAGGGCCTTCAGGTGTTAGAGCTTGTGGTGGGCACTCCAGCTTTGTTAGTCTGATAAACCTAGCTAGTCTTATAAAACTAATTTAATCCCTAATTTAATCCCATTCTCCTGAAAAGGAAAGAGCCAATCCAAGAACTAGTTGATGCAAGCAGGTACAGCACTGAAGACCTCATTGACAACTTATCCTTATGCAAAGAATTAAACTGACGTTACTTAGGTTTTAGGGATTAGAGATTTAATTAAGGATTACATTTGTTTTAGGGATTTAGGGATTATATTAGGGATAGGTCTTTTGTGTGGGTCTCGCAGTACTACAAAACACATCTGTCAGCACCTTTGCAACTTGTCTCGAGTGCTCCAGGGTGGAAAAAAAATGGGACTCTCTGAGAGGTTCTGCCCAACAAAACCAGAAAAGGAAAGATCTTCCTTGGAAATACCTTTCAGGAATGGCAGGGAAACCGGCTCAAGCTTCTGGAAAGGCTGAGGAAAAGATGTCGAAGGATCAAAGAAATGCTACTCTATCCCAGAGAGAACCTCTGGATACAGTCGTGCTTAGTATGACGTGAAGAATTCTTGCAACGCTTCCTTGTCCCTGTATCATTGCCTGCTTCCCCCATGTGCTGGGGTACGGTGCAATGGGACATTGTGAGTTGAATGAACTTCCTCATGCCACAAGAAGCAGTCATTCCTTACAATGTAGTCTTGCTACTTAGTCATTCTGGCGCTTGTCTGCATTAATCTCGTCAGCAGAGAAGTAACCCGGGAAAACCCAAATACTGCTCTGCTGGACACTTCCCGGTCACGGCCACCAGTACCGGGGCAGGGAGAGGGGAGGAGGATGAGGCTTTTCAGCAGCAGGAAGCTGTTACTTTGGCTTGGCCATATAGCGCAGCATTAGCAGGGGCTCGAGCCCACTAGAAATACCTGCATGTCCGGTGGTTCACGTGGCATCATTGTAAAGTGTGGCTACTTCAGCTATGTCTTCAGTATGCTCACCGTTTCAGCTTTTCTAGTGCACCTGAGTTTCCCTGGCTTTAAAGTTTTCAGTGTTTACACTAAGAAGAAGGTGAATCTTGAAGACACCGGCCACGAAAGTAATTCTCCCACCTTCCTAATGGGTATTTATTACCAATTAATCTCAGTGGAAACAAGCAGTGAAGAAAGCTTCCACATACCCATGCAGGGAAGCCATTTCCCTCTCTTAGAGCTCCCGTTGCTATTTCTTCCAGAAGCACATCCACCAGCTGACTGCTGGTCTTCCCCTCAGCCAGAGAACCCCACTGGTCAGCTCCGCCTGGAAATCACCTCTGCAACAGCAAAAAGACACCGAGCTGCTAGGAGAACGTGCCCACACATACTGGTTTTGTGTGAGTCCCACTAGGAGCCTAAGGATAGATACAGATCTCCAGGCATGTGGTTGGTCTCCTAAGCTGTCTAAGGCAAAATGGAATACCCTGCAAGCACCTCTCAGGCCACTCCTAAAAGCCTAGGAGAAAATGGGGTGTTGCAGGTGGGCTTAGGGGTTGGGGTTAGGGGTGTGGGAAAATCACCCTGAGGTGGGGGGAACTCGAGAAAATTGCGTCCTAACGGAAGCATAGTATTACGGAAAGCTTTTTTTAGGGTAGAATACAGCTATAGCCTGGAGGACGGTTGGCACGCACACAGTCTGTATCGCCACAGTTCCCTAAGCAGCAGCTCAGCGCACGCCGACAGCGGTGACGGAGGACGCGCTGAAGGCAAAAAGCCAAAAGCAAACCCCTCGAAGCCCAGAACCTTGCTCAGGAACACAGGAGTTAAGCCTAAAACCGGTTGAAAGCTGCCTCCTACCTGTTCTCCCGCCACCTTTCCCCCTCCAATGTCAGCACCTTTCCTCGCGATCCCTTTTCGCAAACAAAAGACGGACGCCTGCGGTCTCAGCTCGGTACCGAAGCACCACGATGCGCTTGCCGGCTGCATGCTCTCTCACAAGGCTGACAGCTTCTCTGCACGCAACAGCCGAGGCCCTGTGAAAGGGGAGGAAGGCAAACACCGATCACGTCTCGCCGGGGTCAGGAGGGAGTCGGGGTGCGCTGCAGTCAGAGCCCAATGCCTTCCCCAGAGGAATTACCGGGGCACAACAAGAGGCAGGGGCGATCAGTAGACAGGCAGAAAACACGCACGGCAGCGATACCCACGTCAGACTGGCAGGACGCTTCCAGTCGCTTCACCCCGCAGCTTTGTTTTGAATTTAGTTAAAAGGTAATCAGATTCTTAACGCTCATTCTGCTTTTAATAGCTGCTGGAGAAAGGCTAACACGTGGCATGGGCATTACAGTCGGAATTCCAGTATAAAAATCACGGCAAAGCTGTGCTTTGTCAAGCGACTTTCAAAGGAGGCTCTGGAGCCTTTCAACAAGACGGTCAAATCTGGAGTCCCAAGGGAACTCTGTGCCAGCTCCATCAGTACATCTGAGCTCTCTGACAAAGTACACCGCCATACAGAAAGGTAAGTGGGTTTATACCTCGGGCTCATTTACAATCTAGAAAAATAATACTGCCCGACCGGACGCGCTGCTTCAAGCGCCTAGCAGGCCTGGCTGCGTAACCACGAGGGACCGACAATTCCTCCCCGGCCGTTGCCCGAGCCGCAGCGCAGCACTCGGAAGCAGCGGGCACACGGAGCCTCGCGGGCCCTCGGCAAGTACAAAGGTTATCCCTCCGTAGTCAGCAGTCCGACTCACAAGCACAAGGCACACGTGGAAAAGTAACATCTCGACTGACCTTCGGTTCCGCTCCCCTTGATTTGTCAATGTACAATTCCAGACGAACCTAGGGACAAAGGAAAAACAAAAGACCCCCGTTTCACTGGGAAGCAAATCAAAAGGCCTCTTCCCCTCGGCTGCTCCGGACCCGGACCTGACTGTCACGACACAAGATCAGCCAGACACCTGAGTAGCTGCTGCCTCCCAGCCCATCCCGGTGGTTAAACGCTTGCGGAGAAATCAGCAGTCGGGGGCGACGGGTGGGGATTCTGCTACCGGCTTTCTTTTCTTGCCTTTGCCCGCTCGCAGGGGCAGGAAGAGGCTCCTGAGCCACCCCACCCCGCGACGGCGTTACCGCAGGCCCCAAGGCAGCCTCTGCGGCCCGCGGGGGCCGGCAGCCCCAGCCGGCTGCCACGGCTCAGGCCAGCGGCTGGGGGAAAGACAAAGCCCTGCGCAGAGCTGCGGCGGCTGCGGCGGCTGCCCGGGCAGCCCGGAGGCGGCGGGTGGGCGGCGGGGCGCCGCGGGCCGACCCCTCTCCCGGGCCCCGCCGCCACGAGCGAGCACCGGGGCCGCCCCGCCGCCGCTCCTCGCCGAGGTAGCGGCGCGGCTCCGAGAGACAAAAAAAAAAAAAAAAAAAAAAACACCCAAAAAAGGGCAGCCCCGTGAGGAGCCCGCTGACCACCGTCCCTGCCGGGGAGACGAGAACCGGCGGCAGCCCCGCCGGTCCCGGGCCGGGCCGCCCGCCTGCCTCAGCCCGCCCGCCGCCGGCACCAGGCGCTCCCTGCCGCGGCCGAGCGCCGGGCCGCCACATCCCCCCCCCGACCGGGCCGCTGCCCGCCGGCCCCCGGCCGCCCTTCAGCCCGAGCGCTCACCCAGCGCGCCGCCGCACGTCCCGGCCCGAAACTCTTCCAGGTTCCCGGCGAAGGCTCCGCACCTCCACAGCCACTCCAGCGCGCCGCGCGGGCCGGAAATGAACCCACCTTCCGGGGCCGTATGCGTAGCCCATACGTACGAGGCCGGAAGCCCCGCCCCTTTGGCGTCACGTCGTTTCTGCGCATGCGCTGCCCGGTTGGTGGAGCGCTGCTGCCATCTAGCGAAATATAAATGGGTACTGCAGCCGGCCCTGTTGGTGGAGCGCTGCTGCCACCTAGCGAAATATAATTGGGTACTGCAGCCGGCCCTGTTGGTGGAGCGCTGCTGCCATCTAGCGAAATATAAATGGGTACTGCAGCCGGACCTGTTGGTGGATCGCTGCTGCCACCTAGCGAAATGAAAGTGGGTACTGCAGCCGGCCCTGTTGGTGGATCTCTGCTGCCACCTAGCGAAATATATTTGGGTACTGCAGCCGGCCCGGTTGGTGGAGCGCTGCTGCCACCTAGCGAAATATAAATGGGTACTGCAGCCGGCCCTGTTGGTGGATCGCTGCTGCCACCTAGCGAAATATAAATGGGTACTGCAACCGGCCCTGTTGGTGGATCGCTGCTGCCACCTAGCGAAATATATTTGGGTACTGCAGCCGGCCCGGTTGGTGGAGCGCTGCTGCCACCTAGCGAAATATATTTGGGTACTGCAGCCGGCCCTGTGGGTGCAGCGCTGCTGCCACCTAGCGAAATATATTTGGGTACTGCAGCCGGCCCTGTTGGTGGAGCGCTGCTGCCATCTAGCGAAATATATTTGGGTACTGCAGCCGGACTTTTGGGTGGAGCGCTGCTGCCACCTAGCGAAATAAAAATGGGTACTGCAGCCGGCCCTGTTGGTGGAGCGCTGCTGCCATCTAGCGAAACATAATTGGGTACTGCAGCCGCCCGGTTGGTGGAGGTCCTTTCCTGCTATTTTGTGACTTGTGTTGGAAGTGCCTGGCACCAGGTTCGAGTATTAAGGCAGAAAGCCCCAGGGCCTCGTACCTCTGGGTGGTACATGCTGTGTCACACCAGCTATGGTGCCTTCCTGCTTTACAAATGCAATCAGTTTTGGCAAGTTTACAAAACTAGTGCTTTATCAGGAAGGTGTCTTTGGATTTCAGCTTACCCCTTTCTACTTTTCATATGCCTACATCGCAAGAAAAAGAAAGGGTTTTGCTTCTCAGGTTTGCTCCAGTTACTCGGCAATTCAGGCATGACCACAGCAGAGCTGTTTTCCTACAGTCTTTTTTGTTTCCAGAATCCTCCCTCCCCTCCCTAGAGAGGGCTATGTGCAGGGCAAAGCGGACACTATGAGTAGGGACGACTGAGTAAAGTTACCAAAGGGCACGTGGTGCCTTCCTCGCAGCAAGGGACTGATTTCAGTTTTTCTATGCTTGGATGACTTTTGCAGCTCAGAGTTTGGTTAAATCTACTCGTGGGGCAGCACTTGAACTTCTGTTGAGTGATTTCATACTGGACAACAGCAGCCACACCAAGACAAAAGTCTCCTCGGGGACAGACACGATAGCAGACTTCGTGTGGGCTGACCTCACCTTTTGCTTGCAACCGGCACCTTATTTTGCAAAGGAATCTTTGAAACCCTCTTTCTTTGAGACAAGGGACCGTAAGGGCCAAGGGCCAAAGCAGCCACGCTGCAGCCTGGAGCCTGACGGTGGCTTCTCAGGTTCTAGCAATGGCTGTGGAGCACAGCTCTTGTGTCACCAAGCAGAGCGCCTGACACCCTGAAGTGCCTCGGCGCCCCGGGGGTGTGAAGCCTCTGTCTGGGGATCAGGCAGCCTCCCACCACAGGTCTTGCTGAGCTAAAATGACTCTGCAGAGGCTGTAAAATTGTCTCGGAGTGCTGTGCTGCTTAAGATGAAAGTGCTTCCGATAGCTCAAGCTAGCCCACCCACTCAGCTCTTACGAGCTGTACCTCCATATGCAATGGGAAGAAGTATTTAACGCAGTAACTCCAACTCTCGGCTTGGCACCCAAACCCGTAGATCAAACAGTCCATTTATTCTTATTATTGGAAGTCTCCTTCCTCCCCTCCAAAGCCTGTCGTGCTTCCCTCCCTGGGCGAGGGCCCTACTCGTCTCGCATATCCAGCAAGCAGCCTCTCGAGTGCAGTTTCCACAGGCACATCTTCTTGATCCGGCAGGTCAACGTAGGTATCTAGCGTCTGATCGTCGATACCGGGATCAATCGCACAGAAAGCAGTCTTCAGATCATCTGCCTTCCCCTCTCTGTTCCAAAACAACACAGTCACCATTACGTTGTGGTATGTGAAAAGAACATTTACTTACTTGTGTCACACTGAGAATCCATGTTGCCCGAAATGCAGAGCAGAGATGTCTTTTGATACAGTCATCTCTGCCTCTACTAGCATCCCGTTGTTAAACAAATGTGCAATAAAGACTGGTGAATGCTAAACGTCAAACTGACCGGAAGTTAAGAAATCTTAGATTCATGATAACCTGGGAAGACCTTAATTTCACTCTATTGTGCATTGATATCCCTTATTACAGAACTGTACTTCTTGCTAATCCAGCGCCCACGTTGGACAGGATTTCACTTCACAGGCACCTGCCCACCTCTGGCGTTCTCCTCGGTGCTCGGTGTGGCACCAGACTTTTTTTCAATGCAGTAATTGCCTCTTGTTTTGAGGTGGAATTATTTCTCAGATTTGCACCAGTTGTCAGTCCTATTTGCTCTTCCCACTCCTCAGAACCAGTCTCTGAAGATGTACAGGATTTTACCGCTATTTTTGGAGAGCTGAGGAGTGTGGATAACTGGCTAGCTGAAAAAGTTCACATAAACATAGTCTAGCTGGCTAGACAAAAATGCACATCGCTCTCAGCTTATCTGAAGTAAAGCACAAATACGCTGCCTTTGGCTGTTCTTGTTACACAATAACAGGAAGATTTCGGTGGGAAAAGAATGTTGCAGGTGGGAACAGATAACTACAGAAGAGAAACTAGGGGTGGGCTTGATATTTAGGCAACTCACCAATAATGAGCTTAACTTTTGTAATACGTATGAGCTAATTATAACAAGGCATAAAAGGTGACTGTAAGGTACAATAAACGAAGTCTGCTGATCACTCATATTGAGTGACTGTGTCTTCCCTCCGTCGCGACAGAGGAGCACTGTACCGAAGTGGATTAGTGGTACAACTGATCTCTGCTCGCTGTCTGCCACGCCAAAGTTCTTTGGGTCGGGGACTGCTGCTCGCAGTGTTCCGCAGAGCCGGGCTCAGCCAGGTCTCGGCATTCACTGCAACGGGCACAGCCCTGTAGCGCAGGGAGGCCTGCGCTGGCCACGCACACTGCGTCCACTGCGGGGTTCCCTCTGCACGCGCGGTCCTGAGCTACTGTCCCCATCAGCCCCTTCCCTCCATACTTACAGTAGATCTCCCAGCTTGTTCTTCAGCTGGCTCAGATACTCCTGCTTCTCCCTGACATCCTGGCTCCGGGGCTTGGCCACGAAAGCTTCAGCGCTCCCCGCCTCCTCCTGAAAGAAATTACAGCTGTGTTAGCACCGAACATGTGTTCCGGTCTGCACAGGAGCTGCCTCTCAACGTGCACGAAAATAACGCGGCTCTCCTAGAAATGGAATTTCCACGTGAAAAGTGGAAATAGAGAGAAAGAATATGGGAAAAACTCCCATCACAGAAAAGGCACAAGCTTGCACTGCCATTGTCTGCAGAGGGCCTTCAGGTGTTAGAGCTTGTGGTGGGCACTCCAGCTTTGTAAGTCTGATAAACCTAGCTAGTCTTATAAAACTAATTTAATCCCTAATTTAATCCCATTCTCCTGAAAAGGAAAGAGCCAATCCAAGAACTAGTTGATGCAAGCAGGTACAGCACTGAAGACCTCATTGACAACTTATCCTTATGCAAAGAATTAAACTGACGTTACTTAGGTTTTAGGGATTAGAGATTTAATTAAGGATTACATTTGTTTTAGGGATTTAGGGATTATATTAGGGATAGGTCTTTTGTGTGGGTCTCGCAGTACTACAAAACACATCTGTCAGCACCTTTGCAACTTGTCTCGAGTGCTCCAGGGTGGAAAAAAAATGGGACTCTCTGAGAGGTTCTGCCCAACAAAACCAGAAAAGGAAAGATCTTCCTTGGAAATACCTTTCAGGAATGGCAGGGAAACCGGCTCAAGCTTCTGGAAAGGCTGAGGAAAAGATGTCGAAGGATCAAAGAAATGCTACTCTATCCCAGAGAGAACCTCTGGATACAGTCGTGCTTAGTATGACGTGAAGAATTCTTGCAACGCTTCCTTGTCCCTGTATCATTGCCTGCTTCCCCCATGTGCTGGGGTACGGTGCAATGGGACATTGTGAGTTGAATGAACTTCCTCATGCCACAAGAAGCAGTCATTCCTTACAATGTAGTCTTGCTACTTAGTCATTCTGGCGCTTGTCTGCATTAATCTCGTCAGCAGAGAAGTAACCCGGGAAAACCCAAATACTGCTCTGCTGGACACTTCCCGGTCACGGCCACCAGTACCGGGGCAGGGAGAGGGGAGGAGGATGAGGCTTTTCAGCAGCAGGAAGCTGTTACTTTGGCTTGGCCGTATAGCGCAGCATTAGCAGGGGCTCGAGCCCACTAGAAATACCTGCATGTCCGGTGGTTCACGTGGCATCATTGTAAAGTGTGGCTACTTCAGCTATGTCTTCAGTATGCTCACCGTTTCAGCTTTTCTAGTGCACCTGAGTTTCCCTGGCTTTAAAGTTTTCAGTGTTTACACTAAGAAGAAGGTGAACATTGAAGACACCGGCCACGAAAGTAATTCTCCCACCTTCCTAATGGGTATTTATTACCAATTAATCTCAGTGGAAACAAGCAGTGAAGAAAGCTTCCACATACCCATGCAGGGAAGCCATTTCCCTCTCTTAGAGCTCCCGTTGCTATTTCTTCCAGAAGCACATCCACCAGCTGACTGCTGGTCTTCCCCTCAGCCAGAGAACCCCACTGGTCAGCTCCGCCTGGAAATCACCTCTGCAACAGCAAAAAGACACCGAGCTGCTAGGAGAACGTGCCCACACATACTGGTTTTGTGTGAATCCCACTAGGAGCCTAAGGATAGATACAGATCTCCAGGCATGTGGTTGGTCTCCTAAGCTGTCTAAGGCAAAATGGAATACCCTGCAAGCACCTCTCAGGCCACTCCTAAAAGCCTAGGAGAAAATGGGGTGTTGCAGGTGGGCTTAGGGGTTGGGGTTAGGGGTGTGGGAAAATCACCCTGAGGTGGGGGGAACTCGAGAAAATTGCGTCCTAACGGAAGCATAGTAT
Organism: Falco cherrug; assembly: GCF_023634085.1. Taxonomy (NCBI): domain Eukaryota; kingdom Metazoa; phylum Chordata; class Aves; order Falconiformes; family Falconidae; genus Falco; species Falco cherrug. The sequence continues at coordinate 7,843 of NC_073703.1, read as the reverse complement.
TACGGAAAGCTTTTTTTAGGGTAGAATACAGCTATAGCCTGGAGGACGGTTGGCACGCACACGGTCTGTATCGCCACAGTTCCCTAAGCAGCAGCTCAGCGCACGCCGACAGCGGTGACAGAGGACGCGCTGAAGGCAAAAAGCCAAAAGCAAACCCCTCGAAGCCCAGAACCTTGCTCAGGAACACAGGAGTTAAGCCTAAAACCGGTTGAAAGAGCTGCCTCCTACCTGTTCTCCCGCCACCTTTCCCCCTCCAATGTCAGCACCTTTCCTCGCGATCCCTTTTCGCAAACAAAAGACGGACGCCTGCGGTCTCAGCTCGGTACCGAAGCACCACGATGCGCTTGCCGGCTGCATGCTCTCTCACAAGGCTGACAGCTTCTCTGCACGCAACAGCCGAGGCCCTGTGAAAGGGGAGGAAGGCAAACACCGATCACGTCTCGCAGGGGTCAGGAGGGAGTCGGGGTGCGCTGCAGTCAGAGCCCAACGCCTTCCCCAGAGGAATTACCGGGGCACAACAAGAGGCAGGGGCGATCAGTAGACAGGCAGAAAACACGCACGGCAGCGATACCCACGTCAGACTGGCAGGACGCTTCCAGTCGCTTCACCCCGCAGCTTTGTTTTGAATTTAGTTAAAAGGTAATCAGATTCTTAACGCTCATTCTGCTTTTAATAGCTGCTGGAGAAAGGCTAACACGTGGCATTGGCATTACAGTCGGAATTCCAGTATAAAAATCACGGCAAAGCTGTGCTTTGTCAAGCGACTTTCAAAGGAGGCTCTGGAGCCTTTCAACAAGACAGTCAAATCTGGAGTCCCAAGGGAACTCTGTGCCAGCTCCATCAGTACATCTGAGCTCTCTGACAAAGTACACCGCCATACAGAAACGTAAGTGGGTTTATACCTCGGGCTCATTTACAATCTAGAAAAATAATACTGCCCGACCGGACGCGCTGCTTCAAGCGCCTAGCAGGCCCGGCTGCGTAACCACGAGGGACCGACAATTCCTCCCCGGCCGTTGCCCGAGCCGCAGCGCAGCACTCGGAAGCAGCGGGCACACGGAGCCTCGCGGGCCCTCGGCAAGTACAAAGGTTATCCCTCCGTAGTCAGCAGTCCGACTCACAAGCACAAGGCACACGTGGAAAAGTAACATCTCGACTGACCTTCGGTTCCGCTCCCCTTGATTTGTCAATGTACAATTCCAGACGAACCTAGGGACAAAGGAAAAACAAAAGACCCCCGTTTCACTGGGAAGCAAATCAAAAGGCCTCTTCCCCTCGGCTGCTCCGGACCCGGACCTGACTGTCACGACACAAGATCAGCCAGACACCTGAGTAGCTGCTGCCTCCCAGCCCATCCCGGTGGTTAAACGCTTGCGGAGAAATCAGCAGTCGGGGGCGACGGGTGGGGATTCTGCTACCGGCTTTCTTTTCTTGCCTTTGCCCGCTCCCAGGGGCGGGAAGAGGCTCCTGAGCCACCCCACCCCGCGACAGCGTTACCGCAGGCCCCAAGGCAGCCTCTGCGGCCCGCGCGGGCCGGCAGCCCCAGCCGGCTGCCACGGCTCAGGCCAGCGGCTGGGGGAAAGACAAAGCCCCGCGCAGAGCTGCGGCGGCTGCGGCGGCTGCCCGGGCAGCCCGGAGGCGGCGGGTGGGCGGCGGGGCGCCGATGGCCGACCCCTCTCCCGCGCCCCGCCGCCACAAGCGAGCACCGGGGCCGCCCCGCCGCCGCTCCTCGCCGAGGTAGCGGCGCGGCTCCGAGAGACAAAAAAAAAAAAAAAACCAACACCCAAAAAAGGGGAGCCCCGTGAGGAGCCCGCTGACCACCGTCCCTGCCGGGGAGACGAGAACCGGCGGCAGCCCCGCCGGTCCCGGGCCGGGCCGCCCGCCTGCCTCAGCCCGCCCGCCGCCGGCACCAGGCGCTCCCTGCCGCGGCCGAGCGCCGGGCCGCCACATCCCCCCGACTCGGCCGCTGCCCGCCGGCCCCCGGCCGCCCTCAGCCCGAGCGCTCACCCAGCGCGCCGCCGCACGTCCCGGCCCGAAACTCTTCCAGGTTCCCGGCGAAGGCTCCGCACCCCCACAGCCACTCCAGCGCGCCGCGCGGGCCGGAAATGAACCCACCTTCCGGGGCCGTACGCGTAGCCCAAACGTACGAGGCCGGAAGCCCCGCCCCTTTGGCGTCACGTCGTTTCTGCGCATGCGCTGCCCGATAGTTGGAGCGCTGCTGCCATCTAGCGAAATATAATTGGGTACTGCAGCCGGCCCTGTTGGTGGAGCTCTGCTGCCACCTAGCGAAATATAATTGGGTACTGCAGCCGGCCCTGTTGGTGGAGCGCTGCTGCCATCTAGCGAAATATAAATGGGTACTGCAGCCGGCCCTGTTGGTGGATCGCTGCTGCCACCTAGCGAAATAAAAATGGGTACTGCAGCCGGCCCTGTTGGTGGATCTCTGCTGCCACCTAGCGAAATATATTTGGGTACTGCAGCCGGCCCGGTTGGTGGAGCGCTGCTGCCACCTAGCGAAATATATTTGGGTACTGCAACCGGCCCTGTTGGTGGATCGCTGCTGCCACCTAGCGAAATAAAAATGGGTACTGCAGCCGGCCCTGTTGGTGGATCTCTGCTGCCACCTAGCGAAATATATTTGGGTACTGCAGCCGGCCCTGTTGGTGGATCGCTGCTGCCACCTAGCGAAATATATTTGGGTACTGCAACCGGCCCTGTTGGTGGATCGCTGCTGCCACCTAGCGAAATAAAAATGGGTACTGCAGCCGACCCTGTTGGTGGAGCGCTGCTGCCACCTAGCGAAATATATTTGGGTACTGCAGCCGGCCCTGTTGGTGGATCGCTGCTGCCACCTAGCGAAATATATTTGGGTACTGCAACCGGCCCTGTTGGTGGATCGCTGCTGCCACCTAGCGAAATATAAATGGGTACTGCAGCCGCCCCTGTGGGTGGATCTCTGCTGCCACCTAGCGAAATATATTTGGGTACTGCAACCGGCCCGGTTGGTGGATCGCTGCTGCCATCTAGCGAAATAAAAATGGGTACTGCAGCCGGCCCTGTTGGTGGAGCGCTGCTGCCACCTAGCGAAATATAAATGGGTACTGCAGCCGGCCCTGTTGGTGGAGCGCTGCTGCCACCTAGCGAAATATAAATGGGTACTGCAGCCGGCCCTGTTGGTGGAGCGCTGCTGCCATCTAGCGAAATATAAATGGGTACTGCAACTGACCCTGTTGGTGGAGCGCTGCTGCCACCTAGCGAAATAAAAATGGGTACTGCAGCCGGCCCTGTTGGTGGATCGCTGCTGCCACCTAGCGAAATATAAATGGGTACTGCAGCCGGCCCTGTTGGTGGAGCGCTGCTGCCATCTAGCGAAATATAAATGGGTACTGCAACTGACCCTGTTGGTGGAGCGCTGCTGCCACCTAGCGAAATAAAAATGGGTACTGCAGCCGGCCCTGTTGGTGGATCGCTGCTGCCACCTAGCGAAATAAAAATGGGTACTGCAGCCGGACTTGTGGGTGGAGCGCTGCTGCCACCTAGCGAAATATAAATGGGCACTGCAGCCGGCCCTGTTGGTGGAGCGCTGCTGCCACCTAGCGAAATAAAAATGGGTACTGCAGCCGACCCTGTTGGTGGAGCGCTGCTGCCACCTAGCGAAATATATTTGGGTACTGCAGCCGGCCCTGTTGGTGGATCGCTGCTGCCACCTAGCGAAATATATTTGGGTACTGCAACCGGCCCTGTTGGTGGATCGCTGCTGCCACCTAGCGAAATATAAATGGGTACTGCAGCCGCCCCTGTGGGTGGATCTCTGCTGCCACGTAGCGAAATATATTTGGGTACTGCAACCGGCCCGGTTGGTGGATCGCTGCTGCCATCTAGCGAAATAAAAATGGGTACTGCAGCCGGCCCTGTTGGTGGAGCGCTGCTGCCACCTAGCGAAATATAAATGGGTACTGCAGCCGGCCCTGTTGGTGGAGCGCTGCTGCCACCTAGCGAAATATAAATGGGTACTGCAGCCGGCCCTGTTGGTGGAGCGCTGCTGCCATCTAGCGAAATATAAATGGGTACTGCAACTGACCCTGTTGGTGGAGCGCTGCTGCCACCTAGCGAAATAAAAATGGGTACTGCAGCCGGCCCTGTTGGTGGATCGCTGCTGCCACCTAGCGAAATAAAAATGGGTACTGCAGCCGGACTTGTGGGTGGAGCGCTGCTGCCACCTAGCGAAATATAAATGGGCACTGCAGCCGGCCCTGTTGGTGGAGCGCTGCTGCCATCTAGCGAAATATATTTGGGTACTGCAGCCGCCCGGTTGGTGGAGCGCTGCTGCCATCTAGCGAAATATAAGTGGGTACTGCGTCCGGCCCTGTTGGTGGAGCGCTGCTGCCATCTAGCGAAAGATAATTGGGTACTGCAGCCGGCCCGGTTGGTGGATCGCTGCTGCCATCTAGCGAAAGATATTTGGGTACTGCAGCCGGCCCTGTGGGTGGATCGCTGCTGCCATCTTGCGAAATGTAATTGGGTACTGCAACCGGCCCTGTTGGTGGATCACTGCTTCCACCTAGCGAAATATATTTGGGTACTACAGCCGGCCCGGTTGGTGCATCGCTGCTGCCATCTAGCGAAATATAATTGCGTACTGCAGCCGCCCGGTTAATGGAGCGCTGCTGCCATCTGGGGAAATGTAATTGGGTACTGCAGCCGCCCGGTTGGTGGAGCGCTGCTGCCACCTAGCGAAACTTAATTGGGTACTGCAGCCGGCCCTGTTGGTGGAGCGCTGCTGCCACCTAGCGAAATATATTTGGGTACTGCAGCCGGCCCTTTTGGTGGAGCGCTGCTGCCACCTAGCGAAATAAAAACGGGTACTGCAACCGGCCCTGTTGGTGGAGCGCTGCTGCCATCTAGCGAAATATAAATGGGTACTGCAGCCGGCCCGGTTGGTAGAGCGCTGCTGCCACCTAGCGAAATGTAAATGGGTACTGCAGCCGCCCGGTTGGTGGAGCGCTGCTGCCGCCTAGCGACATATAAGTGGGTACTGCAGCCGCCTTGGTTGTTTAGGGTTAGGGTTAGGGTTAGGGTTAGGGTTAGGGTTAGGGTTAGGGTTAGGGTTAGGGTTAGGGTTAGGGTTAGGGTTAGGTTAGGGTTAGGGTTAGGGTTAGGGTTAGGGTTAGGGTTAGGGTTAGGGTTAGGGTTAGGGTTAGGGTTAGGGTTAGGGTTAGGGTTAGGGTTAGGGTTAGGGTTAGGGTTAGGGTTAGGGTTAGGTTAGGGTTAGGGTTAGGGTTAGGGTTAGGGTTAGGGTTAGGGTTAGGGTTAGGGTTAGGGTTAGGGTTAGGGTTAGGGTTA